>NC_064435.1:55404133-56090383 GCF_023343835.1 Lagopus muta | reverse complement strand
CTTGTTAATATAAAGGTCAGACAGTAATGTTTTCTGTTCAGCTGCCTGAAAAAAGAAAACTGAAAAAGCTCTATACTCTTATTCCCCAAAAATGGACTGTAAAACTCTGTCTATTCAGAACAATGATACTTTTACATCCACATTGCACTGGTGCAAGTAGTTCTAGAAAGACAGAATACAACAATAACATCATCTATCTTGAGGAAAACAAAAAGCAAACCCTAAAAGAACAACAAAAAAAAAAGTCTTCTTGATCAGGGTAGGTCTGTATTTTAGGAATGATGAAAAATGTTTGATAGATAAACTAAATTCAACTGTAATTCCAGAGAACAGTCATTTCGACACATAATATCCTTGTCCTTCTTTGTGAGTATTTAGGCACTCCAGACACCCAGGACAGGTGAAGAGCGCTTGTGAAATCTTGCTCACTTTCATGTTATTTTCTTTTCATTTCGTTTAATTTCATTTTGTTTCATTTTCTTTCATTTTACTTTAATTCCCAGTTCTCTTCAGACATTGGTCTAATTGCTTCTAAGTTAAAATCAGCCACAATAATTTTTAACCAGCTTGTAATCCATTTAAGTTTTCTGGGAAATAATTAACTGTCTCAGAATACATGAGACTATATGTGTTTGCCTTTTCCTCTAGGAAATTGTCTAACATTGTGAAAGATGAGTCATTGTAAGTCTTCCTTTAAGCTTTTGAGCCAGAACAATATTTCTGTTTTTTTTTTTTTTTTAATGTGTGAGTTTGTTGCATTTATTTCTAGTCCTCAGAACTTCAAATTGTTATAAAATACTTATTTGAATTATGAATTTTTAATGTGTTCATGCAAGTGTGCAGGAGACAGCACTGCACTGCCTTTTGTAATGCATGTATTAGGACTTATGGTCTTCTGAATGAAAATGAATTGCATATAATATCTAGTATGAAATATTTGCTCGTTAGAATGGACGTCATGATCAGCTACATAAATGTATTTTCAAGGGAATTTGTTTTGTGCTCTTCTATTCTACAGACCCCATTAATTTCCATGAACTGTAAGCTTAGGTCAGAGTATTTCAGTATCATACATATTGGAAGGTAATGAGATAATGAGTTTCTTTCAAACACCTAGAGAAAAAGAATGCCTTGAGTGGAACAAATGACTATATGGAAGTTCTCAAAAGATTCTCAGGTCCCATGTCACCTCTTTTTATCACTTTTCTTCTTCTTTTTTTTTTTTTTTTTTTTTTTTTTTCCTTTTTTTCTAATAATACCTTGCAGAACTTCCTGCTGTAGAAATCTCTGCATGCTGGAAGTATTATACTACTAGCAGAAAGAAGCTGTACACTGAAGTCCCTGCTATGATGAACTTTGCTGTAAAAATAAGGGTAATAGAAATAGATGACATGGCTAATATTGAAAAAGAGAAGAAACCTATTGCAGAGTTTGGTAACAACTGCATTAACTGGAGGCATAAGAGTTGCATTTGCGTTGACTATGTGTACATAGGAGTGAAGGGACTTTCCAAGATGTGTGGTCCTAACACCAGGACTGCAAGCAATATGTTTCTAACTCAGTGTTTTATTTTATTTGGGTATCTTCTGCCTCAGACGCTCCTATGGAAGTCCTATTGAAGCCTAGAGATGATAGTCATATAGAATCATAGAAATTACTCAAGTTGAAAAAGACAAAGATCATCAAGTCTATCCACAACATGACCATATTACCCTAACAACCCACTGCTAATTGGGAGGAGTGGTCCTTGAGAGCAGCTCGGCAGAGAAGGACCTGGGGGTCCTGATGGACGAGAGACTGAATATGAGCCAGCAGTGCACTCTGGCAGCTCGAAAGGCAAATGGGATCCTGGGCTCCATCAGGAGAGGGGTGGCCAGCAGGGACAGGGAGGTGATTGTCCCTCTCTACTCGGCTCTTGTGAGGCCCCACCTGGAGTACTGTGTCCAGGTGTGGAGCCCTCAGTACAAGAAAGACATTGAGATTTTGGAAAGGGTCCAGAGGAGGGCGACTAAGATGATCAGGGGGCTGGAGCACCTCCCCTATGAGGACAGGCTGAGGGAGTTGGGCTTGTTCAGCCTGGAGAAGAGAAGGCTGCGGGGTGACCTCATTGCAGCCTATCAGTACCTGAAGGGAACCTACACCCAGGAGGGGAGTAAACTCTTCAAAAGGGCTGACAACAGCAGGACTAGGGGAAATGGTTTTAAGTTGAAGGAGGGAAGATTTAGGTTAGATGTTAGGGGGAAGTTCTTTACTAGGAGAGTGGTTAGGCCCTGGAACGGGCTGCCCAGGGAGGTTGTGGATGCCCCGTCCTTGGACGTGTTTAAGGCCAGGCTGGACGAGGTCCTGGGCAACCTGATCTGAATGTGTATGTTTGGTGGCCCTGCTAGGCAGGGGGGTTGGAACTACATGATCCTTGGGGTCCCTTCCAACCCGGGTGATTCTGTGATTCTGTGATTCTGTGATAAATCATGTCCCTGAGGACCATATCCAATATACTTTTTAAGATGTCAGTTTTCTTAGTTACAAAAGCTCAATTCTTCTTCCTTAATGCTATGTTCCTTTTGACATCACTACCGTCCCTCTTCCCTCCACAAGTCTCTTCTCTGTGTCTGTTCCACAACTACTGAACACAGAATACTAGAGGAGGTTGAGCAGGACATTTTACAGTATTATACATGTGCAAATAATTGTTCTCTATCTCCACTGGAAAAACTTTTCCATATATGTGTGGTATGTATGTGATCTTACCAATAAAGGTGATTATGGTTTTTCATTGCTAAATATTTTTAACTGAGGAACAGTGTTTCCCTGACAAAGAATTTGTCTTTTCAGAATCACCTAGGAGGAAACTTTAACAAATTTATACGTATGTTCAAAAATAATCCAAGCAAACTTTTTTTTTTTTAATATTAACCCGTATTTTTACAACACCATCTTCTCAAAATAGTTTATATTATTACTTGATAGAGAACAATTAAAATGAAATCTTTGAGGCAGAGGAGAATTTTCTTTAAATATTATCTTTGTTATGCTTTCCCCCTAAAGACACTCTTCTGTCTTTGCATAGTTATGACACTGAGTTGGTAAGCCTTAGGTCTGATTTAGAGAGGTCATCCTCTGCTTTAAAATGTAGAAATAACCAGTGAGCCCTAGACATTTATTTTCCTTTTTAATGTTTGATCTGACTGTAATATTTGTGAAGCACTTGGAAGTGATAGAATAGGGGAGATAATAAAGAATTTGTACTGAACAGAAGCCTGGGTAGTCTTCTTCCACAAGTGCTTTGGAACAACTAGTCTACTATGAGCATTTTCACTATTAGAATATATATTCAGCATATTACCTCCAAAATTTATAAGACATCTTCACAATTCTCCTTCAAATATTTTCACACCTATTTCATCAGGTAAAAAAATGAGAAACTTCTTACCTAATATGTAACAAATAAGTATCCAAAATATTTTAGTTCACTATAGCTCATCTGACTTCCTTATCTGTCAAACTTTTGGTCTATTTTTACTGGGATGCATTTCTAGATGATTGTGTTGTGACCCCACTCTGGAAACACTTCTGTCTGTAACATTTTCTCTTGGTGTCCTTGGCAATGTGAATGTCCAATTCCTCTTTACTTATCCATTCCTTAAGTGGTTGAATTTTCATCTTTATGTATTGTATCTACAAGTTTCTGAGGTGTATGGCCAGTAAATCTTGACAATGATCTCTGTCCTTTTGTATAATCAGCATGACTGTGACTCTACTGTTAGGCAGAAAATCTATTTCCTATTCTAGCCACAGACCTGCGAGTAGTCTGATTCTTTAGCTGTCTGTATTGAAAACTATGCTTTTATGTTAGGTACAAAAACATGTTTATATCACTTGTTTTCATTTGTCAGTTATCATTTGTTGTTAATTTGACATCTGCATAAGTGATTGTTGATTTTTTTTTTTAAATCACATTATTTACTGAAGTATTTCTCAAATCTAGCAGTAATAATTAAGGCTTCTTATTGTTATTCTTCTTATTATTATATTCAGCTTTTCTTAACAGATTTTTGCTTTCTTTGTATAGTTGTTCTGCCTAACTGTCCTTAAAGAAATTGACACAAACCTTTGTTTTAAAGTTCTATACGCACTATAACTGAGAAAAAGTGTTCTTATCCAATAACTAGGAACTCTTATTCTGCATAGTGTAGTCTTTGAAAAAGTCAGTCATGTTTCTGTTTCTAGAATTGAGTATTTTTGCAATATGAATAGTAAATTAGTAAATGCGTCAAATTCAAATTGGCTGCAAATCAAACTAGTAGGGAAAAAAAAGAGCTTGAATTAAGTTTCTAAACACAGAGATTATTCTCAGCTGTCTCTCCCAAACTCTTCATAATTACAAAGCTCTGACAAATTAGAATTACTAACATAAGCTGCTGACAAGCTCTATTTGCTGTATTCATCTTTACCTGCACTAAGGGTTTATGAACAAACCCCATCTCAGTATCTTTAACTTAGACACATAGTAAAAGTAGACATACTGTTCTAAAAATCATCATGAAAAACAGAGAAAGTGAGAAGTTGAACTTTTAAAAGTGAAATCTTAAAAGAATCTAAACTTTTAAATCTGAAATTTTATAGGGAATATGGATATGAAGATAATAGTAGGTTGATGCAAGAGTCATTTGATTATTGTGAGACCTGTTCAGTATTTGTGTATGCTAGGTTAAAAATGTTTTTTCTTCTAATGTTAATTCCCTCTGTGCACTGATACTCCTTTACAATCTCATGTATAGCATATTCTCTAGGTCCAAAGTGTAAGGCTGACAAAAAGTTCTATTACCAAATATAGGACATAGCAGGGCTCAGTGGTAGTTCTCCACTTCTACTCAAAATACGTGGTAGATATCAATTTGGTGACTGTCAATTTAATAATTACCATAAATCTAATATAACCTTAAGAATGCTAAGTTTATTCACTGACTCTCAGTTCTCTCTCTTTTTCTTTTCTGATGCAATAAATTGAATTTTGTTGGTGTTAGAACACCACAATTAGTGATTTGTCTGTCTTCCTCAAAATCATCTGAAATGAAAGTACTTTCTTTATGTAAAAGTGCATCATTTTTTGTTCAAATGTGGTTATTGGTTAGTTCAAATACATTTTTTATCCCAGTTCCATTCGTCAATCAGTTATACTGCTTGTAAAATGAAGTGATAGAAGTTCTGTAATAACTTGCAATGATTACTGGTTCCTCTCCTTGTTCTGTAATAACTTGCAATGATTACTGGTTCCTCTCCTTGTATTTAATGTTTTGAATACAAAACAAGTAGATTTTTGCTACATTTCCTACTGCCAGTTGGGATTTCTGAAATGAAAGTGTCTGAGAATGTTTTTTTGAAAGGAACAATTATTGATAACAGAAGAGGCCTGTGACTTTTGCTTTCAATTTTTTAATTATTTTGTGTGTTTATTTTATTATGTGTTCCTTTCTCTAAAATTGGAAATTAAATTCCAGACAAAATTTTCACCAACAAGAGGTACCAAGCAAAAGTCATGATGATCTTCAGTGTCTTGAGCTGTTTACAAAATCTCATTTTCTCACCCTATCTGGTGCTGGAATTTAGTAGAAGTCAGGATTGAGAAGTTATGTATATTGCATGCCTTCCAAAAATGAAGAAACAAATTTCTTGAGTCTGAGCTAGCTCAGCTACAGATTTTCCATAGAGTGGTGTCTATCTTCCACATTATATGGCGGGAGCTGGCAGCTGTGATTGCATATCATTAATTTACTTATTCCTTAGTCACCTCATTCATTTATCCAGCACTTTGCAGACACTTAAAATATCATTTTGGTTTTTTTCTCTCAATTCATTTAGGAGCTAGTGTAAAGATATTTTGATGCTAAAATGTCTATTGAAAGAAAAAGAGTTTAAGTAAAATTGGATTTAGGAAGATGTGAATTAAAAATGATTATTTTCTTTATGGGTCTGGCAATTAATTATCTTCCAATTACATTTTATGTGTTTGCACTGTGTGCATTTTCTTTCCCCTTTAAGTACAAAGCAAAAGAAATCTTGTTTGCTAGAAATTTCATTCTGTTAAAAGGTTATATTCTCAATTTATTAATAAAAGGTGATACTTAAAACTACTTTGAAATTTTGCATTTATGATTAGTAAATGAAAACAGAATTCCTTAATCCTTCATGTATTCCCAAAAAGTGCATCTTATTTTTCAAAGTTATTTCACTGCAGTACAATGTTGATTTAATTAGTGCAATCTTATTCATAAAAGCATTGTCTACAACTTTATACAACACTGAAAGGATTTCATCTAAACAGAACAAATTCTTCTCCAGTGTAAAGAGGGGACTGTAGTCATATCAGTGATATTATTTGCATAGTCAGAGACATTAGATTAAGTCTAGTTTTCCATTCTGGTGTGGTATTCCTCATCTAACCAAAGAGTGCTTTGCAATTTTAAGGACATACAGTTTAATTGAGATTTTTTAATTAAAAATATACTGATTATTCATAACTATGTCAATAACATTACTGTGAGCTAAATTACATCTGTCCACATGTTCAGTTTCTTACAAAAAATGTACAGTATAATAAATATCATAAATATTCAAATTCACAAAAACCTTTTGAGATCAAGAAATTATGTTCCCTCAGTTTTCTTTTTGCTCTGAAGACTTTACTCAGTTATGTCAAATGCACTTTTTTGAATGGTAACAGCTTAGTTTAGAACTCACTAGGTAAATGAGGGTCTGACATTAACGTTTCCTCAAATAGATTTGTAGAGAATTTAACTTCAGTGAGCAAAAATGTTTTAGTCTGTGCTACACAGTGTAAAATGGACTTGTAGTTACAAAAAATTTTGATATTTGAAGTCTACCAGATAAATGAAAATACTATCTGATAGGAAGGAAAATAATGGCAGATTTCCAGAAATAAGTAAGCAAATGCTATTCAATAACACTCAAAAAATATTACTGCAGAGATGTTATGCTAGATATACATAAAGGTTATTTGAATACTTTGATATCAAAAGACTATTTTGTGTTTAGTGTTAAGAAAGACTGCTCAAATAATGAGAAAGATGATGAGAACAGAATGGCCAAATATATTTTTGAGAATTCAGATTCAAATAAATTAATGCCATGGAACATCCATTATTTAAAATCTGTGGTAGCATGACAAAAGCAGGCAGCATGAAATGTGCTATTCTAGTCACATATCAGCCCCGTAGATGACAGTGAGAAGCCAGAAGTTGTTGTGTAACCGGACTTACAAACATAATTTGCCAGATGTTATCTGATAGTTGAAGCTCAAGAGACAATGTTACCAAATCTGCTGGTTGCGGTATGTGGGTTAATAAAAGATTGTATGATACCACTTCCGGTTTGCTTTTGAATTTTCTTTTCCTTTATTTCGTGTAGTTCATTTCTAAACTTGAAGTCAAAATTAATATTAAATGAGAATGCAACAAATTACTCACATAATTGTTTTGCTCTTCAATGCTGATTTAATTTTATGGATTAAACACTTGGTCATTAACTGCCACCAACTACAAAGTTAATGATGAAATTATTTAAAATAAGTAGTTTTTTTTTTTTTTTTTTTTTTTTTTTTTTAAATACATACTGGTGCAGCAATTTAAAAATCAAGATTCAGGTAACTTTGAATCTCTTTCTCCCATGTGCTTGCTCGATCTCTACAATGATCATTCTTAGCAGTAATATACTTGTTTGTATAAAGTTTTATTCATGTTGATGGGGTTTTTTTTGTTGTTGTTTTTATTGTTTTTTGTTTGTTTGTTTGTCTTTTATCACTACAGCTTTAGATGACTCTTTTAAATCAAGCTAGGAAAAATCCTGCTGTTTGGCAGCCAGAAACCTGGTCTAGTCAAATGAAATGTAATTATTGCCTGCCTGCTGGATAAGCAGCTGACCTATACGTAAAAATCCTGGGTACTATGACTGACCAATTTTCACTCTTTCTAAGACACTGAGCTAGAAAATTGCTGTAGCATTCAATACACAAATTGCTAAATTCAGGTCGGATTGTGGACATAATTATATGTATTGATTAATTACTTGAATAATATTAAGAATGCCAGCAAATCCAGTGGAAGTCAAATTGTTGCTTTGGATTGGTAGTTTTTGAGTAGAGCAGAAAAAGTGCAAATTTGTTAAATTACAGAATCACAGAATTATAGGGGTTGGAAGGGATCTCTGGAGCTCATCTAGTCCAACCTCCTACTAAAGCAGGTTCCCTACAGTAGGATGCACAGCAAATCATTCAAGTGGGGTTTGAATATCTCTAGAGGAGACTCCACAACCTCATTGGGTAGCATATCTCAGGAAAAAGTAGATGTAACTATGGTGCTAGTAGACATCAGTTTAAAGCTATTCAAACTGTGGATTAAAGATCTCCAGCTCTACAATGAGCTATATTTTTCTAATTTCCATGACAAACCAGCTTCAGAATCATTTAATGAATACTGAGCATGTGGCATGAGTGATACATAAAATTACTGTCAATTGGTTAAAATGTTCTAGTTTACAGAAAAAGTTTGAAGACCCTCTGATTTAGAATTTATCATCCTGTTGATTTTTTTCATGTGGGTATGTAACAAAACATGTCTTACTGCTCCTGATTAACAACACTTTTTAAGTGTTTAACTTAAGTGGAAATCACTAGGCTAGGAATAGTATGAGCTATACTATACTAGTATGAACTAGACATATGTATGGATATCGTAGGGATTTCCTCATCAAAATAATAGAAGTCCCAGATGACGTAGTGTCTTGTTTCTAATAGATTGTCTATGCTATATAAATATTAGCAATTAATTGTGGTTTGGATTTTACTTTGTCACTTTTAATTGGAGCAAAACTGTCAAAGAAAAGGAAACGTTACCTTCATGAAGTTGTAACCAACAGGAAGCAAAAGAACCGTAAGGCAAAAAACTAGCTGTAAATCCTTAGGTAAACCATGAATTCACAATCTGCACATATATCCTCCTTCATTCCTTCATGTTTTTTGATTCTTCCTTAAGTGTATGAGGAACCAGAATGACCTTTCCAACATTATTCTTCCCCAGCATCTGCATCATGGCATCTGTCCCCTGCTCAAAAGGCAATACAGAATCTATGTGGGGCTTGAACTTTGTCTAAGTGTTTTTGTCCCAAAATCTCAGAAATTCCATCAGGAAGTAGGGAAGTGTTACTGCTCCCTTCTTATATATTACGTGTATCTTCTTTATATCTTGATTTTATCCTGTATAATGAAATATAAAATTCATAACTATATGTGAAATTTAAGTAGAAACTCACAGGAGTCAGTCTTTTGAGTTCTGGAATATATTGAAACTCTTCCCCATAGAAAAAAACTTCTACTCCCTGCTGTTAACAGATGAAGAAAAAAAGGAGAGTGAAAGTACGACTATCTCCAAAGCAGTTCTACAGTATAGTTTACATCTCAAGCTGATATAAACCCACCTTCATAGGACATATTACATTTAAGAAAACTGCTGTGGTCAGCAGCTCAGTGCACTCAAAGGAACATGATTTCTAACCAAGAAAACTCCAAAAAATAGCAGAAAGAAAAAGAAAAATGGTATGACTGAGAGTTATAGGGCTGGAAGGACAGGACAGATGACTTATGACTTCCCTGCAGATGTTTCATTGACTTGCTGTTGAGCTCAACAATTCCTCATGTTATAGGAGTTTCACAGCTCCTCCTCTTGCTTACTGAAAGTGAATACTTAAGCTGCCACATCTCTTGTGGTAGGCACACATAATAACAATTGGATTTAACAATCTGGTTTAATTTTTCTGGTTTAATTTTCTTTTTTTTTTTTTTTTTTTTCCCCTTCTTTGGAAACAGTGAAAATTCAGGCTACAATGAGAATGGGTGAAGCTCTAAAATTCTCCCTCTGGTGCTGAAAAAAATACATATTTCTACTGGATACTAAATACATTTTTAACACATCCTACAGCTCTACAATATGCTTTATCCATTAACTTTCAAAAGTCTAGCAGCTGCAGAGTAAAATAATGAAAAGCTCTTTTTCTATGATTACTTCACTTCTTTCCACTCTAAGGATCACATATTCAAGAGCATTATGTCTGTTTTATCTTTCTAGTATCTTATACAGACAGATGATTAAGCAATCAGTTGTTTTTGCACATTCAGCTAGATTTATTTTCTTACAAGGTTATTCACTTTAGAAAAATACACCTGGTTCTCTGCTAGGTGCTAAGAGAAAAATATTTGAAAATGGCAAGACATCTGCTCTTAAAGTGGAAGATGAACTGTTCACATATGACAATTAGGATCTGTTTAAAAACCATTTGGATGTGGTGCTCAGGGACATGATTTAGCAGAGGGTTGTTAAGAATTGGGGTGATGTGCCTAGGTTGCAGTTGGACTTGACCTTTAAGATCTTTTCCAACCTGAGCAATTCTATGAGTCTCTGTACCTTACAGCCTACATAACATTGCCAGCTACAGCAAAGGGATGTCAGTTGATGTAAACACTGCTGACATTTCTATTTGTATTGAAAATATGTTTTAACGTGTGATCAGCTAAAGGTTATTCAGACACAGACACAATTTGAACCAGCACAATTAATAATTTCATTTGAATATAATAGCTGAAAACAAAGTAGCACTTCAACAGAATTGAGAGTTCTCTTGAATGTTCTGGTTAATTTTTTAAAAATAAATATTATGTCCAGAATACAAATAAGAGAAAGCCTTTCCACTACAATAAAATCACAACAGTTACTTTACATTGCCAAATTATTCCCATACATTTCTTCCATCCTGGTAAATCCACTCTATGGACTAATATATCATGAACAGCTTCTCTGAAAAGACAATGTGAGTTTTCACAGAATGGTAGCAAAAAAAAACATGTATGAATTGATTCAATCTGAAGAATGCCAGCAACCATTTGTGGCTAAACCCACTGAGTCATTTTCCCCTGTATTTCTATAGCGAACTGAAAGTATTATTTCCTTGGACTGGGCTACCAGTCATCTCTAACAAATCAATAAGACAAATCATGAGCCTTAGTAATATTATACTGAAATTACATAACTAGGCCATACTTAATATTCAACATCATTCAGGAAAGGCTCTATAGCACTTTTATGTTGCACACCTTTCTCATCTTTCTCCCTAGTGAGGTTTAGGTACCATTAATCAACCACAAGAAACCACTAAGATATTATCTTGGGGACACATATGCAATACTGCCCTTGATAGTTGACAGCCAGTCCTGGCAGCCATATCAACTGCACTGTCGCATCAGAGATTGCTTGGCTGCAGTTCTTAGATAGAATGGGCTCCTGAGCTAATTCAGTTTTTTTTTCACACATTTCTGGGCAACTGGCAGACAAAGGTGTATGCAGACTCTGAGATATTTCTCATACAATGATCTTTTCCCCATATTTCTAGACACATTATGCTGCATGAGGGGAATGTGATTCCTAATTGGGGCATCCTGCATCTACTATAAATATTTAACATAAAAACAATTGTCTGCCAAACAATCTCACCCAAATCATCAAGGCTCCCAGAACCAATGTTTCCACAAAGCAGTAAGTAATTGTGGATATTCCTGTTCTCCTTTCTAAGTCTGTATTGCAGTACCAAGAAGTACTTCACACTTTTGAGATTTAGGTACAGATATCAAATAGTCCAAACACTCTTTGAGGATGTATTTCAGGATGGCTTGATTGCCGCTCATACAAAATTTATATTGGAGAAATAACTTACTCTGAAGAGATGATAGAGTAAAACAGAAGCAGGCTGAGATCCCAGAAGTCCGCCACTGCGTACATAGAAATCTAGACACAAACTCTGTATTCGTATATCCTGTTCCAGTGGAGTTCATTCAAGCACTTCTTGTGTACATAGTCTCACCAAGCGTAATAAGTAGCTAAGATTGGATTCTCTTTTTCTGATGACACTGCCTTTACATTTCCAAAATTATGTCAAAGAAACAAATATTAATTTTTGGCATACAAATACCTGTCTCTTGCTAATGCATGCAGTATATCTCATCTCACTGATGTCACCACAGCTATGGAGGTTGAACACTGGTGTAACCAATTACAGCATACAGATAAATTGATTGTGAACGAGCTGAGAACAGTAAGTGTGACATAAGAATTAAAAAAATAATATAAGTTAGAAATACAATTTCTGGGAAGCAGTCTTCGTTATTTCAGCAATACTATATGGAATCTAGTTAAAGTAGCTTGAGTAAGTAGACTATATATTTCTGTGATTTTTTGTTTATTTGTTTATTTGTTTTTTCTTAATATGATTTTACTTTCCTTACTACTTGCATCATTTATTTATAAAATTTCTTCTTAAGAAAAACAGAAGCTGTATACTTTACTGGGACATTGATCACCAAGCACAAGGCAGAGTAGTGCATCCTTGCAGTCCTACATTTTCAAAAACAGAATTTCTCAAACTTCTTTAGGGCATTCACTTCAATTATGCCCTGGTTCAGCTAAAAAAGCATTAATAGCATAACCAGCATCATGGTTGCTGACGAGCAACAGAAACACACCCAGAACAGAACTCTTGAGGGGGGGGTGAGCCACAGCCATTATGTTCCAGCAGTAGAGGATGGGGTGGGGCCAGAACAGGTGGCCTGGATTGCTAAAGGGTTATTCCACGCCCTGTGACATGTGGGAACTTGTGGGAACTACTTAGGGGAAGATGGCTAGGAGGGAGGTGTTTTCTTGGAGGATTGTTGGGTGTTGGGTGAGATATATTGGTAGAGGGTTATTGGTTAAGTGAAAGAATGACTTTGTGGTGCTGGACTGCTGCTGAGTTAAATCCCAGTAACTGTTTTCTTCACGAGTCCTTGTTGATCTAGAATGTCGAGGTGAAATGCTGAGTTGTACTCACTTCTTGCTTACTTCAGTTAACTTCTTTTCTGACTGCACTGAGAAACAAAGAATTTGGAAGTGTTGTTCTATGTATAACCTCAAAAATATATGTTGTTGCTTACAATGTTTTCTTTAAAAGTCAATACGTAAAATACCAAGGCCAAATATGGTTTTTGCTAGCTGTAATTATTATAGAGCTGTTTTTCAGGGTGTCTAGTAAACTATGTTTTTATTTGAAGATCCTGTTTTACAGACACAGAAATATTTATTGGAGTGTCAGTAAGACTACAGAGCCATAAAGATTCATTGAACGAATTTCCTTTTGGCTAACAAAACAATAATTCCTATATTTTTGTGCATCTGGTTCACTTAGAACTTTTTTGTTCCTTAGCACTTTTCCATTGCTCTTCTACGGGGTAGCTAAATCCCCTTGCTCGTACACATCACAAAATATTTATTTTTAAAACCTTTTTCCCCTTCATTTTAGATTTGTTTTTGTGATTCTTTAACAAATTTTCATGCTTTTAGAATATTTTGGTCATTTTCCTGTTTGCTCATTGTATCATCAAGTACTAGGAGAAAACCATTAAAAATTGTTTTGTATAGAGTTCTGCAAGCACTGCTTTTATGGAGAAGTATTATTTGAAAATGCAGGACTAGTTTAGGCTCCCATAAGTAACTGTAAAAGATACCTAATTTCATAAACTTGAAAATAAATAGCTGATGGTATGGTGAATATTACAATTCTGTTTACTTTTCCACGAGTATTTACATGAAATCAGTTCTCTGATAAATTCTGTGATACAGATAGATGTGCATACACTAGAATACCTTAAATATTCATTGTTTAAAAACTGAATGACTAGTTTTTTAAATATAGGAAAATGAAAAGATATACCTGTAGTTGTCTGTTCAATAAATGAAACTGAACGTGCATTTTTTTATCATTAGCAATTTTAACTTCTACATGCTGTGATTCTTGCTCATATATGTAAAGTATATTTTTCTGTATAAAAAAGCATAAACATATGTTTCAAAAATCAACAATCTATATTGCATAGTTCAATCAAGTAATTCCTTCATTTCTAAGTAATAGGGGAAAAAAATTAACTGTAAAATAGGTCTCATACATGCACTAGGATTTTATAGCTTGTGTCTTCTAATCATACATTAATTGTTCATTGTTCATATTCTTCAGCATGTATACTTTATTCACATATAAATGATTCTGAGAAATTAGATGGATTCTAGATCTAAGATATTCTAGGAAATGCCAGTTGTATTATGATTTGGAGCAAATTCCACTACAGTAGACAGTGCACTCCAGATGAGGCCTCACCAATGAAGGATCAGCTGTTGGTGATACTTTGCCTAATGTAACCCAGGTCCTGTTACCCTGTGAGCCTCAAGGGCATATTGCTGGCTCATGTTCCACTTGGTGCCTAGGTCCTTTTCTGCAGATCTTCTTTCTAGTTGGGTAGCTCCCACGATGTCCTGCTGCTTGGAGTTTTTCTTCCCAGGCTTTGTATTTGGGCATCACAAGGCTCCTGCTAGTCCATTCTTCCAACTTAGGATTCCTCAAGATGGCAGCAAGACCCTCTGGTGTGTCTACCAGTTTAGCGTTCTTTGCAGACTTGCTGAGAGAGCATTCTGCTGCATCATCCAGATCGTTAATGAAGATACTGAACATAACTGCAGCCAGCAAGTACCTCTGCAGTACACCACCAGTTAATGTCCTCCAACTAGATCTTGGGCCCATCTGTTCAGCCACCACTGTCTCATTATCCAACCCATTTCTTACAGGGTAAGAAAACGTACAGATATCATCAGCTTCTTCCTGGCTACTCTAAATTATCTCGTTCTGTTTGTTTGCTGGTAACTCTAAATAAACTGGTACATATTTTGTATCTCATAATATTTTTCAAATGTAGTACTGTGCTTTACAGGGATTTTGCAGTAAAGCTTGAGTTAACAAAACAACAATCTGTTATTTATGAAACTGATAGTAGTGTATCACCTAAGGAAATTTTTTGATACCCTTTTTTGTTTGCTAGTTTTTAAAGGAGGCATTTCATATCTAAGAAGCATTGCATTTATTTTGGCTGTAAGGTCTTCTATTTACATATGCTTTACATATTTGCATGTTTTCCATGTAAATACCATGTTTCTCATATTTCAGTTAATGAGAGAGTTCCCCATAAGAAATAAAACAAGAAGTCAGTGTATTGCAGTGCTCTCAAGACTTATTGCATGTTTTTCTCTCTAGTTGTAGGTGATCAATCTTGTTTTTCACAGTGGGTTTTTTGGTTTTTTTTTCTCTGACTTGGGAATTTTCCCTAATGGAACTTGATTTTCATTAGTTGCAAAAGAAATGACTACCTGGCTATCAGAAGATCTAGTCAGTCAGTGTTTAGATACCATTAAAAGAGTTCTGACTCAGCCAGACAGATAATAACAATTTAATTGAATTGCATACAGAAGAGTTGTTGAAGTATAATCTATTTAATGGTAGATTATTTTAAAAACAAAATTTTGCTGGGTAAATATGCTTCAACATCATTGAAATTTCAGAATCTCTGATAATGCCTTACTTCCAGACTGTTGTATCAGCCAATATACTATTAATATATTACTTCAAGTGTCACGGACTTTATTTCACTCTCACTCTTAAGCTACAGAAAGATAATTTTTCACAGCCTGTCCAATTCAAGATCTAACATATCTGTAGAATTTTAACAGATTTTGTACTTTGGTGTGACTTTGTAATAACTGTATTGCTAAAAAATGGGAAGGTATGACTGGAGTTTTTTAATGCATTAAAATGTATGGTCTGGATTATACTTCAGCTTTAAGTTTACTCAAGTAAGATGCTTTGAAAATTGATAATAAACACTGAAACAGCAGGTAGAATGAGTTTTACATCTGGAAAACAAAGGTTTTTTTTTTTTTTAAATGAAAATGTATGAATTCTTTTTATCTTCACTTTGCTATCATTTTGAAAAAATTAATTTTATTACCATAATATTAATACTTATGGAGAGCAGATAACTTGTCTTTCTACTTCTGTCATGAACTACCAAAACTGGACATGGAAGCCTTCTAACACAAAGCGTATCAACTACCTGGTGGGCATGACTGAACAGACACATTTTCTCTCAAGTTATTGGACTTGGGTCCGAAGGCACTGCATAATAAGTCAGGTCTTTCTCTTTGCCCCAAGTTTTCAGAGCTTTCTGTCCTTCGCAGCTTGGCAAAAGGTTAATGTATGCTTAATATAGGATGTGATCAGACTTTAAAACCTGAACAGCAAAAGTTTTTCACAATCTGACACACAGTCTGTGTCCAATTCTCTCCACCTGTTTCTGGTATGGTCAGCTGATGCAGCAAGACACTTGGATTCTTGCTACCACGACTCCTTTCTATGAAAATTCACTTCAGCTGAGAGAAGTTCTATCAAGATCTGTTTCTTCCTGTTTGCTTCTCTGTACTTTATAAATGTGTTGGAGTGTTTGCAGACCAGTCCTTGTATACTCAGAAGAAATTTGATGGTTACACTAGGCATGGTTTTGATGTTAATTTAAACCAGTAGTTTAATTATATTTCTTTTAAGTGTCTTGCTTTCAACAGTAGATATCAACATCTGAGTACATTAATTGAAATGTTTAATTATGTTTACTATTGTTTGTTATCATATCTATGTGCTGATCTATAAAACTACGTAATATTAATTGCCTACTCAATTATATTTGCAGTCTCCTAAGTTCATGAGTATTTAATCAAGATTTATATTGTGCCACTGTAAAAGAAAACTTGGAAGAACAATGGCAGCCTGTTTATAACAAGACAGTTTTAAAAGGTGATTTTACAACTCCAGGTCTGACAGTATATCCTCCCTGTTCGGACTGAAATGGCTATTCTTGCTCATAGAGCACTGGATTTTGTTTTTCATATTATTTGTCAAATTTTCTCCTCCTTGTTTGTATAACTTTTGATACACTGAATTGAAGCAGTAATGTGTTCTGACTAGACTACACAGCTCAGACTCTAACTTGGTTTTCCTTTTATACAGTCCTTCAGAGGCCTGGGTAGAATGTGGCCAGGAGAATCTTGATGCAGAGTGTTTGCATGTAGATGTTTATAATTGGTTTTGGAAGAGCAGATCCTATCAAATTTTGTGGAAAAAAGAGTAAAGAATGGTGGAGTTCTTTGCTGTTATATTCCCCCTGAAGATGAGCAAAACAGTATAGAATATTCATGTTAGGCAGAACAATAATGCAAGAGAGAAAAAGTACAGGCTAGTCTGTTCTGAAGAGATAGTTGTCCAGAACCGGAAATGTAAAAGGGGCTAAAGTGTTTCAAAGGAAAATATCTTCAAACTATGGAAAAATCTTGTGAAATACTGCTTGTCTATGGATACCTGTTTGAGACATAGATCTATGATCAAACTTATTTAAGTGTTGTCAGGCTGTAAAGGCATGATATAAAGCATCTTAGTAAATATTATGTTTATCAGATAAAAATAGCAGGCATATTAGACCTATTATCTTATTTATGTGATGAATTCCATTACTTATGGAATGCTAGGTGGGTGCCTCTGAGAAAGAAAGAGAATCCTCACTGTTGATAGGGGTGGTAGAGTATTCATAAATGCAGAATCAAGTTAAGTTGGGTGTTATAATCACACTGAAAATGCAGAATAGGCAAAGGGATTCTGAAGGGATTTGTAAATTTATCCTATTTTATGTGCCTGTATTCAAATGTCTTGGGGTTAACTGTGTAATGTTCTTGCATGCCTGGATCTGCATAATTTTTTTTAACTCTCACTCATGAAACAGTGAGTGAGATAGAGGAAATTTTGACTAAAGTAGAAATAGAATAAGAACTTTGCACAATAGTATCAATACTGTCTGCATTAATAATTACTGTGTTGCCATAGTTTTTAAACTTCTTGTATAAGCAAGTCATGATCCTAAGAAATGTATGTATAACTATATCACTCCAGTTAAAATTTAGCACACTGACATTACAGCCAAGATATTGAACAAAACTAATTTTCTCTTTCTCAATTTTTAAGATCCAGATTTTAAGGACCTTGGAGTTTTGAAACCATTGCCAGGTTGGTATGTTGTTTTTTCCTAAGTTTTGGAGGCCTTTGTGCTGTACTGTAGAAAATATTTTTGTTTGCTGTTCAGGATTCATTTTTCTGATATTTTGTTATTTAGTTTGTGAGTTTGAAATGGGAGGACCTGAAGGAATTGTGGAATCTGTACAAATTGTCAAGGAAGGAAAAGCTTCTGAAACTGAAGCAGTAGACTGTAAATGGTACATCCGAGCACCACCCCGATCCAAGGTCAGTCCTTCATCCACTTGCTAATTTGCCACTTAATTTAAGAAATTGACTTTTCTAATATGCTGTGCATTGCTTAGTACAGACAGACCTTGTTTAATAACTTTACAGCTTGAACCTGTAAACTGTTTTTTTTTCTTCTGCTGTAGAAAGGTAATTTATCACCTCAATCAAAATAACCTTCTTTCTCTATACATAATGATGTGGGCAGCATTAATGTGCTTTTTGTGCCATAAGTAATTTTCTTAAATTCATCTTTAATTTTGGTCATACTTTTAAGGCATCAGTTTGTTTAGTTAAGTGGGAAGCAATCTTATCTAACGTAGGGACTATTAAGGGAACACTGCTGGGTCCGTATGATCATTATTGTTTCTCATCTGGGAACAGTGAACATGGAGCCAAGGTGAATTAACATTCTTGTGTATGAAGCCTTTTTCTATTATTGTAGAGCGATTGACAAAAAGAGATAGTATTCTCCTTTCTCTCTCCCACCATACACAGCAAACCATGTCTTTGCAACGAACAGGAGGGGGATGCAGTTAATTAATGATTCTTTTCTTAGATTCTGATTCTCTCTTATCCATGGCTTATTTGTTATTATTCAAATTAATTTTTGCTAGTTACCCTACTGTTTCTTTTCTCTGAGCTCAAGCATCTCCATACCTCCAACCTACTTTCATTCCCTCTGCTAAAGACAAATTCTACGCATATTTTTATTAGCAGGTTTGTTTTTGGAAGGCTTTTTTTTCTTTTTTTGTAAGCTCAGAGCAGACTATACTGCATACATCTGATTGTTCCAGCACCCAATACTGAATAAGCAGCAGGCAGGTTTTCCAATAGAGAAAACTTACTTAGTATCAAGATCTTTCTTATTTTGAAAGTTCAGGAGTTAAATAGTTGGCACATAAGACTACAGATAAATTATTTCTAGAATATACTTCAATTTCATATTTTTTTACATTTGCAAAATTCAATATTCATGGAAGTTTCCAATTAAGTAGATGGAATTTCCACTTCACAAGAGTAAGTAGCTATCGATGTGAAATTACTAGACTAATTAGTTATTGCACATTATATACTTAGTAGGTAAGAGAACAGGTAAACACAATTAAAGACTTAGCCTGGTTAAATAAGATAAAAGTTGCCCTACATTTGTATATCTGTTTAGTTTGTCAGATAATATCATCATGACATTCTTATCTAAAGTGCCACAATTCAAAGTGCTCCTGGAAATCCCATATTTAGTTATCTGTAGAATTTATCCAGAATTCAGTCCTGATTTAAAAATACTAATTTTGCAGCCACATAACTGTAATAGCAGTGTATAACACAAATATGCCAAACAATGTTGTTAAGAGAATAAAAAATTGTTAGTTATTTGTGAATTTTTATACCTGGATTTAGCTTTGCTTCATTTCATGAAGTGTAGACCAGCTGAAGAGTGTCTGAAATAAAGAGCAATGAGAACATTTTATAAAATGTGAGAAAAGATTGGAAGTTATATAATGTTACATAGAGGTTTTTTGTGAAGGAGGGTGTTACGAGACAGTATCCCTAAGTATCTAGTGAGGAGGAGAGACTGCTCAGATGTCAATTCATTTGCAGAAGACGCCAAGTTGGCAGGAAATGTCAGTCTGCCTGGGGATAGGAAGGCCTCACAGAGAGATCTGGGGAGGCTGGAGCTGGGCTGAGGCCAATGGGATGATGTTCAGCAAGACCGAGTGCTGGTCCTGCCACTTTGGCCGCAACAGTACCAGGCAACACTACAGGCTTGGGGCAGAGAGGCTGGAAGACTGTGTAGAGGAAATGTACCTGGGGGTATTGATTGATGCTCGGCTGAACATGAGCCAGCAGTGTGCCAAGGTGGCCAAAAAGGCCAATGGCATCTTGGCTTGTATCAGAAACTGTGCAGCCAGCAGATGCAGGGAAGTGATCATCCCTCTGTACTCAGTCCTGGTGAGACTGCACCTCAAGTACTGTGTTCAGTTTTGGGCTCCTCACTACAAGAAAGATATTGAAGCCCTGCAGCATGTTCAGAAAAGGGCAACAAAGCTGCTGAGGGGTCTGGAGCACAAGTCTTATGGGGAGCTGTGGAGGCAGCTGGGATTGTTCAGAGAAGAGGATACTCAGGGGCGACCTCATTGCTCTCTGCAACTACCTGCAAGGAAGCTGTGGTGAAGTGGGGGTAGGCCTCTTCTTCCATGCAACCAGTGATAGGACTAGAGGGAATGGCTTCAAGTTGCTTCAGGGAGAGATTCAGGTTGGATGTTAGGAAATATTACTTCTCTGAGAGAGTGATCAGGCAGTGGAGTGGGCTGCCCAGGGAGGTAGTGGAGTCATTGTCCAAGGAAGTGTTCAAGAAACATTTAGATGTTGTAGTGAGGGACATGGTTTAGTGGGAAATAGTTGCAATAGGGGAATGGTTGGACTGGATGATCTTGCTGATATTTTCCTATCTTGGTGATTCTATGATTCTGTGTCTTTAGGATAAGTCACAGTATTGCATGGGCAAACAAAAGATTTAGGTTAGATATAAGGGAAGAAAAATTCAAACAGTAGGACATGAATTATTGGCTGAAGGAAATTTGTTCAGCTGATGTTGTTAGCAACATTAAAGTGCAAGTAAGGCAAAACAACCAAACAAACAAACAAAAAAAAAAACCATGGAAAATGTGAGAAACATCCCTAATCTTATGTTTTGTCAGAGAAGTGGACTACCTTGTCTCTTGATGAATCACATTGCTCCCATCTTATAGAATTATCTGGCTGGAGAGAAAGGACAGTATAAAAGAATTTAAATCAGTGTTTCTTAAGGTGAAAGATTTTTCAGCAAGCTAGGAAAAAAAAAAATCAAGCCTAAAGGGTTTTATTCTGGCTTTCTTGTTACATACACACATGTATAAATGTGCATGTGTGCATATGCATTTATATTCATGCGTCTGTAGTCATGGTATCGCTGTACTGGGAAACTTTTCAAACTGGGAAAATTTTCAAATATTGAAGAAGAAATTGGTGGATAAACTTTAAAAAGGTATTATATGAAGTAAGATCTATGGTAATACTGTTTTTGGATCAAGATTCTGTTGTCTGTATTTTACAGTCAGCTTCCTTTGTGCTTATCTAACCTTGAATTAATGACATATTCAGTACAGTGTCGGTGACATCATTCTAATTTATGGCAGGTTGCACCTATGAAAACAGGCTATCCAGCTAGGAACAGAAAGAACTCAACAGCTGTCTTTAAATCTATATGCTCATGTGTTCTGGGCTGCACAGTTTGTTACTGGGAACTATGCCTAAAAGGCCAGAGTTTCTCAGATGATTTTGAGTTGGATCTTTACATCTTTAGTTTCTTAATCTTTGCCAGTTTGTGGGCAATTTCATTTGGCTTAAGCTCATCCAATCTAGCAAGATGCAAGTCTCTGCCACAGTTTGCAATTCCAGATTCAAGCCAAGTCTGAGCTCAACATATATGCAATGAGATCAATTGGGGTGTATGAACTTGAGAGCTCTAAGTCTGAGCTTCAACCTAACAGTTTGGATGTAATGCTGCTGCTCTCCTCACCAAGCTAGAATGACAGAGAGCACTCAATTTCTTTCACAGGCTTAAAGTACTGAGTCATCACTGATTACCTTGTAGTATGAAGAGTAGAATGCTAAAAATGAATGCAGAACTGGAGCTTTCTGGAAGTCCAGAAGACAGGAGAAATACAACTGAAGTCTTTTTTACTTGTTGCAAAGTATGTCATTTGTGTAATCATTTGGAGACTATTCCTGTTGAGTAAGATAGCTGTGAATCTGAAATTCAGAAATACTGAGGGTTGTCAGCTATGTGTACGAGTACAAGTAGATGAGGAATTCAACGTGAGCTAATTGTGTACTTGCAGCCCAGAAAGCCAGGGCAAACATAGGTAGCAGACTGAAGGAGGTGAGTCTTCCCCAGTGCTCTCATGAGACCACACCTAGAGTACTGTGTCCAGCTCTGGGGCCCTGAACATAAAGATATATTGGAGTGAGTCCACATGGGGGCCACATGGATATTCAGAGGTCTGGAACACCTCTCCTGTGGAGAAAAGCTGACAGAGTCAGAGTTTTTGAGCTTGGAGAAGGATCCAGGAAGATCTTATTGCAGCTTTCCATTACCTAAAGAAGGCCTACAGAGAAGATGGAGAGAGATGGTTTATCAAGGAGTGTTGCAACAGGACAAGAGGTAATAGCTTTAAACTAAAAGAGGGGTTATTTGGATTAGACATTAGGAAGAAACTACTCAAAGTGTGGGGAGGCACTGGAACAACAGGTTTTTCCAAGTAGTTCAAGGTAAGGTTGAATGGGCAATCCAACCTAAGGTTGGATTGGAGCAACCTGGTCTGGTGGAAGGTGTCCATGCCTTTGGCGGAGTGGTTGTGTAATGATGTGGTCTTTTAAGATCCCTTTTAACATTAACTCTTCTGTTGTGATTCAGTTGGTGATGGTGACAGAATCTGATTCACCTTGATCCAGGGTGGCTTCTTGATACGATTAGACCAGGGCAGTGTGGTTGGTCATGGGCTATAAAATATCCTGTGCAGACTTCAGAGGGTCCGTGTTCAGTCAGAGCCACCTGCCCAGAAGCATGACACACTGCTCTGCTGTGTTCATCCGAGTCAGCATGGAAAAAACAAATCCAAGCCAAGCCTGCCCTTACGCCCAGGGTCATGGTGGGAGTAATCAGAACAGGACACTAGAGCTTGATCATTCAGGCATGCCATCAAAATATTGCTGTGGAAAAAAGGTATCTTCAAGACACTGGCACATTTAGAAAGAAGGATTTAAATAATTTCTCACTGTTTTCACAATGAACCTTGAATTTACTTACCTAATCAAAAACAGCTTTCAGTTCCAGAGCTTGACTCCAGATTGATTGCGGTCTTGAAGGAAATTTGGTTGTTGCTCATGTGTTTCTTGTACCCATAAGAAGAAGTAGGCAGTGAAACAAATTCTGGAACTACAATCTGACTGAAAACATTTTCTGTTCTTGTTCACAAATGGCAATTTATGCTCTGAGATGAGACCTACAAGAGTGACAGTTTAAACTGTCAGCTCTAATATACCAGCGTAATCCTGATTTTTTTGAAGGATTTTTTACCAGCACACTAAAATTATAGAATCATAGAATAATCAAGGTTGGAAAAGACCTCTAAGATCATCTAGATCAACCATCCACCTACCACCAATGTTTCCCCCACTAAACCATGTCCCTTAGTACAACATCTAATGTTTCTTGAACACCTCCAGTGTCGCTGACCTCACCACCTCCCTGGGCAGCCCGTTCCAGTGCCTCAACACTCTTTTGGAGAAGAAACATTTCCTAATACAATTAACGGGCATTTTAATAGTGATTCTTGAAAAATTAAAGAGAAAAAGAATTTAGAGTTTGAAAAACCTAAGGAACAGATGCATCATTAATGGCTTTAGGTAGGTTCCATGTCTGGAAAACTCTGAAGCCTGATAGTATGCAAATAATATTATGAATGAAAAATCCTGTGCATTTTTCTGGCATATGAAAAGATTTTCCCTGGAACAAGAGGGGCAAATTCTGTTTGAACAAGTAGAAAATGTTGTTTGCCTATGTTAAAATATTAAAATCACTTTTCTGAAACAGTTCTTTCAGATGACATTGCAAGACGACAGTATGCGTGTATAATATTTTCTAGCCGATGTGATAATACACATGGCAGACTAGCACTTGCAGAAAAATGCTGTTAAGTTAGCATTAATATATTCTGTTCAGGTATAGAAATAGAATTATCCTTAGCATCCTCAGTCCAAATAATTGTTAGGAAATACAATTTAAAAAGGTACTCAAGAAGGTAATAAAAAATCTACCAAAGAGAACAGCAGAATCAGAATCTATCTATGGCTTTCACTGTTAAAAAGCAGAACAGTATCAAGGGACGTTAGCTCCCACTTCCCGCTATTTTTCCATTGAGCAAGAGAGAAAATGCAAATGATAATGGCTAGAATAAATGTCAGTTACTGAGAACTTGTGGAAGTCTGAAGAAAAAAACAAAACAAAAAAAAAAAAAAAAAACAGAACAAAATAGAGGATTCTAAAGAGCTTCACTCCTTAGGGAAAACAACAGCCAGTATTTCTCAAGTGCCAGGCAAGAGGAAAACCTGAGATATGGAGTTCTGTCTTTCCATGGTATCACAGACAGGAACCACCATTGATGCTTTTGGGTTTATGATTATTGAGAGAAATGTTTAGAATCCAAGCAACAAGATGGAAGACTTTTAGAAGAAAAAAAAAATCAGTGTTTTAGTAATATGACTCTGTTTTGGCTGTTATGTTTGTCATCTTTTTGCCTTGAAGGAGAATAATTAACGTTGCAAAAATCTGCTTTAAAAAAAGCTGAACTTGCTATGCCAAAATAATTGAGGTATTGTTAAACTCCATTGCTAATTGCATAGAGCTGAACAAGATGCAGAATAAAGCAAACGTAAATGATCAGTAAGCAGTAGGGAAAGACATAGGACTCTTTACCCTAGCCCTGTGCTTGCAAGAGAATTGACTGAACCTAGAAACTGAATATGTAAAATTTGAAACTTAGGACATGATGAAGAGGAGGTTTTTCTCTCACTTCTAAAGCATTGTTGGCAGTTGAATGATGGCTTTTTCTTCTTTTCTATCGTTTGGTATTTTTTTGTTTTTTGATGCATTATAAGGGACTGAATGTCTGTGCACATATATTAAGTCTGATATGCTAGGATATGGTTAGAAGGTTTTCATGACTGGTCTGATCAATCATGTTGTCAGCACTAACCTTCAGTGATTGATTAAAAAGCAGAACTCATCAAAAGTGATTCACTATGAAGAGATTATAATCTGACTATTTTACTGAAGTGATATATTATTAATAGTTAACAATCATTCTTTTTTTTTTTTTAATATATGCAGTAAAAGATTTCTCTTGTTTTCAAATTTAAACAAAAAATAGTAAAACTTGTCCAACATTTCCTTTTTCATTATTATGATGACAATGGAAACCTTAAAAGTGACAAGACAATTATTTAAACTGTAATGTGACTGAGCATTAATTATATATACCACAGTACAGTGAAGGTTTATCAGTTTTGTTTCTAATGACATTAGTATTTGTAGTGACATCTCAAAGCTCAATAAAAGCTAATACTTGAGTGCTAGCAACCTGTTTTTCTAAATACTATGGATCTGATTATGTGAGGAAAATGTCTTATAAAAATTTTACAAGAAAAATACAAAAGGATGAAATACAGCAGTTATGCTTCTTTTGGATACAATGTTCTCTTCAACAGGAAAGGCCTCATTATGCTAAGATAATATGTCACTACCTACAGAAATGGTAACATTCAAAAAGCCTCCATTGGTATCAATGGAAGAAGGCTTAATGAAGACAGAAGATAGTATTTCAGTTTTTCTTCATTTGTTTGCTTCTGAAGGGACAATTTCTTATCTACTGTTGGTGGAAGTAATGACTGAGATCACAGCAAATGAAATAACCAGAAATATTTATAATTTTTCTCTCCTTCTGCTTAATTTATCATAGTGAGATCTACATAACAGTGAAAGTAATCTTGCCAATAATTTCGGAAAGCAATGTATCTGAAATGTTTTGCATTAAATAATGATTTGTTGTATAATCAGATTTATTCTTTCCTTGGGGATCTCAATTTATTAGTCTTTTTTTTTTTCTGCCAGTGTGGACCTCACCCCCAATGACAGCAGCAATGGCAACTATATTGAATAAGACTATAAAAATTGGCAAAAATATGCATATGCAATTAAATTACTTTCATCTCTTTAAAATAAAATCTGATTGAATATTAGATTGTCAGTTTGTACGCACAGTTTCCAATATTAAAAAATTTGCTCCAGTCTTAATCCATAGGTATGATCCAAATAAACTTAACTAAATTGATTTCAGATAGCTTTGGATCAAGTCCTCATTGCTTTATATAAAGTTCTAGACATAGTTGTCTCCAAAAAAGAATATAAGAACTAAATTCCAGCTCACCTCAGACTATAGTAAATTTATTTTTTCTAATTTATGAAACTTCATGCCACTGTAGAAGGTGCCATCTTTCTTCTGAAGGATGGGCATAGATTTTTTTAAGCCAAATATTTATTTCCAGTGGTGCCAGCACCAAATCTCTGTCATATATGTGTGTGTATATATATATTTTAGCTGAATTTATCACATACAGGAATCAACAGAAGTGACCAAAAGCAGAATTCAATCTTGGAAAAAAGTTTGTAGTGTCTTCCTCACTGAAAGAATCAAAGCAGAATGCTAAACTGTTTTTCTCCTGTTCCCTTCTCAGCATTTATAACTGTTTACTCTGAGATATATTTACCATTTTAGAAGGCTAGCATGATATTAGAAACTAGAGAATGTCAAATGATAAGCTTATAGAAAAAAGACTTTGGCCACACAGTTTATGAGTAGTCTCTTTGAACAGATCAAGAATAATGGATGAATGCTGGAAATTGCTGTGAGAGATATTTTTTTAAATAGTGAGAATTTATTGTAAGAATGAAAACTCTTGAATTTCATTTCGGTTTTGAAATAGTGTATCCTGTACAGACATATGTATGTGCTTAAAAATATATGTGAACAGATATATATAAATATAAATATATATATATACATACATATATATATATATATATATATATGTAAGTATATATATATATAAGATATATATATGTATAAGATATCAGGGTAGGAGGAGAAGACAAGAAAACAAATGTGAGTGATCCTTGCCCCATTAAATTACATATAGTTTTATTGATGTTATAGCAGTCAGACTAAGATATTTTTCTTCTGGAGTAGGTAAGAGTTTTCCTGAAGACAGCAATAAGACAAAAAATATAATCTGTGCATTTTGCATTATATCTATATGGTCTTACTATGTCTAAATATGATCTATTTTATATACGTATGTATAGTGATAAATGAAATATTATGCAGACATGGACTATTTCAGCAGCTTCGCAGGGAGGCTGAGTGCCAGGGTTTCACGGTGCCTGTTAGGCTTGTGTTTGAACATTGACTGGTCTCTAGGCCACAGGAAACTGCTCTTCAGACCTGTCCCAGTTATGGCTATTTTCAGATGTGGGAGTTCTAGTTCTCATTCCTGCCATACTTCCCTTCATCCTCCAAATCTTGTTCTGGCAGTACAGTGGTGACCCTAGGAGCTGCTAGTATAGGAGGGCCTTGTCAACCACTGGAGTGAGGAGCCCATCTCACCCATCTGATTTCTGCATGGCTTCATTTGAATTTTTTGCTGGTCCAAAACTTGTGCCTAAACCTCTCTTACTAGACTTTTGTTGCTCATTCAAGTTTGTTTTCCAGTTGACTTCTGCATGTTTTCACACCTTTCCTTTTAGAGGTGTAACAGCTTCTAGGAAGTAGATTAAAGTGAATTCCAGCCATGGAATTGTAGAATCATTAGGTTTGGAAAAGACCACTAAGATTGTCTAGTCCAACCACGAACTCATCCCCACCATGCCCACTGACCATGTCCCTCAGTGCCACATCCACACCATCCGCACATTTCTTGAACACCTCCAGGGATGGTGACCACCTCACTGGGCAGCCTGCACCTGCTCTTTATGAGATGTTCTGAACCCAGTCTGAACCTTCATCTGCTTAGTGGCCATGGAAGAGGCTGAAAAGGGCAGGAAACTGAAAACTGGGATTCCCCTGAAGAGTTAAAGTTGCCTGGCATCAGCAAGACTTAAATGCTCTAAATGAATGGAGAATGGCAAGAGCAAGGTTTGGAGGGAAGAGGAAAAGGGTCAGATGCCTTGGCACATGGTGAAGGGAGAAAGACTGGGGAGAATGAAAGAGACTTGCAAAGTGATACAGCCAGTGCAGAGAAACTTCAGAAATACATTTCCTGTACTCAAGAGATTTAAGAGTTCAAAACAAGCCTTTAAATATGACTTTGCCAAGGAAGTTGGTGACCCTTTTTAACCGAAATGGAATGTCTATGCTCCTAATACAAGAGGAAATTACAGGACAATTCCAGACAATATATTAATAAAATTGGTGGATGACTGAACTCAAGTAATTTTTCATTTCTCTACAGGAGTGGAACAAGGGCAAATGAAATTAAAAACAAAATTATCAAGAAGACCAACACTACAAAAACAATTTCTTTGCATATTTGCCATCTGAAAATTATTACTTTTTGCTGCTAAATGTTCAATTTTGTGGAGATCAGTACAGCTGCTTCAATTTGTAGTATTCAAAAATAATAATGTAAAAAGATGCTGAAAGAAAGATTTATCTGTAATTTAATTGAAATATGTTCCTCACAGTTCTTCTGGAGGATGGCTATGTTGGAACAGAATTAGGGTATGCTCTAAGAAATGACATAGTGGAAAAAATGAAATGAAATTCATATACTGAATTTCATGTGCAAGTAAAAAAATGTCTAGCAAATATTTGCTTCAAAGAGACCAGTTACAAAGAATAGCAAGGAAAGGAAGTGTGCTATAATACGATACCTTAAAAAAAAATTGAATAAATAAAAATCTGAGCTATAATTAAGCAGTGTCAGACTTCTTAGTAAAACTTCTGAAACCTTATGAGTTCTGATATGTCGGTGAGGAGATGTGTTGAGTGCTGTATGCTTCTAGAATATAATGTTTGTGTACTTTGTGCCAATCCATAGAAGCCTTTTTGTGAACTGTCCTGTGTATGTAAATAGCTATCTGATGTTAATAAGACTATTTGTAAAGTTAATCTGATGTATAATACAGTGGAGTTTTTGGGGGGATTGTTCTTTCAAGATGCACACAGCCAGATGTTCTCTGACTTTTTATGCAGTTTCTGCCCTACTCCACCTTTCTGTATCATTCTCTTGAAGTCTCCCAGGTACCCTTAGATGTTTGATTATATATCATCCATCTAATGGAAATTTTACTTAGTTTCTGTTGCTGGAATATTTGATGTTGCTTGTTTTAGCAGTTGCCTTTAAAATGAGATTGTTTCCCTGTTCAAGACAGTATAAAGTTGAGTATCAGAAAATAGCATTTTCTCCTCACTTCTTCTGTTGGGTAGGTTTATAGACATCTTTGTAAAGGGTAAGACATATATTATATTTGTAAGAGAACTTAACTTGAATGCGAGTGATATTTTCGAAGGAAAATTTCAAGGTTTCTGTCAGTTTCCACGGAATAATCTTGATTTCATCCCTGCTAAATTATGAAGACAAGTACTGTAAGAGCTTTGTTTAGAAAAGCTGAGATGGTGGCCAAATTGCTTGAGGAAACATGAAAAGATTAATGATTGAGTTCTGCCTGTCTCCTAGATTCTCACTTCCTGATCTGTGTAGCTGAGACATATCACAAAGATGACACATTGGCTGTGGGGAGAGAGTAGCAATTATTTGCCTTGTTACTTTCCATGTCAGGCAATAATAGAGCAATACTGTGCCAGTTAAAAGAAGGAATTTCCAGCTTGTCTCTGTCCTTCAGCTTCAAGGACTGTTGTACATACTTCTACTGAAGGGGCATATGTTTGGAAATTAGGACCATGCTGCATAGTATAAAAATCTCGATCTTCTATTTTGGAGTTCTGTTTTGGAGCAAGACAAAATACAAGGAATTATAAATAGTTTGCACTTTCTGTATTAATGCCCACTCAGGGAAGTTGTATGTGAATCACTAGCTCCAGAAAAATTATTTTGATGCTGTTGTGTAGCCTTTCTCCCACAAGATAGAGCACTGTTGCTTAATGCATTGTCAGTCATTCTAAAATGTTTCTACATGTTGCCTTTTCTTTCTTGTTTGTTTCACAGATATATTTGCGATTCTTGGACTATGAGATGCAGAATTCCAATGAATGCAAAAGAAATTTTGTAGCTGTCTATGATGGAAGCAGCTCTGTGGAGGATTTAAAAGCAAAGTTTTGCAGCACTGTTGCAAATGATGTAATGCTGCGGACAGGTCTTGGAGTAATCCGTTTGTGGGCAGATGAAGGCAGTCGAAGCAGCCGATTCCAGATGCTCTTCACATCTTTCCAAGAACGTAAGATCTTAATCAATGTGTCTGCCTTTCAGTTTGTTAAACAATACCAGTCCCACAAACTGCTAATGTTTTCTTCGTGCAGAGTATACACCAAAGGATTCTCCTGAACAAGCTCTGTGAACCAACAGAACAGATTTAATTCTATGAATTTTTAATACTGCACAATGATTTGTAACACAATAGGTAGAGCACAGGATTCACAGGCAGGAAGGCAAGTACAGCTTGTCACTATAAATATAATTTTTTCCTGACTCCCAATCTACTGGGCTACTCTGTCAGTTTTCTCTTACATGACTAGAAAACAGTACGACTGAATGTTTTTATCAAGTCTCATGTTTTTTATGAATGTGATTTTTTAGATCTTACAATGATGGTACTTTAAAAACACCGTATGATTATTTTATAGTAGATGATGGGTACGTTTGTTCATATACCAGAATTTCAACAAACATGTATCAGACAGTGTTAGGCAAATAATGACGGATTTGGTGGTTTTAATATTCTCTCTATGCAGCTTTCATTCATACATCTATATGATTTCTGAGCTCATGTAGTAGGAAAGACAGCCTGTGAAAGAAACAAAAGGTACTTCTTGCCAGTCTGAAAAACACGAAACCCAATTATCTCATTCACTGAAAATTATTAATTCAGTTAATCACCTGTGAAAGATTTTGCTTTGTTTTCTTTAATGTAAAAATGCACATATGGTCCCTCAAGGAGGAGTGTATATATTTGTTTTCTTGTTCTGATTTATGTTCATTTTTAACTTATTTTTTGGCTCGTGTTTCACATTTTTCACAGAAAGATTTCTATGTGACTGTCAGTGATTGAAATGAAGGTGCAATCCTACCAAGCATATCCTTCATCTGTATTCTGTGTGTGTTTACCCCACAATGAGACTGTTGAGAGCGGCCTCCGTAATTCTTTAATTATGGCACTGATTAAAAATTTCTGGCAGTTTACGTGCTTGAAACTGCATATGCCATTGTACTTGCACACTGCAGCATTAGGGTAGATTATATTTTATTTGTATCTAAGTCAGACCATAGTCTAAAAGAGGCCTCAGTTGAGATGACACTGCCCTTTTCTCATTTCAGCAACTGGAAATGTCTTGAATATTCAAGATCTGATTCTTTTTTTTTTTTTTTTATTTCTCCACAAGACATCCTGATCTGTTACCTTAGAAACAACTGCATAGACACTGGAGGTTCAGAGCATAAAGAGAAGTAAAGAGTGAAGCACTGTGATGACTAACTTGAGATGAGGGTTTGAATAAGTGTGGGTTTGCAAGATTTCTTCATTTTAAAGGAGAATAAGGAAAGATTTTGTTAGTTTTTATTTTTGTTTTTATTTTTCCTCCAATAACATTCTAATACTACATATTATGAACTCCTCTGTTCTTGTAAACAGCTAATGTTTTATAATGGATGATATTCTGACTGGGAGGTTGAAAATAATAACATGATGTGCCTTCCGTAAATTTATTCTGAACAGGTGTTGCAGACACAAAGCTGAAAATTTATAAAGGGATAAATTGTGCTTTGAGGTATGTGTACACAGCCTGATCATAAATAGTAGAAGAAAATGCATCTGTGTTTTAATGCTGGAAGCTGACTTAAAAGATATAAAGGTGACACTGACTGTACTCTTTGTGCCATGTTATTTGTGCGTAGTGCTGCCCCATACTGCAGATTTGTACTGGCTGTACAAAGTCAGATTGAGCAAACGCCCAGTCTGCGTGGTGTGATGCAACACATAGTCTAAGTCTTCCATAGTGTGTGGGAATAATTAGATCATCTGCATGGAAGAGGAGGAATGTCAGATTTCATTCAGGGAGATAAGTATAAGGAGACAGACACCTGTGTCTCTATGCACAGAAAGGAAGAAAAAAAAGCTTTTTGTTCACTTAGAGCTGGGGAAAAAAATAAAAAATAGAGGATGACTTTTTTGTTGTGGTTAACTTGCTTGTAAAAGAGTGACAAAGTGACTGTTCCTGTGGGAATGACCAGGTGACGCTATGTATAGTTATATGGTGCTCCTTGAGTTCTCCAGTGTGTGGGGTTGCTGACTGTAGACTTAAGTTGTTGAGACTGTGAACTCTCTGTTAGGCAAGGCTCCATGAATGTTTTCTTTCTGAGTCTGTTCATTGTTAATTCTTGTTACAATGCTGTTTTGGGGGAATTTACATTTGTGCAAAAAGAGGAAATCTTAGAGATTTCTTAAATGATTATTTTCATACTATTTCTTCAGTCTGCTCCAATTGTAAATATATACTAGTCCTCTTTTTTTGGCTTCTGAAAACTGGTCTTACAAGTTTCCAAAGCCTTAATGGTGACGCTCTGCAGAACAGCAGTGCTATTAATATGTTTCAAGGAAGAACAGTCATGAGATGCAATAATTTGTAAAGTTTACTACTCCAGAAAATCGGTAGTGATTCTCATATCATCAAAATTTTAGTAGAGTTCTATGTAACATTTAATGAAAAATATAGCTAATATTGTAGAGTGATGATCTAACAGTTTATGATCAGTATTATCAGCTATTCCAAATATCATTGGATTTTATCTGTTTAAGTCCTTACCTTTTCAATCTTTTATATGCCCTATTAGCACATACATTTGCATCATGTTTTTTGTTTTTTTTTAAAAGGCCTAAAATATATTTCAAATATCAAACTAAGTTAAGAGGCAGAAAAAGGAGGCGGGGGAGGGGAGGGGGGAGGAACAAAAACTTGTAGCATCATCAAAAGATTTATGGCCTTTGGTATATGGTGGCATTGAGTGACATGGTTTAGTGGACATAGGGGATGGTGGGCTGACATTTGGGCTAGATAATCTTAGTGACGTTTTCCAATCTTAATGATTCTACGATTCTATATGTTCATCTGGTAAGAAGACTAGAAAAATGAATTTTTGTTTTTTTCACCCACTAGCTGTTCATTTCATTTTCCATTACTGTGATGTAGATTAATGACAGACATGCTACACCTACAGCTTCTTCAAAGAGATGCTCTTTGAGAGAGCAAAAGAGAGCAGACACACCTACACTTTAACCTAAAAGCAGATCTGTAAAACCAGGGCATAAGGGATAAAAGAAAATCCTTTTATATGCAGAACAAATTGTTTATTCTCTCACCTCTGACAGGCGTTTGGTAGCATTGCTTGTCTCTACATCCACAACTCTGCTTCAGAAACCTCACATCAGAAAAAATATCATTTCTCTTATTTTTTTGCTGCTTTGAGCTTTAAGACTATTTTAAAGGCTCTGTCACGTGTAACTTTCTTAAAGTACAAAATATGACTAAAACTTTATTAACAAAACCTATATTTATGTAGAAATCTAGAGTCATCTTTGGAAGAGCACTGCACAGATTTATAGAGTAAGAGCAGTCAAGTCCTTATTTGCAGACAGAATCCTTGAATACGATCATCCCAGCATGAGCAATTCTGTAATAGGGAGGGGGCACTGCAGGTATTTGGTATTAATGGCTGTGTTTATTGTGATAATGCAAAAGAACACTGAGAAAGGGAACAGAAATACAATAAGTGCAATGCATGCAAAGAAATAGTTTCCACTTCGGAGGACTTAGAGGTGTAAATAGATTATAGCCTTGCTGGATTTCTCCCTGCTTCCACACTGATATATAAAAAAAAGAAATCATTGGGATTGCCTTCTTAATAATGAGCACTCATCTGTGAATTTCAGCCCCTCTATGCTATCTTAAACTGTCTGTAATCACTAACCCCCACTGGTTAAGCTTTCCAATGGTTTTCTACCCCTGAACAAAACAGGTGTTTGTGGTGCCTACAGTGTGTAACTGTGCTGAATGGAGTGGTGCCTACAGTATATAACTGCTGAATGGAGCTCTGAACACAAGCTTCTGAGCTGCCAGTCTCTAATAGACTCATATTGACATGTGTCTAATATTAACTCTCAGAAAAGATTACATTTATTTGGAGCAGAGCTGTCTGAAGCTGGCTGAGAAAGAAAATTCAGAATTAAAGGCATTTAATTCATTTTCAAGCTCCTAATAGACGCATTTTAATAAATTGTCTTTTTTTTTGTGGGAAACGAAAAAAGTAATTTTTAAACACTTCAATATACACTTCTAAAGTCATCTGAATTTTATAATTTTAATAAAACAAGTAAACCCATCTATCAGTATGGCTGGACTTTTCCCTGGGATTGCTGAGAGACAAGTTCCTCTGTTTCCAGGATGATTTGAGGAACATCTGAAGAATTTCTTTTTTCTTTCTCTTGTGAGGAAAAGAAAACTCTATTTTTCAGTAAGGAGCAATAGGAAATTCTAAATGATCTATGCTTAAAGAATTGATGTGCAGAGCATGATGCAATGAGCTATCTTGAGAACATTAAGAGTAGGTGTGAAATGTGTAATGAGTTCAGCGGAAAATATTTTTCACATCTAACCATTATTCAGATTTCAGAATTTTCTCATTTGCCCTCAAGAGATGGCAAGACCTCTAAAAAATGTTATGACAGGAATGGGAGAGGGGAAGCCTGTAAATAGTAAGTAGGATAAGGCATTCATCTAAGATTACAGAGTTCTGGATTGAAAACCCTATCCTGAAATAGACTCAAAGGATAAATTCTTAAGTTTCAATTAAATAATACTCAAGATAGCTTGCTCAGAGCTATTGCACAACGTAGAAATAATGGAGTTAAAAGTAGCTCCATATAGTGCTGACAAATAGTGTAAATACACTGGGGAAAGCACTGCACTGGACCAGGCAGGCATTACACCAGATATATAAGAAGTCAGCTTTTGATTTCATCATGTAAAAATACTTTGACCCCACTATGTCTGCATTTAATACCCAGCGTAACCCCTCTAAAAATCATGCTTAGCACACAGATAACATATTTTGTTACTTATACCACTATATCTCTATACTGTACTATTATAGTATAGTACTTTTACTACTATTACTCTATACTATTACAATTATTAATATCACAATGAATATGTTATAGTCCTATATATATCATATTTTTATATAGTATAAATGGGTGAATACTAATTTGTGATTATTTATTTTGCAACCCAAGTGAAAGCAATATTTTTGGAAAAAAATATGAAATATGACTGCTTTTATTTCATTTACTTTGTAAACATGGCGTATAGAAGAGCTACTAATGCTCTTTATATTTCTCTGCCTTAGGGCTATTCAGGATTAAAAGAATTTGTGATTGGTTTGGATTAGTAAATGAAAATGTATGAATTATTACCTCCATGTGCATTCCAAGAATCTTTTAACATTGAAAAGATGTAGACAATGCCATTGGCTCAATTGTCATAACTTTTGAAATTATTCTTCAAATTCTAAACTTGGCTTTCTTAAGTACCAGGACGGTAACCTTCTGGAAATATGATGGTTGTAACAAACTTCTAGTCTTCTAACTTGTCTCCACTAAGAATAAATTATATTTATTAGTCAGGTAACAGTAATAGGTTTATTATTCTACAGTTTTTTAAAGTATATATTTCATAAACCTAAAAAAGTCTTTCTCTATATACCATCTATCTACCTTCTTAAAACACTTGTTTATGTGTCTTCTAGGGTAAGTGCTCCATCTTGTGTTCAGAGTAAATACTTGTTGCAAAAGAGAAGTCACTACATTAAGCTTTGTTCCATGACCGCAAAATTTGTTTGTGTATTGAAATGCAAGGTACACCTACACATAACATAGAACATTTTTTAAGAACGTTTTACATCTTAAAGGGAAACTGTTTGAAGGTTTATATACACACACATATATATGTATATATATATATGTATAATTTCCATACAAATAATGCATGGTTCAACTCTAAAACAGAAAAAGGTCTTTGAGTAATTTTTCTCATTGAATTTTTAAATTACAGTATTTTTGTACTTTACAAATTCAATGTTTTAGGAAAGACTTTCAGTTATTAAAGTAGATCAACTTGAATTATATGAATAATTACAATTTGTTTACTTATGCTGTTAACATTATGAATTGTTCATTGTGCTGAATATGTTACTAATTTCTAGGCCAGTACCTTGGCTGATTTTGATTCAAGGTTGCATTGGGATACAGTAAAAATAAATGCAACTTTGTGATCCAAGCTGTAATTTTTAATCCTATTATCAAGCCATGTCTTTTCAGCCTCTTTGAGGCTGGAAGAGACTTTGGGGTTTGAACTCTGCCTTAGACCTACTCAAAACAGGGTCAACAGCTGGTAACAGGGGGCGGTGGGGCAGTGTCTAGTTGGATTTTCGATATCCCCTACAAAGGAGACTGCAGAAACTTGTGGAAAAACAAATCTTGCCCAGTGTATGACAACTCACAAAGTAAAAACTTTGTTCTTGTGTTTAGGAGGAATGTGTTTCATTTAGAGCTCATTGTGTCTACTAGGCACCACTAAGGTGGTCCTAGCTCTGTCTTTTTTACTCTGCCCCATTAATTATTTGTACAGACTGACAGTATTTCCTCTGAGCCTTGCCTTTTCCAGACTGATTCAGTTCCAGCTCTCCCAGACTTCCCTCATACGTCAGATTACACAAGACTTTAATCATCTTTGTGGCCTTCTGTTGGACTCAGTCCATAATGTTCGTGTCTTTCTTAAGCGAGGGAGCCCAGAACTGGACACAGCACTGTAGATGTGAATCATAGCTGCTGGGCAGAGGGTCACTTCTCTTCAGCTCTAGCAATGTTCTTTCTAATGCAACCTAGTACTTGATTGACTTTCCTTGACACAAGGGCAAAGTGTTGGTTCATTATCATCTTACTGTACATCAGCATCTTTACTGCAAACTTGCTTTCCAGTCTGCTGTCCGGTCCCTAGAACATGAAATTATTCCTTTTGTGCCCTCCAATGCAGCCCTACACAGGCAGTTAAAATCCCACTAAGCCTGTGAATATGTGGCTACAGACGCTTAATGCAGCATTTCTCTGTAGTTCACATTTGTCTGCTCACTAATCCTGGACCTAAAACCAGAAGTTAACACAATCCAAGGCAGACCTCTGTTCAGTCCTGCTGCTCACTCATGTAAGGACATTTAAGTAGCTGTGGAGAAGACTGTAGACTGATGGATCTGTCTCCTGTTGAGTACAGAGGATTTCTATTTGAAGCTAGTGATAGTGGCTACTTCCTTTTGTGAAAGCATACATTCACACTTTTTCCTTATTGTTAAACTTTTACATGTTGTGGCATTGATGTAGAAGATAGCAAAGGTTGAGCTATCCAGTGGTGCAGCCACAAACCATGTCTGCTTGATTCTCCTCCCATCCAGAGTTCTGTAGCACCCTCAAGGTAAGTGTTGGACCAGATTCATCTTGCTTTAAAAACATCTTGTTCAGTTCCAAATAGGTTTTTTTGTTGCTGTTACTGGAATACCCCTGATACTGCATCCCAAGAACCTTTTGCTATGCCTCTTCAAGGACAAAGGAGCTAATTCTTTCAATGTATGTTCAGACTGGCAAGTTTTCAGCTTCCCTTGGTGATTTCATTCCACAAAAAAAAAAAGGGGGGGTGGGTGGGGGGCTACTCAGAGTGGGGAGCAATATTGATTTCTTGTCCAAAACAATCACTCTAATCACTCTGAGTTTAAGAGACCAGAGAATATTTGACATATTAATATTTGAGATATTAATTTTACAAACATAAACAGAGAAGTACTCTTCATTGTTATGTCTAGAAATATATTGTGCTTGGGTTTTTCTCATGCTAGGTTTAGTGTAGTTATTCTGAGATTTCCTTCCTCTCTTTCCATCTAGTCTTGAAGTTTATTCACATAGCCTTTCTTTCTTCCATAATTTAAGGTGCTGTTGACTGTAGAGAGACAGAAACTCTTCCTTTTTCCTTCATTTCTCCTGACTTTTGTTTCCAGATCTCCTTGCCGTCATTTTGCATGAATATTGTGTCTTCTATAATCTATGAGGAAAAAAAAAAAAAAAAGAAAGAAAGAAAATAATTGCTCTTCTTTTTTATCTCTTATTGCTGGAACATTTCCTGATATTTTAAATTTGATAAAGTATTTTCTAATTACTTTCAGCATGGAATGTCTTATATTTCCTCTATTTCTCTGTTCTTCATGCTTCCTTTACTGTTCATTTCCTTTACTACTTTCCTCCGGCTATTCTTTTTTCTATTTACCATACCTATACTTCTAAATTCCCATATTTCCTTCTTTTGTTTAAATTGTTCTCTAATGTTTTGGGGAGCTGTTTTCCCACTATGAATCCTTTCTTTGCTGTCACATTCAGAGTTAGATCGGACTGAATTTAAAGTGGCAAGGGCAATCGTAGACATTTTAAGGTTCTGCTTGCTGAAACAGCATTTCATCCTCACCACATCACTTCTAATTACTTTCACACCAGTTTATGTATTGTGTTTGTTTGTTTTCTTTATGTCTTTATTAGCATTTTGGTCTTTTCTTGTGCACTTCTTATGCATTACCATTTATTTTGATTGATAGCTAGTTGGGTATTCTTAATTTCCCTTTTGTAAGTTCTCTCCCTTTCTCTTTAATTTTTGCTTAGAGCACACAGTTAGAGTGCCAAATTATCTCCACACTGACCAGAACAAAAGGAGTGCAGCTAGATTGTGAAAGATGGTGCCTTGAATGATGGTGCCTCTGGCAGGTTCTCTACTACATCATGATGTGACACTGTCCTCGGATAAGGACTGTTCCAAAGTACTCTCATTTTCTAATATGTATGTGTGCTGTTCTGCTTTTCTACCTGCTTTAAAGTAAAAGCCTTCCTTTAACAAACTTAATACCTGATCAGGTTCTCTGCAGGCTGGAGAGATGGTATATGGATGTTTTCAAAACTGAGCACTGCTAATTGGCAGAATCAGTTTGGCCAATTTGCCTTCTGTAAAGGCACTCAACTCTTCCCCTACCTTTTCCACAGTGTGGCTTCCCCAAGCCTTGGTTCCAGGTACTGATCAGCCATGAAACTCAAGCTGTAATTTGGGCAGAAGGAAAATATAAAGCTGTAAGCATTAAAATAGATCTTCTGCTATGGAATTGTAACCATTGCCACTAAGGGATATTATGATGTATTATATATATTTTAGTAGTATTTTCTACTTTTTAAAAGCAATGCAAGCAGTGGAAACAAAAGAGCTACTATGTTTCATATTTTAAAAACACGTAAAGCCAGCTTATAAAGCCTCTCAAACTGAAATTTTTATCTACATTATTTTATGTAAATATCTGTGTTTTAAAAATGTGTTATTTATATAATAGATCAATAACTCTTTAAGCTTCTGACAATACTGGACTTCTGTGAAGTCAACAGAAGCGTAGTTTAGAAAGTATATGCTATTTGAAGATGCAAACCTTTATATATGACATAGATAAATGTATTTATGCTATAGTATCTGATAGGATAGATCTGTACAAGGGCTGCTCTGAGAACAATGCCTGTTGTACTATAGTGGCCCATTATATTATAGGTAGATGATGGTGATATGGTAGTAGAGGTTGAATCTTCCCACCGATATCCCATTACTTGTTGCAGTGTGACAGATGGCAGCAAAGGGGCAGTCAGACAAAGTGGTGTCTGACGTGAATGTGTGTACAAAGTAAAGATATGCTGCTGAATTCTCCCATGTGGAAAAAAAAAAATGCACCCATGGATATTCATTGGCATTTTCTGAATGTTCATGGAGACCAAACAGTGGATATGACTACAGTGTGGCTGTGGAGACAGTGACATGATAGACAAGGCTAGATGGTCATTCACAGCTGTTACTCCATGAGAAGACAGGCACCTCAATCAGCTAATTTGTGTGAATTGGTGGATTTCAGCCAGGGAACTGTGTGTAGAGCTGAATATCAACTTCATTGTATTGGAAATGATGGTTGCAGCATTGGAATACTGCAAAGTTTGCAGCAGATGGGTCCCATGAATTCTCATAAAGGAGCTGAAAGAACGCTGTGCAAGTTTATCAGGACCTATTGAACAAATACAAGGCTGAAGTTCACAGTTTCATGGATCACATCATTACCATTGATGAGATGTTGTGTCACCACTATGAGCCAGAGTCAAAACAGCAGTCCGTAGAGTAGTGACATATGAATTCCCCATACTATAAAAAATTCCATATGAAGCCCTCAGAGGGTAAAGCAACGTACACTGCCTTTTGGGATAGGAAAGGAGTGATTCTTTTAGATTTCTTGAAACCTGAACAAGCCATCAACTCTGACTGCTGCACTGTGACACTGACTATAAGCTGATGGCTTGAATTTCCAGAATCAGGCCAGAGAAGAAGACAGCCTTTCTCCTGCAATGTGGTAGCACCATAACCCCTACCAGTTTGAAAATTGTGGAGCACACTGCCAATCTGGGCTGGACTGTCCTGCCACACCCACTGTATTTCTGGATTTCACGCCTTCTGACTTCCATCTGTTTGGGCGCACGAAAGATGAACTGTGTGGCAACATTTTCCCACTAATGGTGCCATCACAGCAACTGTGCAACAATGGATTACCTCTGCTGGTATAGATATTTACAAGCTCAGCATTCAGCAACAAGTTCCTCTTGTTGGTGAAATCACACAGCTAATGGTGGTGACTGTGTGAAAAAATAGTGTTGTGTAGCTGAGAATTACTTTCAGAGAAACCTCATATCAAGCGGCATATACAAGTTTTGATAGCTTTTATTATTTATTCAAAAGAATGTAACTGATCTGGAGAAGCCATTATAGTCAGTTATGCATATCTGAACTTACACAGTTACTGAAAAGGGAATTTCCTGATATTATATATGAAGTCATTAATTTCTGAAACACAAAGCCTTTGCATTGTCCATAGCAAACCACTGAAGCAGTCTTCTGCTCTCAACCAGTCTCCACGGTGCAAATATATCTTACTATATGAAGTATTTTTAAAAGTGCTTTAACATCATAACTGCTTTTTGATTAGCAGGTTCTTAAGTTATTTTTTAAAAACTTTTCTTTAGGAAATATAATAATGGTTTGGGGTTGAGCTAAAATAAAATTGCATAAAGAGTTCATTTTTGTTGATTTCACACCGATAAATTGTGTAGCTTTTTTCCATAATGAAGAAGATTTGGCTTTTTTTTATTATTATTTAATTAAAAGAAATATGAGAAGTGAATTATGTTTACTATATTAAATGATTTTGCAATACTATCTTTATAACCCCAATACCTGAGAATCAGGTCCAGTTCCTATTGATGACCTCAAAGCTGCCACCATTGTAAAAGTTTGTTCTTCAGTAAAGCTTTAATCCTGCATGATTCCCTTAAATTGTGAGCTCTAAGGACACTGATGACAGTTGCTGTTTTTAATCTTCATGTGTGGCTAATAGGATACTTTTTTTTTTACTGCAATCTTTCTTTTTAGCTTCTTTTTTAATAGTTTTATTTTCTCTGAGTATAAGGGTTCAGATATCATTGATACAAGCACTAAAGTATGTATCTTCCTTCAGCCATGCAAGGTTTCTTCTAAAATTGGAGTTTCTACAACAAACTTTGAAACGAATTCTTTGACTTGTACTGGATCTAGCTATGATATAGTCAACATTCTCCTTATTAGCTCATAAAGTACTGTGTTTTGGATCTATGTGGCTAAAACTATGTTGATTACACACCAGTGACCCCCCCATCAATATATGAGGTGTCAACCCACTGCAGCCATCAGAGTTAAACTGTGGTGAAGAAGTCCATCTGTCTTAGTCAAAAGTGAAAATCTGTTGCTCCGGAGTAATAAATGGTGTGTGACTTGAGTGCTGCTGATAGTGTATGTCAGATATTAAATATGCTTAAGGAACCTGTGTTGTACAGCTTTCTCCTAGTACAGGTGGTTATGATACAGCCTTCATATACTTGTTGTAAAGAACTGAATGATTTACTATTTAATATCAGCTTTTTATTTTTGTTTTTAGCCCCTTGTGAAGCCAACACTTTCTTTTGCCACAGTAATATGTGTATTAATAATACATTGGTCTGCAATGGACTCCAGAACTGTGTGTATCCTTGGGATGAAAACCACTGCAAAGGTAATGTGTAGAATTGAAACTGTCAGTTTATCAGACACATGGAATACAGCATGTTCTCCTTAGTTTCTTGTTAAGTATGTTTCAGGTTGATCAAGGCTCATGAAATGTAATTCAAGGGCAGCATGCATCAGACAGCAGATTAAAATGCAGAGCTGAAAATCTTTGTGGATTTTGCTTTCAGTGTTTGCATTTGTTTTGTTTGGTGCTTGTTTGTGTTTGTTATATCCTTCTGGCAGGCTCTATGACCATTTGGTTTCTGTACAATATAAAAGTTAATTAATAGTAATCTTTTGGTTCCTTTGATATAGTTGCCTATGCAGTGGAGTAGCATATGCATAAGCAGGTGTCTGCTAGCTGCATGTCATGCCAACAATAGCCCAGGTGGGCTAAAAGCAAACAGCATAGCTGAACTGAAATTAGCAGCATTAAAAAGCATCCAGATCCATTTATCATTGCCTAGTGAAATTGAAGTGCAAGAATAAGCACAGGCATCATGTCTGTTTCATAGGCAGGAACTGATATTCCCAATCAGGTGTTGACAAAGTTTCTAAATATTGCTCTGTGTCTCCATAGAAGCCAGCATCTGTGTTGTCTTCATAAGAAAGAGCTTAACTAACTTGCATTGTAGATCCAGGGTATGGTCTGCTGCTTCTTTTTTTTTTCCCTCCTCTGCTACAGCAGATTTGTTCCTTAAAACATGAGTAATGCCAAATTTAGGAACCAATCAAGAAAAAATTCAGAATTATGGGGATTAGCCATCAGCTTGTGAGTCTGCTGAAGTCTGTAAAAGCCTGACAAGCAGTGCAGCAGGATAAAAAATAAATGAAATCATGTTTCAAAGGAACATGACAAAATTGTGACATCAAAAAATATTCTTCAAAGAAATAAACAACCAGGGAAGAACTGTGCTTCTTCAGCACAGACGAAAATAGAAAACCTTCCCCTCTCTAATTTCCAGAATGATTTTCATCTTTCACATGCCAAATATTTTTTTTGTTGGGCCCTGTGCTTGTATCCCATCCTGTTTGATGGTTCCTGCAAAAACAACTGTTTGCTGCTCCATTGCTTTTTCTAAATCTGTTCTTTCCCTACAGGCTTTGTCAGTCAGTTAGAGAAACCCCAAATGGATCTATAAGAGTAGGCAATGGGGAGTACTGAAAAATTCATTTTGCGTATCAAGAAGATTATAAAGAGCTGGATTTTATCATTTGGGGGCCAGTGACTTTCATTTCAAAGGCTTTTTATTATGTTCTTTGGTATGTTTTAAGTTGATAGAAAAATAACACCAGATAGGGTATTGAAACTTAATCACAGTTGTCAATTTTGATGTGCCTGTGAGAAGCTGATGTGACTGCTTTCAGCTTGGCTCTGTCACTGTCTCAGGTGTCATCAGCTGTTCGAAATTAAATAACAGAAGAACATACAGAACACTAGAGTGATTTTTTTTTCTCTGTATTATTTTATTGCATATTTTCCTTCATTCTAAACACCAAATTTTCTGGCCAGCTTCTTGGCAGACCTTGAGTAAAGCATCATAGCTCTGATCAGCTTTGAGCATTTATACATCTTTTGTAATGTTCTGGAAAGTAATAGGTCACAACCAAAATAAATAACCTGCTCTCTTTTTTTTCTTTTCTTTTTTCTTTTTTCCCCTTTCTGGAAGCTCAGTTTGAATAGCTCTTCTATTTTCTCCTGACTTAGCTTTTCATTGACTATCAACAGTCCCCAGTTAGCTCATAAATAACAGTAGTTCAAAAAAGTTCCCAATGCAAAGAATTTATTTCTAGAACCTGTAAAAACTTGCTGTTTCATTAATCTTAATGTTCCACCTGCATGTATTTACTGGAAAAAAGAGTAAATAACAGAAATTTTGCATCTGACATGGGGGCTTTAGCAGGTGAATAGAGTTCAGAGATGGCACTAAATCCATTTATTTCTTATTGTGGTTGCTTTTTCTATTAAACAAGCATATAAATATTTCAGCTAGCTAAGATTATAATATACCCTGAATAAAGCACTAACCAAGTGTGGGGCCAATTGGAGGACCTACGTGTTATTTATTTGGTTTGCACAAGTACCTGATTTCTTCCTTTTCACTTTTCCCCAGTAAGACCAACTATGTGAACTTAGACATAGTCTAGGCGTGGCTTTGCAGTGATCTGTGAACACATAATGGCTGTTTTTAATCTTGATATGAAATTAATTCTGTGTTTATTTCTTTTCTTCATTGCACACAGAAAAAAGAAAAGCTAACCTATTGGACCAACTCACCAATACCAGTGGGACTATAATTGGGGTGACCTCTTGCATTGTCATCATCCTCATTGTTATCTCTGTGATAGTACAGATCAAGCAGCCTCGTAAAAAATTTGTCCAAAGGAAAACAGACTTTGATCAAACAGTGTTCCAGGAGGTGTTTGAGCCTCCTCATTATGAGTTATGCACCCTCAGAGGGACAGGGACTACAGCTGACCTTGCTGATGTTGCAGATGACTTTGAAAATTATCATAAACTGCGGAGATCATCTTCAAAATGCATTCATGACCATCACTGTGGATCACAACTGTCTAGCACTAAGGGCAGCCGTAGTAACCTCAGCACAAGAGATGCTTCTGTCTTGACAGAAATACAACCCCAGCCTGTAAAACCCCTCATTCAGCCCGTGAACAGGAGAAATATCCTTGTCATGAAGCATAGCTACTCACAAGATGCTGCAGATGCGTGTGAGATAGATGAAATTGAAGAGGTACCAACTACAAGCCACAGGCTGTCAAGACATGATAAAGCTGTTCAGCGGTCAGTATCAATAGATTTTTGATGAAGACTGTTGTGTAAGGACTTGATTGCCCAAACATATTCACTTTTTTTTTTTTTTTTTCCAGTAAAGGCATATTCTTTTATTTCTCTGTTTATTGCTTAAATTTCTGTTTCTTGACAGCACATGCCATCTGTTATCACTCTCTGTCTCTCATCTCTGCTCCAGTTTCATGGAGGCTTCTGCATCTCAGTTTCAGCTTTAAATCCAATATCTTTCTTTCACTGTTTTATTTACATGCCCACATGCGTGCACACACAAGCCAACAGAGAACAGGTACATTTTTTTTAAAAAACCAAAGATTTTGTCTAATTTTAGCTTTTGAAATAGCCACATGCATATGGTTTCCTTGAAACTGAAGTGGCGTTGAATTTTGTCCACTATTGGTCTAACATTTCTAAATCAATGCAACAACAAAAATACATTTATTCATTATGACACATGACAGAACAAGGAGACGGGCAGTAAGGAAACCCATGAAATAGTATCTTTTATGAAGTGAGTGACAATATTTGCATAACATTAATGTATGTGTTCCACTATCACAGTGTATTTTTTTTATATAAACATATATTAATTATGAGACAGTGTAGCAAATAGAGAATGCTCATATATTTACATATAAGAATGTAGTTAAAAAAAATCTTTTTAATCGGTGAAAATATCAAGCACGATATTTTTAATAGAAAAGTTAGGTTATTGTATACTGCACTCTAAACGACTGTAAATATAAACTATTAAAAGTTTACAAGTAGAGAGAAAAGGGAAAAGAGATATGAACCATTTATTTGGAAAAGCAAACAGAAACTTTTAATAAATATTTGTGTTTTCTCTTGCATGCATTATTTATGCACTTCTTGTGACTGTTTACATGCTCTCCATATTTTCTTTGCACATTAAGGCATTTCTTTCTCTTAAAAAGAAGTTATCTTAATCTAATTGCATGCCAGTGTAAATTACTTCATGAATATTGAACAGCTAATCAATATGTACTCTCTATTAAGTATCTATATGCATATATTTCTTTTTTTCTATGCAAACATTATTATTTTGAATGAAATAGCCATAACATTCCAGGTTCTGCCTCATTGGGTCTCTAAGCAAACATGAGTCTGAGTACAACACAACTAGGGTCTAAGAGACAAACCTGAGGTAAGTAAACATACCTGTACAACAAATGAACCATCTGTTGCATTTCATTTTATTTGTTATATTGTTGAAATGTCTGTTAGTTCCCAGTTTCTACACCACCTCATAGAAATCTTTGCATAGAAAGAGATGTACGTTTGAATACAGAGAAAACTAAACATCAGATAAATGATTAGTTTAGCACTGTGAACTAAAACAATAACTATTAAATTCTTATGATTGATTCTAGAATCAGCTAAGTATAATCTTTCATCTAAATATAACCTGCATTCTAAACACATCATGAAAAGAGATGCTTAGCGTGGCTCCAGTGTTTTATTAATTTTTTGTTTATGAAAATAAAATTTAGAGTCTTTCTATGTGAAACTATGTGAAATTTATCAGTTTAACCCATGCCATGAAGATAGGAAATAATTGTTTTCAGTTTATTTTACTCTTTAATCTTGTTAAGTGTCAGGGGAAAAAATTATGGGAGTGCAGATAAATTTAGAAATTCTTTAGAATTAATGTTAACGTTGGAAATTAAATTTTATTTCTGAGCCTTTTCCTAGGCGTTTAATTTTATGTAATTTCTTATCAACTCTTAAACACCACCTCATTTTTGTATATTAAAGTTATAGTTGTTAGTCTGCCAATTTATGTATGTCTATATGTATAGGCATATATATGCATGTACATGTTTACATGTACGTATTTTTACATATTTTAACCTTTTTTTGCTTTCAGAGAAGAAATATTTATAGAGTCATGTGAACTGAATGGAAAAATCTATAGTGAATTACTTCAGCTGTCAGAAAGAGAGAGTGGACATGTTTCTAATTTCATTTCACTGCCTTTATCCAAACCTAAGACATTTCTTACTTCTTTAGCAAAAATCCCCATTGCACAATAATATGTTTCTTTTCTAGTTTGGTTGCTGGCCACCAAGTGCTCCTTAGTTTTTAAATACATTTTAAGATTTGCAGCAAACTTGAAGAAGAAGTTAGCTCCTGGCTGAGACTGTCCCTACTTTATTTTTTTTTCTTAGATTTATTTTGTTTGATATATTTCTTTTTGTCTGTTATCTACATGTATGTTGTGTGATATGTGGAAGAAGAGTTACACTGAACTTTTGTTGTATGTACATTGTTTTCATTATATAGAGTTCTTGAGAATAGTGCGCACCTGGGTGATTTTGAACATGCTACAATGAAATGTGAAACTATGGACCTTGGAAACACCAGCTAGAGGTTTTATGGACTCTCTGACCAGCTATTCTCATATCATGACAAAATTCAGCAAACAGTGTTGAGTAAAATCACTAGATGGCAATAAGACTTTCATCATTATGCTTATCAGTCCTTTCTCTTTTTCTATTTCTCTCTTCTTTTCATTGCAAGTAAAATTCCCAATTTCAGGAACAATTTATTAAAATCAGGTATTTAGCAGCTCATCTTCAATAGAAATGTTTGTTGGATAAGCATCTAGCAATATGGCTGAATTTGACATTGAGAAAATAATCTGCATGTATGTTACTGAATATTTGAGTTGGCAAAAATCTCTTTATTAGACACATTGTAAAAAGCATGCATTCACAACTGTTGCTGTTACTGTTCCATTTCTGTGTCATATGCTTGCTACTTGTAACTTTTTATATAAAGATACATAAAAAAATGTATAATAATTTCCTACCTTGAGTTTAATGGCAATTTTTTTTTTTTTTTTTTTTACTAAATTTACAAATCTTTTAGCATTCATGAGTTTAAACTGTTTAAACTCAAAGCTAGCTCTTAAGAACATGAAACCCCAATACATCAGAATCAGCTGCCTCTCATCCCTTATTTATTTTGCATCAGCCTCTTCAGATATGAGCATTCAGAATACACAACAATGAAAAAGTTTGTGACAACATTTTGTTGTCACAGTTCTGCACTCTTAACTAATTCATTTTTCCGGCTGTTAATGGGGAGTTTGCTTCAGTGCAGCATAGCAGGTGATTTTTACCAGTTATGCAAATATTATGGCTGCACTTCAATTTTAGAGATGCATACATACGCTACATTCTCATACAAGACAAAGTGCTATCTGTAATTCAAGCCATAAACAGTAATAACCAACATTGGAAGCAAACTTATGATGCTAATTGATTAATGAAATATCATAGGTTGAAAATTCAAAATTAGGTACACTTGAAAAAAAATTATGTTTAAGAACTCAATAACCTTGCATAAAATCATAGTATCAATTAGTTACCTTCTAAATTCTGTCTAAAAAGAAATCTCATTTCTTTCTTAAACATTTTGTCATTCATAGTGGTTTGCTAGGTTTAATACTACTATTATGTATTTCTGATAAATATTTCTATTGGGTTTTATTTTATTTTTAACTGGGAAGAATTCCTTGGGTCTTCCCAAAGTATAAAAGGACGGGGAAAAAGAATACCTGAGGCTGAAAAAAAAAAAAAAGAAGAAAAAAAAAGAAGTATTTTATCATCTATTTATATATATGCTACATACTTCACATAACAGCCAACATAGAAAATTTGTTTTCTTCCAAATAGATTATTTTCTACAGATACATTTTAGGAATTACATGTGATGAAGAAGATTTCCTATATTTTCATGTATATTCAGCACATTACACAGAATCTAATTTTAGCCTGATTTATGAAAAATACTCCCTCTCCACTCACTGATAGTCACTGAGCCATTTGTAAGTGGCATAGATCCTGAGCATGTGTTAATAGTACGTTTTGAGTATCCATTTTGAACTTCATACACTTTGGTTTTTTATTTCTTTTTTTCTAATCTTCCAAACTCTATTTCATGATAATGTGTTTTATCAGTTCTGTGCTTAAAATGGATGCAACTATGCATCCATAGAAGTAGGAAAGACTTGCTGAAAAAATGTATATACATGCACACACATTTTTGTATATTTATAAATATTTGCTAATCTGACAATGTATAAATAAATATATAAGGAGAAATCTAAATATGTGAATTTAGCTTTGAATTATATATGCCACCTAGAAAAATACTGAAACTGAAAGCAGTTTCAAAGCTGCTATACATTTAAGTGTCTAAATCCCACTGAAGCACAGAGCTGGTCTACTCTCCACTATGAACACAGGAAAATCCAATTTATGATTTTTTAGTGAAATGCTGACTGAGAGAACATAACTGGAGAAGACATGGGCATTAATGTTTATGTAGCAAGCACATCTCTACTTTCTTAAGGAAAAATTAGTTGCATCAAGGAATATGAATGCAAAATGCTAAAATCTGTGATAATGCAGCAGTTCAAGCAAAACAGTCAAATTATACAGAGGAAACAGTCAAATTATAAAATTATTGGCTAAAGAAATAAACAATTTCAAACCCAGTTTAAATATTTAAATAGGAAGACTAGTTTTGAGAGATTTTATTCTGCGTATAGTCTGTGTAAATAATATCCACTATATTACAAACAATAATGATAGATTTTGTTTGGCGTTACATAACAGTAAGATATCTTAATCTGATATATGAAACTCATCACATTAAAACAAAGGGGATTGTTGCTGAAAATATACAGTTTGCCTTTCCTATAAGCATTTTTTACTATGGTGAAGCCAGTTCTTTCAAAAGCAGAAAGCAGTTCAAGATTTTCAATTTCAAATAAAATGAATCTCACAACTGGTATTCGAACACAGATTACAAGAAAAGTTTTACCAGCTCCATACCTTCTTCATTCTATGGAAAGGTTTATTTTATTGAATTAACATGACTAATGTGCTTTGTCTGACAACTCAGTTAACTAGTAAATGTAATAAAAAACTGAGGATTAGATGAGTTGGGAATTATAGCTTCATGCATTTGACCTCATGTTTGCCTAATGCTAAAACCAAGACCAAAAGTCACTAGAACATTTTGATTTAACTGGTGGATGCAATGTGTGTGAGGTATAGCCATGCTCACAGTATGCTCATTTCTTACATATTTGTTTTAAAGATGAGTTTTTGTAATCATGGGGCATTGCCACATTACTTTTATCTTTTTCTGTTCTGACTTTCCAAGCCTGTAGTGTTATGTATTTACTTTTCTTTTTAGGTAATGTGTGAACTACTCCTACTCATTCTACTCATTTTTCTCCAATGCAGGAAATACATTTTTTCAGTCATCAAATGTTTTTTCTGCATCAATATTAAAAAAAAAAAAAAAAAGGGGAAAAAAGGAATCTGAGAAGTTTAAGTAGCTTACTCTTCTGCTTTTATCCTTTTTTTTTTTTTTCCTGGAGATATTCTCTTGAAGCAAGTAGGTATGATTTCCTTTTGGAAAAGGTTTTCTCCTCAAAAGAGATTACTGGCACCCAACTAAGTCAGAAACAAAGGGAAATAACAGAGCAAGGAATGCAAATGAAGTGTTGTAATTCACAACCAATCACAAATTTGCAGACAACACAGATAAATTGTATTACCATCCAGTAAATATACTGTCCATGTTCAAATCCGAAAGGGAACTATAATACTTAATAATACTTAATAATTTTCTTGTCTTCTACTTTCTTTATGTGGAGTCTCCTGGCTACCACAGAGAGGCACTTGAGTTAAGGGAGCAGAGATGAAGACCTAAATGATAAAAAGATGAAAAACTGAACCATTCAAAACTGTTTTAAATATTAAAGTTTCTATCTGATCTTGGAGTCTCTTATCTCCTTACTCCTGACTTAGCATTTGATGTGAAGTTTTTGACTCAGGTCTCCTCTTCCTTTTCATCAGTATCATCTCTCTTTACTCTGATGGTCATTTTACCTTTCTCACTATCACTTTTCAATTCTGTCCTCATTTAATTCAGTTTTGATCCCTTCTCTCCTCCAAATTCATAGAAAATGCTGAACTCCTGTTAGCTCATTGGACTTCCACCTGGCTCTTCCCCATTTATCTCATCCAGACCCATCTTAACCTCCTGTCCAGAAGCAGCAAAATGAAAACGTGATCACAGCATATCTTAATTACCATTACTCTGTACAGAACAACAGAATCTGTTAAGATGTATTGGGAAGGACTGGGGCAAAGTTTTACTGGGAATACTGTTTTTTTTCTTAATGATTATGCATCAGTGTTGTCTGGGCCATATACCTCTGGGCTGGCATGCATGTTTCTGCAAAAACCGTACTTCAGTGTACTGGGAAAAAGAATCTCATCTCCACCCATTTTCTTCTTCCAAAGACATCTGTACCATTGTTGAACCAAATTTCGCTTAAAGCACTTCTATGTTTTCTCCCATGCTGTGTTTGTAAGAGTATGTTCCTCCACACAACATAAATCACCATTCTAGCTTCCTTCACATGTATAGGAAAACAAATTTGTGCTGCATAGCCGTGCAAACATGTGGCATAACAAAGCTGTCAGCAGTGAGGCAAGAACATCAGCTACCAGGAGAAACAGGAGCTGCGGCTTCCCCTTCATTTTCTTTCTCAGAAAAAGGATTCAGAAAAAGTTGATCTGGAATCTCTCAGTGTCATCACAGGAAAAAGGGAAGCTACCAATCCCTCCAAACAACAAGCCACAATGAGAACAGTCCAGCTGCTTGTGATAAAAAACGGAAACAACGCTATTCTGGTTTCATTATCAAAGTAACAGGCCTGGCCAACACCATGTAGAAATACTGCATCTCTTCATTCTCAGAAAACGGAAGACTGCAGTGCAATCCTGTTTTATTCCAACCAGCGAAGTTCCACAACTGTGAGTACTGATTGCAGTGCTCTGGAAAGGATTTAGTAGCTGCTTACACAACTATAGGAAAACAAGAACTTACTGGGTCTATAGGAAAATTCTCATGCTGCCATATGCAGAATGTTCTTCAATATCAAATTATTCTGTCCTTTTAGGCTTACTTTTCTTCAGTACATTCTCCTCAGCTCCAGTGAGAGATACAGTAAACATATTCTACTATTTATAAAGATATGGCTTCATTGGAAAGTGGTTATTTGGAATTTAGCAGTTATTGGATGTGAAATGGAGCAATGGTGTTTGTTGAACTGATCCTAAAACAAAAAATTTGGGGGTCGGGGAGTTGCACAAATCCTCAATGATGATATCTGGTTAAATGAACATCCAGCTGTAACAGCTGAATCTGCAAATGAAGATACCTTGCATATGAGGTTTTGCTAATACAACTGCAAGCTCTAATTCATGCCCTATTCACATCTTAATTCTTGATCCTGCTTTGCTTTGTTCAATCAAAATTTTAATGACAAAAAATCAGTTTGTTGGAAGTGAATGGCTTTCACTGCCTTTAGTGATGAACAAAATGCAATTTACATTAGGGATAAACAACTTAAGTCCTCAAATTTTTGCTAAGTGCTAAAGGACTTTTCAGTCAGTGACGATATAGGTGAGCTGCACATTAACAAGTCAGTAATTCAAAGAATCCTCTATGAGTAATTGACAGTTGTAAGTTAGAAAATAAAGTAAAACATTGAAAGGGAGCATAATAAACAAAAGAAAGTGATTTTCCCAATGACCAATGCAACAATGACATTTTTAACAGTTATAAGACTAAGAGATGGAACATTTCATTACCATGCAAATACAACCCTAACCCCCATCCATATAATAAATTTAACCAAAAGGAACAAAGGTTTTCTTTGATTCAAAGGTAGGTTCTTGTATTTTGAGTATTCCTTGCCAATGGCAGACATTTTTAATTCCTTTACAACTTTTTCACTCCCACATTCTGCTGAATGTTTTGGTATAAAAAGCATCTATGGGATGACTTGGTTTGATATTCTGAGTGTATCTGGCACCTTCTTCATAATGAAATGAATGTTACAGTTTTCTTGGAATGAGGAATGTATTTAACTGTGGCCTAAGTTTCATGGTAATGTTCCAAGCCCAGACACTTATGTTATCATAAGAGGGTAACTTTAGTAACATAACATTTCTTCTTAACTTTTAGTCTATTGGTGAAAAGTCTACAACAGCATAGGCAAATATTGAGCATTTTGACTTAGTTGGTAATAAAGAGTACTATTACAAAGTTCATCATCACATTGGTGACTGAAACAGAGTAACTGGGAAAACTTTCAGTTCTTGTTAGAAGGAAGAAAAGTTAATGTGACCTTAATGTTATAAGAGCTTGTTTGTTCAAATCTGCTTTTTTCTCCCAAAATTTAGCTAGAATTCCTAGTTTTACTTCTCTTCCTCTTTTTTGATGCAAACATGCTTCTGTCAAATGGATGACTCAAATGAAAAAAATATTTGTTGTGATATGATATAATACATGGCTTTTTTAAGAAGCGCTATCAGATTTCATTAGAGTTCAGCTGAGTCACTTAACGCACTGCTGGAAAATGATTAGATCCAAGGTGCATAAAAACAAGCATAAGAAAGCACACTAGAAGATCTGCATGATTTTACTTCTCTCAGATTTTATTATTCAACTTGCTTTGATCAAAAGATGAATCTCAATAGCACAAGCTTTTCTGGAAATCACTTAAGAACATAAACTTTATGCAGCATGATGTTTTAAACACACATCTGTTTGGAGTATATGGAGAAAAGAAAGAGAACTATTAGGAAATTTTTGATGGTTTGAGAAAATGAATGTTTCTTCTACCTCTTAGGATTAGTTGAACAGACTTTGCACAGGTTCTTTCTGTTCATTGGTTGCATTATGATGAAATATATATCTGAACATGAGGCTATTTTTTTTTTTAACTGTAAGCAATATGGTTTCAAGCTTCTACACACTGAGGGGGATGTATCCAGTAAAGTTACTAACAAAAATTCTTAGCTTCTTGGCTAACTTCTGAATCAGGATCTTCTCATACAGTCTGTGATGGTGAGCTCACCACTCTTCGTTGCTGTTGACACTAAATGGAATAATGATACAGATATGGTGGTCTTTGTTGCCGATTTTGGTAGCAGTGTAAATCCTACCTCTAGTTGTGGTGATAATAATAGAAGTTAGTGAGCATTGGAGAACTTGGTCTAGTTAAGCCTCATCTATAAAGATATTTACATTGTCTGCATATGTCTGTATAATTTAACAGTTAAATTGGAAATAGCTAATTAAATTTAAAATGAAATATTTTTTATTTTATTTTTTTAATTTTATCTCTTTTTTAGTTTAAGTTAACATATTTCTAATATTAAAAAAAAATAAATTCGTATTACATTCAAACACCCTGTTGGCTGCATTCTTCAGAAACATTTATATCTCAGCTATTACTTTCTAAATGCCATGGTTCAAAGGACACTGAAATTGAGCATGAAGCTCTAAGGAGAAATTATTTTTTTTCCCCTGAGATTTAGGAACATTTTAAGGCTCTCTCAGAAACAGCTATACTGTTTGGGACTGACTTTTCAGTGATGAGATCACCTGGGTTAAAACAGAGAACAAACTGCATGTGAATGTTGTTAAAACATTTTCTCAATGTGAAGAACAACATTAGTACTGTGGCTGCATGGCTTCTCCTAATAAGAGGGGATAAAAAAAAACTAATTTTCTAATCACTGAGGTTTACATTACAGTTGTATTTCCTACATTTGAATGTAGTGATAATTATCCTCATTTGCAAAGTAGAGACAGGAGAAGTGGAACACAGAGAAGGATTCAAAGAAAAAAGCATTGAAGAATCCAACTGTGGTAAGTAAATAAATAATTGTGCACTATACTTACAGTTAATGTCTTATACCATAAAATGGACATGTTTCTGTTGAACAGTTTGCAAATTCTCTAATGCATTTACTTGTTTTGATTTTAGATTTTGACCGACATTGGCTGCTAACTTTTTGATTATGTTTGTTTCATACAGTTCTAAGAATTAAAAACTCTGCATTCCCAGGTATACTTAAAAGCTCATTCTGAGAGCTCAGGCACTTTCTGCTCTACATTTTTTAGTAAATCCTTTAGAAAAGGAAACTATGCAGTGGAATGCCTATTGTGCCCAGCAAAAAAATTGCACTATGGCATCTAGCCAGTACTGTTGACATAATACATTGTTTGAAGGAGAAAAATATGATGACATAATACAAGGTCACATTCAAGGACCTAATCCACAGAACTCTGAAAAGGACCCTTACGTAAAAAGGCAGTGTAGAATCACTTCTGAAGAGCAGGGATGTCTAAAGTGATAAAATATATTGTGAAGGTGAGAGGAAGAACCACAGCATAATCTAGATTGTTTCTTTCGTGATAGTAGTAATGAATATGACTAAATCTGCTGCTCAGGTGATGTGTTTTTAGGGGAAAATTTTGTGCTGATACAAGTTTGTGATCGTGATGTGTAACAATTATGCTTATGTAAGCCTCTGCCAAGCTTGTTATTTAAATTTTATCAAATTCTTAAGTTCAATGAACATGGCGTGACTATATTACAACATTTTGCCTTTTTCTGTTTTCAACAGGAAATAAATTCCAGATTAAAAGTTTTCAAAACTGTCAAGTTTGAAGAAAAGTCATGAATTTCCCCTATATCATGCATGTTGTGGAGCTTAACACAGACTAATTTGTAAAATGCAGAGCATGTGCTGATATATGCAGTAAGTTTTATAATATGGCATAATTTCTATCATTTAGTATGCATACCTCACAGGTATGTGGATACTTCAGAATGAACACAGGGGCTTATGTGTCCCCAGATAGCAATAAACAGTGATCAGATTGCTGAAAACTGCAAATGTTCCCAAGTTAATGCTATTTGGACTGATATTGTACACAGAATTTGTCTGAGAAATAGAAAGGAAGGCTTTCATCCATTTCCAGAACATTTCATGCTTGGCATTACAAAATGTATTTGAATTCCTATGAAGATGAACATAAATTTAAAAGATTTATTGGTTAGCTTGCTGAGGATGCTTCTAGTGTTTTATTCTGGGGGAAAAAATAAGTAGATAAAATGCCATGATTCTTAGAAAATATCTGTTCTACCAGATCATGACTAAATCATTTTATTTGTGTTTTGCTAACTTTTTATGCCTTTTAATCGTTCTTGATGAATCTCAAAAGCTGTTAGTCAAAGATATATAATATCTTGAAGCTGAATCTTGCTTCAAGAAGATATAATATGGGTTGAGTACTCACTGGGATGAGCAGAGTAAAATCAAAGGGAACTATGAGTACTTGGAACTGCTTCAAGTTAGTGCTACTGCAGTGACAGCAGTGCAGGGAATAGCCTTGTCTAAAAGTTTCTACATATCTGTTGTACTCTTTAATTCTACTGTGTACTGGAAAGCATTTTAAATAAAGCCCCTCTTCTGTAGAAGTACTTCTTCTATTGGCATCAGTGTAAGGCAGACTGGCATTCTCTCTTTGACATTCCTTTGCTTTCTCAAATGTTTATCTGACTGCATTAATTTTTATAAGTCAATTTCTCCTGGGACTAAAGAATAATTCATTATTTCTGTTATTTGAATTGACAGCTTTAGGTTGCTATATCTGAAACCCTCTGGTTGAAAGGAAGCTCGGATATTGCATCCTTCCATGTTTCAGTTCTGCTATTGTAATTGAATTTGGAAGTGACTATGGAACATAGTCACTACAGAAAATGGACTGTTCCCCAGTAAATTGGACAGCCTTAGGTAGCCGTTCCCCCTACCAGCTTAGTCACTCTCACAGGTGAAAAAAGTCAAATACTTGTCAACACCCAGTGGCAGATGGAGGAAGGAGATCCTGAGGTGCTGTTGCTGGTAAGAGAAAAATGGGTTCTATCTTTGGTCTATTAGTACTGGTGCTTCAGCATGAAGAGCTAATAAGTTCTCATGCATGGAGGAAAAGCGATTGAATGTTTCTTTAAGCAGGTCCTCCTTTTGTGAATTTCCAAAAAATGCCACCTGGAAGAGAGCACAATAAGCACGAGTGGATGTGTCCTTTGTCCTCAACTAAACCTACATATTTCTCAGAGAAAGGCTTGATGTTTATTGTGTTTAAATAGGACTTCCTTCTCAGTAATGTGGACAGATCAGGTCAGAACAGGTTTTAGATACTTCTATAGAGCCAATTTCAACAGTTTCTAGCACTGTCAATAAATTCATACTCAAAAGTTACTCTCCCCCAAAGTAATTATTGCCTTTAATCCAGGTCTCAAGCAATCTTTTTTATTCTATTTTTTTCTTCTAGAATTTGAAGACAAAGGGAATAAAGTAACATTTCATCTGAAGTAATTTCTTCATTTGGTTAGAACTTCATCTTGGCCCAGTTGAACTCACTGGCTTTTTGCCACTCACTTTAATAAGGCTAGAATAAGAATCATAACATTTCTTATTTCTTCCAAATAACCAATTAAAATATTAAGTATCTCAGGGTGAATGCTTTCTTCTATTCTGACCCTCCTTTTAATATTGTTACTGCTTTTTTCTTCTGTCCTTCATTAAGGTTTATTTAATATTTCCTTAGTATGTAGAAGGAGATTATTTTGTTTTAAAACTTTTCAGGATATAATTCAGTGTTGATTGTTTTCTAAAGAGAGGAAAAACAACAATTGTGAACATTACTTTTCTATTGGATGTTTAATCTACAAATGTGTTTTGCCTGAGGATGAACTGGAAAAGTAAGAAATATGAGAACAAGAGTGCATTCTATCTCCTCTTTTAATTAAAAAATAAAATAAAACACATTTAGTTAATAAAAATTCTGTTTCTCCTCAATGTTCCCCAGATGGGGAAAAAAAAAAAGACTCTCTTCCCACTGTGAAAGCAAGATTAATAGTACTGATACTCAAGTTTATTTCTGAAGCCTCATTACATTTTTATCATTTCATTCTTCTTATAAACCTGTGCAATTACTGCTTATTATTTTTCATCAATATCAACCATAAGTAATGACTTTTGATCTGATTTGTGGCATTGTTGCTGTGAGTGACAATATAGGTGTAAAGGATGTGATAGAAAGGACTATCTAGTCAGGTAAGAGAGTGAAGGAGGAGATGTGGGCCAAGCAATATTTCTGAAAATATTCTTGAATGTTCTAGCATGAATAAGATAGATAAAGATAGATAAGATAGAAAAAAAGGGAAGGGAGCAATTTTGTACATTTTTCATCTGGATTTGTACTTGCAAGGTTCTCGTGCTTGTACCAATAATGTTGCCTGGGTTATATATGAATTAATGTGTACTGCCTTCATTTCAGGTACATATATGAAAATCATAGCTTTGGTTTATGTGAAGATTTTATACTACAGTTAATGACTTAGACTTCTTGTGCAAGGCCAAAAAGATCAGTAGTTGTCTCCTGTGTATATTTTTAGCAGTACCATCACAAATTAATTAAAAAATGAAAATGTTTCAACTTTTGAGCCATTCCTGTCTGTATGCATAAGCGAGGTAAATTAATAAATGCTGCTAGTGGAAATTTAGTGAAATGCTACCAATGGATAACAATAGAGTTCCTTTGGAATGTCTGATTCATTCAGAGGTTTATCAGAAAAATAAATTTTAAGCAGGAAAAGCACAAAAGACCTTTGTTTCAGATATTTATTTTCTATAAAACTGATCCTAATGTAGACATATATTTGTATCTAATTGAATGATTGTGTAGTAATTCTGTTCATTTACTGTTTGTCAAAGCCTACTAATATAACATTTCACAATGCGCATCTGCAAGCTCAGAGAACTTAAAGGTCTTACTACTTTTTGTAATGTCAATATCTTTCTGCTCATCTCATTATGAACTGATTGTGGTTTGTTGTACAAACTGAAAAAATGCTGTGACAATCTTTGTATCATGTATTGTCTGTTAATTTAAGAAGAAATTAAACTAAAACCCTTATGTAGTTAACTGTACAATAGTTTATTTATTGTGAGACTCTCTTCTGATCTCTCCTTACATTTGTTCCTTGATGAAATCAATGTCTATATTAAGTTTCTGAAACAAATATGGTTTGAAAAATATATTTTTCTTTGGCTTCAATTATTTTCTCAGGATGCCTGAACTGATGAATTTGACTATAACTAGGAAATCAAAATACTGCAGTTAATGTTTTCTTATCACCCAAAAAAGACTTCAGCTTCATCTTTCAAATTTCAGCGGACTGCAGTCTAAAGTGAAATTGTTCAGCTGAAATTGCCGGGACTTTAGGTACTCCACAGTACTAGAAAGCCGTCTTGTTATTAATCCTGCATTAATGAAGAGATTGGACTTAGGGCATGATCCAGAGCCCATTGTAGTCAATGGGAGTCTTTTTCCATTGACTTCAGCGGGGTTTGGATCAGGCCTTTACTTCCTGAAAGGATAAACTCCCAGGAAAAGTCTGCTGTAATCAAGAGGCATTCTAAGATGCTGAAGACCTAACAGTTGTGACTGGCTATGGGTATGGCTCACTGCTTATGGGGAAGTGTATCTTAAGTTCTAAGCTTTGCTATTCACATTCAGAACACTGAATTTATGTTCATATATTAAACTGGTAAATTATGAGAAACAATGAAGATACATTTATAAGTATTTCCCAAGGGGGAGGGGAGAATTTAATTTTAAAATTTGCAGAAATCTAGTTTGTGAATCCTTGTTATTCTGAAATAACTAGCTATAATATCACAAGGGATTTCACTTTCTTTCACAAGCACCATAATGAAAACTAACATAACTGTTATGAGTACTAACATAAAATCATAGATCCTCAGTCACTCTTTTCAAAATGCCTACCTCTGTGGAAAAGGATCTAGGCATTAAAATTAAGGATTTTCTTAAAAACAAATAAATATTAAGGAGTTCCTTTTTTTTTTTTTTTTTTTTTTTTTTTTTAAGTTTAAAGAATTTTCCTGGAGTGAAGAGAAATTAAATCTTCCCCTACCTCTTGAATAGATATATATTCAAAGGAAAAACAAAATCTCTTTCAAACCATGTAAATGTGTGAAATCCTGAATGAAATCTTTAGACGAAAGACTGGGTTAATGGATTCAGGGCTTTTGGCTTCTTATTGTTGTTTAGTTATGTGATGTCTCATTTATACACCTTTTATTTATTTATACACCTGCAGAATTGTTTTAACATCTGAGCTAATTGCTCAAGACCTTCCCTATAGATGTTGTAGGCACTTTTCTGGAAAAAATCTAACCAAACTTTTCAGTTGTTTAAAGTAGATGTGTTGAACTGCGCTCCAAAACCACATTCTCTCTCTACTGATTGTGAAAGAAATCAGTATGACAATTGAAAAATACATGTTTACATATAAGCATGTAATTTACTTCTGCCTCTGTCTTCATATGATACTAGGAACAACAAAATCCTGTACTGAAGGCTGGAAGTTCAAGAGCCATGTGGTTGAGAAAGTCTTTGGACTTGCAAAAGTCATCGTAACATCGAGAGGGCTTGAGCACTGACTGTTTACAATTTACATGGCTGTAAACAAGTCAGTTGCAAAGACAAGAATAGGGAGCCCACAAGATTTCTGCTAGATCTGTCCCAAATCCAACTACTTCTGATTTTTTTCCTTCCACAGGAGTTTCTGGCCAATAGCCCAAACCAATCACTTTCTCGTACTTTTCAGAAAAGTCAAAATTTGTCTCATTTTTAACAGAACGTTCAGCATTTCTCTCCTAGGCATTTGAAATGCAGAGAAAGGAATAACAAGTCTCTGAAATTCTTTTTGTGTCTGGCACCTCTGAAAGGAATAATCTGTAATGTTTGAGTAGCATAATCTTTGACAAAATTAATAATTTATGGCAAACGGATTTTTAAAGGGAGGATTCTTGATACATATGGGGTGGTTACATTCTCCAAAATCCTTTCATAAAGTGGGAGTCCTTTGACAGACTACAGTGTGACTTTAGGGGAAATGAAGCTGTTTGAAATACCTGCTTTGAAAAGAGAATTATACATAGGAACCCTGAAATAATTCTTGTATTTTTTGTCTTTTCCTATTAAACACAGAATATGTTAATCTTATCATTTAACACAAAATTCACAGAAATCTTTATAGTCAAATAATGCATCTTAATTGGCATCACTGATACAACTTCATTTCTTTGTCATATTTCATCTCTCTCTTGTTGATGTGGCAATATTTGATCCCATTTTTACAGTTAACAGTATTATATATATACATATTTATATATATTTTTCCATTGCTACTATGTAAATTATTTCTGGCATATATATCAATAAATTTTAATCAAGTAAAGCCAGGTTAAAATATGGAGAGCACAGCTTTTCATTAGCTTTGGCAAGAAGTTATGCAAGGAAACCATTTTTACAAGCGAGAATGGGGATTAGGAGGATCATTTATGTGAATGACATTAAAAAAGAAGGGTTGTATTGAAAATTATATGCGATAACTTATATCTTCAGCTTAAAAAAAGAATCTGCGTATTTTTTACACAGTGCGATAATTCAATAGTGACCAAATTATAGGGATGTCAACAAACTTCCTTTTTTTTTTGACGCCTTCCTAAAACAAATCAATTTTTCTTCTCTTACTTCCTCTTCTCTTTCCTATATTGTTTTTCCTCTCCTTTTTGTTTTTCCCACAGAATCACAGAGTGACACAAGTTGGAAGGGGCCTCAGGAATCTCCAACATCCCACTACAGGCAGGGCCATCAACGTCCACATTTAATACTACACCAGGCTGCCAAGGATCCCATCCAACCTGGCCTTTCCCATTTTTCTCCTTCCCTTATCTCCTTTATCCTTCTCTCTTTTCCTTGTTTTTTTTTTTTTTTTGTTTTTGTTTTTGTTTTGTTTTGTTTTGTTATTTTTTTGAGGTAACATGCAAATATGAAATGCTGTAATTCACTCAAGTATGCTGTAGGGAATCTGTTTTGTCACTGCCTGAAATGATGATTGAGCACCTGGTGAATTGGGTGACTGGCCCAGGAAGCACAGGTGCAAGCAATTTACCTATGCTTCCCAAACAACCAGAAAGGGTAGATCCAGGGTCTACTCCTCCCTTGATCATTTAGAGGCTAGCCTTTGAAAGGAGAATGTCCCTTGGATGAAGGTTGCTTTCTGAAAAGGAGTGTTCTACTGTTAGAGAACTTCATCGCTAACAGAGTGAGTCAACTTTCCTCCTTTTTGTGATTACTGGTATTTCAAAGGGTATTTTGCCTGGGTTTGGAAAGAAGTTCTAGAAACAGTTTTGCAGCTCCATAGGACGGTCAAATGCTGTTGATGGTGTAGTACATTGCGTATTGTTCCAGGTTAGATGGAGAGTTCTACAGGAACTTTACACGTTATCTGAAATTTCATGGTTTCTTTGTAGAGACTGCCAGAAAGTTGTCATGTTCTTATTTTTAAACGTCTTTGGAAGTTAGCTGTGCATGTGTTTATAAAACCATGACTGTTTCAGATGCATCAGGAATATCTTGCTGCTTTTTTTCTTGTATGAAATTCGTGTTGTAGCATTCTCTGAGAATAGAGATTAAACGGTTGAATACTAGAAAATCATTGTAGATGATAAGTGAGCAAATAAAATTCAATTACACTACAAAGAACTGAATGATTATATAGATTTGTTATTCCATTGATTAAGATTTACTCATGAAAATAACTCAAACATTTAAGAAAATAATACAATTCATCTACGAGAAGAACAAATGGGTGCTGACAGGGAAATTAATGTCTTAAATAATCATTACATGGAGGGGTATTCTATGAAGCATAGATACTGGCAAACATTTCTGATTTTTCTGTATTGCTATGTATGCTTGAAATAAGGCTATAGAACAATTGATTCACGTGAAGATGCATCTTTTGAGCGCTAGAGAGTGACAAGGTTATTTATTCACACAGGTGCAACTTAAAAGAGAAGCCAAATCAAGGCTTCTCGCTTCATGTAAGACGCCAGGTTAAGAAGAATAATCATTCTGATTCACATGTGATAGTCTCAAACCCTAAATTAGTTTCAATTTTTAGAACTGGTATATCCCAAACTACGCGTGTAGGAGATTCTGAGTCTTGACAGCCTGGAAGAAAACCTCAGTTGCCATGCTCACTTAAATATGCAAGAAAAAAATACTTCTCCTTAATTGAGCTGTGGAAATGTGATACACAGAGACATACAGATAGAAAGGCACACACAAACACTGTTGATACTCTTGCTATTCATTGTTTGAATGACTTAGCTTTAGTATTTCTGGTGTACTCCTTTTTTAAGAAAAGTTTTTTGAAAGAAGGTACTTGAATTACACAAACAGCAGTTAGAGAGATTATTTTGACACATCTAATAATTAGATATGGAATAACTTCCGTTTCTGAAGCCCCAGAAATTTTTGTGTAATGGTATAGGATTCAACTTCACTTGCGAATGATGTAAAACTAGCCTGATAGCCTGCATTGTTGGCTCTGTTAAACTTCTGTTCTATGCAGGTTGATCAGATCCGCAGTAGCTCTACTACTACTTTTTTTATTTTGATGCATAAAAAACACAAATCTGTTAAAAGAATTTCACTGTGCATAGGAACTGCCTCCTGTGAATCATAATAATCAGCTCCTATTATTCCTGTAACTATTGAAACTATCAATGTGGAAATTATATATTAACTCTCTTCAACATCCTTAATAAATGATTATCTCTAATGAATTTGGAAGTGAAGGTAAGTATTTTTTCAATTGTTACAAATTAACAAATGAAGTTGAAAATTTTAAATGTGATATGAATATGATCTTGAAGATGATGTTTTGTGCAGCAGGCAACTACTGTGATCGCTAATTTTAATTTATGTAGTTATTTGCTGTTAGCATTAAACTATCAATCTCCCTGACGAGCACTGAAACTATGATATTCTTATTACTGTTTTTAATAAAGAACAATCTTATCAGTTATTCTCTAGGGTATATTAGCTTGGAAAAAAAAAATTCAGGTTTAGATGTACAGACTAGAATATTTTCGTTTTTGTGTCTGCAAACATTAAAATCCTAAAATGAGCCAGAAAAGCAAGGGGTTTTAGGTAAGTTACTTTACTTTATATCCATTTCTATGTACCTCACATTGAAAATCAAGAGTGTAATTCTATCAGATTTAAGAGGTGAGGTACCAATCTTATATTTTCTGTTACATCTTTCATAGTTTTACCAGTAAAAAAGGACAGAAAGGCTTCAAAAAGGCTCCTTCCCTCTGTCAGGTGCTTATCTTTTTGTGTATGCTCTTAAATTCACTTTTATATTTTTTTTTAGTTTATGTCAGTCTTTCTTCTACACTTCTCTCTCTTTTTTTTTTTTTTTCTCTCCCCAGGAGAGACTTGGGGGAAAAAATAGTAAGATGGATCTGATCTTCCGTATAAAGAGCTCTAACATAAAAACATAGGTGTTTCTACTGTTCTAGGAGAACAAGTGCGTCCTTTCGGCCTGTGGATATACTGGCAGTATTATATTCTTTTATGATACCAGATGGTTTTTAATTACTAAGGCAGTTGCCTGGAAGACTATTTTTAGTCACTGACAAACAGTTCACATCCTATTTACATTTAAATGGTTCTCAGATGTACCTAATAGCTTCTGAATATGGCGTCAGTAGAGGCACAATTCTACTCTCCAGTTCTATGCAATAGGTACACTGAAATAGCTACCACCTCGCTACCTGTCTAGAAAATGCATATTTCTGCTTGAGGTGGAGATCTGTGCCTGTAACGTGATGAGTAGTTACCTGTTACTTTATTATTCAGAGCAGCCCTCTTGTATGATAAGTGAACTTCTATCTTTAACATAAAATACTCTTCAGACAACCTCTTACGCATTTCATTACAACTTTTTCAGAGCTAATATGAATTTCCCTAATGAAGTGAATGACTTCCAAGTATGAAAGGTACTGTGCCAGAGAATCTTCCCTTTACTTTGAAACAGAAAAATTAACTCAATTTCTTTATGTAAAGCTTTCATCATAGTGTTATCACTGTAGACTGTTTACTGTGTTTCATCTGCAAAGGAGTTCAGAAATAAATTATCTTCTATACAGGTTAGCTTTGTAGAATACCGTTTACAAAACTGAACTTTGCTTCAAAAGCACTGACTTATTTCTGTTGCTTGCAAATCCTCTGTAGATGAGGATTCTGATTTTTGAAAGTTAAGGAAGGTGGCAGGTTGTTTATTAAGTGACTATGCCTTCAAGATAAATGCTCAAAAACAATCCATATAATTTTTCCTTATTCAGAAGTTTTATTTGTTTGCATTACACTTTAAAAAGTATTTAAGCTTATGATTAGAACTCATAAAGATGAGAAAAATACTAAATTCTGATTGTTCCATCATATCAGCTAATGGTGTGCATTAACTTTTGCAAGCTCTTCTGAATGTGTTTTGCTGATTGCTCTTTTTATATTCTATAGCAGGTTTACATATGGTTGCTGTTGAACAACTACAGTGTCTGTAAAACGCGTTTTCTCCACCTTGAACCTAATTGAAAGCTCATGTTGATGTTGAAGGAATTATAAGTGCAGCCTGGTGTATGGAACCTGCTTTGGCAGGGGGGTTGGACTCGATGATCTCTGGAGGTTCTTTCCAACCCGTATGATTTTGTGTTTGTGATAAGATGGGCAGGTAATTGTTCGCATGTGATGTATTATTATTCCATTTACTCTTTGTGATTTGAGATTTTAGCCCACCAAAAGGAGGGCCTTTTATAAGGCAAAACATTTCTTCTACTCATATCAATTTTAAAGGACTCCCTAAGCTCAACTAGGCCAGATTTCACCTCTGGTATTTATACTCACTTTAGGCCGAAATAAATGTGAAAGCTCTTCAGTGTGGTTCTGTGTTTTGGGTTGTGTTTTTGTTGGTTGGTTGGTTGGTTGGTTGGTTTGGGGTTTTTTTTGTGTTTTTTTTATTCAGAGTGGAATTAGCCAGGTATGATTGCAGATGGGAATGTTTTCTTGAGTGAATGAGCACAAGTCGTATTCTTGTTCGGGAAACTATGCTTCTAGAATTTCTAGAATCTGTTGCTTTTTATGTACTTTACTGAGGAGTATTATTACTGCCTAATTGTTGGCAGTACTTATACAGCTGACAGCTGGAGGCCCAGTACAACTTACAGCAGCAGAAATCTTTTCTTTGATTTCCGCATCAGTCTGGAATGAACTTTTGGTTCTGCATATTGTTTATCTGCATTCTTTTTGAGTTCCCTTTGCAGTCAGTAGAAAGGCTTAGGCCTCTATAGAGGATGAGTAACTTCATTCAAAAGCAGGTGTGAAGAAGTGCATGGAAGATGATTCACCTGAGTTATTTCTATCCACTTACTTGGAAGGAAATGAATGATGTGACTAATATAGACCAGTCAAGTATTCAGATGACACTAGTAAATGTGCTCTTTGAAATAAGTATTTTTTTAAGATCTTGACATAACTAAACACTTTAAAAATGTTCAACATTCAAGACCCACAGTCATAGAGCTGCATCATATCTGAGGCTAGAATGGATCTCTGGGTCTGTTTATTTTAACCTCTACTCCAGCCAGGCCACCCAGAACAGGGTGCCCAAGCCCATGGCCATGTGAGTTCTGAGGATCTCCAAAGATGAAAGTCCACAGATTCTGGGTAACCTGCATCAATGCTCCATCAGTCACGCAGCACAAAACTTCTTGGTGCTCAGAGGGCACCTCTTATGCTGCACTTGGTCACCACTGCCTCTTGTCCTGGTACTTGGTTCTACTGGAAACTGGCCCTATCCTCTTTGCACCTTCCCTCCAGGTATTGATAGACATTGAAGAGATCCCATAGAGCCTCCTCTCCTCTGGGCTGGAAAGTCGTAGCGCTATCAGCCTCATAGGAGGGTGGTCCAGTCCTTTCATCTTGATGGTCCTCCACTGAAGACCTTCCAGCATATCCATGCCTTTCTTAAATGATAAATTATGATCAACAATTTTTAAGCTAGTAAGGGTGAAAATAATTTACTTTTTTATTTTGTTTCCTGCATAAGGTGGTTTGCTAATGCAGGCTGATTTTTTTTTTTTTAATTATTATTTTTTTTTCAGTTGCATTTTTAAACCTAGCTTTCTAAATTTTGGTGTCAAGGGCAAAAATCCACTGATGTCTTTGAACCAAACTGGACAGGCATAAGCCCTATATTGCTACAGTTGTATAAAAGTAGGCATCATCCCGCCCTGCTGTCTGGAAAGGTAATGCACTTTAAGAATCTATATAAAATCGTTTGCCTAACGTGCTAGTATATGACTTTTAATGAAAAACTAATTTTTTAAATTGGTAATGTGATGGCTACCTTTAAGGAGTTCTAATTCTGTAGTAATGCTATGGTAGAAAATATTTGAAATTGATCCTGACTTGAGCAAATAACAGAATCTGGAAAGACTACGTATAGGTTCTGGTGCTGCCACAGTTGCAATGTCCTCTGCCTGGGAAAAGGAGAAGGCGCCCTGGTAGGTACTATACTCAGCTCTGGTCTTATGATCTTCATTTCTGCATTCCTCCTAGAGATAGGGTAAACTGAGAGCAACCAAGGAACATTAGGGTATTTAGGGCCATAAATCATTTGTAGAAATTTATTGGATAGCAAGTTTTCTGCCTTGCCTACTCTTTAGAAATTGGAATTAAAAAAAAAAAAAAAAATCATGTGTCTGCTGAGCCATTCTTCTGCATTTCTTTGCAAATAAAATGACTGTCATTCTTCAATCCTTTAATATCAAGCACTCTGGTGTATAAAAAAAAATAAAAGAAAATTGCATTTACTAGAAGGATTTAGCTATTCTAAAACAAGCTGATGGAACAGTGTTACCAGCTGAGTCTTTTCATTTCCCTTTTATTATGTCAATCTATCTGAACCTGTTTTTTCTACATAGTCATTTTTCCTATTCACCAGTTAATGTTTCCAAAACTCTGGCAGTTTCTGCTACCCAGCAGAACAATATTACATCTTTTTCTTTAATTAACTAAGAAATATGCCTCTAAATGAAGTATAAAAGGCTATGACTGATGTGTAAATTAATCGACAAGCAGACCACAGCCTAATCCACTTATTCATTCAAGTACCATTTACTTCTGGACCTCCTTTGCATCAAAAGCAGTTGCCGCTATCTTAGATAATTAAAGAAATAAATATTTTATAGCATTGTTCACTAAATTCAATGATTTTTTCAAACGTAAAGGATGACTTCACTCTTTTTAGGAGTTATGTCCAAGCAGAATGCCTGTGCATAGATATTTAAACTAGTACAGTTGCAGAACATCTCTGTAGTTTTTTCATAGATACTACTTTAGTGAGATGTGTCTTGGTACAACCCTCTGACCTGGAGAAAAGATCAAGAAAATCCTGTGCATTTCTGAAAACTGTAAATCTATGAAAACTCCTCTGCTAATCATTTTTAAAACCTTTTTTGAATACAATGCTAACACCAAAATTACTATTTCTAATTCACTTACCCCTAAGAAATTTTATCTGTCCTAAACACAATATACATCCCTGATTATCAGCTAAAGAAATGACCTTTGATCAGAAGCATAATGTATCAACTTTATTATCTAAAGCAGCAGCTCCTGAAAGTCATCCATATGTATGATTTTTAAACAAACACAGAATCCAGGTAACACAAATAGAACTCTGGGCAGATTGGTTTTCTTCCAGATTTTTTTATTTGTGTTCCTTTTGATATACTGCTGTCATGCTATAGTAATAAAAAACTGCAAGGAGCTGATGGGCTACGGTCATCCTCATTGCTGACAGCGGGATTTATGATGATATATTTGTGCATAAAATACCATCCTGTTGTTAATTGTTTGAAGTTATTGTCTTTGTAACTGTCTATCTATGGATATAGGAAAAAAGAAAAACAAGTATTACTGAGTTCCATTTTATTACTTACCTTATGCCTTCCACCAAGAATTTCAAGTTAGTCCTTGCTAAATGAACAGAAAGAATTTTATTTGCAGCGTAACTGTAATGACCTCAGCAGAGCTCTTTAGTATACTATTTAGAAAAGATCAATTTACTCAATACTTCAGGAATTCAGAACTCCATTAAAATAAGATTGGACAAAGCACGATTGAATCTACACAAACTTAAACATGTAGTTTACATCTATTACTGAGCAGTGTTCAGTGTAGGTACTGAGAGGTAACTCAGTAACAGCAGATCTGGTGGAGGGTCACAGAGCTGATCAGGTGGCTGGAGAATCTCTCCTGCGAAGATATGCTGTATAAGATGTAATTATTACCCTTAAATTTGAGGTTTTTAAAGAAATGAATTGATCATCCTACATGTATTTTACTTAGGAAATGCCTCTTCTATCATCTTGTGGGTTGTGAAGTGAGCATGCATTTGGCTGGTGCAAGGTTTGTTAAAATTCTGATATTGCCTTATCTTTTAAGAACAGCTGGCTGGTAAATGTTGCACATTGGGTTGTTTGAGCTCAGTCATATTTCAAAGCATGTTTATATCTGTCAGTGAGCAGTTTTTAACATCCCTCTTATATATTTTACATCAACAGTATTAACTACAAGTAGTCTTGTTTGTTTGCTATTAAAAGTAACAGATGGTACACTAAGCTGTTTTTTCTTCAACGTAAAACGTGCACCATTTGACATTAAAATGTGATTCAGCTTGGAAATGTGGTTTTCTTAAAAACATATCTTGTGAATTCTACATTTATTGTTTCTTGGTTATCACTGAATGTGATTTCTGTTTTACAAATTAGAAATTGGATTTTCTAGATGCTTGCAAGTTTGTGTGCTGTTTCGGGTTTTTTGGTTTTTGGTTTTTTGTTTTTTTTTTTGGTGGGGGAGGGGAGAAAGCTGTTTTTAATTGTACCAGAATCAATTGAGAAAAAGACTTTGCAATGAATATTCAAGTATCAATTTTGTTCATGTTATGTGGGATAGGTAAATATTCTATCTCAATCCACAGAATGGTTTGGGTTGGAAAGGACCTTTAAGATCACCTAGTTCCAACCCCCTTCTATAGGCAGCGTCACCTCCCTCTAGATCAAGTTGCTCAAAGCCCCATTCAGACTGGCCTTGAATGCTTCCAGGGAAGGGGCATCCACAGTCTCCCTGGGCAATCTGTTCCAGTGTCTCAGCACCCTCAGAGCAAAGAATTTCTTCATGATATCTAGTCTAAATCTACCCTCTTCCAGTTTAAAAACTATTTTCCCTTGTCCTGTCACTACCTGCCCTTATAAAAAGTTCCTCCCCATCTTTCCTGTAGGCCCATTTTAGGTACTGGAAGGCTGCTATAAAGTCCTGGAGCCTTCTCTTCTCCAGGCTGAAGAGCCCCAGTTCTCTCAGCCTGTGCTCATAGGGTATGTGCTCCAGCCCTCTGATCAACTTTATGGCCCTCCTCTGGACCTGCTCTGACAACTCTATGTCCTTCTTGTGTTGGAGCTCCAGAACTGGACACAGTACCCCAAGTGAGGTATCATGAAAGCAGAGTAGAGGGGCAGAATCACCTCCCTCAACCTGTTGATAAAGGATATGGTTGGCCTTCTGGGCTGCAAGCACACATTGCCGGCTCATGTTTAATCTCTCATCAGTCGGTACTCCCTAGTGCTTTTCCTCAGGCTGTTCTCAAGACATTCTTTTTCCAACTTGTATCTGTGCTTAAAACTGCCCTTACCCTGATGCAGGATTTTGCATTTGGCCTTGTTAACCATCATGAGGTTGGCATGGGCCCACCTCTCAAGCCTGTCCAGGTCTCTCTGGATGACATCCCTTCCCTCTAGTGTGTCAACTGCACCACTCAGCTTGGTATCACCTGCAAACTTGCTGAGGGTGCCCTTGATCCCAGTGTCTATGTTGCCTATGAAGATCTGTATTAACCCTACTAAGCAAGGAGGACTAAAATAAATATACATAGGACAGCATGTAATTCACCCTTCTCTTTGAGATAAGCCCTTCTGAATGTACCATAGATTGTTGGTGTATGCTATGTATATAATACTTAGGCAGTTCATCTGTCTTTGGCTAATTAGGCAGATGAGGTTTCCATACTACCTGGATAATGTAAATTAATATGGAAAATTCTGGTGTCTGTTTTCTCCCTGTGACGGTGCTATTTTCAAAGGTTTCTCTTTTGATTGTGTAGCTTTGATGAAGTTCTTGTTGTAAGATCTCAGACATTGCTGAGAGTTTTTAACTGTCTCCTGTTTCTTTTTTCTCTGAAACGCGTACTGGTGTGGGGACATCTGGCATAGAGTTATGGGTAGTTTGCGTTCTAGAAAAGTTGAGAATGTTTGGAAGTCTATAAAGGCAGGAAAATTTGAATTTTCTACATTCTAGTTAGAAGACCAGTCCACAGTTAAATGGCAGTTCAGAGGCAGTTAGGATATCGAGATTCAAGAGACAATATTTTATCACTGTAAGAGCTTATCTCCCACTTCTGCTCCACTCAAGAAAGACTGAGAGAAGACATCCATAAAATTGCTGAGGGGGGAAAAAAACCCAACCTTTTCATAGTTACTTTTAGTGATGATTTGAACTTTATTTTGACTACAACAAATTAGTATTAAGGGACTTCTTTCTCTTTGTTGGGAAGCAAATTTTTAGCTGAATTCACCCATCTCATTAATTGAGCTGTGTATTTTAACAGTAACACCTTTGAAACATCTCACTAATAAAACATAAGCAAGAGGGATAAACAGACTTCTTTAAGCATGATTAGGAAACACTGAAAAAAAAAATCATGCCACATTGATGTTTTGCAAAGGATAACAGAGACACCTAATGGCAAAGAACTGGAACTTGTTTTAAAACTAATTCTGAATACAACATTCCTTTTAGGGAATTTTGAAGTAAAAGGAGCTGTGCTCCAAAGGAAATCTTCCTTTTGATATTCTGGTCTAGTTGTACACCCACATATATGAGTGCAGAAAGGATATATTTATGCACTTGGAAATTAGTGATAGTTATTACCTATTATATGACCATTTATTTGGTTCAAAGTTTTTACCTACAAATAATTCTAATTTTTAAAAACCTTTCTTTTATTCTGAGCAAATATCACTACAAAAATGCTCTGCTAGTCATAAGAGAAATATATATTAATCTTCCCTTTCAAAAAGATCATTCATCAGAATGCACTGCTTTGACAAAATTTCCGCTTCACTGAATAGGATTTTTAATCCAACCTCAAACAGTAAGATATAAAGGAATTTGCTTTGTTTTTTTCTTAAGAAAAGCCAACAGTTGAAAAGGACCTACATCCCTTCTCTGTCTCCTGTGATGGAAGCTGTGGTGGAAACATAAAAGAAGTGAGAATTGAAAATCTGGTTTCACCAAGTGTTGTGCAGGCAAAGCAATCAAAGACATTAGATATAGACAGTACCTGAAACTCAGTATATGTGAATAGCTGCCTCCCTAGGCAAATACTACTCTGCTGGCATCTGCTTGCCAAAATCGTAGTGATACATATGAAAGCAGCAGTCTATTTTTAGACTATTTTACTCTTTATAACAAGTCCCATGGATTCATAGATCTCCTTAAAACATGGCAAACTCTCACATGGACAGCTTTCATATTCAAGATATTAGATTATACATGAGAAGAAAAACACATGGTTATTTGCTGTTATTTCTCCTATTAATCACCCAAGAAACAAGGGTAAGTGAGGTTTCTTCCTTGCTAAAGCACCAGCTAGAGCAAAGGGTTAAAAAAATATAATTGCAAATTACTCATGCCACCAGCATGAGGAAAGTGGGACTCCTCTTCTGCTCACCTGTTCAACTTTGGGAGTGTCAGACAGTTACTTAATAGGCTGGATTGTGGTTACGGTAGTGTCTAAGGTGAAAGTATCAACCACTCATGAAATATTTAAAGGCACAAAATTGCATACTTACAATTCTCTTCTGATTTTTCTGCTTTTAGATTAATTGCTGTAGCACACCACTGACTTTCTAGGCTAGCCTGTGAAATGAACGTATTCCTGTGACTCATCTAAGGAAATATATATAAGATTGTTAATTCCAAGTGGCTTCAGAATATGTATATATTTCCGTCTTTCTGTAGACAATCTTATACTTTAAAAATATCCTGTGTTATCTGGCTTTGTCTATTCTTCCTTTTCCAAACAAAAAGTGAAAAAGGAGGAAGACTAAAGAAAATTATAGGATCCAGTTTCCCTCCTCCTCTCTTCCACTAATACAAGATCTTCCTCTTACTATATATATATATACTCTTACTATATATATATATATATGTGTGGGGGGGGGGGGGGGAGTTTTGAACTCTTGAACAACTTGACACAACTCTTCAAAATTAGGATATTTCCAGACTTTTCACATTTCTGCTTGTATATGCCAATCCCTGTGTTCTGTTTTCAGATAAACACTCTATAAATAGCTTTTTAATTCTTTACTGTCAGTGTCAGCAATTAGAAACCTTGGGAAATATTTTTGTAAAATGCAGAGAAAAGCAAGGTCTTCACTGCAGTAAACTCCATATATTTTTCCGAGTCACAATCACTTTAAAAGTCATTTTCCTTATCATGGAATCTGCAAGTGAAAATCATATTCATAGAGAGACAACAGCTGACCTTGTATTTCTTTTTTTTTTTTTTTTGCTTCATATGTTTCTCTCCTCAAAAAATACGTAACAATTGATGAATCTATCCCAGCCTACAGTTCTGTGTTTGGTCTGACCACAGACATTCCCCGAAGCTTGCAACACCTCTCTAGAGTGATCTTTTTTCAGTTTGCCAAGAGCAGTTTTAAATCTGATTTATATAAAACAGGGTCAAGACCTATGCTGTCATCCTGTGAAAACACTTGTGCCAAGAGGCAATTGAAATAAAAACTTGATCAGGGAACTTTGCCTGGATAAATCCTAAAATTATATTGCTTTCAGACTCTGTAACCTATAGGCCCACCTGTGCCCAGATGTGTCTACTGACATCATCTATATACTTAATCCCTACGTCACCCTTAACTTTAATCATAGCTGCTGTCATTTGCAGACCAGCACAAACCTTGCTGGCACTGCAGAAATTTGAGCTAAATTTATGCTAGTGCCACCTCTACAGCCAGCTAAAATCTAAATTATCAGGCATCTGAAACAGTTGTTGATCTTGTATCTGCTGTCAATTCCAGAAACAAAACAAGCAAACAAAAACAGACAGCAAAACCAAACCAACATCCAGGATTTCCAATGTTTTTTTATTTTTCTTGCAGACGCTATCTTAGGCTGTGGCTCTCGAGATTGTCAGTCCAAACAACCAAACTGTCATTGACAAACTCAGAGCAAACTTAGCAAGGTGATAGTTCTGAGTGGCTATTCAAAACTGGCAGCTGTTGATAGCTGTCACTGTTGAGCAGGCTTTCCAAACCTGGTTGCAGCACCAATACTGAACTAACTGTTCTCTCTAGACACAGCCCTTAATGTAGTTTGCAGTTCTTTGCTCATTCTATCTTTAATTACATCTGGAGTCATTAGCAGTTTCAGAGTAATTTTAATCAAACAGATCTCTGATGATATGTGTAATGGTACTATACAGGTGACATTTAAAACATATAAATATGCCCTTACAAAATTTGTTCTCCATCTGTGCAACTGCTCTGGTGTGGTTATCTGCTAAACATGGATCTAACTCTGGTTTTATTCCTGGCAAGCAGCAGACTCACAATTAACAACGTCAAACAACATTTTCTCGTCTAGAAATAACCCTAATGTGTTGGCTTGGGGTATTCTGTGATTCTACGGACCTCACAGGATTCTCTAGGTTCAAAGACAGTTGAAGGTAAAGTAGGTGGCTTGTCCTTGTGTTACTGAGGATCTTCTGAAAAATAGTGTTTACATCTCCATACCTTAAAAGTTTTTAATATGTTTTTACCAAATATGTTTTTAACAAATTGCCCAATACATCAGCACAGTTATTACTAAGTAGCTGAAATAGATGTTGGGACAGTACTAATAAACTACATCTCCTACCTTTACAGATAAGAAACACTGGCTATGAAACATATGATTTTGCAAAATCTGTCATCTCTACTCCTTTAGTTCTTGTGCTGTAATGATCAAGACATTCTCAGTATTGTCAGTAATAACGCTCCATTGACATAAAAGAAAGAGGGCATATGCGGCCCCAGGTCTGATAATATTTGCCTTTTTGCCCTTCATAGCATGACATGTGATGTGTACTGTTCTGTGTGTTGCCCTTTCTATGAACAAGTGCTTTGGGGAAGCTTATGTAATCTTCTGCATGGCTGGGTAGGCACCACTAAACCTGGTTTCCTTGTTCCTACATGTCAATCAAACCAATGTGAAATTTGATTTAGACTATCCCTCTCATTGAAATTATATTTGCTACTGTCCTCTCCCCTGCTCCCCCAGCAAACAAAAAAATAAATAAAATTAAAAACGGGTTTAAATTCTACCTTAATGATTCCCATAGGAAAAGATGCATGGGTAAGGAAGTCACCCATGCAAATTTTGTTGCAGTTATCTTCCTGCTTGACTTTATTTTAACTACCAGTCACGTTATGTAAACTTTCAGCATATCAAACCCAAACAAAAAGTAAAAAAAAAATAAAATAAAATTAGGAAATTCATGAAGTTTTATGTCCACCCCTCCCCTATTGAAAAAAACAGTACTGAGAACAGGAATGGGTTTTTTCTAAGCATCTTTGGCTCTGGAGAGCATGGTGATTGAAATCTAAGTAGTTTAATGTAGTATAGTTACTTTCAGATTTGAGAGTTTCTGGTATTTTTCCCGGGATCTGTGAGTGATTTTGCCGTTAGGACAGAAACTGGTACCTTACTTCTGGCGTTACATATGACATGCAGTAAGATCGACAAACCACCAGAGGGTGCCAATTGCTTTCATAAGCAGGATACCAGAAATATTCTTGTCGGTAAATGCTACCGTATCTACATCATGGACGCATTTAGAGGGTTGTGCCAGGCGTTTTGCTGACCACCCGAAGCCTCTGGGTGACACTTCTCATATGGGTTGAAGCTCTTGACACTGAACTGTGAAGTGTACAGCCCTACAATTGAGGGCCACATCGTGAATGCCTCTGGGCCTGTTTGCAGAGATGGATGGGATCAGGTGTTTGATTTTAATGACTGCCTGCAAGAGCTATGTGCTATAAGCATGTGATGTGCCACAGCCAAGAAAGCTGCAAGTACATGAGTGATTAACAAGGTGTGAGGACGCAGTGATGAATAAGGACCAGTCTCCTTGCAGAGCAGGCAGTGAACTCTCAGTGCAGCTTTTTAACTGTAATATGTGCAATGAGATTGGTCATCTTTGCATCCGCTTAGCCACTCCAAGGATGAAATTTAAAGGAGTATGATGGCACGGGATGTTTCCAAGCTACAAGACAATATACTCGATAAGGATCTTATCTTCTTTTGCCCATCCCTCTCTGTTGCTGCAGCTGTTATCTTCAGCAAATGCTCCTATTACAAACAGACAGTACTTAACCGAGCTGCCCAAGCCAGCCATTAGGTAGCAGACGCAGGGAAAGGAAGACAGGTCTGGGGGTAATTTCATTGAAGGAACAATTTATGAATTACCAACAATTTAAATTGATAGTAATGTCTTAGATTTCTATAGTTATAGAGCATTAAAACTGTTTGTATTCCAACAATTAGTATTTTTGTTTTGTCTACATAAGATTTACTCTGAGCCTAACAATTATATAATGCATAAAAGGAGCAAAAGAAAAATACAGTGGTGGTCCTGTTTTGATTTTTGTTCCTTTTTTTTTTTTTTGGGGTGTGGGGGAGAGTAAAGATGTGACAAGTTGCCCCTGATCAGCTGCCCTCCTAGTCACTCTCTCATACCCCTTCACAGCATGCAGAAAAGAAGACAAGGAAAGCTCACCAGTCTGCATAAAGACAGGGAGATCATTATTCAATTACTAGCATATGCCAAGCAGACTTAACTGGGGGAAGATTAATTTCATGTATTGCCATTCAAGAATAGAGTAGGATGGTGAGATGCAAAGTTAAGTCACTTTCCTCTCCGTTCTTTCCAGGATCAACTTTACTCCTTCAAACCCAGCCCTTTGTCCTCTTCCCTACCTCCAAGCAGGGCTGGTGGAAGGGGAATGGGGCAGGATCCTTTCCTGGCCTCTCTGCTGCTGCTCCTCACACTACTCCCCTTCTCCAGCAAAGGGCTCTCTATGGGCTACAGTTTTTTATAGGGCCCCATTGCAGTCTTTCAGTATTTAAATGGGGATTATAAAAAGGAGGGGAATCAACTTTTTACTCAGATAGTGAGAGGACAAGGGGGAATGTTTTTAAGCTCAAGGAAGGAAGGTTTATATTGGATGTCAGGGGGAAGCTCTTCACAGAGAGAGTGGTGGGATGCTGGAACAGGCTGCCCAGAGAGGCTGTGGATGCCCCGTCCCTGGAGGTGTTCAAGGCCAGGTTGGATGAGGCCCTGGGCAGCCTGGTCTACTATTAGATATGGAGGTTGGCAGCCCTGCCTGTGGCAGGGGAGTTGGAGCTTGATGATCCTTGGGGTCCCTTCCAACCCAAGCTATTCTATGATTTATGTTTTGCGGTAGTGTATAAGGCAATTCTATCCTATCATAAATTTACTAGTTTTACAGTTTCTCCGTAAGATACTTTGGGGTTTTATCTGTATGTGCATAAATTAATTTCTGTCCACTCACATGCCATGTGAAGCCACTGTCTGACCCAAGGTAATGTTATTGACATATTTTCTACTTTCCAGCAATTAAGTTTCTTCCCGGACAACATTGATAAATCAATTAATTGTCTGGTGATTTAGTTTTGGAAAGGTTAAGAGCTGCAGGTAAACAAATATATCTGTGGTAAGTAGGAAATCTCATTCTTGGCTACCAAGACCGTTGGTGAGTAGTTTTCACCATAGCCAAAATGCAGCAGAGGAAGATTTTCATCATTGCCTTCTATGAAACTGTGAAACATATCATATTTTCACTGTGTAAGGTGTAAGGTCTCCTTACAAGCTTAAAGTTCATTTTATGCCTCTGTTAAATCTATGTAAAAAAAAAAAAAAAAAAAAAAAGCTAGGAAGGATTTTGCATACCACATTCTCCTCTACTTGCAGCCTCAGGAAAGGTGTCAGGTGTTTTCACACAGCTGCCTTTGCTCCAAGCTGACCACGCAGAGGGAGGAAATACATTAGAAATGAATAGTCTGCATGTTAACTCTTATGTCTCTTTGAAGCATTTTAAGTGCCCATTAGCGAGGAAGTCAAGGAGTCAGTTGTTCTCAGGAGGAATATATCAGCATTTGCTGAAGTGTTTGTATTGCAGACCTTGACCTTGTGTAAGATATTATTCTTTTACATCATTGTCTCAAAGCTTGTTGGGGACACAAATGAACAAGTCCAGGCAAGTCCTGAGCAGGAGTTGAAAAATCCTTTGGAGAACTTTGATGGACAAGTCCTGGGCAAGGGTTGTGAAATCCTTCAAGGGACAGGGATGGACAAGGCCAGGGGCAACGAGAGAGAGAGATAAGCTGCAGCTTAATGGCCGTGAAGTGGTCTTTTGTGTGGGCTTATCTCAAGGAAGATGGCCATCTCAGGGGGTACTCACATGACTCTTGCTCAAGCGCACAGGGATGTGAAGTAGGCAGTAGAAAAAGTTGGATAAAAGAGGCATTGAAAACCATGAGGTTGAAGGTTTTCTGGCAACAGATTCCTCATGAAGAAGAAGAGGTTTCTGCCACGAGAAGCCTCATGACCTGCCTCTTTCCCTCCTGGCCTTGCTCTGCGCTCTACCACAATGCTGAAGAAGAACAAAGGTGTCTGCCATCAGATTCCTCACTACGGAATTCCTGCATGCTGACGGACTCTCCTGGGCCTGCTGCCTGAGTCCTGCTGCTTCCTCCCGGATTGGCTCCATGACTGCCTCCTGCTATCTGCTTGCTGCCCAAGGCCGGCCACGCTGCTGCTCCCCCCATCCTCTCCCCGCTGCTTCTGCCTCGGACCTTCGAAACAGCGTGCAACAGGACCACTGCTGGATCCTGGTGCTGACTATCCCCGCTTTACGCAATCATTGCTTCTTTCCTAACTTTTCTATCACCCTCCTTCCCTTCCCCTTCTCCCTGATTAAGATTTATAATAAAATGGTTGGACTAATGTTTCAACTGTTGTTTCTTAATCTCACGCCGGGTATACAGATATTAAAAGAATCTCATCTCCCTCCTATAAATTGGAGTGAGACACCTTGTAATGTGATCCATCCCTCAGTTCCTTACAAAACCCTCTAAATTCTGGAGTTTGTGATTGGGAATGTCATCAGAAAACATACGACAACCTAGATCAGCAAGCACAGTAAGACACCTGCTGGTGTCCTGGTTCTTCCTCTTCAGTAGGCAGGGGATTCCCTCTTGAAAATCTGCATCTTTGCCAATGCTTATAATGACTATATTTCATCGGTTTGATGCTGCTTGTACTGTGTGTGGAAATGGTTTTTTTTACTTTTCCTTATTGTCACTGGTAAGACCAGAAATGGATCTGAAAAATTATGTCAGGATTTGCATGGCATTCATGTATCTGTCTATAGAGTCTTGGAGACAGAAAGGCCATCTGAATGACCAGAGAGAACCAAAAAGTAGTATTTGATGTCAGCGAGGAATAAAGATCATGAAGATCTTTTGGGGGATGGAAAGTAATTTCGATTAGATCACCAATGATTTCTGACCTGGCAAGAGTGTTTGAGATGTTACAGAGAGGAGTTGCAAACTGAATTTGACTGATTGTTAGTTTGGCTGTAAGTAGGACTGCATATGGAAAAGCATGCATCCCCCAGCGTTAATGAAATTCTTCTGGTGCTCCTGGAAAATGGGGATACTGGCTAAGGGTAGTATCTGACTTTCATATTCTAAGAAAATAATAAGTGATTTGTACCTCTTTGCTATAAAATGTACAACTTAATAAAAAGACAGCCATCAGGAGAAATGCTATTTGGAGTTTTCCATCTTTATATATAATAATATTGTGTTAATTCCTTAGAAACTGGATCAAGCTAAGCCACTTAAAAGGAAGATTGTTGCTTGCTTCTGGTGGCTACAAGTCTTGGTCAAATGCAGAAGAGTGAGGAGATTGCAGGTGGCAGGAAAGAGCATGAGGGAAGGTTATCAGTAGTTGAGACAGTGAGACTGTAAGGCTGCTGAAAAGAGCAGGAGGAGGCAAGTTTTGGTGGAGAAGGAAGGACTTCTCTAAGCCCCTTCTTAAGGCTGTGCAGCTCAGAAAGTTATTAAGTGATTCAAATAACGGCTGGAGTCAAGACTCACTTGCAAAGACATGTGAGGCAACAGATGAGATTAGATATGAACCCTTTTATCCATGTTATGCTTGTCCAAATCACTTTGAATTTTCTTTGCTGAAGTTCATTACCATGGTTTATAGCCTAATAAAATTGGACTATCAGAATTTAAAAGTCTTTCAGTCCTTTTGGGGAGCTCGCTACAGAAAGGGATCTGAACATCTTGGACCTCTCACAAGGTATCCATCACAGGCTCTTAGAACAATTGCAGTTTCAGATCATTCTCTTTGTTACCTGAATTCTTCATCTACTAATGTTTTGTCTGTAGCTTTCATTCTCTCTTCCTTTTTTTTTTTTTTTCCATTAAAATAACTGTAAAATTGTTCATATTGGTGTTACAGAACAACTGCCAATTACTTCATCAGCATATATCTAGTTGATACCAGTTGTTTATAGTTTTTACATATTTTTCTTTTTTTAAAGACCATCAGCACTTGAAACTTAATTTAAATTTATGGCAAGTTGCAAAGTTCTAATCTAATGTAATATTACTTGTTTCTCTGACTTATCTATTGAATTGTCTACAAATTCATAAAAACTGCATTCTGTATACAGTTACATTTACTTCTTCTTAGTAGTTGTGATCTTCCTTTATCAAAAACCCATATATTAAGCGGAAAACTTGAAGTGCTACAGTAATCCTGCTGTGCAAACTGGGCATAATTTCTAAGAACCTGAATGAAAAGAAATTTAAACTGTGTTTTCATATCCATATGATCTCAGCCACAAGTGACAAGCTGATAGCTACTATCATATTTTATTCATATCCCTCCAGGTGTTTAGGTAGTTCAGCCTTACTCATTTGAATTCACAGAATTACATTTATCTGAAGGTACTTAATAGTGGAGAAAATAGATACAGAGATCATATGTCATCAGAGATCATGTGACAAATATTTTTACCATTTATTTCAAAATAAACCATAAAAATTAATGATACATTTGAAACTAGTTAGAAAATTGGAGAGTTCGTTCTCATTTCATCCAACAGTAACTTCAGTTATCCGAAGAATTTGGTTTCAGAAGATAATCTAATTTGGCAAACTCCAATGCTGCATTTTAGGCCAAATGCAAAAAATGTTACACAAAATGTAAATATATTTACGTAATGTGCTCATAAATGATTCAGTGTTTAGACAGTAATCTAATTTTATTTAAACTGTAACACTTGTAGGCTACAAGATTTTGAAGTTTGAATTAAACTAATGCATAACAGACTTAGCCTGTTGTTGGATTTTGTGTGTGTGTGTGTGGTTGTTCTTATTCCCTATTATTTTCATGGTGAGGAAAAAAAAAAGCTTTTAGAGAGAAGAAAAAATAAAAACAAATAGAGAAAGGTGTTTCTGAGAAAGCAGTTGTTCATAAATTTCTTTATATTTAACAGACAATCGACAACAAAGTATGTCCCCAGTTAGAGCAGATGTTCTAGTTTTCTCTCCTCTCTTATATTTAGCATTTTCAGGGGGAAAAAAGAAAAAAAATAGGAGCTTTTTGTAAATTCAGCTAAGTTTCCCAAAACACTTTGCAAATAGAAGTGATGATAATGAAAATAAAGTCTGCAAAAGTAAGGTGTATGAATGAGTTTAATTGATGCAGTGGCTCTGCACAGCAGAGTATGATCTGCTTTGTTATATGTACTAGTCCCAGGGCTGCTAGCGATTTTGAAGGGATGCTTTGAAAATTTCCTCTTTTGTACAGATATGTACAGCATCTTGCAGAGAGAAAATATCTGCAATACAGGGGAAGACAAATGCTGGGATAAAATCATAGAATCACTGGAGTTGGAAGGGACTTTAAAAAGTAATCGTGTCCAATTCCCTTGTAGTAAATAGGGACACCTACAGATATATGAGGTTGCTCAGAGCCACATCCAGCTTGATCTTGAATGTGTCCAGGAATGGAGCATCTACAATCTCTCTGGGCGACATGTTCCAGTGCTTCACCACCATTATTGTAAAAGTCTTTTTCATTATACGCCATCTAAATCTTCCCTGTTTTGTCTTGAAACCATTTCCCTTTGTTCTGTCACCACAGACTCTGCTAAAGTCACCTAGTTTGTCACCTGGATGCAGTACTCCAGGTGTAAACTCACCAGTGCAGAGCAGAGGGGCAGGCTTGCCTCCCTTGATCTGCTGACCATGCTTCTTGTGATGCAGTCAAGAATACAGTTGGTTTTCTGAGTATGTTGCTGGGTTATGTCCCGCTTATTATCCAAGACCTTTTAAGCAGGGCTGCGCTCCATTCTTTTGTCCCCCCAGTTGTAGTGTAATGGAAGTTGCTGTGACTGGGGTGCAAGACCTTGCACTTGCCTTTGTTGTACCTCATGAGGTTCTCCTGGGTCAAGTGCTGGATCCTGTCTAGGTCTCTCTGGGTGGCATCCCATCCCTTTGGTGTGTCAGCCATGCCCTACAGCTCGGTTGTCATCTACTGACTTGCTAAGGATGCACTCAATCCCACTGTTGATGTCACTAATGAAAACACTATAAAGATTACCCAGTTCCAATCCTCTTACTGTAGGCAGGGCTGCCACCCACTAGATCTGCGTGGTTCCCCATCCAACCTGGTGTTGAACACCTCCAGGGATGGGGCATCCACAGGTGCTCTGGGTGGTTTTGCCAGTGTCTCACCACCCTCTGAGTGAGGAACTTTTGACTAACATCTAGCCTAAGTCTCCCCTTATTTAGTTTAAAACCAATCCCTCTTGTCATTTCACTATCAGACATTGTAAAAAGTCGGCCTCTCTTTCTGCTTATAAACAGAGCCCCTCAAGTACTGGAAGGATGCAATGAGGTCCCCCTGGAGCTTCCTTCTCTCCAAGCTAAATAAGTCTAGTTCCCTCAACTTTTTTTCAAAACAGAGATGTTCCAGTTCAAAACAGAGTGGTTCCATTAAAGAGCACCAGGCCCAGTACAGAGTGCTGAGTGACACCACTTTTATCACTGATCTGCTAAACAAATATCCACCTCAATATATATTTTTATTGTGCAAGAGAAAATTTTCCCTTTTGGAAGATTTCTAGATAATTGATATACAAAATATGTTAGAGAGCTGGAGCACATCCAGAAGAGGGCCACAAAAATGTTGTAAGGGATGGAACTCTTTCCCTGTGAGGACAGGCTGAGAGAGTTTGCACTGTTCAGCCTGGAGAACAGAAGGTTCTGGGGAGACCCAATAATTACCTAAAGGGAGGTTACAATGAAATCAGGGGACAAACTCTTTAGCATGGTCTGTGGTGACAGGATAAAGACAAAAAGGGAAGATTTAGATTGCGTATGAAGGAAATGATTTTTATGATAAGGGTGGTGACCACTGGAATAGGTTGCCCAGAGAGATGGTGGATTCTCCATCCATGGAGACATTCGAGATCAGGCTGGATGGGGCTCTGAGCAACCTCATATATCTGTAGGTGTCCCTATTCACTGCAGGGGAGTTGGACAAAATGACTTTTACGGTTCCTTCCAACTCTAATGATTCTATGATTCTACATTTAAATGAAAATGTATAGGGAGGTTTTCATACCCAGAAAGAGATGTTCTTCAAAAAATAGAAGGCACTTCTGGGGATCAGCTATTCTTTTGCTTTCAAAACCACTTGAGAATAACCTTGTTTTTTAAGAAAGTATAAAATGCAATTTCTTTAACTCATTACTTAAACCTTGTTTATTACAATTTTAAGAATCTGTTTCTTGAAATTGTCTCACAAAAAGGCTATGTTGCTCAACATTACTATTTTTGCTTAATGTCTATGTTGGATAGCTATATTTAAATGCATTTAACTTCCAAAGCGTTTCCATTGTGCAAAGATTTCTTTGTATCTAATGTTCACTCTTTTTCTGTCTCCACTATGAAAAGCAAGAGGCTCTCTATGTGTAATTGTGCTGAAGAGATGAACGAAACACTCTGCTACAGTCAGTGAAGTTATGTTTTCTGTGTAATAAAGTCTAAGCAATGGAATAGGAATTTAACTTATATATGAGGAATTTTAATTCAAATACAAGGAATGCCATGCAGAAAAGCTCCTGTTTGTTTGTTTGTTTGTTTGCTCACTTTTCAAATTAGTCTTTCAGTTAACTGATTAAGAACACAAGAAGGTTCAAAGGTGGTTCCTATCCAGTTATTTTTAGTTGTTAACAATTTTTTTTTTTTGCAATACCATGAATGTTTCTGAACGGGAAGGGAAAATCTCAGCAGGGCTTATCATCTCATCTTCAGGCTTCATTCTCTTAGACAGAGATAAAACCTTGTCTTCTGAATTAGATTGTCTATGGTGGCTTTCCTCTCAGCTCCTATCCCAGCTTGATCTTCTTGTGTACACACAACTGTGCAGAGCATTTTGCTGGAGGTCCCATGTGGGCCTTGTGCCATGGCCATATGACTTCCCTGTTTCTACCCTGAGTATTGTATTTGTTTTCATTCCTTTGCCTATTTCCCAGACCAAAAGAAACGTTCCTTGTGATTTCAGTCATTCAGAAACAAATGACAACAGTTCTGTAGGTCTGTTTTTTGGATCTGTTTTCTTGAGTTCAGGCCTGAGGTCATACTTCTGACTGTATGGGACTTATTATAAAGAGAGGTTTTGTCCTTTTACCTTATTGTTATCTTTTGTGCACACAGTCTGATTGTTGCACTTTTTCACGTTGTTCCCCAAAATGTACTCTGTGGGATCCAAAAATAATTGTAAGCATGATGAATTTTAGAAGAAACTGAAACTGTGTCTGTGATCTTTTACTTCTTTCTGTAGACTCTTAAATCTGATAGCACCTTGAGACTTTAGCATCTGACTAGTCTGAGTACTCATTTCATATCTGAGGACATCATAAATAACCACTTAGGATAACACTTGCAGATTTGTATGATTCGGGAATAAAACTAGATGTGTCAAAACTGAATGATGACTTAACTTGCTTGATCAGATTTATTCTATAATTATAATCTCCATTTCATCTCAGAGCTAAGACCACTATTATTAATTAGGAAAAAATATCACAATTTTTGGATGGGAGGTGTATGGGAACTGATGAATCACAGCATGAACCTCTGATTGATCACCTTGGACGAGCAATGAGTCAGCCACAGGAGCACAGTTGAAGGCAATTCACCTGTGCTGCCAGAAGGGGTGGAGCCTGGCTCCACCTCTCCTAGACCCACTTTAAGAGCTGACTATCAGGGGAAACGATCTCTTCTGGAGATCTCTCCTCTGGGGTTTTGTAGTGAGCCCAGAATGTGGGTAAGCCTTCTATCTATTCTCTTTTTGTTATTATAATCTGCTTTGCCGAATTCTCTTGTTTATTTCATAAATGTAACATCTTTATATTCATCAGTTATACAGTAGGAAAGAAATCTGCCATTGAAATGAGCATAAGAATGTTTTGGGTGTTGTCATAGAATTTTAATAGTAGTACTCCAAAAATAGTTGAGATCTTGAAATCTTGTTCTCTGGCAAATATGGGTGGCTTATATCACTCTAGACAGTGTGTGTGTGTGTGTGTGTGTGTGTGTATTTAAATTCTATACGGTTAATCTTTTTGTTACAGTAAGGGGTATGCTAATGTTTATATGATACAAGGTTAATGTGCCCTGTCCTATAGCTGTCTAAAATGCTATTATACCATCATTAAAAACATCTTCTGTCATGATCAAGAAAATTATTGTTGAAAAAACTATAAAAGGGAAAGTAGAGCATATTGCCAGTGTTATGCTGGAAGAGATGTATTTTCATATATCTTTATATAGAAAAAGGAATAAACATTATCCACAGAGTCTTTAATTAATACAATTGCTTTTAAGTGTTGATAGTTAGGACTAACGATGTTTGTTATAAGGCTTCATTCTTTTTCTGTCATAAGCATAACAACAGGACATTAGGAGGTGATCATCTGGGTGCTGACTTTAATTTTTTCCACTTCAAGACAGAATGGCATGGACATTCTTTTGTTTTCATTATCTTTGCCTAACTTAGTATGCAAATTGCCATTGTTTGATGTCTGTGCTGCTTTCTGCAAAAATATTTTAATGCGTTTACAACATTGCTGAATGTTAGCTCTTTTAATTAGAGAATAAGAAACAGAAGAAATAAAGGGAAAAAAAAAATCCCTGTAATTCATAGTAATTAAGTGTTTTATTAAAATAACATTCCAGTGAGTTCTTAGTACTTTCTGGAGGCAAAAGACATAAGTGTGTGGAATAGCCTTCTCAAAACCATCTAATGATAATTATGTTCATGATTCCATCGAGCACCATAATACTGAGTTTATAAATTCTCATTCTTTGAACTTCCATTGAAAACAGAGGGAGAAACGTCACAAGCTAAAAGTTCTGCTTTCTTGCTTTCAACACCTTTAAAGATGGTATCCAAAAGTATATTAAAAGTAAATCTATGTCAGCCTTTCCTAATGTACAACTTCACACCGTGCTACAAATACACTGTGAAAACAGTATTGAGTGGTTTGGTCATGAAACATGCAAGTAACTACCTATTTCATAACGTCTGTTCTGAAGATATGAAGCCACAAAATGTGGAGGCAAACCTTAACAACATTGTTGCTACAATGAGGCGTTGCAGTGAATCATGAATGTCAGTCTCCAGGGTTTCCTTAGGAGCTTTGTCCTGAAATGAAGGATAGGTATCTTGTCTATTCCATTTTTGTTGCTCTACAATGGCAATTCATAATTCATGGATGATGAAATATGAACTTTCTACTCTGCTTATTTATAGAACTTACTCTCCAATTTTGATAAGTATTCTAAATTAATAATGTAAAAATCTATTGATTTTACTTATATGTCTCATTTAATATACAGGAATACTTGTGGCATTTATGAGACAGTAAAAATAACTCAAAGGAAGAGATGATGGTTTATGTTTAAAGATTGCTCTGGAAAAGACTTTGGAGTGTTGTGACATTAAATTATTATTGGAATTTTTAATCCTTGGAGAAAGGCTACGTACAAAGATGTGAAGTAAAGCACTTGAACTAAGGGGGGAATGTTGCATCACCTTAACTCACTACTTTAAAGTTGGTGAGTTAGAATTCCCTGTATAAATTAGATCTTGCATTATGATATACAGCACCAAAACACAATGGATTATGTTATCAGTTCTTGCAAATTAGAAGTCTTGTAGTGGTCTTCTATTTCCTGTATATATTGACTATAGGAACCAAATGATTTTTGAAGAAAACCAGTGCCAGATCTATTTTTGAATCAAAAGGTAGGTGGGCATTGCTCCATATTTGGGAAGAAGGATTATTTCAGATTATGTTAAGTATATACACTGTTCTGACTTTACTCGTTCCTCTGGTTTTTAAGGGTATCTATTAACCAAAAATAATTTGTGATCTTTCTTGGATTGCTGTAATACATGTTCATCCTTCGACACATTTTTCCCTCAAATCTTATGGATTAGTATTTCATAAGAATTAGTAGAGAATTATCACTGTTTGTATCATAATCAACTGTAAGATATTTTCCTGTTTTCATTGTTTTTTCATAATATGTAAGCTTAAAGATGAATCATTTTGTGAGAAGTTACTGAAAGAAAATAAGTTAGCTCAAAAGTGAACACCTTTAAGATAAGAATTAATGTGGTGCCTTTCTGTTATTACTGAATAATTTGTGTTGCCCTGTGACTGAGCTTGCCCTCTGAAAGGCATATCAATTTGAACCTGAAGTGTCAAAATGCAATTTCTAGCACTTCTGGATTAAACTCTAATTAGGGGAAAAACCCCAGTTATTAAGATCCATAGAGCAATGCAGAGAAAAACACACAAGTCTAACAATCATTTGTTTTGTTCAGTACGCAGTCTATTGTTACATTTTTTGCAGCCATTAATAATGGCTGCTAACTGCCTGTAAAAATCTGCAAATTCTACTACATCAGCCAGCTAAAGCTTTTTATTTTTTAAACTACATAGAAGATGCTTTACCACCTATACTCATCAGAAATACAGCCATTAATGTGGATTCTAAAGGATTTAAAGAAGGTCCTAAAGATGCCTTACTCCTGGGTAAACTGAGCTACTGTATGACAGCAGTGCACATGGCAGAGGAGTTGGGACTATTTGAACTTTAAGGTCTGTTCCAACCTTAGCCATTCTCTTACTCTATGGATTCACTAGGCTCCTTTTTCCTTTTACTGCCTGTATGGGAACTGCTGAATCATGGCCTGAGCTTCTGATTGACCACCTGAGGCAAGCAATGAGTCAGCCATGGGAGCACAGGTGAAGGTAATTCAGCTGTGTGACCAGGAGGGGTGGAGCCTGGCTCTGCCTCTCCTAGATCCCACTTAAGTGCTGACTGCCACTGAAGAAGGATCTCTTCCTGAAGATCACTCCACGTGGGGAATATTGCGAGCCTACTACACTGGTAAGCTTTTTCCATTTATTATATTCCTGTTGCAATGATCTTACTTAGCCCAAGTTTCCTGGATGTTTCTTAATTATAACGTCTGTATATTCATTGATTATACAACTGCCTTACATTGAATTTCATGCTTTTTTTTTTTTTTGCTGTATGTCAGCAGAGGTGTTCAGTTTGCTAAATATGAATCTGATACTAGTGCAAGTAATAGAATTATGATTATTTTTCAGATTCTGAATGTCTAAAGTATCTTGTAAGTCAAACATATCTGGGTGTTTTGTGTGTTTGATTGGAGGGTTGTTTGTTTTTGTTTTTGTTTTTTTTTAATTTGTGTTGTCTCAAACAAATTTAATCTGCTTATATCAGCTGGTAAATTCATTTCAAGCTTAACTACCTTAATTCTTCACGTGGTGCAGCCAAAGCATTTTTTGGTAATCAATAAGAACTCCGTAGAAGGATTTGCTTAAATTATCTCACTGATTTCTTTGGATTCATAAGGTAAAAATCTATTTCTAGTTTCTTTTGCTCTTACTAAATGATAGAGTGTTTGGAAGGTTTTTTTAATACTGTAGTGACTGAATATATTACAGAGCAATGTCTTGGAAAGCTTAGCAAAGGAAAGACTTTCATATGTTTAAGCAGAGTGTAAAAGAGTTCTGGTATTTTTGGTGTTTATCAGAGAAGCAGAAGAAATATTTGTATTTTTAATTGAATTGATGTGACATGTTTTGGTCGATATATACCCTGCAAAGATTACAGGAAAGCATCGTCCCACTGTGAGTGGTGGAAGTACTAAATGTGTCTTTATCCTCTTATGTCAGTATTACAGAAGCAACACTGGATGTTTTGTTTCTTTTGTATATCATTTCCTAGAGGCATTTTCTCTGCAGTGGTAGATCTTTGCGATGATTCTAGGGTATACTTTAATGAAGATAATCCAGTTTTGCTGAGACTCAGGTCTTTGGTTTGTGTGCTTGTGATCATTAAAATATATAGTCTTTTATTTAAAAAGAAGTTTCAGTGTTGATAATGCTGAATAGAAAGATTTGGGGTTTTTTTTTGCTACAGCATTTTTCCAAGTGGTTTTTGGACTTGGCTTCTTGCCTTGTAGGCAGAACACCTTTTGGAACACTAATAAATCTTGCTTTATTTTGCTTGTAGGACTCAAAACCAGTATTTATTTATTAGGGAATGAAGCATTCACCTCCAATATTTTTTTTATTCATACTTATTTTGCTACCTGATTTATTTATTTGGTTTGGGATGGAGAGTTTGCTTTGGAGGTAGTGATTTTAATCAGTTATGTTTTTTTATTGCTGATACTGAGATGGCCAATTCCATGATATTAGGCTAAGGATTAGGAAATATCATTGTAACAACATGTTTCAATTTATCTGGTCTTCTACTGATTTTTCTCAAAACAAAAATTCCTATAAAAACCTTATGAAAAACAAAGCCATTTCCCATCCTAACACAGATATCAGACCATACTTTTTAGAATGAAATTTATCTACTAGTTAATGTAATGTTCTTCACAGTTACTGATCTGCTTTGAAGAAAGTAACAAAGTTCTCGAGTAGGTTTAGCAAAAACTAAGAACTTCTGTTGTTAATAGTAATATAGGAAACCAAATTTCATTTTACATTTACCTCCACCTTTTTCAACCACATGCTTCTAACGTGCTTTTTATCTGGGAAAAGTATTGACAGAGTATCCTTCTCCAGTGACTACAGTGTATATTGACAGCTTACTTAATTATGAGGCAAGGTAGCAGCCAGAGTCCATTATGAATAGAAGAAATTAAAATTCTCTCCTGGAATTTCCTAATGATTTACTCAAAACAAATATTGTCATATAAAATATGCACTATTGTCAGGAAGAAAACATCCTCACTCAGTTAATTTAATTGGAAGGAAAAGGAGAATCTGAGGTGCACTTTTCGGTACCCTTTAGGCTCAATATATGTCAGAATAATGTGTCCTACCTTGTTTGATTTTGTGAGCAAGCTAGTAGGGTTTGTCTGGAACATCTTTTTGTTGCAGGTAGAAAACATTAAATGGATTTCAGGATCTCAGAAATAATGACTTTATGGGGGGGGGAGGAGGGAGAAGAAAAGAGGGGGAAAAAAAAGAATAGTTCTTAAGAGAGCAGTGCTTAGAGCAGTTGAAGCTAGAGTGAAGTTTTAGCTGAACTTTTTAAATATTTTTTTATCTATGTTGGAAATATAAAGCTCTAGCAATAGGGAGAGTTTTTCTCTCCAAATAATGTACAGACTTTGTATTAAGAAAGGGGAAAAAGCCATCTCAGGTGTAAAAGGATACCACATTGCTGAAAGGAAATTGTGTGCCTTGATTTCTTTTTTTTTTTTTTTTTTTTTTCCTCCTGTATGTGTGTTAGTATACAGTTGCTGAAGACATGGCTGGGCTCAGGAAACACAAGAATGGCTGGGAAGGCCCAGTAGAGCTTCACCAGGAGCAAATTATGCCTAGCCAGCATGACTGTGTCCTGTACTACGATTACTGGCAGTATGAGGGGGTGAGCCCTAGATGTTGCTGATTTTGGTTTCAGGAAAGCTTTTGGCATGGCTTTCTTGTGGTGATGTCCAGTTACAGGCTCCCTGTATGTGAAGAAAATGCACATGCTCGAGTGGATCCAGAAGAGAGCCATGTGGACATCAAGGGGCAGCAGCACACAAAATGCAAAGAGAAGCTGAGCAGCCTGGCTTTGTTCAATCCTCAAAAAAAAAAAAGTAGGGGAGAGACCTAGATGCTACATTCAAATATATCCTAATAAAAGATATAATTAATGATGGAGCCAGAGCCAGTCTCATCCTTGAAAGGCACAGTGACAGGATGAGATAGCAAAAAAAAAAAAAGAACTGTAGGAAATAAAATTATGCTTATGTATTAGGAAAAGTTTTTGCTATGATGAAGTGCCATGTAAGTGTTGAGCAGCCTTACCTAAATCGTAATTCCTGCTCCACGAAGATTGTTGAAGCAGATAATCTCCAGAGGTCCCTCCAACCTAAACTACTTGGTGGCTATATGCTAAAGCACATTTTCCATTTCTTTGTGAATAATATTCAAACACAGAAAGATAAAATAGTTTGTTAGAAAATGTTCACCTGAGTATTTTGTTAGTGCAAGTCTGCTTATTTAGACAATGTACAGAGAATATACTCTTCCTCTGACTCCAGCAGGGAAAACTATCAGAAGGCAATTCTTTGGCTCATAAAGACATCCTTTTCTACCAAGCTCTGTTAAAAGAAATTCTCCATCTTCCTCATAGTTGCCATCCTGCAGATCTTCCTCTGATTTCACTAGGCTATTTTGTTTTCAGTATAATCCAGCTGACTGTCCGTACCTTGTTTTCCCAAACCACTCCCAAGGAACTGAGAGCTAGTCTCAGCTAGTCCTTATTCCCTCTTCCTTTTTCTTTACTGAGATCTGTCTTGTAGAACATATTTCTGGAGAGTATGGTTTTCTGTTTGGTTGTTTTTCTGTTTCTGTTTTGTTTTTTGTTTTTTAAGGTAAAAGAACAATGTTACATTTTAAACACATCTGGCTAAAAAATTACTTTCCATTGAAATCAGGTGGAAGTTAGCACAATTTAGAAAAAAGCCTAAATCCTTGGTGTTTTGTTCACTGCACTATTTCCTTATGGAAATGTTGATATTTTGAAAGAAGTAAAATTAATAAGGGCCCATCAGACAGGCAGTTGTATACTGTTGCATCAAAAGTTAATCACAAGATAGAAATTCTTCCATGGATATGTTTTCTTACTAAGTTTGTTTCAAATCATTAATGTATATTCATCTTAGATGTAACACCTATCAGTTCTTTTATGGTTTGTAAATCCTCATAGAGGAAAGATACAGTCATGTAAAATCAGCAATAAATTCCATAATAATATACAAGGTATACATAACTTCTTCATTTGGAGTTTTTTGTTGTTGTTTTTAAGATATTCACAAAATGCCATAGGCTTTCAGAATTCAGTGACACAAAAAGCACACCTAAAAGCAATTAGGGTAAGTGCCTCTTTCGTAAGATATAAACAAGTTCTGCACAGGCAGAATTTATTCAAAGCTAATATATAATAAGGAAAAGCTTGATTGGATTGTTTTCTTGTGTTTTACTTGCATAGCAATATGCAATTTAAAAATAAAAAATGAATTTTAGCTGTATAGTTATTTGACAAAAAGGCCAGTCCTTCTCAACTGATTAGAAGATGATCTGGTATTCACAACTTTCACAGCAGCATGTTACACAAAAATCCTTAGTATATATTCAAGAAATGTGTACTTTTCTGATATAAGAAAAAAAAAATTCAACTTCAACACTGGTAGAATGAAATAAAGATTTGACTTCAATGTAACAGGAATTTTGACCCTGGAGTTAAAATACTGAAGAATTTTCTCATTGCTATAAAATGTTTTCCAGAACTACTTTTAAACTAAAATGTTCTAGCTATGCAATTATACTTCATTACAAGGCAATAAAAGAAAAAGATTTATTTGATCTTGCATTTTATCAGGGGAAAAAACACTGCTTTCAAGTATGTTACCTCTGTTCTTGGCTAAGTCTAACTGCAGAAGTTTTGCACAGGATTATAGGGCACTGGTAGCTATAGCATACTTTTAACGTGCTGCTTAACATATTTCATGGCTTTGTATCTTAACTTCTCTTTGTAACTACTTGGTGAGTAGAAATGGAAACGTATTTGGAAGTACTGAAATAAATGCTGAATGGTATTTCTTGGTAAAACTTTCTTTGTTATTGGACTAAAAGTCATAAATATTTGGAAAATTTTAGGTCTTAGAATGTATTAAGCTCCAAAAAGGTTTTAATCTGCAGTGTTTTGCTTTAAAACAAAAGTTTTGTTGCTGAATGTCAGAAAGTAAATGCTAATGCATTTCTTTTCAAACTGTCCATGAAGTTTAAAAAAAAAAAACTAAACTAAAAATAAGAAAGCATTTCAGTAATTGTGTGCTTTAGATGTATTTAAAGTGCTTGCTTATTGATATAAATGTGTGAATGTGTAAATGTAAATGTCTACATATATATAAAGAGAATTCATTGTATTTTATTGCCATACATGTGTTTCAGTAAGACAGATTTGAGGAACCATGCTAAAGCAGATATCTTAATTAACATAAAACCACTTGTGCATAGCTCCTAAGGAAAGATTCATTCTTAAATGTAATAGTTGTTTTATGTTTAGGAGCAGTCTGCTTTTAGAGACCATTATTTTAGGTCACAATGGATTTGAAAGCTATTGTTAGGCCTATTAAGAAAGGAGGAATTGCTCTTGCCCAGACTGTCTTCCCTTTGTGGAAGGGATAGAGATAAGCACTGTTCCGTGTGCATGTGAATTTGTGATAAAAGAGATAACTAGTTTCTATAAAATAGTACAGATTACTGTGTCACAACTTCATGTTTCTGTCTGCTTTCACTCTTGAACCAGTAAAACCAAATCAGATCTGGTCCTTTCATACAAATTTGCTAGGTAGCAAACTGAATTCTAGGAAGATGTTTAAAAAAATAAAAAGTGAGGTTCAAGCAAACTGGATTCAATTTAATCAAAGTGTCCTTAAGCTTATTTCAAAACTTCTGTAATAGAAATTAAAAGCAGTTGAGGAGAGCAACCATAGATTCATGGACTACTGCAATGGATTACGTGGGGCACCTAGACCATTAAGTTTGAGAAAATATATCTTGAATATGCGTATTTTGAAGAGCAGATGAGGAGATAGCTACAGCTTTTAGATAAATTTTAATCTAGTATAGACATTCAGATAATTCTTTGAATGTATGCGATAGTAGAGAGCAAATTAAACTACAGAGAAGGGATTATTATTTAGGCCTATAGTGTACAAACACAAATTTCTATGGGTCTTTATAGTTTACGTGCTCTGCTCTAGGACATAAAATTTGTATTTGGAAATAGGCAGATATTTGCAGATGTGGCCCTTGGTATCTTGCAGGTAACAACACAGTCATATTATTTTCAGGAGTAAAACAAAATTAGTTTAAATATATTGGAGTGTATATGGTGAATTTGTCTTTTGAGGTCCATAGAAACATTAATTGTTGTGAAGATGTAATGAGTCATGAGCAATCTTTTTCTCTCTTCTCTGTAATTCCATTACCATCAGAGAAAAAATGTCAGCTTCCTGTAAGAGAAAACAATGTTTGTTATCATAAATTGTGGCTGCCAAATCAATACGTTCCTCAATCTGGCTCAAGCTAAATGTGGTTGGTTGGAGTCTATGAATGAAGATGATAGGAGAAAATTGTATTGAATAACCTTTATAATTATCTCAGAGGAAGCAGAGTTATCTTCGTTCTCAGTCATAGGAAGATACTAAGATTGTAAACTTGCTTGTAAAAAAATCTACTTGTGTTGCATGCATCTACGTTGGCATTTCAGTTTGAATAGCAAAGTTCTACTTTTCAAACTGTTTTGGTTCTCAGAGAGAGGCAATCATGGGACTGTATGAGATATAGCTTCATCTGAAAGAAATAATCTGGTAGATGTGCCTTAGGACCATACTAAATGCCATCCAATAAATGGGAAATTAAGCCTGAGGACCAAACTAAAACAAGTCTAATATAAACCTCTGCATGACAAAGGTGGTGTGGACACTGGATTCTTAGCACTGTCTACTTCACCTGGTAGATTCACTGTTATTGAGCTGCACTTAAGTGCAATGTAACCCTTGTGTCTATTCCTCCTTGTCTTTACTGAATTTTTTTCAGATTATTCCAATCTTTCTTAATCCATCAAATATGGCTAGTTTAAATATTTTAATTAGTCAAACTCTGCATTCAAGATCAGCCCTTTACACCGATCTGTGTTGGACTAATGTGGATTCTGCCTCTGGAACGTGCAGGGATATAATACAAAGTATAGCGGTGTTCTGTAATCCACCCCCCGATGATTCAGGTTTCAATCATATGGTGAAGTTCAATCCTTGACTGTTCAGACAACAAAAGGGTGGTGGATGGTTCAGTGGTAGTGTACCTGCAGATTAGATATTGTAAGATAGATCTCTGCACTTTGTATCTACATTTGAAAATTGTGTCCATTTTGCTACTCACAGTCCTTATCAAACTTAACACTTTATCTGGTAATTCAGTTGAGTCAAATATCAGGATTACTACCTTTTTAATTCTGGTCTATAGTGTAATATTAATGTGCCATGTGACTATCTCTGCTTATGAAATCTGGAAGAACTCCATCATTTAGTAGTAAAATAATGATTCAGCTGTCCTGAGAAACATTTTTACTAGAAAAATGTTTTGGTATGTTGTTCTTTCCAAGAATGTTTTTAAAAACTTATTTCAAAGAGTATGTGCACAGGATATGTTAGCTATTAAGAGATGACAGTTTCTGGAGGCAGTATAGCTGCCAGGTAACTTATCCAACATGGAGCTCTACTACTGTTGCCATTACCTGATAGACTTCTATGAAGGTTCAGGGATTTGCTGGTTTTAAGAATCTTTCTCAACTACAGATTAAACTGTACATTTAATATTTCCTCCTGTCACAAAAACTAGGTAACTTGTGGTTTGGTAAGACTGCAGTTAAGCGTTTATTATTTTCCTTAACTTCTTGTCTTGTGAACAATAGCAAGAGCTGCTTTTCTCTTGTCTTACATGTTATGTCTCTGGTCCCTGTTTCTACACACCAGTCTGTTTTTATGGTCTTGCCAAGCTAAAGCCCTCCCCTAATGTTTCTCTTTCTTTCTTCTTCCCAGGGGTTTTTTCCCTGCCTCCTTACATAGCAAGGAGTGTGTCATCATCTGGAGTCTTTTTCTTTAGTGTCATGGATTTGTGGTTTTTTTTTCTTCAGTATTCCACATCACGTAGTGCACTGGGAGTTAAAGTGTGAATGCCCCAATTCCAGGTACCTGTCCCTGTACATCCTGGAACTCATGGGATCTGACCCTACTGGATGGGGCTGTCTCTTACTGTATTGCAGTGAGTGCTGGATGGTGCTTTCCTAGCCGTTCCAAGATTTTCAGGTTTGATTCAGTCTTGGGAAATCTCTCCCTCCCATTTTATTTGAATTATTATTGTTGTTATTATTATTTATTCAATAAGATTGTATCATATTGTTATCTTGCATTCCAATATAATAGTTGGTAAAACAAGTTTTCCTCCATAGATTGTTTCTGCTATTATTTTTTTTTTTCTTTCCTTGTGCCCAGCTCCCATCTCCCTATCCCTCTTTCATTTTCTTTCCCTTTTTGTGGGGCCAGGGGGACCCAGGAGCCTACTGCCACCCTGCAACAGGCATAGATTGATCTTGTTAACTCTGTGATGTTCATTCTTTTTTTGGTGCTGGTGTTTGTTGTTTTATATATATATATATATATATATATATATATATATATATATATATATATATATAGTTTGTTTATATATATATATATTAATTGCCAATTAATATATATATATTGTCAATTGTTTTCTAATGTATGTGTTTGAGTATGGATGTGAATACTAACATGAATTTTAGGAATTTCAGACACTATGATTCCCATACTCACAGCTCTTTGGCCAATGTCTGTTTTAGAAGTGTAATTCTCATTGTATCTTCTGTTGTACATGAATGGCCAACAGATCAGGTCAGATGTGTGTAAAGCAGTGAACACCACTCTATGGGAAGGATGACTTTTTCTTCCCCTTCTAATCTCTTTGTATTACCATAATCTGAGCCATTTTATTAATGATAATAGTTGGGTACAGGAAGAAAAAATAAAAGAAGAAACTAAGTATGACTTAAAAATTGACAGAGAGCTTTTAAGTGCCGTCGTTTCCATCAGCAAAAAAAAAATATGAAAGTACCTTTATTCTTTCCTTTACATGGCAGCTTTCCATCTGCTTGCTTTGTGGATCTCCAAGAGGGTTATTTTGGAAATATCAATCCATAGTACACCTGCAGAACGGGCATACTTTGAGATGGAAAGAAAAAAGAAAAGAAAAAGAACAAAGCAAAAGCTACACAAATTTTTTCTGCAAATAGATCCAGAAATATAAATTTGCCTAACTAAATCTGCCCATTTGTCAGACTGCTATCCTTCCTTCTTAGCAGTCATGTATTCTGGGAGTGCCAGAAGAGGATAACCTTTTGCTTGTGAAGTAGTGATACATTATGAAAACCAATGAGGCGGGAATCCTTTTTCAAACATTTACGAACCATTTCATACCCTGGAGCTGTTGTGGGTCTGTAGTGCTTCTGTAGCAGCAAATATTAAATCTTAAAACCAGCCAGCCATATACTGTGAAAGACAGGAACAACAAAACATTGCTATGTGATTGAGAAAATGAGTTGTTCATCATCAGAAATACTACTGTATTTTGGTATATTAATAATCTTCTTAGAAGGGGGTAGAGGACTCTCAAAATAACTAGTTCTCTACATGCTAATTACCTTGCTATCTTTCACTGGATTAGTTTCTTAATGCTTCCCCAGGATATTAACTTATACCTGTAGATGTATTTATGGTGTGAACTCAGCATTTATCCTTTAGTATGACATTTTTTTGTCTAGTTGTTCTACTCTTATATTGTTCAAAAGATTTGTGACTTACAGTGATCATTAAGCTCATCCCACAAATATTAATGCCTTCAGATGTGATTTTTGACAGGAACCGTGTTTGCTGATACATGAACAGAAGTGGTATGAAATGACTCAAAAGCTATTAGTATTGCTTGATTCCTTACCTAGCACAGCATGTTAGAAAGTACTTATGGGTTTAGTTCTGCATATGTAGGTGGTGAACTACCTGCTTGCTCCTTTTGCGTGAAGAAAATATAGATTATGGGGTCAGTCAGGGTATATGCTTATTATTCACTGTCACCTAGGAGTGGTCATCACTGCATAGTTAACCACTTCAACCTATCTTCTCTTCTGACAAGCTCTCATGTTTTACATCTTTATTAATGTGCGCTTTACCATTCGGATATCTCTCACAGATTATATGCTGACATTGGCTGTACTGTTTTGCCCTTTTATTGAAGTCCTGATGTATGTTAGATTTTTAGTCTTTTAAGATATCACTGAAATGTGATATTTAATCGCTATCCTTAATAACTCTGCATTGCTAGTTTGAAAAGTGAAATGACATTGCAGCTATACACATGCACATGAACTCCTCGACAAACTGGCTCAATTATCCTTTCTATACTTAAAAGAGTAGTTATTTGAAGGAAATAAGCTTCCTCTATGCAAGCACATAAGTCAGGTATATTTTCAGGATTTAAAGCCAATGATGATAAACAAGAATAACACAGTTTATGCCAGCTAAGCTATGTCAGCTTACTGATATAGTGATGGCTCTATTTTTCTGAAGAAATATTTCCTGGTCTTGTTTCATTTTTATTTAAACTTCTGATTTTTTTTTTATTTTTTATCAAGCTGAATCAATAGAAAATGGATTTGAGTTCTATTCATCCATAGAACTTTCAGATCTGTGTTTTGTAGTGAGTTGCCTTTTGAAAGCTTATAATGTAATAACCTACAAAGATGTACTGGCTTGAATAAAACTGTCTGATTTCTCATTTCCATCCCCATGAAAAATACTTTCCTACACTGCAATTCTTTAGTGAGATGGAGTCAACACTGTCAAAAGAAAATTATGAAAAGGAAAAAAATTGCAAAGAACTGTTCAGATGGTTAAACTATCTATTAAAAATATATTTTGTGTCTTTTTAGTCAATTTTAATTAGACTTTCATTATTCCATACCACATTGATTTCTGCGGTGAGATTTGGTTTGCTTTTGTTATTGTTTATTTTTATAAGGTAAAACAAACAAAGATCATAGTGAATAAAAATTGTTTTGAGTGGTTTTTAAATGTTAATATGAATTAAAATAATGTTGCTATTTCCTGTTAAAGACTGTTACTTGTCTATACTGGCACTTTTTCCTGTGAAAAACAATGATTTAATTGTAACTGTATTTTTAGTTGAGAATTCCATGCAATCAATTTGTCATATTTAACATTCCATTCTAAATTCAGTGATAGTTCAAAAGCCTCACATCTTGCTCAGAACTTGGTACTCATAGGGGATTATTTCTTTTAATTTTCTTGTGGAAAAAATGTTTGTACATTAATATTTCAAGCAAATGAAAACACATTACTGAACATTTCTAACTAACTATACTAGAATTTTCAGCTCACCAAAAGAAAATCCTTTTTTTGTGATAGCCTCATCTGCTCTTCATGCTTGAGTTAACTTGGGACACTATGTAGGGACATAGCCTTGTGTGAAATTCACAATGGATTTTTTTTCTCCTGGGGTAAATCACATTCTGCTGAAGCTTTTTTTTTTTTTTTTTTTTTTTTTTAAATTGGGTACATCTTCCTAGAATTTTTCAAGCATTTGACCTGGTATGACAGGATAAAATTTCGGGGGAAAAGCGATACCGAAATGTCAGATAATCTTTGATTTTTGTACTGCTTTCTGAAGTACATCAAAGTTTCTAAGCTATTAGTGTTTTTAGTTATCCTACAGGGGAATAGTGGGAGCAGTGGAAGAAGCATTAAAATTCTCTTCAGCTTACAGTTACATGAGATGGAGTAGTAATGTGGAATTTCAGCAATGGGCAAGCTGGAAAAGCCTATCTTTTATTCTCTGCACATGATGAAAATTGCTTACCCACTATATTTTGTCTAGCAAACATTTGAGAAGCTAGACACTACTCTTCAACAGAAATGGTCTCCCTGTTGAGATCATGTTGAAGAAATGGGCTGTTGCCACCTATAACCACAAATTTGCAACTGCCTTTCTGATTCTACCACTCCCCACAGGTAACAGAATGAGAAAATTGTTCCAGAATCTCATTCCAGATTTGTCGCTGGTTTTCACATACAGAGAAAATCCCTCCTGCAAAACAGCTGGATGTTAGTGTGCTTTCAAAAATCTGTGATGACATACTACGACTTCTCTTCAAGTCAATACGAAACAGAGTTATGCTTATAGACAGAATAATAACAAATGAGTAAAGCAGCTGAAGTGTCTTTATTATAATAAAGAATAGGTGTTTGTGGAAAAAAATCTAGATTGAAATGGATTGCTCAGAAGGCATTGGGCACAACAGTGGTATGTTAATCTATGGTTCAGTGATGCCTGGCAGTTGCCAAATTACTCCTGATATATGGTAAGGTATCTATTATATTTTGTTAATAGTTTCAAAACTTGAAGTTCCTGTTGAAGGAGTATATTGTGCTAAGTTATCTGACTAATAATGAAAAAGCCAAAAAACAATGTTGAGTTAACGTACTTTATGATATTTATTCAGAACTTCCTTGTACAATTCATCCAGTGCACTTGGTTGTCAGAAAAAAAACTGCAGATTTAACTTTCACACTCTTTTAACCTACATGCTATCCCCGTGTAACAAACTCATTCCCCAGATAATTCCTGCTGTTACTTTACTGTGGGTACAAAAACATTTAAAATACCATGTTTATTAGATCATGTGGAAGAAAGAAAGCCCTTGGATTAAGTCTTTTACTTTAATTCACTGCAACTCTCTTTGTTTTAGTAGCTGAATGTTAGTTGTTAAGGCAAGGAAACAATTCCCAATTTAACCTTTTCATTCTTCCATCATCTGTTCCCACAGTGTTTCAGGCTTTAGGCTGAAATGCTTTATCAAGCATTTATTTTCAGGATCCCTTGAACCAGTCACAGACTTCCTTCAAAAACAGGTGGCTTAAAACCAGTTTGTCAAAATAGCAAGATTAAACTATGCTCAACTAAACCATGCATATAGTTAAAACCAATGTAAGAACTGTGAAATATTGTTCTATTCAAGAAGAGGGACTCCTGTACATTCCTGCTCCATCTTTTTTTTTTTGTCTACCATCTCAAACTTTTGTCTATTTTTTTTCTAGTTCCATGCTAGTGTAAAGACAAGAAAATATGATAGTTCAGTGTAATTCAACACTTCAACCACTGGCTGGCATCAGGCAATTTGTTATACAGTTACATCAGTCATTAACACTAGTTTTGGGGTTGTTTTTTCTTAACTTAAGCAGCTAAAGATAGGTAGTAAAAATACTGGGAATTTTCACCATAAATATTATGAAAATATATTAAATAGGAATTTTTAAAGGAGATAAATTGACACTTGTCAGCATGAATCAATTCACTATCTTTGATTACCTAGTTTCATCAGGCTCTAGAATTAGGTTACTAATGTTTAACATATTCTACAGGGATTTAAAAAGTAATTAATATTCTTTACAAACACTACAGTTTACTGTTAAACAGATTTGGGAGCTACAAAAAATAACAAATATGGTCTAATGACTGCCTTTTAGCCCACGTTTACTGCATAAATAATAGATTTTCTTTCCTCTAGCCACATTCCACTTTTTCTTATTTCTCCTATAACCTCAAGAGACTTTATTTTCAAAATGGCTTTTCTCTGTTGTGCAACATAAGCTGTGTTTTACAAGTCTAAACAGAACAATGTCAACTATATCCCTGTGTAACTTTCTTCAATTATCCTTGGAAAAGTCAAATATATTTATTAAACCAGGGCTGCTATCCCTGAATTCTTTCTGTTCTGGGATTTAATGAAATTTGCTGCCTAAAAAAATTTCCCTAGTGTATAAATTGCACTTCATTTAGCTTCAAAGGATTCAATACTACAAAAGAAAAGGTGTTTTAAGTTACTGAATGCTAAGTAAATTTGTTTAAAAAATTACCAAAGTGTACAAATATAGAGCACAAGAAATAGCAGACCAATTTTCATCATCTTTTTGCTTCTTGAGATTTCTATTAGTTCACATCTTCGCTGTGCTACAGTAATACCCCTCTCTCCCCCCAAAAAAGAAAGAAAATCCAGCACAGTAATTATAGTTATGAACTGTTATCATTGAATTATAAAGGAAAACAAATCCCAAGGAAGAAGAAATATAAAAAAAATAATCAGAGACATAGCAAAGCCAGACAAAAAGATTAATAATGACCATCTCAGTCACAGTCTCTTTTTAAAATCTTTCTGGTAGAGAGTTCTGAACATGGTAGCATCTTTGTTGTGCAGAAGCTCTCCATCCACAAATTCAGGGACAAAGTATATTATTTCTGAAATTAGAATTCACTCTTCCTTGAATATATCCTCAATAAGCCAGAAAGTTTAATTGTAGGCTAATGGCACTTCATTTTGCAGGATTTCACGCTTACTTTTTATGAACTTTTTCAGTAACTTAAAGCCTTTCAAAGCCAAGGAAAATTCTTAGAAGCTTTGAAAGTGTGGTATTACCCAAGTCAAATTAGTGGTAATTGGAAAGCTGAAATCTAGATAAGTGCAACTATTTCTCTGTATTCAAAAGCAAGCACCTCTCTAGATCATGAGGTTTAAACAGTGAGTAGTGTATGAGAGGAGCTGCCATCTTTTCAATTTAAGCACTCAATATAGAGAGTTATGTAAGAATTTTAATGTCATTTCCTTTATATTATCCTTGCTAAATACTGGCATAGCAGCCTTGATGTCCTATCCTGCCAGTATTTACTTAGGGAAGGCGGGGGGAATGGGGAGGGGAGATGAAGGCTAGTAATTGTATAAACAAGGGTTGAGATCAAATGGGTAAGGAAATTAAGAGGAAAATATATTGCTTTTTATTTCAGAATGGACACAGTTTCTGCTGCAATAAGTGGTTTTGCAATCTTCTATCTTATATATACGCAAGTTAGATGTCTAAGCTTCCTGTGCGGGTGAGCTAGTCTCCAATACCCACCAGCGGTATCTGTGCTATTAAAATCAGACCAAGTCAACCAGCCGTAACATATAACAGTATCAGCCACAGATGCTTAGGGTTTGATTTAAGATACTTGCAATTATCCTTTCATTGACTCTGTATATGCATGTGTTGATTTTTGTAGCTGATGAAAACAATAAGTATGCAATAGGAATTTAATTACTTCTGCTCTAGGGTGTGTGGAAGCTCAGAACAAAATTCTAGCTTGTATTCTAGATTTTTTTTTTTTGTTCTCTTTTCATTTTCCAAATGACTTTTAAGTCCTAATATCTTAAGTTTTGAAATTCTATTCCAAAGAAGGCTAAATTTTTCTGTTTCTCACAGAGTCATCTTGCTGGTTTTATACTCTAAATTTGAATTAACAATAAAGACAACCATAGTTGTTACTGTCTATCTCTGAGATAGGAGATCTACATTAAGTATAGTAAGGAATTTACTTAACCATCACTAGAAACCAATATAATTTTTTAATTTTTAATGGCACTTTATTTGGCATTACCTACCTCTACTCAAAGAGTAGACAAAATATACTGCCTAGTCTTTTTTTCCAAATTAAAATATTGTGAGGTGTCAGACACTTTTCACTTTCTATATATTTTTAACAATAATTTCTTCATTGTATCATTCAATGAAGTTGGTTCACGAATTTGTCACCGAATGTTAACTTGTTACTTGTGGGTTCTGAGTGGCTCAGAAAAAAAGACCCCCTACATACTTTTTAAAATGGATTTTAAGTGTATTGCCTGAGTGAGATTGCTATTTTTGATTGACTAAAGTGTCATTTAGAAACAACAACAAAAAAGATTACATATATTGTATAGGGCAAAAACAAACAAAATTATCTAAACCTCTTTAATATCTGTATACCCGGCATGAGATTAAGAAACAACGGTTCAAATGTTGGTCCAACCAGTTTATTATAAATCCTAATCGGGAAGATGGGGGAAGGGAAGGAGGGTGATAGAAAAGACAGGAAAGAAGCAAGAATTGTGTAAAGTGGGGATGGTCAGCACCAGGATCCAGCAGCGGTCCCGTTGATGAGGCCTGAGGTCTGAGGCAAACGCAGCAGCAGTGGATGGCATTGGGCAGCAAGTAGGTAGCAGGAAGAAGTTGCAGAGCCAATCTGGGAGGAAGCAGCAGGACTCAGGCAGCAGGCCCAGGAGAGTTTGTCAGCATGCAGGAATTCCGTAGTGAGGAATCTGATGGCAGACACCTTTGTTCTTCTTCAGCATTGTGGTAGAGCGCAGAGCGAGTCCAGGAGGGAGAGAGGCAGGTTGTGAGGCTTCTCGTGGCAGAAACCTCCTCTTCTTCATGAGGCGTCTATTGCCAGAAAATCTCATCCTCATGGTTGTAGGTTCCCTTTTTATCTTTCTTCTGCTTGTGGCATTCCTGGGTGCTAGAGTAAGAGTCCTATGCAGCACCTCCAGAGATGGCTATTTTCCTTGAGATAAGCCCGCACAAAAGACCACTTCATGGCCATTAAGCTGCAGCCTATCTCTGTTTCCTTGCCCCTGGCCTAGTCCATCTGTGTCCCTCAGACAAAGGATTTCACTACCCTTGCCCATGATTTGGTTGGACTTGTTCATCTGTGTCCCCAACAAGCTTTGAGACAATAATGTAAAAGAATAATCTCTTACACTTGGACACATAATAATACCTGCAATGCCAGGATGAGTTTGCCATTCATGAAGGCTCAAATAGATGTGAGGTGTCAAAGTTCTAGGAGATTAGAAAAATGTTTTAATTCCATGGGTGACTATTGCAGAGAGGGTAAATTTTGCAGAATGTCTCATGGCACAGATGCAAAGAAAAGTTGTATTAAATTTCAACTTATGTTCTTTGCCTTTTTAAGAGTTTTGTTTTAAATGAGAGGACTCTGATAACAAAAGTGTGGGTTTTTTGTTTGTTTTGTAATCAGCAGTTATAGGGAAAGCAATATTAGAACATAAATTGCATGTTTTGAGAATAAATTTAATATTATTTTAGACCAAAATAATGTTTTTTTTTTTTAATTTATAGATACTCAGAGGGAAATGAGAAGGAACTGTATTCCACTAGAGAGAATGAACTATTGAAACTCTGATGTTTATTTAAGTTTTAAATGTAAAAATTCTTTGTAAATTGTAACAGAATAATATTTTCAGCCCTGAGGCTGTCAGCTGGTACCTTTCACATACATTTAATTTATTTGGCAAGTTATGGTCACCAACTGCTCTCTGCTCATAGGGAAGCGCCTCTTGATATCAATGCCAGCAAAAACTGAGGTTAGAATATAGCTTCTATAAAAGTAAATAAAGTGAACTTTACCAGGAAAGTAAAAACAGGTCTTTTCCTGTACCTTATTTACCATTTCTTTACCATTTTGCTCCTTTTCTACAAGCAGGAAGAATTACTAACCCCAGATATAGTACAGGAATTACAATGTGAAGTCAAATGAGTGCAATTAATCCCAAGTATGATATGACACGTTTTATAGACATTTGTACAAGACTACTCTTCTCCCACATCTACTCAGGGAGAATGGATTAACAAAAACCACATATGGGGGAAGCCTACAGTATTGTAAAACTGTGCATATATATGTAAATGAAGACTTCTGTTATGTGTCTACTTAGTTTCAACTCTATTTTTGTCTTAAATTGCAACAAATACTTACTGTAGTTATTAATTTTTCTTTCTCTTTATTCATATCAGGTTGTTGAGAAACCAAAGTATTCTAGCTTCTTATCATCTACAGGATGTGTGCACACAAAGCTGAACAATGGAATAAAAAAGCAGTTCATCCAAATTAGCTAATTTTAAGAAACAGTTTTCTTTTATCTTTATCTCGTTTGATCTGCAGAAATGTTTCTGCTTGTAGAAATGCATTTGAGTAGTAAATGCTTTGTAATAATCCCCTATTGTAAATTGACATTTTAGATCTTAATTATCTGCCTAATGATTTTTTTTTTCTGTGTGGGAGCATAGACTTCCAAAAAGAGAGTGTAATCTATTAGCAGTGGACCATTAGCTGTAACCAGAATCAGAGAGCCGTGAAGATGAGTTTTATCCTCTGCCACAGGCTGCTTAAGAAGGCATAAGTATCAACTATTCACTTTGCTTAGATATATAGCATATTACAAATGAGATGAGAAAAAATAAAAATTCAGGAGAAAAAAAAAAAATCAAAAAACCTCCCAGTGATTCTTTAAGTGTTCTTTATTTCCCATTGTATGAGATAGCCTTTTTATTATTAAAAATGTACAAATGTTGAAACTTAATGCATTGCCAATCATTCTCCATAGACTGCAAGAGATATGCAAATAGTGCTTAAAATATTTCTGTTTCTGCAAATGACAAGGCTCAAGTGAAACACATTTTTACCCGTAGTCTGATCATGTTTGTATGAGGATACAGTGAGAAGAGATTGAGCAAAGTGTTACTTTTACTCAAAAACTGTGTAGGTGTCTGTGTGTATGCATAGGAAGGGAGATCTTATAGGAGACCAGCAGCAGTATATGAAGATTTAGAGTATTTCTTTGTGGCTAAGATTATAGATGGGCCAGCTATAGGATGGATGGATGGAAGTGAACTGTAACCCAAAGGGCCTTGACTCCAAAGCACGTTTGTTTTTATACAGTGATGTCCTCTTATTTTCTGGCTCTGCAGTTGTATTTTATGTTGATTGCTGGTAAAAATATTGATTAAAGGGTGTAGGTGTCATCACCAGTCAAAAAATGTAGGCTTTAAAACAAACTGAAGATCTGGGATGCATTTAGAATGAAATGAATTCAATGAATTGGAATTCAATTGTATCTTTTTTCCACTCAGTTGTATAAAATGACAACATACCAACATAACTTACCGTGGATTTTTTTGTTTTGTTTTTCTTTTGTTTTCCCTCTGTGAGAGTCCATGTGATACTAGCAAAGAACAGTTGAGTCCTTCTGAGGTAACTCGCCTGATTATAGCTGGGGAAGATCTATGAAAGGATGATACACACTATCAGAACGAAACAGTTGGAAAGGGGATATGCCTGGCAGTGATTTTCTTCCAGTGTAAAGATTGCATAATGCAGAAAAACAGACAAAGCTTCTCCAGATTTGAAAAACAGTATTGGTTTGGGTGCATTTTCATAGAATTTCTACTCTATATTTGGAAAATAAAACAAAATAAAACAAAAAAAATTTGGGAAGTAGCAGAATCATTCCTCTGCTGTGTGGTTTCTGGGAAGTAACACTTGCATGTTATTCATAGTTATTTGTATTTGTTTGCATTTAAGGAAGTTATAATATACCTAAAATCCTTTTAGGAGAAGAAAGAAACAATTATATTGCGTAAGCAGCCAGCCATCAACTGAACTGTGATGATGTGGGTTCATAGTTTTCAACACACCAAGAACTATTTCTTTAAAAACACTCACAGCAATACGTTACTTTCAGTTGCTTTGTCTTTATAGTCCACTTTTGTACAGTTTTGGATCATAGCAATCATTTATGGTTTATTTTGGCTTTGGTTTAGGACTACATTATTTCTTGAGTTCTTGTTTTCTTGAGACTGATTTTAAAAGGTGAAACCGCTGGCTCACAGCTGTAACTCACCAGTTTGGCAGCATGGTTCTCCATTGCCTGGCACAGGCAGCTGGCTTCACTCTGACTAGTGTGTTCCTAGGACTACGTAACAGGGAGCAGAAAATTCCTTAATAATAGCAACTGAACAGTGTAGATTTTCATTGTGCAGCAGCCATAAGCATGATCTGATCTGAATGCACAGTGTTGAGGTAGCCTTAAACTCCACGTTCATTATATCCTATATATTGTAGATTATAGACAATCATTCAGATATTAAGAAGCAGAAAAAAGAAAAGACACTGAGAAGAAAAAAAAGTCTATTGTAAGCATACAAACTGCGTGGAGAGCTATTACCTTTGACACATTGATTTTGGTGTTCTTCCATGAATAAACCCCACTTACTATCACCGCACTGGAATGTTTTTGGAGATAACGTGTCTTTGGCAGTAGCTGTGAGAAAGGTGAACATGATAATTTTGGGAGAGTGAGGGCCTGTTCCAGCTCCCCTGCCTCAGGACACTCTCTTTTTCTTTGTTCAGTAACCTCAAGTCTGGTGACATGACTATGTTCTCAGTCATGCTTCCTCTTTCCTACATGAAGACAGAAAGAGTCATTTTGTTTGGCCTATGGTGGAAAGTTCTATCCTGACAAAAGGATGTAACTACCTTAAATGCACCTGCCATTGTCACAAGCTGCATTTAAGCAAAGCTATAAAAGAAACCAAAGAATGCTCCTTGGTCTTGAAAAATGACAGAGACATGCCAGCTGCTTTACAGTCCTTGCAAGCCTTATCTCTAGAATCAGCTCCTTTGTTACAGAATGGAGCTGACATCTGAAAGAGATGTCAGTAGCAAAGCACTCTCTACAGAGCTGCACTGAAATTCTTTTTGTTATCATACTGACATACCATAATAAAGCAAAAATTATACTGACTCAAGAACATCACAAGCACAAAGTTGTGAAAATAAATGCTCCCAAATGCTTTCGGTACTCCTCCCCCACCCTGTGCTATGGCTCCAGACCTACAAATGTTTGTGTACATGAACAGGAAAGCTCAGGGAGACAGTTGGTGTGTATCAGGTAAAACATAGGCCCATCTCTTTACAACTGAGACCTTCAGAACAGGTTATATATATATTTATATATGTTAATTTCCTTTTCATGTATCTGATATATATATGTATGTAATGGTTACATGTTATGTAATGTGTGTTATATACATATTCATGCACACACACATATATGAGGCTGCTCTGAAAGCTGTGCCTTCTATTTTATTATGCTGGCACATGATGGTAGAGGCAGATGTTGATGTGATAGTAGAAGTAGAACCTTTCCATCAGTATTCCATCACATTTTGTTGCTGTGTGACAGATGGCAGCAGAGGAATATTCTGACAAAATGGTGTCTGATGTGGAAATGTGAATGGAACAAAGATGTGTCACTGAATTACTCCGTGCAGAGAAAAAAAATTATCTGTTGATACTCATTGATGCTTGCTGAACATTTATGGAGACAAAGTATTTCTGGATGTGAGCACAGTGAAAGTTGAACTGAGTGGGCAACACTTTCCTAGCAATGGCACCATCATAGCGTCTGTGAAACAGGGGATCTTCTCTGCTTGTGAAGATTTTTATGAGCATAGCATATAGGTTCTTATTCATTGCTGACAAAAGTGCATAGCTTGTGGTGATGACTATGTTGAAAGACAGGGTTTTATAAGCTGAGAATTTGCTCTATCCAATAGTGTTATTTAGTGCTACTGTGCTTGCTGTGACTGTTGTAGTTTCCAAGGAAATAAACGGGGGGCATTAATTTTGAGCAATCTATGTATATAAAGCAATTTTCTAGAGGAATGATTTGTAATATACCATTTATTTTACTTTAAAAACACTTTTTTTTTTTTATTTTTTTTTTAATGGAGCAGAAGTATTTCAGACTTCTGTTGTTTTTCCTTAATTTTAATGTTGTTGAATTTAGTGTTGTCCAGTCCAATGCATTAATTGCATTTCAGATGTGAAATCCCTTGCCAAGACCTCAATATTAGAATGGAAAACACTAAGTCTACCTTGTGGTCCCAAATAAAAATATCTAAAATTTTACAGTTGTTTTCTTGCTCTGAGTGTTTCAACAATTCTCTTGAATGAAAAGTATGAGTTGATTGGAATGACTTCTTTTGTATCTCCTCATCTGTGCCTTGAGATGTCATAATTTCTCTGTGTGGTCACATACAATAGAGTATGTTTGATGCTCAGTATTTGGGAAAGGAATAGCCTGGGCCATGTGAGCCCCTTTACAGTGAAACATTTCCTGGGTCTGTTTCTCAGAGTTCTGCTTGAATCAAGGTATATGATCAGATGTATATGTGGTTTCACAGAGAAATGATGTAAATACATATAAAGATCCTTCACATAGATCAAGTTATCACTCTTGTCTTCTACACAGGAGAAATGAACAGTAGTGTATGACAAGGGTTGAAATCAGGACAGAAAATTCAGTTTCAATTCTTCTTCCAGTGAAGCTGGTAGAAGTAAAGCACATAAATATTTCAGTGACATCTACTCAGGCTCCTGGGCTTGGCTGATTTCTCCACAGTGGCTTCCCCTCTGTATTCCTTTGAGGACTACAGACCTTTACTGGATGTGGGATGAGTGCCTGCTTGCAAGGAGAAACAAATACTAGTATTTTTAGATGCTCTTATCCAGCCCAAATGAGTTTTCATTCACAGTAGATTGTGGAAATATTTAACAGATAATATTGTATTGGGCTTAGGTGACAAGGTTTTGGTAGTGGGAGGCTGCAGGGTGATCCCTGTGAGCAGAACCCAGCTGTGGCTCCATGTCAGAACAAAGCCAGCCCCAGCTGCTCCAATACGGATCCATCTCTGCCAGAGCTGAGCCATGGGTAGGGCTGGGTAGGGCTGGATGTGCTCTGAGAGAGCAGATGAAAGGGAGAAGAAAAGTGCTGTGCAACAGCAGCTGCGAGAGAGGAGTGAGAGATGCGAGAAAACAGTCCTGCACCAAGGTCAGTGCAAAAGGAGGCAGGAGGAGCTCCAGGTATACAGCAGCAGCTCTCTGCAGCCCAGAAGAGGCCCACGGAGGAGCAGGCTATCCCCCTGCAGCCCATGGGCACCATGCAGAGCAATTCTGCCCATGCAGCCACAGAGCAGCTTGCAGGGCAGTGGTGGAAGAGGCCTGAAGGAGGCACATTCCATGGGCACCCCCACAGGAACAACCCAGGGTGGAGCAGTGCCTGATGAGTGGGCACTGTGGTACAGAACCATGTTGGAGCAATGCTGGGAGAGATGCAGAGTTGGAGCAGTGCTGGAAGAGATGTGGGAAGCCCATGAAGGATCAGTCTGGGAGGAATGGCATGTGTGGGAGGGACCCATGGGGAGCAGGGGTCCCACAAAGTGACCTTGAAGGAGCAGCAGAGACGAAGTGTTATGAACTGAGAACAGCCTCCATTCACATTCCCCTGCTCTGTTTTGGAGAGAAGGTAAAAGAGGCAGAATCAGTAGGGAAGGTGTTTTTCATCTCTCACTGCTCTAGTCTGTTAGTCATAAGCAGTAAACTACATTAATCTTCCTTATGCTGCCTGTTTTGCCCACAATGGTAATTGGTGAGTGATCTTCCTGTCCTTATTTCAACCCATGAACTTTTCTCATTGTTTTCTCTCCCCTTGTCCTGTTGAGAATGGAGAGTGAGAGAATGAAGTGGTGGAGCTTAGCTACCTATCAGTGTTAAACCAACATGAATGTTCCATCTCCTTTCCTACTTGCTTTGATGAGGACTGAAAGAAGTGACATTTAATGAGTGTTTTCAGGGACATCTGATTTAGCACCCACTAAGATGAATGGGATAGGTCATACTTGAAAATACAATGTTTAAAGTAGCAGAGGTTGCCATTGCAAGGTTTGTGAGGCTATCTCTACTTCTGTAACAGATAAAACCTTTTTTGATAAAAGCTTTGGATTCTGGAAGCGAACAATGTAATGCTGAACTGGTGCACAATGGCTGGATTTGGACTAGCTATACATTTTCTGATGCTTTCAAAGGAGACAAAGATTGCTATTCCAAATAATTTCTAATGAGGCAAGAACAGAATTCTTCACAGACCTGCCAGAGCTAAACGGGTATGAAGTTTTGTCTCAAGGATGGAGTTGGATTCTACAGCAACACAGAACTGAAGTTAGACACATTTAATTCATATTAGCAATGTTAACTCCTTGAATGGATGTAAATTTTCCTGCACCCTAGATGACTGTGATGAGTTGACTGCGTTTGGCTTACAGGTGCTCACTGAGCTGCTTTCTCACTCCCCCTCCTTAGCAAGACATAGGGAGAAAGATGGAAAATATGTTGCATTGAGGTTAAAACGGGGATGTTGCTTACCAACACAGGCTAAATGAGATCAATAGGGGGAAAAATAATTTAATTTATTGTCAGTTGAGAACAGAGTAGAACACTCAGAGTAAAACCTAAACTAGATACACAAGATACAGTCCATCAGGAACACACTGCTTTGGTAGTGATTCTCTGTGGGCTGCAATTCTTCTTGGGCCTGCACCTGCATGAGCTCTCCATGAGCTGCAGTTTGCTTAGGGCACACTGCCTGGTGGAGTGTGGGGTCTTCTATGGGCTGCAGTCTTACAGGCTGTCAAAAACAGTCTCCTTCAATGTGATCTCTTCTCTGGCACATGAAGTGCTTCTTCCTTTTCTTAGCTTGGGGTCTGCAGAGATGTTTCCCTCAAATTCTTCTCATTCCCTTTTCTTATAGCTGCTGCACAGTAGTTTTTGTCCTGTCCTAAATACAAGAGGTGCTACCAGCTTGGCTGACAGCTTCACCATTGGTGCATCCATTTTAGAGCTGGCTGGAATCAGATCTGTCCAGTGTGGGGGCCGCCCCTGATCTCTTCTCACAGATGCCACCCTTGTGGTACTACACTTCCAAAACCTTGCTACAGAAATGAAATACACTTGTATCATGATGTCTCATAATACCCGTGTAGGCCAAATGTCCATCTTGCCCTGACAGCTGAGAGAGCAAAATACATTTTGGAACACATTAAACACAGCATGGACAGCCAGTCAGAGGAGGTGATCCTCCCACTCTACTTACCTTTGGTGCAGCCTCACTTTGATTATTGTGTTCAGCTCCAGACTCCAGAACCTAAAAAGGATGTTGAAGTCCTTGAAAACATCCAGAGAAAGGCAATAAAGTTGGCAAAAGGACTGGTAAAAAGGACTGGCAACTAGTTGGCATTTCCTTGTGAGAAGAGGCTTAGGACAGTTGTGTTGTCCAGCATGTAGAAAAGGCCAAGAGGCAACTCTGTTGCTCTCCACAGCTCTCTGAGAATGGGAAACAGAGGAAGGTACTGGGCTCTGCTCTTGGTACCTGGTGGCAGGATGGGAATGGCACAAAACCACTATGTGGACATCAGGAAAGAATTCTTTACAGTGAGGATGGTCAAGCACTGGAACAGGCTTCCTAGAGAGGTTGTTGATGTCCATGCCTGTCAGTGCTCAAGAGGCATTTGGATAATTAAAATGTTTTAACTTTTGTTTAACCCTGCAATGATAAGGCAGTTGAACTTGATGAACTTTGTAGGATCTCTTCCATTTGAACTACTATATTTTATTCTAAACACAATTATATTTCAACAGCCATCAGTTACTTGGACTTTTCTTAAGCTCATCATAGTGGAAACATCATTTTACTAAGTTGGGATCAAATAGAAAACATTTAGACTAGGATCTTCAGCCTTCTGCATTTAAAATAAATGCAGTTCTACAGCCAGGGTAGAAGCATTAGGGCTTTAAAAATGAGCAGGGCTACTCACTGAAAAAATGAGACTTTGTTACTTTGGGATGTCTTTGTTTATGCACCTGTTACAGTAACCTGCTAAATGCAACAGTCCCATAACACAGCCATTCACGTGCCTAGATTTGAATATATTCATTTATTTATTTATGAAAAGAGTGAATCCAGCTGGAGTAAAAGCGAAAAAGCATGAAATAATCTAGAAAAAATGTTTATGATACAGTTGTTGACAGACAGATGTCTTCATTACACGGTAAGGGAAACTAAGTTTCAAATCTTCTGGGTCTTTCAAATATCATCAGAGTATTTTCAGCAGCCACCGTGCTGAGGTGGAATGAGCATGTAAAGGTGACCAATACATCTGTTTTAATTTTATGAAGTTGTAAGTAGTCTTTTGGCTGAGCTATTGTTCTATTTGATGAATTTTACATAGGCTGAATCTGGCTGGCTTTGCTCTGTGGCAGAATGGTTAGAGATCTATATGATGGATATGGTTTCCAAAGCAAGAAGTATTTTCTGTACTCTTTTTTTTGTAAGTGCAACTTCAGACAACACACAGAGGCCTGCTTACAGGGCAGCTGTTCTCTCAAAAAAGCTGTACCTCTTTCAAGCAGAATCAAAAACTGAAGCAACAGAAAATGAAGTAAACAAATGTAAAAACAAGAGTTATAGATTTCCTTCCTTTTCTTCTACAGCATTGCTTTTCAAATCTGATTTTGTATTCTGAGAGGCTAAGCTCAGAACTAAATGAAAAAATTAATAATGCAGTCCTCTGTCTATGCCATATATTCTTCCTTCAGTGGATTGTTCTCAGAAACGTCTTAGTCTTCTCTGCTAATACAATTTATCATGCAGTAGTAAAAACAGGCAATTTGCTACAGCCTTTTGCAAAAAGTACAGGAAGACCCACTTTGGAATTGTGCTTAGTGAACTAGAGAAGCCAATTGAAGGTTGTGGCATCTCTTTGCTGTATTTCAAAGTCCAGTTTTAAGATTCTCTCTTCCAAAAATGAACCATTCATATCTCAGCTTTAAAATTTGCATGGATGTGACACTGTATAGTCTCACCTGTGGCAAGCAGGTAAATACAAACACACACACACACAAAATAAATAACACCCCAACAAAAACCTATACATTTTTCATTATTCTCATGTGGAACTAGAACATAGTATCTATAATTACCTAATATAGGCACACTGGCAGTGCTGAGTGTTACATATAAAATAAGTCAGTATTTATATTGGCCAAATGTGATAAGCAAGGCAAGTGGTCTTTCTTTTTTTTACCAATAAGCTCCATCCTTGGAAGGTGTGCTGAATTGTCTTCAGTTCCTTCCTTGGAAGATGGGCTGTGTTGCTGCCTTATCAAGGTAAGAAAATGTTATTTTGGAAAGAAAGAACTCAGACAATAGCAGAAACCTGCTCAAGTTTCATTGCTAAGCACTGTTCAGAGGACACAAACCTTGTAAATGGAGTTAAGCATTGAATGCACCATGTATACAGGAGACTGCATTCACATTGTCTGAATGTTTCTGATTTGTTTATGCTTAGAAAAAAAAAAAAAACAAGCTTTCTGCTGCAATTTTTCTAATGATATGACATCTGCATTTCTAAGCTCTCTCAAACAAACCTGACTGGCCTGAAAATTTGTTTGTCAAGGAGGCTGGTGATAGAGTCAGAACACTGCACTAGGGAAAAAAAAAAAAAAAAAAAAAAAAAAAAAAAGTATTACAGAATAACTTTCATCTTAAAAACTATTTATCTCTTCTCCTCCTGGAGCTGAAATTCCATGAAATGAGAGATAAAACAGAGTACAGTTACATATTGCTAAGTGCTAGCCATCTCACTGCAGGGGCTATTTATTGAACATTATCTGGTACAGTATGTAAGGTAGCAGCATTACAAACTTGTCTTAGAAGAGTGCATTTTAATATCATAGCACAACCATGTGTAAGAACTCTGCTACCACCACCAGAGTTATGTGGCATTTCATGTCTATTTCATCTCTATAGGGTTACAAGACTGCATTTAACAATACTTTAATAAAAGAGTTGCAGCACAAAAAAATATTGAAGAAAAGCTTTGATAATGATTCAATAAGTTTGCTCCTCTGAAGAAGTAGTAATATTATCCAAGTAATTGTGAATGCTATAATACAAAGACATAGAGAGAACCAATTTGATATTTAATAGTATCAAGTCAGAGCTCTATGATTAATTACATCTGCAATTAAAGTTTATTCCAATGCTTTATTCTTTTTTAGTATGTCACGCTTCCATTAATTATTTAACAAATCATTGGAAATCAGAGTTACATTATGGAAGAAAAGAAAGTTATATGTTCCAATCCAGACTGCTGTCTAGCAGTTTTTTGATATTTTTACAAGAAAAAAATGCAGAGGAATTACATGTATTTCTCTCAGTGTGTAAGATGGTATGCATATATATCTGAAATTACAGTCATATTCCATATGAAGACGTGATGCAAAAGTTTCCCTCTGTAGTCCTGATCTTCTTATGAGGGGAGTACCTCTGCAAATCAGAACTGACACCTCAGAAATACTCATGGTAAGTCATCCTCTGCAGGATAAAATATAGCCTTAGTTGATGTTTGAGGCCCTAAAGACCAGGAGAAAAGTAGTCTAAGCTTCATTCTGTGAATGAACTCTAGTTTATTATATTTTTTTTTTTCTGGGTTGTGTGCACTTGAAAATCTTGCGGATGTTATCACCAGAAAGTTACATAATCTTTACCATAGCTGGTAGCTGTAAAGTAATCTGCCCTGGTGCCCTGATAGACAAAGAACGAATTAATTTGAATGTACAAAATATTACTTTAGTTGTATTAATGGTTGAATGTAACAGGGAACTGACTTACCTGGGGAGTGGGATGATGGGGGTGTCACATCAATTGATTTAATCACAAACTATTGTTGACACTTTTTCTACCAGTAGTATGCTTGCAAAGAAAAAAGAATCACATTTATCAAATTCCATTTTTTAATGTCTTACAGTAGAATATTTGAAGGATACATAATCCATGGAAACAACATTTGTTAAGCTAAAGGGCAGTCTGTTCAGTAAATGAGGACTCAGTCTTCTGCACCCTGGTTCATCATAAAAATTGTTTTTGCATCCCTGTCATAAACTTATTCTCATGCTATGGGAAGACAAAAATGTGTTTCACATTAAAAGAACATCTTCTCTTTTTCTGTATTCTATTCATCTGCTTGCATATATAATGTATAGATAAAACATGCAAATATCTGTGAACTAATTTCAGGAACAGTTAAGCGTGTATTTTCTTTGGGAAAGAAGTGTCCCATTTTGCTAGGCATTAATGTAAATAATGTATGGGAAACAGTTGGGAGCTACTGATCAAAATACCTTTCTGTTGATGATTTAGTAGATGAGACAAAAAGCTTTTCCCCTTGAAGCTTTTGGCTTAAATGAGTTGAAGGTGAGTGCTAGCTTAAGGAATGTCCCAGTGAAGTGAGCATTTCCATTTCTTGCAGAATCCCACACCACCAGGTATAACTTGTCCCTGGTATAAAAATTTGCGCTGCCAGCTTGAAAAAAAAAGCACAAGCTTGATAATACAGTTCTTTCCCAACATAAACAATTCTGAGCTCAAGGAAGAGGACTATAAACACTTTATCTATTTTCTTTAAAAGTTAAACCTTCTTTTTAGACATGAGGAAAAACTTTTTCTCTCAGAGAGAGGTCAGGCACTGCAATGGCTGCCCGGGAGGTGGTGGAGTCACCATCCCTGGCAGTGTTCAAGAGGCTTCTGGATGAGGAGCTGCGAGATACGGTTTAGTGCTTGTGGTAGCAATGGTAATGAGAAGATGGTTGGACTAGATGATCTTATAGCTAGTTTCCAACCTTGTGATTCTATGATTCTATGATTCTAAGTCATTCCATAACTGAGTGAACTGCAACTAGTAATTCCAAATATATTTCCAGCCTGGCCATTCGCAGAAGAAAGGAAAATACAAAAATAATTCTGTAATTCTGGCAGCCACGTCGCTCCATGAAGGTTGTGGATTGATCCCTTAAGGACAGTATTTAATTAGAAATAATAAGTAGAGCTTTTTTTAAACTGACATTCTAAATGTCATATAATTATAGATTTGTTTACAAGTAAATATTCTGTTATCTTCCATTTGCATTCATGCTGACAGTTCTTTTGCAAATTATCTGCCAAAAGAGAAAGGGGATTCATAAGTGTGGGATTCATCCCTTGTGTTGGAAGAAAGGCAAGATTTCATCTGTTTTCCTGTGGATGCACAGTACATTTAAGAGCTTTCCAGCTGCCTTTAGTTTTCATGCTCATCTTTCTTAAGAGCAACAGAGAGAAATGATGACGCGCCATCCTTCCCTCACCACTGGGCTCTGTAAGTCACATAAAACAATGAGCAAATCTTTGGGCTCTGCTTTGATCCCTCACTTATACAGCAAAGTAATAATCAATGACTAGTCTGATCTAAAGACTCCCCAGTGTACCAGAGCTATGTGAGATTGAGAATTGATATCTTTGGATGAATTTCTGTGGTCCTTCTCACTGTCTTGCAGAATGGGTGCTGCCTTGCAGCCTGGTTCCTGCTTTGATTTTCTGATACTTATTAGTGTACTATGCATATCAGCTTTCTACTCTCATCCCTCCACACCCGAGCACAAGCAAGAAAAAAGAAAAAAAAAAAAAAAAAAAAAGACCATCAAATGCAAGTATTTCAGGCTTACTATAAAATTCTCATTTAAAATAAGGAGCTATAGGTTAGGTATTCCCTGCACACTGCTTAGCCGTGATTTCAGGGCATGATTAATTTCTCAGTGCAAATCATCAGGCAGACACCCACAGGGGTTCCTTACTGGTGGTTAAAGCAGAAGATTGAAACAGGAGCACTCATTCATAGATGAGATCGTAATTTTACTACAGAGATACACCTGCAAATTTTTCTCCGGCTCGGGAACATTACAGCCACCATTTGGATTTATGTATGGTTCTCTAGCATACTTTCAGATGCTGAAGTCTGCATATCGGGATCTCCAGGAAAACGCCATATGCATCCAGAAAACCCATTTGTAAATGAGAAGAGTGCATGGAAATGCAATGCTTTTCTCGCAAAACTTCACCGCCAGCGCTCCGCCGTCCCCTCCCTCCCAGCAGCAGCCTCACGCTGAAACACACGAAACACTCGCAGCCGGTGCAAACTGATAAACCTTGGCGGTAATAAGCGCCATCGCTCTGTAGGACCGGAGGGACAGCTGGCGGGGGTGGCCGCCCCAGCCCTTAGCTGGCGCCTGGCCCTCGGGGGTTTTCCCTCTCGCTCTCGGGTCGCGACCCGCTCCCGGCCCGCGCTGCGCCCGCCGCCGCCGCCAGGTGGCGCCACACGCCCGCTTATGGCGCGGCTCGGCGGGCGGTGCGGGCGCAGGGCTGGGAGTGGGACCGCCCCAGGGCAGCGCTGCTGTCCTAATGGTGAGCTGAGCGCTGGGCTCTGTTCCGCGCAGGGGCGGCGGAGAGTTCGGGCCTTCGAGGTACGGTGCTCCCGACAGCAGGTCCATTTAAGTGTTTTGTACTATTGTTATCTGCATTAAACCCTGAATTCCAAGCAGCTTCCAGCTCGCGATGCTGCGCGGCTGTCCGTAGGCATCTACTCCCATCCGGCACGTTCGTTCAGCCCGACGGGTGCAGGTATAGACATCGAGGGGTCTGTCCGACCTCTGGCTGCAGCCGGCGGCGGGAGGAGCCCCGCGGTGCTGCGGGGGGTGTCGGAGACTAAATCCCTGCCGGGTGCTTGCGTGTGTGTGAGAGAGAGGAGGGAAGGAGGGGAGGAGGGAGAACGTCGGGTGGCGGTGGCGGCCGGAGGGGGGAGATTGGGGGGGGATTATTGGCAATGGGCGGGAGAGAAAGAGGCGACTCCTGTTTCCTTTTCTTTCTGCCAGCGCAATCTCGGCTCATTTTCTCTAAGCAGTACCAGGTCCCGGACGAGCTCCTCAGCCAGCTATCCTCTCCAGCCATGGACCTCCCAGGTAAGAGGCCGCTCCCTTCCCCGCCTGCGGCTCCCTTTGCGAAACACCACTTTAAACATTAGCGACGCGGTGTGAGGCGAGCGGCAGAGATGCCTGGGGAGGGCGGGGGGCGGGGGGGGATCTGAGACCTCAGTGATTTCTCCGCTGAGCGGAGAAAACTGAGCTGCAACTTCCAGGGTAGGCACCGGCTGAAGAGGTTTCGCCTCTTGCGGTGCGTTCCGCATGCCGGGGCTGGGAGCTGGGTGCCCGAGCCTCCCGCCAGAGTTGTGGAAGCCACTGGGGTCCGTGGTAACGCGGACAGCCCGGGATGGGGACGAAGTGTCGGGAAGTACGTGGAGCACCCGAGGGCAGGAGGAGGGCGGCGGCTCGCCGAGCGCGGCCGGGCAGCACTACGAGTGCGGGATGGAAGGCACAGAGGGAGCATTGGGAGCCCGAGGGGACACAGCGCGGGGTTGGGAGGGTCCCCCGGCTGCGGACCTGCTGGGGGACGGGGAAAGGGAGGAGAAGAGGCGGCGGCGCGGTCTCCCCCAGACCTGTTGTGCCTCTGCCGGCTGTAGGGCGGGGCGGGGGTACTGCCGGGCTGCACGGTGCGGGGCTGCGCGGTGCCCGGCTCCCCGCCGTCGCCTCACCGCCGCCCTTACCCCACCAGGCTGCGCGCCGCCCGCCCTCTGAGGAAGCTCCTTCACCCCGCGCGGAGGAGCAGGAGGAGGAGGAGGAGAAGGGAGGAAGGCGCGGCCCCGCCGCCGCCCAGCCGCCGTCCCGCCGAGCGCTGGCCGCGGGGCGCCGCGGCGGCAGCAGGCGCGCAGCCCCCTCCGCCTCCCCGCGCCCGCCCGGCGGCGGAGAGCCCGAGAGGCGGCGGTCCGGCGCGGGGCATGGGGCGGCGGCGGCGGGGGGCGCTGCCCGAGGCGGCGGGCGGCTGCTGCTGCTGCCTGGCGGCGGCGCTGCCGCTACTGCTGCTGCTGCTGCCCGCCGGGTGCCCGGTGCGGGCGCAGAACGACACGGAGCCCATCGTCCTGGAGGGGAAGTGCCTGGTGGTGTGCGACTCCAGCCCTTCGGCCGACGGCGCCATCACCTCCTCCCTGGGGATCTCCGTGCGCTCGGGCAGCGCCAAGGTGGCCTTCTCGGCCACCCGCAGCACCAACCACGAGCCCTCCGAGATGAGCAACCGCACTATGACCATCTACTTCGACCAGGTCAGCCGCCGCCGCCTGCTTCGTTCGTGCTGATCCCGCCTCGGCATCCCCTCGCCCCACGCTTACGCCTTGCATCTTCCCTCTCACTCCCTCTCCGCCATCCGCTAATAACCACCCCACGGTTCAACACCTCGGAAAGAGTTCGGGACGTCCTTTGGGGCGGCTGCGGGGCTTTCTGGGTTGGTGGCGGTCCCGTGGCTGGCGGAGTACTCTAATGTGCCACCTGGTGCCAAGACACCCCCGAGGATCGTCCCAGGGCAGGTGGGACGGGAACGCGTCTTTCGCGGGAGATGGCCATCTACAGGGCAGAGGGAGGACGGAGATTTACGGGCGGGGAGTCGCCGCATCTGCCGGTGCCGAGCGCATATGGCAGCGTTACGGTACCGCCGGGAGAAGGGCGGGCTGAAGGGGCTCCCCGCGCTACCGAGCCGTGTCCCTGCGGGTGGGGAGCGGTGCTGCCCCGTACGGCACACCCCAGATTCTTCATGCAGCATCCCGAGCTGCTGCCCTTCTCTGCCCCGCCGTTCCGTTTGGATTTTGCCATTAAATTCAGTTCTTACATTTTTTTCTGATTTTCTTTTTTTATCATTATTATTTCTCCTGACTTCTGAAGCAGTATTGCGGAGTCATCCAAAATGCACACACACACTGTTTTCCCTACTTTTTAACCTTTCTGTCCGCTTGTCTTTCACCTGTGTACCTTTTCTCCTTGATGAGTTCACAGCACTATTCCTTGTGTGCAAAATTTCCTAAAGTCGGATCGGCAGAGAAGGAAAAAAAGAGCTTTCTCTGTGTATATAGCACATTGTAGATACTTCACCCCGCAGTGCTTAGCTGGGGGTTTGAAAGCGTTCCTCTTTCTGTTCTCACAATAACGGGTTGATGTCCCCCCTCCCGCTGCTTGGAAACAATAGGGTTTGGCCCCTCGCGGTGCTATGCAGGGCTAATTTTTTTTTAATTATTATTTTTTCTTTATATTTTTCTCCCTCAAAGCTGAGTGCAGCTGTGCAGGAAAAGGTGACGGCAGTGGGGCCGGGCGTGAGCAGAGTGTGGCTGAGCTGCCGCCACGGGGCTCACCCCACGGGAGCGTCTACCACGGGATCGTGGTGGTTTTTTTGTTGTTATTTATTTATTTATTTTATTTTTCTATTCCAACCTCTGCCTGAGGGCTCATCTTTTCTTTTCTCTTTTCTGTTCTTTTCTTTTCTTTTCTTTTCTTTTCTTTTCTTTTCTTTTCTTTTCTTTTCTTTTCTTTTCTTTTCTTTTCTTTTCTTTTCTTTTCTTTTCTTTTCTTTTCTTTTCTTTTCTTTTCTTTTCTTTTCTTTTCTTTTCTTTTCTTTTCTTTTCTTTTCTTTTCTTTTCTTTCCCTTTCCCTTTCCCTTTCCCTTTCCCTTTTCCTTTCCCTCTCCTTTTCCCTTTCCTTTTCCTTTCTTTTCCTTTCTTTCTTTCTTTTTTTTTTTTTTTATAATATATATATATATATATGTATTTTTTGTTTTTGGTTAAAAGTCATTAAAAAAAAATGGGAAATTCAGATTGTTGCTGAGGAAGAGGAACGGACTCACCCCAGTACCCGGGGTAATTGCGGAGGGCATGGAAAGGCACGAGGCAGATGGATGTTCAGACAGATGTTCCCGTGCTGAGGGTCCTCTCTTCTCCTCTCTTCATGAGCAATATCACAGTCTGATTTCTGTTGTATACGCTTTTAAACATGAGGGCAGATCTGGTTTCTGAGCATAGGCTAAAAGATCTGTATTTGCTTCGTGAACTGCTAAGTTCCAGGTGCATTAATTTCTCCTCGCCTCCCTGCCACTGCCACCTCCTGCCACCTTTGCCTCACTGGCAGTGTGGTGTGGACATTTGTGCTTCATCTGATGTGCTTTGGAGCTCATCACCGCGTAACTAAATCATTTATGAACCGCATCGCTTCTGTAATGCCTCTGTAACTTGACTCCGTTCCTCTGCAGCGCACTTTTAATTGTGCCGCAAATGCCATTCCAAGTAGGCTTTATATTGCTCATGGAGCTCATGTCGTGTTATCGCTTGCACTTTGTTAAGACAAGGTCTGATTTCTTTCTCTCTTCTCTCTGTCTCTTTCCTTTTTTTTTTTTTTTTTTTTTTTTTTTCCTTTGTTTACTTTCCAGGTATTAGTTAATATTGGCAACCATTTTGATCTTGCTTCCAGTATATTTGTAGCGCCAAGGAAAGGGATATATAGTTTCAGTTTCCACGTGGTCAAGGTCTATAACAGACAAACCATCCAGGTGGGTTTTGATCTAGCTGTCTTGGTGCTTTTTCGAATACTCATCTCTGCTTCCCCCCCCCCCCCCCCCCACTTCCCACCCCCCATTTATAAACCCAGCAGATAAAGAATAAGGCAGTGGATTATTTTAGATAAAAGGTTCTGCATGCATGACAAAAGTCATGCATTGCCTTTGCTTAGCTCATCTCTATCTCTAACCTGTGCCAAAGTTTAATGGAGTGCACAGAGCAAGGAAATCACTGAGGCTATTGACAAAACTCAGATTCTCTTTCTTTGCACTTTCTAGGTAAGTTTAATGCAAAACGGCTACCCAGTGATTTCAGCTTTTGCAGGGGATCAGGACGTCACCAGAGAAGCAGCCAGCAACGGGGTCTTGCTCCTCATGGAAAGAGAAGACAAAGTGCATCTCAAACTGGAAAGGGGTAACCTCATGGGCGGGTGGAAATATTCAACCTTTTCTGGCTTCTTAGTCTTTCCACTATAAGAGAAGGCCAAATAGGAGACAGATTGATGAGCTGGTACAAGAATTCAGTTAACAACACCCTGAACTTGGCAGCACACGACAATATTTCCAGTCACCCCATCAGACTGTCACAGTAGAAGAATGATGACCTTCTAAACTCCAACATTTGCTTTGAATATTGACAATTCCTCGGGAACCTGCGCCTCTAATTAGTTTTAGACGACAGTGATCTTTAGGAGAAATGAAATTATCGACCTGAGCAATTTGTACCTGTGATTGTAAAGTCAATTTCGGATTTTATTGGTGGGATCATTGACTTTCTTCTTTTTTATTATTTTTTTTCCACTTGTTCATTTTTTCCCCTCTTCTTTCTCTTCTTGTTCCAATGAGACAAATTACTCGGACCACACAATTGCTTTGTCAAAGGCTCATTCCAGAGCCAGAAGAATGAAGTGTTGAGCCCAATGAGATGTTCTTTCCATGCTTTATTTCTTTGTGTTGTATAGCCTTAAGGGAAAAAAAAAAAAAAAAAAAAGAAAAAAAGAAAAAAAAAAGAATGGCTTCAGTCTCAATTCTGTATTTTTCTGGGGGAGGGGTATTCTGGACATTACTGTGTCAAGAAGTGCTTTATCCAGTGAAGCAAAATTTGCACGATTGGAATCTTATTTGTTTTGTGTTGTTCGTGTTTTTCATCGACTTTTTTTTTTCCTGATTTTTATTTGTATGCGCTAAAAATGTAAGCTAGATTGATCAATAAGGCAAAACCAAGCACATATATATCCTGTAGCTCTAAGTAAAGCTAACCAATGAACAATTGTTGTCTACACTTTCCAGCTGATCTTTATAGACCTACTAAAGAGAGAGAAAAAAAGAGAGAGCTACATGATCCTTCAGTTACAATCTGGAAACTAGCAAAGGAACTGACATTTCTGAACGGCCCTGACATTTCTAGAAGCAACAATGGAAGCTTTGAATATCTTAACTGACCATACCCTAAAATATGTCCTTTTTTTGCATTACCAAACATGATTTGGGTGCTTTTAGCTGACATTTACTTCAAGTATTTTTTTTTACCAAGGCCTGAGTACATATTGTGAGAGCTCGGAGAGATGGCGGAACAAACTCTTTCTCTTCCACATTAAATAAAACCACCTCCTCTTGCCTGTCCATGGCAACTATCTGAGCATCTGCCCCTAGCATCTTTGGCAGCATTTGGGAGTGGGGCCTCAGGGGATCAGCAAGCACATCAGAAATTGTGCAGGTGCCACGTATTTATCAGCCATATGTGTTCTGACCAACACAAATGGCCTCTGAGTTGTGGGGGTGCAATGCGATCAGTACTAGAGGTGAGGAAAAGTTATTACTCCAGTTGACAGAAGGAAAAATACCAGGCCAGCATCAAATACATACTTTTGCCACATTTTCATCAAATAAATCTTGTCTTCACTTTATGACAGTGTGCTGAGGACATACTTGCATGAAGAGATCCAGGAGGGATGTTTATATTCTTTGGTATAATTTTAACTTCATTTATTTAAATATTTCATCTTGTTATTAAGCTCACAAGAATGGATATGTATAAGAATTTATTTTTTATCAGATTTACTCTTCTGCCACAAACAAATATAATGCAAAGGCATTTGCAGCAAATTGGTGGTAGCTATGTTGTATATCAGAATTATGGTGGACATGTCATTTTCATTGTAAATTTATCATTAAAGGGACAAGGTCAATTAAAATCATATATTCTTTAAAAAATCTTATCTGTGTTGCTTGTGATACCTCATATGGCTAAAACCTAAGCCAATTTTATATTTAACATTTTTGTATGTTTTTTGTGATTGGTATTTGCTTTGGCGTTTTGCTAAGCCGTTCGTTGGATGAATGAGTTTCAGGTTTTGTTTTTTACTGAGTTGCATTTTCTGGTTCCTCCTTGTGCATTGGCATGATTGTAATGTTTATAGTTGCAAAATATAACAGGGCTATGTTTAAATACAACAAATAAAACCTGAGTCAGCAACAACGTTTTTCCATCGAAACACGAAAATAATTATGAAAGCTGTTCATAGGTACTGTAAAACTATTTTTAAATCCAGGTTTTTGTGTTTAAAACTTAAGCATCTTTCTCAAGGAAATATGCACTGATTTTGGTTCGAAGTTCCACGTTTTCAATTTCTGTTGCATTCCCACAGTGTTATTTTGAAATTATGCCTAGCATAAGCACTTTGATTTTTCCTATACAACTTGGTTCATCTGCCTTGAGTGAGGAAATGTTGTTTTAGTTCTGGCTCTCTCCTGAGCTAAACAATGCCAATTGCAAGGTTTTCTTTGGACACATTCTTAGAAACCTCTGAGCCACTGAAATCGTGGCTGACCTTTCCATCTGAATGAAAGAAAGGTCTCTGATATACCCTTTCCCTCTTTCTTTGCGTGTCTTTCATGCTAAGCTGTGAAGTTGGCACCATTGTATAAATAGTGGTATTAAATTGAAATAGGGCAGTAAATTCTCACTGTACACTAATTACAAACATGGCTTTTTTGGGGGTGGTTTGTTTGTTTATTTGGAAATGCTTGTTCCCATTCCTCTTTTTTGTACCTGAGTTTGAATAGGTGCACTTTGGTAGATATTTTATTATATATTTAAGGCAGTGTGGAATGCAACAAGAATTATGTGAAGCTGCTTAGAGGAGCCTTCTGGCATATAAAGAATAGGCTTATCTGAAGTAATTTATGAAAGTACATTGATTAGCTATCATTTGGAGCTGGTTCAAAGTTCATGTCAAGGAGCATCGTGACAGTTTCTAAGTGTAAAACATAACACTGTGAAGCAGGCCAGTGGCACAATAACAGCTTTGGTTCCTGCGAGAGTAATAACACAATATTCCTTCCAACAACTTTCAAACTTGCTCATAAATTGCTGTGTAAGTTATTCCTATGAGAACACTGTACATTTGATATCTTCCCTTCCAGGGACTAGCTACTTCCCTCTCACTTGTGTGTCTTTGGGAAGCACTGTTTTATTGTTTCTTCAGTGGATACTTGGTAGGGTAGAAACCAAAACCTATTTTAGGAATGATACTCATCATACAGTTTGTTTCTTACCTGTATATCTTCAAATTTTACATCTATAATTTTAATACAACCTTGCAAAAAGCAGTATGCCCTTTCATACTCTCTGAGGCAGTGAGTGTGATGGATATGTATTGTCTCTCATTACTGGTCAGCATCTTGCAAGCTGGATCTGCTTATGTTGGTGGGATGAGGAGAGAGACGATGAAACTAGGGAGATGTTTAGTTGCTACATTTTGTTTGTTAGCTGTAACAGTTTTAACTTTGAAGTAGAACATTTTGATTTCTTTGGACCAAATTTTTATCTTGCACAAGCTAAGTAGAAGATGCTTGTTTACAGATGAAGTTTTTAAGAAATAGATGAAAGTGGTTTCATATGTTTGCAATATGACATTCATTGCTGGAATAGGCAGGGTCACAGGTAGAGTTGCTTAAAAGTAACTATTATAATTAATAGCTTATTTCAATCCATTATAACCTTATGTGTTAACAAGCACTCAAAAATCAGTGTCATCAATACCCTTCATGATTTTCACAGGTAATAACTTGTTAGATCAAAGTCCATTAAATTACATGTAACTATAGAAAAAAAAATCATTTGTTTTTATTTATTATTGAAAGCATTTGAACTCTACATTCTCCTGTTCCAAGACCATGTTTGGTCAGATGAATTACAACCATTTCTAATCATTAAATAATAATGATTCACTGTAAAATAATCAACTTTTTAATGGATCAGATTCCTTTGTTTGGTTTGTCTTCATCTGTGAGAGTATTCAAGACAGAAATATATGATTATTGGTTATCTTTTAACTCAATCATATTAACTGGTTATAAACTGAGAATTATTATGATACATCATGATTGTAGTTAGACATTGATTAGGTGGCTTGTCAAATGATAGGCAAAGCTTTTGATCAGTTGCTTAGTAGTATCAGCAAAATTGTGCCATAGTGAAATAGATATATTATCTTTTTAATTAAGAGGTTAACCCTACTTGGTTTACTTCTATATAGTCATTTTCTCTACTAGGAATTTTATGAAAAACATCATTAGGATTGAGCCTAAATGATAGGGCTTTGACTTTTGTTCATTGTTTACAGTTATTCTTACTTTTAAAAAGTCAGTGGTAATAAGTGCAAACCCATAGTTAACATGAAACACATCAGTTTAAATATATTTCAATACCAGTTATAATCCCAGCAATGTAACTAAAGTCCTACAAATATATTGCAAACTTATACTGCAAATCCATTTTCAAAACATCAATTTTTCCACTCTTATCTGGCATACTCACATAGCTGATCATTTCCTTGTTAGCCATTGTCAGTAAAATCCAAAAATCACTAATTGCTTTTAACACTGTCTGAGTGTAATCATGAACTTGCACTTCATACATCAAGTAATGCCTAGAATATTGCATTTCTTCCCAGGTAGTATATGATGAAGTACTTAGTTAATCCCATCAGCTATACATTTGCAAAATAAAGACCAAGTACCATATATAATGCCTTATAAAGACAATGTGAAGCAAATATTGAGTACTATGATGAATTCTGTATTTTTAAAAAATACAGGAATAAAGATGGTGTAAACAAATACTCAAAAACTCAAGAAATATTAAATTTTTAAATTAATGTTTTTCACTGGTACTGAGTGCTTCTCTGAAAGTGATGCCTCCTAGTTTTTTAACTTGGCCCATGACATCAGAGGTGAATGTCGGTGGCACGGCAGAAGAGGTCGAATCATCACACCAATATTCCATTACATTTTGTTGCCATGTGACAGATGGCAGCAGAGGGGCAGTCTTATACAATGGCATCTGACATGGAAGTGCATATGAAGAAAGGTGTGGCACTGAATCCCTCCATACAGAAAAAATGGCACCCACTGACATTCATCAATGCCTGCTGAGTTTATGGAGACCAAACAGTGGAAGACTGTGCAGTGACACGGTGGGTGGTCTATTTCTGCAGCGGTGACAGAGACAGTGGTTCACCTCTCTGGCACAGAATTTTACTAGTGCACCATGCAGGCATCATAGCTAATGGTGGTGACTATGTTGAAAAAGAGTGTTTCGTTGCTGAGAATTTGCTCTATCAAATAGTGTTATTGTGCTCTTTGTTCACGTTTCTATGGAAATAAATAGGAGACATTATTTTAGGAATAACCTCTGTATTTCCATTATAACAGCAAGCTCTTATTTTTACCATCAGAATCTAAAAAAGAATTTAAACTCTTTTGTAAGATCAAGAATCTTGTTCAGAGTAGTGTTATAATGACTCAACAGATACAGAAGCTCATAAATTAGGAGAGAAATGAGTTTTGATCTTGGAAGCCTATGTATTATCTCCTGTCAAAATTTCAGAGAAGGCTGGAGCACCTCTTTTATGAAGAAAGGCTGAGGGAACTGGGCTTGTTTAGCTTGGAGAAGAGAAGGCTCCATGGAGACCTCATTGTCTACTAGGCCTTCTAGTATTTGAAGGGAGCGTATAAACAGGAGGGGGAACGGCTGTTTAAATGGTATGTAGCGATAGGACAAGGGGGAATGGTTTTAAACTGAGACAGGGGAGATTTAGGTTAGATATTAGGAGGAAGTTTTTCACTGAGAGGATGGTGAGGCACTGGAGCAAGTTGCCCAAGGAGGTTGTGGATGCCCCATCCCTGGAGGCATTCAAGGCCAGGCTGAATGTGACTCTGGGCAGCCTGGTCTGCTGGTTGGCAACCCTGCACATAGCAGGGGGTTGGAACTGGATGATCATAGTGGTCCTTTTGAACCCAGGTCATTCTATGATTCTATGTTAAATTAGTAATTATTTATTATGTAACATTCTCACCTAACAATTAATTGAACCTTATTTGAAATGTTTTTGTATTTGTAAATATACACAAGCATATAAATGTGTATATATAAGTATGTAAGTATATGTAAGTATAAAGCAAACCTCTAGCTAAAAATCTATGGACAGTGTTGAGTTTTTCTGATAAAGTTTAGCCTTCTTTTCTCTAGTGTGTTTATTGTCATTCTAAACCTAGAACTGTTTATCTTTTCTTGGATACAAAAGTACACCAAATAATAGCAAGTAACAGCATACATTTAAATGCTGAGATCTGTTACAGTTCAGGTAACATTAAGGTACAGTGAATCAGAGTAATTGCGGCATTCATTGCAGCAGGTTGTGGACACTTCTGGTCTAAGTGACACTCTAGGGCCGCGTAGTGCTTTGTGCGATCTGCTTCAAGACATCAGACAGATTCAGTCTGTTCTTACACTGACAGGAAACCCATAATAACTATTCAAAGTGAAAATGTTCCTTATTTTTAGCTGTTTAGTAATAATAATTTTTATATGCTGCTGTAATTTTGCGTGTGTGAACAATTTCTGTATATAGATGCATTATATTGGCACATGGAATTAATCTCATTGAGACCTGCGGTGGACTTCAGTGGAGAGAGAATAAGGAGTTTTCCAACATTTTATCTGTTCATTAGGAGCAGTAACCTAGCACAGAGCTCCAGGCTTATTTTTACCAGAGAAAATATATACAAAATTATATAAGAAAGAATATTTTGAGTTTTCTTAAATTATTTATTATTACTAACAGCAGAATTTTCTTGGTTTGTTTCGTAATAGTATGATTGGGGGTATTTTAGAATGGAATTTAAATGAACATAGGTAGACTCTGGCAGCTGGCTCCTCTAAACTAACTTTTCTGAAGTTGAATATGCTTTCAATTGAACCTTATAATCTCTCCAGATGCAAGTGTTCCTGTATAGGAACCATCACACCTCCTAACTACTTCACCTAGGCAGGGAAAGCATCATTTTGTTTCTTTTTTTTTCCTTTCTGTTCTTTGGTTTCTTTTGCTTTCCTCTATTTTGTGGACTGTGCTAAAACTATTCAGAACTTACCAGGTTGTGTTCACACTTGCCTAAGGCACTTTCATTTCTTTTCTCCTGCTTTCTCTTAATGTTTACCTCATATCTGAAAGGGCTCTTAATGTTGATTTTTAAGAGTATTTTTTAAAAGTGCATTTTTATTCAACTCATTCATAACTATATAATACGTTGCTCATAAAAAAGGATGACAGCTTTAGTTGGCTGTTCACAAGTTGTCTGATCCCACAACTCAGCACTCAGAATGCAATTAAGAGAACTCAGCCTAGTTAAGAATAGATAACTATTAAAAAAAAAAAAAAAAAATCAAACCAAAACTAGTGAAACTGATCTCGATATGAATCAGTGATTTCTAGAAAATATTTTGATCCCTTTCGGTCTGTTTTCTCAGAAAGCATGATTTGCATAACTAAGTGACTTGGTAACCTCCTCCTAAATCCCTCTAAAATGTCCATGAATCTAGTGGTTGGTGACCCTGCCCGTGGCAGGGGGGTTGAAAATGGATGATCATTCTGGTTGTTTTCAACCCAGGCCACTCTATGATTCTATGATTCTATAAATATTCTTTTTTTTTTTTTCCTCTCTAGAAAGTACACTCTCTTGTGTAGCTGTTAGGGCACTGGACAAGAATGAGAAACCAGATTTTTAAATTTCCAGTTATCTTTTATCATGGACACCTTGTGAGAAAGAGAAAATATGTGAAGGATTTGAAGGGAAAGGAAAGAAACTCTACTAACACTGTAGAAAATTTGCTGACTATTCTTTGTCCATATGCAAAAAGCTTATGGCTACACATACGGACATACAAACAATGGCTATGAGACAAACTTTTTCATGTAAAATATTTTGATAGAGCTCTAACCTTGATACTATTGGCAAAATTACATGAAAATTTGTATGCAACTTAGATGGGACTAAGCATACAGATGTAATTAATGACCATACTAAACTGTTTATAAAGGGCACTGATTCAATAGACAGATTACACAGTGCACATTTAGTCATGCATGGAATGCTCGAATATGTAACAAATATATAAGCCATCCCCCAAGCAAATTTTACAAATTATCTTTACAGAGCTATGGGAGCCAGAGATCATATGGCAGCTAGTACATTTCAGACCTCTGAGCATGTTATAAAATTTGAGATAAATGTTTTAGCGTTTTTCACTTCCCCTCAAAGAAGTAGTTTACCAACTGAAAACAAAAATGGAGCCTACATGCGCTATATAACATTATCCCATTTTTACCAGGAGTAGAAAAAGACTTGCTTATTTGCCTCCATGATCAAATCTTATGTGTTTGCCTGTAGCATCCTTTATACATGTGCACTGTTATTTTTTTCAGATCTTTTGTAGATATATCTGAACTAAGCAGTTAACAGTAGTTTTGCAAGTGTACTTTGACATGTTAAACCCATATGCAACAGGCTTTCCTTCCACATTCATGATTGTCAGATTTACTCTTAGTAAGGCATAAGGTGTCTACGTCATGCTTAGAAAAAACTAGGCTCAGAATATCTTTTGGATAGAGATTGTACTGCTGTGAACTCTACCCATGTTCAAGGCAGCCAGATGCAGGGAAAGACAACTTGGAACAACATTTAATTGGCATGGCAATGTTCAGGCTTATTAATTCTCAAGGGCGCTCTAGTACTGGACCTGAGATTGCAAATCACCATATGCTTTCTTTCGAACAGTAAAAATAGTGAATTAATCTGCACTTGAAAAGAAGTTCCCAGTCATATTTAATTGCTCGATGCCCAAATGGTCTGTTGAAAAAAACTCCAAAGGCTTTTGATGACTTATGGTTTTGATAATCCCCTGCTTCACTTACTCCCCAGTGTCACTGCTTTACTGAACAGAGAACCAAAATCAAGCACAATACTCCAGATGTGACCACAAGTACCAAATATGGAGGAATAGGCATTTCTTTTGATTTGCCTACTATGCTTTTTTGCTAGTACATCCTACTATGCAATTTGCTTTCTTTCCTTCACGTTTGTACTGCTGACTGACAGATGTCAAACTTATGACCCTAGGACCTCCATTATTTTTCTTCTGTGAAACTTGTTTCTATCCAGCCAATTCCAGACAATACATCTGAATGCAGATAATTTATTGGAGGTGCAGGACTTCCAGCTTCCGTTTATCAAACTTCATGAGTTTCTATCAGCCCAGTTCTCTAGTCTGTCAGAATATCGCTAAACGGCATTCCTGTTACTTTTCTCTTTATTTTCTAAATTTGGTGTCCACAGACTTGCTGAGGCTATATTTTACCCTGTCATCAGTCTATAGCTTTTCAAATTGGTGATGGAGGTAAAACTGAAGACCATGATGACAGCCAGTCAGATTCTTTTTTTTGTGTGCTTGTGAATGACTTCTGTGTGAAGAGACTGAGGTGCGGCTGAGCAGGCTGTAGTGTCCCAGATCCCTTTTCTTACTATTCTTGAATAGAGATGAGGCACTTTCGTTTCTCTTGTCACTAGAGATCACCTAGATTTTGAAAGACGACTTTGGTCAGCTCTGTCATTGTCTTCAGACATACCTCATCTGGTTTCATGAACTGCTGTATATCCATTTTGCTCAATTGATTCTTAACTAATCTTTCCCTAACCTAGGCTGTGCCTCACTCTCAGAGACATTGACACTAGGAACAGTGACCTGGAAAGCTTAAAAGTGTGCTTTAGTAGTAAAGACTTTGGCAAACAAAGCTTTGACTACTACAATCCCTTCCAGCTCTTCATCACAAAAACATCTACTCTTCCTGCGGGTATATTTACAAAAGTCTTTCCTTTTGCCATTTACCTCCCCTGCCAATTTCAATTGCAGCAGAATTTTGGCTTTCCTAATTCCATAACCAATAAACATTTTTAATTGTCTTCCTGATCACAAGTCTTCCTTCAATCAGGTAAATAAGGAATCTCCTTGTTTTGCCTCTTTATTGGAAGGTCTGCAGCAGAAAGCCATCACAACAGCGTACTCATTAGCCTCCCTTTGATCCTGACCTGCAAACTCTCAACTGACTTGTGGACTATGGCAAAGCTCCATGAATGCAAGCTGTTCCTTCACATAGAGCACAACCTTTACTCCCTCTGTGCTCAGCCTTGCTAAAGAGCATGTTGCCACCCACGCCAGGGCAGTCCTGCGATCTGAGTGATGCAACTGAGGTAGGCCTCCAGTCATGATGCTTTCTTAGGGATTACCTTTTATACTATCTTGTCATGTAGACATTTGCCTCTTTACCTCCTGTTGTTCCACTTTTCTCAGTTTTCCATCTTAATTCCTTGAAAAAGAATTCCCCCCTAAAACGCCTAGCTTAAAATCTCTTCCATTAGGTTTGCAAGTTTATTTGCAAAACAAATAAACAATCAAAAAAACCAGCACTTTTACTCCATTTTGTCAGATGGAGCCAACCACTGCTTTGGTCCTGTGATCATAGATGACAAAGCCCTGCATAGGATATCAAGCCCAAAGATGGGTATTAACACACAAGATACCTGGGCTCTCTCCTTTTTCTGTAAAGATTGAGGAGAAACCTCATAGCCTTTCAAGTTCTTCAGGATCATCCTCTCTTGATTCACTGTTTTTCCCTGGCCATTGGTACTCATAATGGATGAGTCGCACAGGCTTATAATTCAGAGGCTGTCTGAGCCTTTGCAATATACTACAAATTTTTGGATGCAACATGACGTGCAGATCTGCTTAGAAATAAGTAATGGGTGAAGGAATACGATGTAGAGATGACACCCTTCTACTAATACTTTGAATCTCAGTGAAAGCAGAGGAAAATTTATTATTACACTCAGTGACATTTAGATGGGATCTCAATGCTAATCTGGCATTAGAAACAATGATTTACTTTCTTCATTCATAGTTTTACCATCATCTGTTTTTCTAGAATCTTAGAGTCAGGCAAATACAAAGTAATACAAATTAGTGTATAATTAGTGTATGCCAGGAAAAAAAAAAAAAAAAAAAAAAAAGCAAGAATTGAAATTAAATAACAAATTGAAGAATATGGAAGACGAGAGAACAGTATTAAATGAAAGCAAAAATTCTGTTTGGAAGAGGCTGCTATCAGGCTGAAAATGAATTAGTGAAATGACAAATAGGGCATGGGGGGGGGGAAAGGAATTAGGTGTAAAACATGGGACATATCTTGAAATACTAGAACAATAATCAGAGACTAGTATTTTTTCCAAGAGTGGAAAAGAGAGATTTACAGAGTTCGAGTCTTGGGGCAAAATTTGTAACAAAATGCAGGGAAAGAAAATATAGAGTGAGCAAGGGAACAAATAAATCAGGTTTCAGGGTCTGTGATGCATCTGATCAAACTGAAGTGAGAAATATGTATGGTGAAAGAGAAAGTAAAAGAAGCTGTGAAGTATGCAATACAAAAAAAAAAAAAAAACATGGTAAAACAAAAGCATCAGAAAAATTTTAACTACAGAGTCTGACTTGACAGTGGAGGAACAAAACAGAAGGGACATAGCTTTTTCAGATGGCTTCTAACTTAGAAGGAAAAAAATCAATTCACAAAAGTAGATGAAAGATATGATGTTTTTTATCTGTCTCAAAAAGGCATTGAATTGAAAGAATTCTGAGCACTTCTTTGTTTTTCTTTTCTCACAACTGTTTATTCCCCTCTTGCTTCTTTTAACAACCTTTCCACATGTATTAGTTTCTCTCATTCTGTGTGAACGACACACTGGTTCTATCAACTGTTGAAAATATAGGTAGCATGAGTAATTCCCTGCTGTCAGTGCTAGTGGGAAGTGAATCTTGTATTGCTCCTTAACAATGGACTTCTTTTCCTGGCCTGTCAAAAGATGCCATCAGACTCATTTTAGGGTAGCTAGCCTGCTTCTTCCTCCTTGCTTTCCTCTGGTGTGTTTTGTGTGCCCCTGGCAAGCACTGCTTTTCCAGATGGGTCCCTGTTCTTTATTCCTTCTCGACTGCGTGAAGTGAACAGCCTGGCTAACTGCAATTCTTCTGGCCCCAATAAACTGTCTGAAAACTACAGAAAAATAACTGATGTATCTTTTGAGCTTATGCTTTCACCTCAATTTTTAAAATCTGGTGTAGAATTATTTGAAATATTTCAGTTCTCAGTTTTGAGAGGAGTGTAATGGAAAATATATATTTTAAATAGCCTTTTGTAGCTTATATTCTCATTTTGGTTGAAGTTTCTGTATTGTATCATCAAATAAACACTGAGAATTATACTTGCATAGGAGGGATAGGTGTAGGAGGAACCATCTTAATACACTGCCGTGGGCCTGTGGCATAACCATCCCTAAGATTCTGACACTCTGCCCAAAGCCCCTGCAACCACATCAGCCTGGGGCCATCAGCCCCAATCCCACCAAGCTCTCAGTAGAGCCAATCTACAGATCCCCACAGCCTTGTCCTGCCCAGCCATCAGCCCATCTCAGGCAGGTCCACAACAAGCCCATGTCAAAGCTTGGCCATAGACTTTCTCTGTTACCAGGGAGGGGTGCCTTGTGCCTGGGCTACTCATGTCCCTGGCTGCCCTGTTCCTGGTGGGACAAGAGGATGAAGCTCAGCTGCCAATCCCTGCCTTAATACCGCATGAGATCCCCAATAGGCTTGAGTTGCACAGCACCCTAGAGTTATTAGCACCTATGGTGCCTTGACACATATATTGTTGGGCCAAGGAAACATGTCCAGTGTCTGCCCTTTGTGTAATGATTGTTTCAACTCACACTAAAAAAGCAGGAAGACACTTTCCCACCTCTGGCATCAGAATTAGCCTACTCTACCTTTTCTATCAGAAATTGTGGCTTGCTTCCCTAAGAAGAAATCTTGGAAATGTTTTGTATTGTTAAACCATGAGGTATAGTAAACTCAGTAGATAAATGTAGTCATTATACTATGTGGCCTGTTCACAAACAGTGTAATTTTCTTCACACAAGAGTTGCTTCAGCAATGAACAAAGTATATACAGCAAGATATCTGGATATTATCTATTCCATCCATTGTGGAACTGGCAGGTATCCCAGGGACTAAACTGTGATAAAGGCTTTTAGACTTAAATTATTATTTAAATTTTCTTATCCAGGTGAAAGTATCAATGCAGTTTGTCCTGTATACTTCACATGCATCCCTGTACAGATTACAACAGCGATTTATTGGCCTTTTTTTTTTTTTTAATTAACAATTAATTGATTAATATCTATTCTTACTAACTTGAATGGTAGTTGATTCCATTCTCAGTAATTAAATGAGATGGTGTTTCTTTGTCTTCCATCACAGTGATGCAGGCCTAGGTATAGTGAGTTTGTATTTGTCCATTCACTATTGCTGAAATGTCACCATTCTTTTAATTGGATTTATATGCATATTTTAAAGATCATCCTGTCAGGCTGTATAGGATAGCTTGGTTTTATCTGGTTAGAAACTCTGTTTATCCAGTAATCCAGTTAGTAAGCTAATAAATTGTCTATGAGTTAAAAGTACATATTCCAGAAAAGCATATAATAATCTCTTCAGTAGATGGCAGTGCTGGGATTAAAACTGTTGTTTGACTAATATGCAAATTCCTGTCTGTTGGGATTTAGGTGTAAAAAGGTTTTCAGGGCATCCTCATCTTTAATTTGGGACTCCGGTTTGCTTGGAAGGCTAAAATTGTGGGGAAAGTTATTTATACTGGCTCAGAAAATGCAGAAAAGCAGATCAAACACCACTAGGATGATCAGTTTGCTCCAGAGAGCTGATGCATGCATGAACAAGCTAAAGCTATGGAAAACATGTAACTATACATCTCCAAAAATGATAGTTCCTCTTCTGCATGTTATACAATCCACTTCTGTTGTTCTCTGTAAAATACTGTTGTTAACTGAGATAGCATAGATTCTGAGTACATAGCTTCTGTCTGGAAGTGTTTCAATTTTACATTTATTAAAATTTGTCAGAATCACTGTGATAACTCTATGCTATCGAGAATTTCTCTTTACATAGAACCATAAGGGTCTCCACTGCTGGGTTCTTGTGACGTAAGAAACCCTTTGATTATAATGAAGAATGTTTTCCTGCCAGTAGAAAATATAAAAACTAGGAAGTTCTGATTCCTTGCAATTTCTGAAATAGATCATTATTTGTTTTTACAAATAGGATCATTTCTCAGAAGACAGTTTGACAGAATTCTCTTTAAAGGTCATTTATCTTGATGGCATGCATTAAGTTATTCACAGGAAACTGATCTGGAGTACAGAACAAAGAGCAATAATTTCCTTTATCATTAGGGCTCTGAGAGAGAATGAAAGTCTCTCTTGGATTAGAGTTGTCCTGTTCCTTGTGTGGACAGCAAAGGATGGTTTATTGTAGCAATTAAAATTTGTGGTGACAGCATATCATTGTTTATCTATTCAGAAAGTAGGCTAGGGAGAAATCTCACAACTACACATAACGCTGTGCTGAGTAATATATTCCAGATCACATACTTAAGGTAATAATACTAAATCTGTGAGTAGCTAGGAATTCTCAGTCATCTTGATGCTGTTGATACCTGCATTGACACAGTACCTCAGGGAGGCTACAGAGACATTGCCTGGATCTTCCTTCTCTTCAAAGATAGCCTCAGAGAAGGAGATTTTTGTTATTTTCCACTAGTATTACTGTGCCTGTGGAAGATCTGCATATTAGATCCTATCTGATGGGGAAAACTGTTATATACTAAAACAAAACAAAAACAAACCAACCAAACAAACAAACAAAAAATAACTATTATTTTTCTGCATTAAAAAGTAGAATTCACTTCTCCAAGATCTGCAAGTGTAAGATAACTTGGAATGTCTTTTAACATAAACTTGAAAATATTTTATAATAAAAAATAATAATATTGACATTTATAGAGGTGCTTTTATTTAGACATTTTGTTTATTATGTAACTACAAAAGCTGTAAGAAAAGAGTTTATTTGGAGCCTAAACATTTCCAAAGAAAAGGGAAATACGTTTAATGCAATGAGCTTTAGAAAAAAAGCCTATGTGGCAACAACAGAAACACTGATTCTGAAATGATGAACTTAAAGTGTCAATGTGAATACATGTTGTATTTCAGTGAGACTTGAAGATCTATGATTCCTCAAGATGCTCCAGACTCCTGGGTATACTACAAAGATGCTTTCCTGAGATGTGTCGGGAGTTCAGAGGCTAGAACCAATAATCCAGTTTATGAGAGACTTCACTAAAACTGTGGACTCTGCTAACTCTGCAGGTCCATGGATTTAGCAGACTTCACAGAGAAGACTAGAAACAGTAACTGTTTCTTGTGAAACTGAATCAGGGTATTTCAGTCTGTGCAAAATAGTTGCACTGACTTGCAGTACTCAGAATCTGTCCTGTTTTGTTCCAGATTATACTTTCCTAACAGAAACTAAACTTCCCATTAACAACAATAGGAATGATTACTCTCTGTTCATAATTACTAAATGGAGACATAGAAAGTCACTTTTCTAGAACAACAGAAAGAGAAGAAAACATCTACCATTACCTTCATTCACCGTGCACTAAAATAATGAGAAAAGGAGAATTGAATACCCACATTATGCTCACATTCTGCAAAGAACTGCAAAATGATGGAAGACAGAACACCTCTTGCAAAGTATATGCTAACTTTTTCTAAGAGAAGAGGTGTCACATTGAACCTGAGAGATGTTAGGGCTCCCTAAAAAAAAATAGCCTTCTTAATCTTATTTCTAAAATGAAAAAGAAAATGTAACTGAAATAGTTTCCATTGACTGGAATAAAATTTTTGGTCTTTTCAATGTTGTGAGTGGTTTCAGATCTGCTTGCACATAGGTCAGTTGCCTACTGTTCCAGACTAAGATGCCATGAAAAAGTAAAACCTAATCCCTTTAAAACACTTTTACTTTATCATGCAGTGAAGTGATAAGATTTGCCTTTTGCCAAGAGTATATCCCTCTCAACTCATGGATGACCTGAGATCTTTTGAGGCATGGATATCAGTGTAGATTTACAGCTTCTCTGCAGCATCCCCTAAACACCTCATCCAAATGGCATCTCCAATGCCTTGGAAGCCTAGAGTGATCCTATTTAAATACCTCTTTAAGGGCCTCCTGAAGCCAAAGAGAATGCGTTTGTGCAAGTTAACGTTGATCTTTTCAACATCAATTTAGCAGCAGAATAACCCTGTACATTTTCAGGGGAGATGATGTTTATTAATTGTGATTCTATATACTGTTTTGTAAGTACATAATAGACATAGGCAAAGACAGGATCCCAACCTGAAGAATTAACAGATAAAACAGAAAAAACAAGCAAACAAACAAACAAACAAAAAAAAACCAAACAAGGCAAATGAAAGATACTTTGTCAGAACACATTTATCAAGTAGATAATGTTGGCATTAGTTTTTGCTCTTCCTTGGAAATCTTTCAATATTCCCAACAGTAGTATATAGTAATTACAGAATTCCATGGAAGCTTCAGCATTCTGGAACTTTCAACAAAATATGTTTAAGAAAAAGCAGTGCTGCCCTAAAATATATTATTTTTGTTTCCCCTACCTCCAATTCTAAAAACATCTCTCCCATTTTGATATAAAGGAGCTTCCTCAAGGCTGTACTGAACACACACAGAGTGCATTGGGTTTATGTGACAAGGTTTTGTAGGGGTCACCTTCGCAAGAAGAGCCCAGCACTGCCCCATGTCAGATCAGAGCTCCAGCCACTCCAACAGGGACCCACTGCTACCACATCTGAGCCATGAATGATGCTAGGTGTGCTTTGGTAGAACAGACTTAAGGAAAGGAAAAGTCTCTCTGAGGTATTTGCAAGAGAAAGATGAAGCGTTGTGGACTGACTTCCACCCCCATTAACCATCATTCTGAGCCACTTGGAGAGGAATAAAGTAGACAGTTGAGTATGAAGATGAGTCTGGAAAAAAGAGAAATGGGAGAATGTGGTTCTCTTTTTTTTTTTTTTTTTTAATTATTATTATTTCTTACCTTTCTACTCTATTATTAATTGACAATGGAATTAATCTCCTCCAAGCTGAGTACTTTACATTATGAGTCCATAATGGTACCCATCGAGTGATTTCCCAGTCCTTTAGTCAACCCACAAGATTTTTCATTATATTTCTCCCGCTGCCTTGGTGAGGAAGGGAAAAGAGACTGTAGCATGATAGGCATCTGGCGGCCAGCCAAGGCCAACTCATCAACATGGAGAGAAATGTAGAAATCGTCTCTTGAACTGTTCTGAGAAGCACATAATAACTAAGCTACAGAAAAAAAAAAAATATCTCTTTTCCTAAATAGATAAAGAATTTATGCAGTTTATTTAGCAAATCTTGAAATATAGTTTTATTCCTTATGTTTTCTTTCCCCTGGAAGATAATTAAAGCACTGGTAAAAGAGAACCAAAGGAAAAACCTTCAAATTAAGCACGGGCTTGAAGGAAATGAGAATAATTTCAAAAGGTATTTCTTCCTCTTTCAAGCTGCCCTGCCTTCTTTGGGCTTAACATTTTTTAAACTTCACTTTTTCCCCATCTTCCTATTAGCACAGTGTGCCAAAATAATGATATAGGTTGTTGAATTAACAACCACCCCAGGTATCTGTGTCTGTTTTAATCTGTCTGAGTTACTTTCCTAAATAACAATAGTGGAAAGTCTAAGGTCTTTCCTTCCTGGAGTTTGGTGTTATACATTCAAAAGGACAATGTTTTATTCTGTTAGAATGGTTTACTCTCAGCTACTCTCAAGAATCTCAGTTTTATAAATCAAATGCAAAAACTGCTTTAACTAAAATCTGTGATACCTCCTTTACCTAAAGGAGCTTTATGATTTCAGGACCATAATTGTATTATTGAATGATATTACTCACTGAACTGGTCAAGGGTGACTGGAGGATAGAAGGGGAGCTGAAATCTCATCTGAAACTGTTTTACCCTTAGTCGATCCCTGAAGTAAATCCATACAGGTGATGTGGATCCAGTAGCTCTGCAGGCTGCGAAAGCCTGTTATCTGGCTAGTACAGTACATCTCAAGGACAGGGAAATAGGATGCTTAATCTTAATGTTTTCATTGCTCAAACATCTTAAGTGAATGAATTATATCTCCCTGGAGTCATTCATTTTAAAGAATTATCTGCAGCCATTGTGAGAGTACTAAGTGAAAGGGAAGAAAACACATAGATTCATTCTCTGTTTTGCAGGTGATAACATTAGATGGCACGAATTAACAGGTGGGTTTTATAATCATAATTCAGTAAAATTATATTTATATTTAACATGTAATAGGTTTCCTTAGTTTTTATTCAGCTAAATATTTGTGTGCTTTAGATTCTGGTAGAAATAACCCACCCTGAGCGTTTTACAAATTAGACTGTGCCTTTAAAAGCTGAGTGGGGGCTGAGGATGAAACCATTACTGAGTCGTGGTAGTAGGTTGATGTGGTTTCAAAGGATTATCACAGACCCTCTTTAGAGGTAAATTCAATGAGAGAAATTGTTTCCCTTTTTATATCTTGGAAGATGTTTTGGAAAACAGAAAAATACAGGAAAAGGTTTATGGATCATATTTTGGCCAGGGAACAAATTTTAATTTGTTGTTTACTTTGTGTTTATGTGCATCTGGAAATCAACTGAACCTGAAATCACATCCCAGAATAGAGATGTGGTTTACTCTTTTCTAGGTGCTGGCAGCCAAAGCATGGTCCAAGCACGGTGGTCGTAGTGAGATCCTGGATAGAAAAACTTGCAAGAAAACTGTGCAGCCTCATTGAAAATTTCAAAATGGAGGGCTGTTGTATTGAAAGGGGATATCATGCTGTCTGATTGTTTGGCTTTAGTAGATTTTATACACTTAGTGTCTTAAAGATGAGGTGTCATTCCTAAAATAGTTCAGAAAGATTCAAAGCATGCTGTAACACTTCTCAGAAAGTTTTGCTACGTATTGGCTTGTTATAGTTTTGCTGTGCTTTTACAGGCTTTCTGGGTCAAACTAAAAAGGAGACTTAAGATACAGATACTGGTTTTTTTTTGTCTCTTAGAAAGCCAAACACGAACCTAAACTCAAATGTACATCACCTCTTTGTTAAGCCTCCATATAAAGGAGAAGGTAACTGTTAATATGCCAGTTTGAATTTGGGACTGACGCTTTCTTTCTTCTGTGGCAGAATCCTGTATATGTACATGTCAGCTATGAAATTTCCTAGATGTATCATTAACAGCCATTTGCTTAATGGGAAAACTTAGGGATAGAAAGAAGATAGTGCGTGTCTCTGTAAACAAATGATAAGGCTAGAAGTTATTGAACATCCATTGGCCAAAAGCAGGATTAATGTAATTTTTGATATGGCTTCTCATACATGCCATGCATGCCATTTTGCATAGTAATAATGAAATTGTGAAAACACATTTATAGAGCAGATATTTGGGAATATGTATCATGTTCCATCTTTGTTACGTTTGACTATATTGTAGAGTCTGAGTATACTGATATTTTCCTGCTTGTTGGCTGCACAAAAGTGCAGTAAATCAAAATGTACTACAGTCAAATAAAAAGAGTCATACAGAAAAAAAGATATCGTCAGCAGTTGCAGTTTTTTCACTCGATCAATACACTGTAGAAAACAAAGTTCCCATATCTGAAAGATGTACATAGGGAAGCCATAGATACGCAAAAAATCTTTGTTTTTTTTTTCTTTGAAACACCAGCTTTTATTGTTTAATACAAATACGATAATATGCATTTGTGCTAGGAAACAGGAGCTTGTTCTAAGCCGCTTGGTCAGCAATTAGTTAATGCTCAACTCAGTTGTCTAGCTGCAGCTCTGAACAATTAAAAAATAAAGCTGGAATGAAAGCCCAAAGAAAAAGTGAGGCAAAACATTATAAGTTTGAATAAATGACTCCCTAAAAGCTGGAAGAGGGAAGGACGATAAGAAAAACTTGAATGGAAGCTGCCTTAGAAAATTATTCCTAAAATGATATTACCCTGTGGCTTTTCCTATCAAATTGTTTTATGAACTGCAATTAAGAGAAGATGAGGGTAAGAATTATGATTCTGTAATTATGGAAACTCTTCCTTTATTGATTAATGTATTATCTAGGTAACTGAATTCTCAGAAAAGTGACTTATACTGTATTCTGCTTAAATCTTTTTTTTTTTTCTTTTTTTTTTTTTTCAGAATACATTTCAATTGTTTTCAGGGAAATGGGCATATAATTTATCTAGTTTTTGTTTTACTGTTTGTTTTTAAACAATAACATATTCTAATGTCCTGAAAATATCTGGAACAGTTTCTTGTTTAAAACTGTTATCATATGCTAGTAATTCAAAGTTAGTTTTCTAAGTTACTTTCAGTTTCTTAGGGCATAGGCTTATCTTTGTGAATTATGACTTGGTCTACCCATACTGCCTTTGAAATTATACCAATTTATTTAGAATTTATCAAATTTATCAATTTATTTACAAGTATCTTATCAAATATAAGGGCATGTATAAGGAATCTCTTATGTCATGGCCTGAACTGCTGACTGAGCACCTGGTGAAGAGGGTGACTGGCATAAGAAGCACAGGTGCAAGCAATTTATCTGTACTTTCCACATGATCAGAAGGGGTGGACCCAGGGTCTGCCCCTCCCTAGGCTCTTTTAAAGGCTAGCATCTGAAAGGAGAACTTCTTCTAAATGGAGGCTGTTTTCTGAGGAGGAGTGTTCTGTAGTTAGAGACCCTATCGCTTGTTGGGTGAGTGATCTTTTTTTCTACATATGGTTATTTATGTTCCTGACGCTGTTTGGTATTGCAAGAAACTTATCAGAAACCATTTTGCTGCTTCTAAGGATCAACAGCGTGTTATCTAAAAATATCTTTTTGCAGTGTCTGAGAAATCTAGTGAAATGATTATAAAACAGAGCGTCTATGGAAAAAAAAACATACACCTGAATGCACTTCTAACTAAAAACATTCACATAACACCAAAATCCAGCTAAGCCTGATAGTTCCTGAATCTTCTACAGAACAATGAATCATAGGAAGATGGATCTTTAACTTCTTGTTTTATAAGGTTTTGTTAGAACATGCATAATGTGCTGCTGTATGATACGCCTCTTACTGTTCATTTGAAAGAGAACTTAAATGTGAATATTAAGTTGAGCTATTATTGGTATAGTCTAAGCAGGATACCTACTGCGAGAGTGTTGTCCTTCCTGATACAGTTTGAAACCTCTTCTGTATGTACCTCCCGGAGTTGCAAAGAGCAATATTGTTGAAAATTTAGATGTGCGTCCTTCTCCAGGAAAACCGTTCCATATTCTGAATCTTTACTATTTATGCGTATACCTCGGGGATGTATTTTGACTATTTGCATGTTGTTTAACACGTGTGTGCCTCCTCGGGAAAATCTCTCTGCCTTTATCTTGTAACTGAAGTGTGAAATTTGAACCTTTTTTGTGCGCCTCTTGGGGAAGTGAGGAAGTGGTATTTTGTAACTTAAACGTGTATGCCACTCCAAGAGGTTTTATTTATTTTATTGAAACCTAGAAATTGTTGCTTTAGCTGCTTTGCGTTTTTGTGCTCCCCCCAAAGAAAAAGAGGAGTAGTTTGAGCTGTGTGCACCTCCTAGAGTTGCAAGGAATAAACTGAAGTGTGTCTTGTAACTTAGATGTGGTGTTTGGAGTTTTTCCTCATTGAAACCTAAAAGGTGTTGTTTTAGCCTCTTGCCTTTGTGTGCTCTCCTCAACAAAAGAGAGACGTGATTGGAGTATTTGCATCTGTTTAGGTGTGGTGTACCTCCCTGAGAGAAGTGGTAAGGAGTAACTGAGCTTTTGAATATGTGTATCTCCTCTTCCCTTAAAGTAGATCTTTCACGAACGTAATTATCTCTGGAAACTGGGCTGGCAAAAGAGTGTTCCAGGAGGTCTGATGAATGGATTCGCCGCAGTCAGGTTAAGGAAATTAGTTAAGTGCTGGCCAGAACAAAACCTCAAGAATCTTGAGGAAAGTAAAGCCCCAGGTCAGGGCCCCTCTCCCGAGGAATCTGAACGGCTATCTAAGCCAATAGAAAACTGATGTCTTCGCCATTTCCAAGTGAGCGGGATGGGAGCGGTGAAGGGTGGATACACTAGAAAGCTCACAAAGGGAAACGATCCTCGATTTAACACCTGTCCCAAGGCTTCACCACTCTTGCCAGTTATCGCTGTGAGTCACGTTCCAGTGGCTTATAAACCAGGGAAACTTCTCTCGGACCAGCCTGTGTCGATTAACTCAGCTAACTTGAGGCCGGTTTCCCTAAACTTAATGGAATCCCTTAACAAATATCCTTGGAAGGCTGAGGACACCACGAAAAAGGAATATGAAAGCGACACTTGCTGGATTGTTCCCTCTTTTTTTTTTTAATTGTATTAACAAAGAGACCCCCAAAAGGGCAAGTCGATATCTTGTTTTGTTTTACAGAGTACTCCTGTGGATCTTGACTGAACACAAAAAGGACTCTGTTTTGTGACAGAAATATTGAAAATTTGATCACACTAGAATGCTGAATATACCCCTTGATTAGATTTTACATTTTGGTTGCAATAGTACTACGTTTTGTGTTGCTGAGGGTGGTAATGTTTTTCTTTTGTTGTTGTTACATTTATTTGTTATTGGTTACTGTTAAATGTATGGTTATTGTCATTTGACAATACAATTGTCATTTGTATGGTTGTCTGTTTTCACTTTCTACCTTTTATTCATTATATAATATTCATGTTACCAGTTCTGAAGAGCTATGGGGTGATGCCTGTGGCAAGTTGATATTGTATGCGCTGCTGCAACTCTTACATTTGCCTCTTGTGTGGTTCCATGTTTTATACAATGTGTTGTATCATCTATGTATTTTGTAACCTCCTCTACTGATGGGGAAGTCAAGCACATCAGGGCCAAGGTTGAAAAATCTTTTGCAATGACTGTAGGAAACATTTGATTCCCTGCCTCCTTCCCTCCTTTACTCTCATGCTTCCTATCTTTTTCTCACCATCATGGAAAATCTGTGTCCCATTTTAAAGCAAGTTTGAGTCACGGGGTGGTTTAAGAGATTATTCTTTCACATCATTGTCTCAAAGCTTGCTGGAGACACAGATGGAAAGTCCGAGCAAGTCCTGGGCAAGGGTTGACAAATCCTTTGTCCAGAGAACACTGATGGACAAGGCCAGGAACAACGAGAGAGAGAGAAGCTGGAGCTTAATGGCTGTGAAGTGGTCTTTTGTGTGGGCTTATCTCGAGGAAAATGGCCATCTCTGGAGGTGCTGCACATGACTCTTATCCAAGTGCCTAGGAATGCCATGCTGGCAGAAGGATAACAAGGAGACCTACAGCCATGAGGATGAGATTTTCTGGCAACAGATTCCTCATGAAGAAGAGGTTTCTGATAACCACTTGCCTCTCCTGGATTTGCTCTGCACTCCATAATGCTGAAGAAGAACAAAGGTGTCTGCCATCAGATTCCTCACTATGGAATTCCTGCATGCTGATGGACTCTCTTGGGCCTGCTACCTGAGTCCTGCTGCTTCTTCCTGGATTGGCTCTTTGACTTCTTCCTGCTACCTGATTGCTGCCCAAGACCGGCCATACTGTTGCTCCCCCAAGCTGCTTTTGACTTTCAAAATGGTGTGTGACCAGACTGTTGCTGGATCCTGGTGGTGACTATCCCTGCTTTATGCAATACTTGCTTCTTTCCTATCTTTTCTGTCACCTTCCTTTCCTTCCCTGTCACCCTAATTCATAATAGTTGCTGTCCTTCCCTTCCCTGTCTCCCTGATTAGGAATTATAATAAACTGGTTGAACCAACATTTGAGCCATTGTTTCTTAACCTCATGCTGGGTATGTTATATTAAAAGAACCTCCTTTCCCTCCTATAAATTGGAGCGAGACAGCTGTTTCTGGTTTTACCTAAACTATAGGACTGGTGACTGCCCTTCTCAAAGTGAAATTAGCTGTATTCTTTGGCTGAATTCCAACTCCATGTAGAAGTAAAAATTAGGCCTGGATTACTCCTTGTATTCCCATGCTTTGGCTTCTCTGAGAAAGACAGCTAGTCATTCACTGGAGTTCAAGAAGTGTTGAACAATGCTCTTAAAAAAATTTTTTTTTTTTGGGGGGGGGGGGTTGGGGGAGGGATTTCTGGGTGGAACCCAGAGTTGGATTTGATGGTCTCTATTGTTCTGTAATTTGAGGTAGAAGAAACTTCAGCTGGACATGGTTATTTCATTATTATTCATTACTAGTAGCGGGTATCAGGATTCAAGAGTATATTGTTGGGGGAGAAAAGTCTTCCAGTATTTAGACCTAAGCGCAAGGATTTAGGATATAGAGCTTGGTCTCTGTAGTGTAGAAGTTTTGATGTTCAGAGAAGCAGCATGAAAAGTAACGTAACAATTCTTAGGTGGAAATTAGGCATTTGTACAACATAAGGAGACTGACTTAAAGAAATGGATGAGTAGGAACTCAACAGGAAGGTTCTGTTACTGTTAAGCATGGCATTCTTTATTGGCAGTTCTGGGATGCATTGAGTTAACTCTCCAAGAATGCTCCACTAGTTGATCATTTGTGAACAGGTTGTATTTTCACATATATTTATTTGTTGATTGATCCATCCCCAGTGACTGCCAAATAGACATAGCCTATATAGACTTGTTTGGCAATCTTTGATGCCATCCAGCATTCTTCTAGCATCATGATGGTCTGCTGTTGGTCCTTGGGGTCTTTTATTTCCTTCCAATGCTCCTTTTCTGTTATTACCCTGATTGCTATGGAATACAAGGACAATTAGAGAAATCTCTGCACACACAGAAAAGGAAGACAAAGGGGAGCATCTTGATGCTGTCTGTCATGTTTTAGTCATTCTGTCATTTTTTCTTTTGCGTTGTTAAAGCTGACCAGCCTTACAGCGTGTCTTCCTATCTACAATACTACATCACAGTTATCCACAGCATCTCAGGAATACTGTGGTACTGCAAGCAAACATTAACAAAATATTTTGTGTAATTACTTCTTCAACACAAGACATATCAAACATAATAGCTGTAACTGCCTGCAAGTATTACTTCTGTTTCCCCCAGACTTCTCTTTTATCTTCCTGGTGTGATCGGTTTTGGCACAGGAGTGGTGTGAAACAGGTTCATACTTGTGAGAATCCTTCTTAGTTTTTTTTGGCTCAAAGCTTGCTTCCTGAGGTTTTTCTTGAGATAAGACTCTGAGTGACTTGTCAAGGAGGCAACTGATGGGTGCTAACTGTGTGACAATCGATATCGCTTTGGGAACACTTGCAAGCCCCTTCCCCCAGAGCTGCTTGCTCTGTAGAAGAGCGGAAGAGAGTGCTCAGGAGTGTTCACTGGCGGAAGATCTGGCTTGTGGCCAAACCGTTCCAGCTAAGTATGGAAGGTTGGGGGATGATACCATTGTATCTTGCGAAGGCAAGATGCAAGTTGGTGCCTCCCTGCTTTCTCTTATCTGCTGGCAAGGCCAGAAAGATAAGAACAAAGGAGGTTCCTGCTGAGATCCCAGAGCCAGAAGCTGCCACCGCAAGGAGAACTGACTCAACCACTTTGAAGCATTGAAAAAGGGCCATCATCACCATGGTCGTCGTCGTCATTGGCAACAGGACAACTCTGCCTGATGACCCACCGCTACTGAGGATCAAAAGACTGAACTACGAACCTCGCTGGATCCATGCTGGTGACTATCTCCCTCTTGCTGCCTATAGAGACTCCTTGCTTCTTCTTTTCTATCTTTTCTATCGCCCTCCTTCCCTTCCCCCATTACCCTAATCATAATAGTGTCCGTTCTCCCCTTCCCCATTCCCCCTGATTAAGATTTGTAATAAACTGGTTGGACCAACATTTGAACTGTTGCTTCTTAATCTCACGCCGGGTATATAAATAATAAAAGAACCTCCTCTCCCTCCTGTAAATTGGAGCGAGACATTTATTTAATGGCGTAGTCGTTGCAGGATACCCACCGTGAGAGTGTTGTCCTTCTAGATATAGTCTGAAACTTTCTTTGTGTGCACCTCCTGGAGTTGCATGGAGCGATAGTTTTGAAAACTTAGACGTGAGTCCTTCTCCAGGAAGACCGCTCCACATTCTGAAACTTTACAGTTTATGTGTATACCTCTCGGGGACGTATGAATTAATTTTGATTAAGTGTTGTGCCTCCTCGAGAAGACCTCTCTGAATTTTGCGATTTTAAGTATCTTGTAACTTAAGTGTGAAATTTGCATCTTTTTGTGTGCTCCCCTCAGAGAAAGGGAAGAGTGCTTTGAGCATTAGCATTTGAAAAGTGTCTGTTTCCCTGGGGAGATAAGGAGTCACTTGAGCTTTTGAATACCTGCACCTCCTCCTCCCTTAGTGTAGGTCTCTCATTGTATTGAAAAAATGAGCGACAGCATTGCCACCATGAAAAGTGAAGATGTATTATTTGATCTTTTAGAAAAACATGGTGCTCGACCCTCTTTATCAGGTATGGATTGGGCACGACAGAACTGGTATAACTTGCAGAGTGTTTCGGACCGTATTAGTGTTCTGCAAAACAATGCTCGTACCCGAGCTGGAAAAGGAAAGTCGTTTATTTGTGCCGTACTCGGGGCTACTTTAAAAGCAGCCGTGGAGTTCCGAGATGAAAAGCATTCGGCAGAACTCCAAACCATACAAGCACTGCAGGAATCGGTTAGAGTTACACAAGAATTGGTAAAAACTCTGCAGAATCAAATAGGGAACCTTGAGGAACAATTAGAAAGAGAGAAATGTAATTCGGCTTTGTTGCAAATGGCTTTTAAGGAACTGCTAACGTGTAAGCATGCCAGCCATACCGTCACCCATAGTTTGCCTCGAGAAAAAACTTTTCCTCAAGTGGAACTACCAGGAATGAAGGAAAGGCTAGATAAATTAGAAACTCCAATAGCCCCATTGCGTCCTTTGATAAAAACTGAATACACATTCGATAACAGTGAGGATCTAGATCCTCAAATGAATGTTAAAGAAATTCCCTTCTCAGCCACTGAACTAGCAAAAATAAAAAAGGATTTTAGCCGCTCTCCAAAGGAATCAGAGACAGAATATGTATGGAGGGTTAGCCTCACTGGTGGAGACCAGATTCTGTTAACAGAAAAGGAAGCAGAAGGTTATTGGGGACCAGGAGTATTTTTAACTACTGGCAACAGTCGTGCTCCCTGGTCATTAACACAAAGGGCTGCCTATTGGGCAGGTGGTCTCAACCCTTTAGAACGGGGAGACCCTCTTGCCATTATTGGAACAACTGATCAGTTAGTAGAGAGTGTTCAAAAGGCTGCTTGTCTCCAAATGATGTATGATAGAAAGCTGCAGCCACACCATGAATCACCTATGATGATGCCTGTTGATCCTGAGAGAATGACTACTTTAATTAGAGGGCTTCCAGAGTCGTTAAAACCTATAGGTATACAACTGCAAGGAAAAATAGAGGCTATGTCTCAGGGAGAGAGAACCCGGCCAGTGTTAAAAGGAACTGTAACCCCCAACCATCTGCAGTCAGGAAACAAAGCGTGGACGTGGGGAGAAGTTGCTCAAGAGTTAATTAACTATGGAAGGAAATATGGGCCAGTGGTTTCTTCCTCCACTAAATTTGAGCCAAGAGAAGTAAGACTTGCAGCAGTCAGCCTTGCCCCCAGGCCTCCTAGCCCAAAGCTCAGTGGGACTGGAAGGGTCTCACTGTCAGTAAAAACAGGTAGGCGAAATATTGATCATAAACGTAATTGTCTCTGGAGACTGGGCTGGCAAAAGGGTGTTCCACGAGATTTGATGAATGGATTACCCACTGTAATGTTAGAGAAATTAGTTAACTCGTGGCCAGAACAAAAGCTCCAGAATCTCGAGGAAAGCAAGACTCCAGGTCCTAGGGTCTCTCCCAAGGAACCTGAACGGCTCTCCAAGCCGTCAGAAAACTGACGTCTTCGCCCCTCCCAAGTGAGCGGGGTGGGGGCGGTGAAGGGTGGATGCATGAGAAAGCTCACAACAAAGGGAAACAAGATCGTCGATTTAACACCTTTTGTTAAAGGTCTCACCACTCTTGCCAGTTATCCCTGTGAGTCACGATCCAGTAGCTGATAAGCCAGGGAAACACTGTTACCTCCCTGGCCAGACTGTGTCGATTGACTTAGCTAACCTGAGGCCGGTTTCCCTAACCTTAACAGGATCCCTTAACAAATATCTTTGGAAGGCTAAAGACACCCCGAGAAAGGAATATGAGATCAATATTTGCTGGAGTGTTCCCTCATTTTTTAACCCTATTAACAAAGCCCAAATAAGGGCAAGTCGGTGTCTTGTTTTTATTTCACAGAAGATCCCCGTGGGACCTTGACAGAACACAAAAAGGCTAATAGCTGATTTTAACTATTTGTATTTTGTGACAGAAATACTGAAGATTTGATCATGCTAGAACACAGAATGTACCTCTTGATTACATTTTTTGGTTGCAATAGTGTTATGTTTTTTGTTGTTATGGGTGTGGGTGGTGATTGGTATCAGTCCTTGGATCTGTTAAACTTCACAACTGGGTTCAGGGCTTTTTACAGGTCATCCTGGCTTACTGGTACTCCCTGCACAGTGATACCATTTCTTTTGACCCCTTTCTTTCACCCCTTTTTACCAAACTGATTATGATTTGCATGTAACTCCTCCACAGTGTTTCCAAATTCCTAACAAACTGGGAAATGAATCAAGGGACCCATCTAATACCTATTAGATGTGGTCACAAAAGAAATCTATCATAAAGCCTTTTGCACTGATGCTTTTCAGTGTCACACCAGTCCAGGAGTTCCATCCAAAACATGGTTATTGGAAAGTGCCTAAGTTTTAAAAAGAGATGTATGTGTTTCTGGGATTACCCCTCTGTGATGGTTTGTACTGTGGGGTATCCTGCACACACTGTCCTGTGAAAAGTTCTGTGGACTGTAACAATACTTGAACTTGCCAAACTAATATTTGTATCTCTTAGCATTTGAATTGCTTTGGAAATGCTCAAGTGTAAAGTTCTCGAGACACTAAATCATCTTAGAAAACATTACATGGCAAGTCCACATATTGTCAAATTAGACTAGATACACGTTTAGTGAATTAACTGAAGTGTAGTATTGGCTATTCATGTAGCCTATGTATTCTATGTAGTATGGCTATTCATAAACACCACAACCTCTACTGAAGAATTCCCATCTGGATCCTGGCTTACACTGGGAGTTCCTGGGTGGGGAAAGCAGCTGACACAAATACCTAAGTTTGTTTTACCTATTTATTTATTATTATTGGTTATTGTGAAATGTGTGGTCATTGCTAAATGTATGGTTGTCTCTTTTCACTTTCTACATTTTATTCAACATGTAACATTTGTGCCACCACTCCTGAGGTGTCACCGAGTGGTGTCTGTGGCAAATTGAATGATTCTAATTGTTGTCTAAAGATTGATGATAATGGTAAAGTTGTTAAACAAATTGCCCAGGGTATGCGGAAGATAGCCCATGTTCCTGTCCAAACCTGGAAGGGCCTAGACGTTGATTTCTTTTCCTGGCTTCCAGGTGGCCCATGGGTCAAACGTATCCTGTTTTATCTACTGTGTGTTGTTGCAACTCTTATGTTTGTACCGTGTATGATTCCATGTTCTATTCAACTTATACAACGTGTTGTATCTTCCATGTATTTTGTAACTACTTCAACTGATGATGGACAAGTCCAACAGATCAGGGCAACATTTGTAACCAAGCCCAAGAAATCTTTTGTAGTAATTGCGTAAGGATTATCTTCCCCTTCTCCCCCTCCTCCTTCCCCCCCTGCTTCTTTGTTGTCTTTTTATTTTCTCCCTTTTCTTTTCCTCACCACCGTGGAGGGTCACTTATACTTTATTTCAAGCAATCTTTGAGCCACGGGGTGGTGTGAGAATCCTTCTTAGTTTTTTTTGGCTCAAAGCTTGCTTCCTGAGGTTTTTCTTGAGATAAGACTCTGAGTGAATTGTCAAGGAGGCAACTGATGGGTGCTAACTGTGTGACAATCGATATCGCTTTGGGAACACTTGCAAGCCCCTTCCCCCAGAGCTGCTTGCTCTGTAGAAGAGCGGAAGAGAGTGCTCAGGAGTGTTCACTGGCGGAAGATCTGGCTTGTGGCCAAACCGTTCCAGCTAAGTATGGAAGGTTGGGGGATGATACCATTGTATCTTGCGAAGGCAAGATGCAAGTTGGTGCCTCCCTGCTTTCTCTTATCTGCTGGCAAGGCCAGAAAGATAAGAACAAAGGAGGTTCCTGCTGAGATCCCAGAGCCAGAAGCTGCCACCGCAAGGAGAACTGACTCAACCACTTTGAAGCATTGAAAAAGGGCCATCATCACCATGGTCGTCGTCGTCATTGGCAACAGGACAACTCTGCCTGATGACCCACCGCTACTGAGGATCAAAAGACTGAACTACGAACCTCGCTGGATCCATGCTGGTGACTATCTCCCTCTTGCTGCCTATAGAGACTCCTTGCTTCTTCTTTTCTATCTTTTCTATCGCCCTCCTTCCCTTCCCCCATTACCCTAATCATAATAGTGTCCGTTCTCCCCTTCCCCATTCCCCCTGATTAAGATTTGTAATAAACTGGTTGGACCAACATTTGAACCGTTGCTTCTTAATCTCACGCCGGGTATATAAATAATAAAAGAACCTCCTCTCCCTCCTGTAAATTGGAGCGAGACAATACTCCTCCTGGTGTAGATTAGTTGTTTGGCAACAAATAATTTGGCTTGGCTGAGGTCATATATTGGCATTTTCTCCATTGCAATTGTATGCCACTGCAGAAGTTCAGAATGCGTTCTTGAGCTCAGAGTTGCCTACTTGTGATCTAGTAAATCTAGAGAAGCAGTGAAAGCAGAGGTGACTTAGTTAGAAAGGAACTGCCCTCTTCACAGGTGTGGTAGATCATCTGTATCAAGTTTCTTGGCATAAGGATGCCTTATTCAAGCTTAGCGGAGACTAAGGGATAATGTCATTGTTGTCTACAACTTCCTTGTGAGTGGGAGCCCAGAGGAAGGTGCTGGGCTTTTTGCTTTTTTTTTTTTTTTTTTTTTTTTTTTTTGGGGAAAAAAAAAAAAAAACAAAACACCAAACCACCATGATAAACCTCAAGGGAATGGGTAACAATTATATCAGGAAAAGTTCAGGCTGGAAAATAAGGGAAAAAAATCTCTCTACTGAGAGGTTGATTAACCTCTGCAATGGGCTCTGTAGGGTCATGGCCCCAAACCATGTTCAAGAATCATTTGGACAGTACTCTTCGATATCTGGTTTAACTGTCAAGTTGTCCTGTGAGCAGTCAGCCATTGAATTCGATGATCCTAATGGGTCCCCTTCACCTCAGGATTTTCTGTTCTGTGATCCTATTTGCAATTCAAAATGTTATGCCTTCTTATAAGCTGTTAAACAATATTGTTGTAAAAACAATGCTGTTAATTACTCTGACCCTCCTTTGTTTTAGGAAGGGAAGAAATCTGAAAAGAGCTTTGTGAATACTTATGTATGTAATTCTTGGGAATTGCCTTCTTTTGTTTGTAACTTTAAGCACTTCTTTCGTGTGCAGATTTGCTTCATGTTTTCTTCGGAGAGGTGGCATGACTTCCAATTGAGAGGTAGCCTGTATTTTGTTGTATGCCTTTTGCTTTTAATATGCTGCATCTAACTAAAACTCATTTTTATCTGATGAAAGAGCTGCTTGGCTTTTGTAAACAGATTATCTTGGTTTATATAGTGTTTCTTAATAACATCTGCAGTTGTTTCTATTGTAGTCCCCTTTTTAGGGCTACTGGAAGGCTCGAGCTGGAACAGAAAATGAAGGATATTCATTTGTTTAGAAAGAATCTAGGTACTAAAAACCAGTATGTGCTCACCTGTTCTGAGAGCACTTGCAAGTCCGATCTTTTTTCAAAGGCCCTTACGTTTGTTTTCAGGAATAAGCATTGATGTGTCCCCTCTTGACATCTGGTTTCTCTCTTTTTTTCTTTTTCTGATGTTAGAACTCTTTTCTGGAATGTGCTCTGAAGAGTATTTGTCCCTCTTAGACTTCTGTTTGGTGTATTCCCAGTCACTTTAGGTGACAAAAGACTGGCTAGAGGGAACAGTTCTCTGCATCCATTTGTGACTGCTAACATGAGTAGGAAAGATTTTATAAAGCAGCCTGGGCCTGTTAGTGGCTTACATAAAGTGCAATCAAATCTCTTTTATAATCAATATAAAGGTAGAGTAGAACTGTAAAATTCAAGTGAAATATTTATTTATACACAGAAGTAATGTATGTAATGTAAAGCTTCATGTTCTTGTGGTTCTTTTTATTAATGAGGTTAATACATTGGAAATACATTGGAAAGCTATAGATGTCGTCGTTTTAAACTAAGCAATAGCATGATAGACGTCGGTTGTGATGAATTTAATGTCTTAGAATCACAGTCTAGATATGTAATTACTGCAGGAAGCATTTGGTAGATATTAGAAACACAAAGCTGATACAATTGGCTCAAATGGTCAGAAGGAAGCAGGTGGTATAACAGTAATGTGAATAGGTTTGTGTGGCACTTTGTACTGAGCAGTATTTAATATCCTATACCGCTGGAATAATATTCATGCTCATATATTTTGATGGGAAATGTTTTCCAGGGAAAAAATAAGTGTTCATTAAAAACTTTTTACATTTGTCTTAAAATTTTGTTAATTGAAAATACTGTTTCAATGACTACCATTTCTGAATATATTTGATTGCATTGTATTGTACTTTCTGGTACAAAAAATTCAAAACCTAGCAGCAGTATTTGAATTAGAATGTGAAAGGCTTATAGCTTTGTTTGGCCCTGGGCACAAGTAATAAAAATCCTAGCTTTAAGTACCATTGGGGTTTATGGAATGAAGACATCTGCATTATTATATTAAAATGTTCCTTAGGGTAATAAATATAACTGACAGAAGTGCATGACTTCCTTTATGAAAAATATGTTGGTAACAATATAGTCTTTAAATACTGAAGAAACGGACTATTAAAATTTTATGCTTCCAGTTATAGACGTCTGTTGAACATTTAGTTGGTATTATTGGTTTACTACTGGGTATACCTAATAAGACTTTCAGTTCACAATTAAATTCAGAAATGCTGATGAAAAGAACGTATTAGCCTTCTGCTGATTAGTATTTTTTTGAGTTTAATATCTAGATATACAGTAAGATGTTTGTGAGTGCAATATAATGAACTGCATCAGAAACTGTTTCTTTTGATTTCTCCAGGAAGCACTGGGAGAATATTACATTTGCGTGTTTATCAAAAGCAATTTCCCTATTGTCTTTTTCAAAAAAAGACAAAATGCTGAAGATGTTCTAGTTCTGATTTTACCAATCTGACCAACTTATGTCCGTTTATATGCTATCAGGTATTCATTATAAGGATGGTTTCAGTGTACTGATTAACTGCAAAAGTTTCTCAAAATCCATGAGACTTATTCCAGATGGCTTGCTCCTGTTTTTTTTTTTTTTTTTAAAAAAAAGACTTCTTTTCCATTTGATGTCCTTGTTGAAAGTGTTTGGTATAACTAACTTTACTCACTTTTCATTATTTAGATATACATATATAGCCCTATTGCTTTGTTGAGTGGATTGTTTTTCTTCTTGGCAGTATATTTGGAAGAGGTGTCTGTACAGTGGGTTTTTCCTCTCTATCTTCTGTACTCATTAGGAGATGATAAGCTTGCACATGTTAATCTTGGATCCATTATTAATCTGCCAGTATTTCAAATGTGAAAGTAACTGGTAGTGGTCTTTTGAAAGTTTTCTTTTAAATCAGTAGAGAAGTGTTTTATTTTCTGGATTCAGTGGATAGCCAGTTTGAATTTCTTGTGATAACACTTTGAATGTCTTGGAAATAAAACCATTTATGCTATTTAGATATGTCTATTAAGTAACATAATGACTATAAAATGTTTTATTATCATAAACTCAGCAGGGTATTTATTAAAACATTGGTACTCTAAAAATCTAGGTCAATCTAAAGACACTGGTTTTCCAAAGCTGACTTGCATATGTTCATTGTAATACGATATTTGAAAGCAACTTTCATATACTTTATCATTCAGGTGATAAAGTTTTCAGAGCATCTACTTGACTTTTCTGTGGGTCATGTTTGAACACTGTCTATTTTGCAGTCCTAGTCTTTGATTAACAATTAAAGAACATTAATTCTGTTCCCTGACTAAATGATTCCCACAGTGACCACAAAATGTTTTTCTATTCTTTGAACAACAGCAATGTACTGAACTTCTCCTGTCTGTTATTATTCCACTCAATCCATTTAGTGTCTCTTTTGCTGTTCTGAATTCCACCTGTCCTTGCTCTTTTTAGTGTATTCTCTTTTATATTTTTTCCCCTTTCCTTTTTATACTCTATACAGCTTTGTGACAGTGCAAAAACTTCAAAGATGAAAGGCTTCACCAGTGCACTGTCAAAAAACAGTGAGTGTCAATTGCTGTTTTCTGGTACCAAATCAGATTCTTCAGCCCAGAATAGAAGTATATACTAGACTTGGCTACTAAAGAGGAGGAGCAAGTAACAAATGACTTCAGAAGTTGAAATTAATACTTAATTATTTGAGAGCATGGCCTTTCCTTAAAAATGATCTGAAACAAGTACCTTGTGCTTGAGTTGTTTCTACTCATATCAAATCATGTTTTTGTTTTTAATGTCCAAGTGCTTTGTACAGAAGTTATTTCTAAAGAACTTAGTGAAAAAGCATAGGTACGCTACCTTTATCTTAGTGAGGTGTATTCATATTGTTATATATCTACAAAATGTGTGGAAATGTAAAAATAATTCCCAGGCTTGCTGAAGTTTCTTTCTGCAGGAAAGTAAAAGTGAAGATATTGCTCTCTCCAGCGAGCAGGCTTTCCTCCCTCAAACCCCATCCCTTCTCTCCTCCATCCTGTTTATGTTCTTGTTTATGTTGCAGGAATTGTGTATTTGAGGCAAAACTCAGAAAAGATTTGGCTATTTAGAATTTTTTAATAATGTATAGTCATGATTAAATCTTGATGTAACTACAATTATTGCTTGGCAAACAGTAAAAACTCTGAAAGAAAATTTGTTTCCAGTAATGCTTAAAATGAATATATGAATAACATTTTTTAATAATGGAATGATTTAAAAATTATTCCTTTCTGTAGGAACAACTATATAATATTAGAATGCCTGTGTGAAATTGGCAGTGACCTGTGGCTATCTACTTAATGGTTATGCTACTGCTATAAACAAATCTGAAAGTGTGCTAGTGAGCTCAAAGCTGCAGTTGACCCAATCAACACTATTTCCTCAAATGTGTGTATCCCTTATCCTTATCTAAATTAAGTAATAATATCATTATAGAGGAATGGATCTTAGATCTCTCTGTTCAGTTATTAAGGTGTATATTACATCTCAGTAAGTGACTGTGTGGTAAGCCAAATATCCAAGGATTTCTTTTGGTTGTGTTCTCCATATATCAATACAAGCTTAGAATATTAATGTTGGATTGTGACTTGTGGGGTTATAATGGATGCTAATAAACTTCTGTCTCTTAATAATGCCCTGTAATTTAACAAATATTATTCAAGGTTGTCAGAATTTCTTTCAATCTTGAGAAGGCAGGGAGAAATTGAGAAGGATCTAGAAAAAGGTAGACTAGAAGAATTTGCCTGGCAGCAGTTAGTAAGGCATGGAGATTCTGCAATTGTTGACTGACGTTTTTTCTGCCAATGCACATGTGCACACAGATGTGCATTCTTAAAAGTCATCATCCAAGTACAATATAATAAAGTGCCAACTCGAATCTCTGATATTCAGAGCAGAAAGGGCAGTACAATAGGAATATAAAATACTTTAGGACACACTGTGTAGTAATAACATTGGCTCGTGTTTCCATCAGTAGAGAATATGAAGCTGAATTATGCGGTAGCTCATGGTAAATATTGAACTACATTCAAAAGATCAGATCTTATTCTGTTTTCACCCAATTACAAAATTAAAAGTGAGTTCAAGTTGCTTTTTGGCCACATTTATTAATATCCTAGAAAGGGGGAGGATTTGTTTTTTTCAGTTCTGTTTTTTGTTTCATTTGAGATAGTGATTAGATATAATTGTAATAGGTATTTACATAATAAAAGCATAGCAACATCATTGTTAAGAATATTAAAAAGGTCTTTTAAACTGTACTCTGTTTGCCCTGAAGCTTGGGCAGGTTCTCTTAATTTGAGAAAGCTGGAATGTGGTGTTTTTTTTTTTTTTTTTTTAAACAAAACATACACTATTTGTTAGAGTAGCATAGAGTGTTTTTGTTTTTTTTTTTATGCTACAGAACTTAAAATTCTATTGATTTGACATTGTTAATATATCCTGACAGATTTAAGAAAGAACAGTTGCCTTAAACTGCTTTTGGTTTGTCTCGTCAAATAAACACACACAGCCGCCTTCTTGTAAGGTAATCAATGTTAGCCTAAGTATGCTCTGAGCTATTTTTCCTCTAACATACTATCCAGCAGTTAGTGATGCATTTTGCAGTTATTGCCTGTAATAATTAATGCGTTTTGGTGTATTTGTCACTTTGGGCTCAACTTATAAAACGACTATCAACAACATAATCAAGATTCTTTTCTGAGTAACCAGAAAGAAAAGTTGAAAGCTTGCATATTTAAGGAGACAAGTTGAAGTGGAATTTATTGTTCACACAAGGTATTTATTGAAAAAAAAAAAGAAAGTGTGGGATTACTAAAATTTCCCAGTGGACTTACGTAAATTTGTCTGAATTTTGGCTTTTAGCTTGAGTATTTTGCATCTTTTTTTTGAACCTAAGGTCATTTTACTTTTTCTGTTTGGGATATTTCTGTTTCTATGAAGCAAAGTATTTCACATGTTGATTAGAGTGCTCAGTGAAGATGGACTCCCTTTAAATATTCCTAATAAAATTCATAGTGTTGATCAAATTCGTTGGACGTATGATAGATATGGAGAAAACTCTCAAGGTATGAAGTTGGGATCCGAAGATCATCTGAGTTTTGCTCCAGCCTTGTTTACATTTGGATGATTTTCACTACTGAGTCCTTATCTGACCTGCTTTCTTCCTTTCTTTCTGACATTTTGGTATGTTTTTGTCTACCCTTCAACAGTGTAAATAGAGCACTTAACTTCATTAAATTCTGAAGCCTTTCAGTTTAAATGATGCATTCTGTGTGGTGAATGCTTCATAACAAACAACTTCAGAGAAGAAAGAAATCCTTAAATTTGCCTTGGTGTTTAAAAAAACAAAACCCCCCCCCAAAAAACCCCATGTTTTGGACCCCTTTTTTTCCTGAGGTGTTTTCTGTGGACATCTAAAGAAACAATTCAAAAATGTTATTTCTGTTTCTGTTGTTAATTAAAATGATGCTATTTCTTATTATGTTTCTTTTTTCTTTTTTTTTTTTTTTTTTTGTAAAGAGAAAATCTTAAGATTAAAAGCATAGGACCTTATTCAGATTTAATTTTCTATTTTTCATTTGCTCAGGTTTTATTTGCCAATAATATGTGGTGTTCTATAGTAGTCCTGTACGATTACATGAAGTAAAACATGCAATCAAAACAGTTTTGTTGGTTGCTGGCATATGATTAATAAATGTCATTATTTCTTCCACAATTTTTCCACAAATTTTCCTTGTCTTTTGTTTTCCCTTGATTGTTTTCAAATGATACTTCAGACAATAGAGTACTTAGCAGCAATCTTGCTATTGTTTCTGAATGAAGCAGTGTAATTACTTTCAGTAGAGTTTACACTATCAAGCCTTATCCATGCGTGGTACATCTTTGAATGAGAATTCTCTCTGATGATTACTTTGAACTCCTGTTCATTAATTTGTCTCAAGAAGGGAATTACAGAGTTGAGGGGAAGACAGCAAATTGCATTTTTGTCCGTGTGTGGGAAATACATTGTGTAGATGCTCAGAGACATATCAGAAACACTTTGTGTTTACAGCTGTTTCAACACTAAAGCAGGAAGATTGTTTCATTAGATGGGCTTGGATGCACAGATGTATAGTTTAGAATTATTTTTTGACTGAGGTAAGACAGTACCTACTCATTTGACCTGCTTTGTCATGTGGATGTTGAGCAATAAAGATAGATACTGTTCAGCTCATCTAAATAGGTATATACATGCAGTGCTTTAACAGAAGAGCTTTCAGGTAAAGGCAGAGAGAGTGAGGGCATATCTAATTATAAATTTGTGTTCAATAAGGGTTTCATTACTTCAAAACATGTTTCAAATATAATACTTTCCGTCTCCATTTTCTGATGTGTATTACATAGATGATATAAAATTGGGAAGAGTGAGGTGCAGACTGGATTGTTTGGGCTCCTGTTCAGAGGAACCTCGACAAGCTGGAGAGATGATAAAAAAAAAAGTCATATTAAGCAAGTTTATACAAGAGAAATGTGAAGATTATGCACCATGGCAGGCTGGTAGCTGAATGTGTGGAAAGCAGTTCTACAACAAAGACTTTGAGGTTTTAGTGGACAATACACTGACTAGGGATTCAGCAATGTGCCTTTGCAGCCAAGAGGCCACCGTAATCCTCAGCTGCATTTGGAAGAGCATAGTGAGCAGAGTGTGGGAAACAATCCTTTCTGTCTACGTGTAGAGGTATGTCCCATTCTGGGGTAAGAGATAGAAATAGATGTGTTGTAATGGTTCCTGTAAGTGATCACAAAGACTGTGCTTGGAGCATCAGATGTATGAGGAGAGAAGGAGATCTGGGATAATTCAGGTTGGAGAGAATGCTTGTGAGAGGTATTGTATTTCTAAATACACAACTCCAGTGGGAAAAGGGGAAGAGGGTGATGGAATCAAACTCTTCTTGGTAGCTTTTTGAACCAAATTAATGTACTTCATTTGAATGATTATACAAATGAATGAAAGTTTGTTGAAGTTGTTTTTGTACAATCAAAACTTGGGCTAATGGTTGAATCTTGCTTCTGTATTGAAATCAGGAGTCTTTGACCCTACGTCAAGAAGACATAATACTAATTCATTCTTGAGATGTTTTTGTGCTTTTCTATTTCTCTCCAAATTTACCGTAAGCCTTGTTGATTTGTTGTTGTATTTACTGTTAATAGAAAAGAAGAATATTTGTGATGTATTTTTCTAAGCTTTTTCAATGTATCACTGACTCTTGATTCAGAATGAGGATCTTCAGCCATACTAGAGTTAATCTTTTAGATTCTCACTGGGTATTTGTCACAGGATTATCTAGATCTGAGTCTGTGAGGGGGGCAGCAGGCCCACTGACCCAAAAAGGGGAAGGGGGGTGAGAGGGGTGTTGATGGCTTATGGACTCTGTGACTAATGGGCAGGGGACCTGTGGACCCACACCCTGGGAGAAGGGGGATGGAAAAGGGGGAGGGGTGGGGAGCTGGGACTAAAAACAGAACACCTACAGCAATCTGAGGAGGAAAGTTAATTTACTAAATATGATTGGAATGCAAGATAACACAATATAATACAATATATAATTGGAACTGAGGCTTATAAATCAAATAAAATGAGAGAGGGATTCTGAAAGCAAAGGCCTTACTCTGAATTATGGTGAACCAAACTGCCAGGCAGCAGAGAAAAGAGAGTCCCGTGACTTGCTAGGAACTTATCTTGCCCTCTGAAAGCAAAGTCCTCTGGGGTATGTATTTCTTCTCTTCTGAGAGCTAGGTATTCAGAAAATTGGCAGTCCGTGGAAGTGGGGCTAATGTCCCACTATTTAACTTCCAGTGCTTTACATGATGTTATGATGTGGAATACCGATAACCAAAAATCATAAAACCATGATGGTATTCTTACCATGTTCTTAACATTCTTCTTATTTAAGCAACCATCACTGCCTCTTGAGATTTCCTCATAGATTTCAATAGCATTCAATCGTGTGTGGTCAGAATTGGTTAAACTTTTAATCTGAGGAGTAAAAGAATTTCTTTAATTCACTTCAATTTCCTCTGACTTTGTTGTTGAAGAAACAACATCCTTCTGGGAACATCAAACTTAGTCAATAATTCAGTTAAAAGTAGATCTTTTTTGTGCTTTTATTTAATAGTGGAAAGGAGAGCCAACACTTTATTCCTCCTTACAGGATATCATCCAACATCCAGTAAAATCAATAGAAAGACTGAAGAGTTTGCACTTCTCAGGTGGTAGATAAGTTGTGTTTAAACTATGTCAAGTTTGATATTTTTTTTTTCCTCTCCCATCTCCCTTCCTTGTTCCCAAACAAATCAAATTAGGCATAAGAGATGGGAGAGGTGGATTACTTGTGTTAAAAAATAGGCTGAGCAGATCTAGCAAGATAGCTTCTGGTGAAATGACTTACTTATAGCATGTAATTTTTTTCTTTCTGTGCATATACTGTGTATTGATGCTGATTGTTTTGTAGGGTTTGTCCTCACACCAAAACCTTATCAATTTAGCTTAATCCCATTTTAATCTGGACAATTCAATGCATTTTATACGTGACTGGATTGTAGCTGTTAAGAACTTTGCTGGTTTGAATGAAATGATTGATTGCATCTGTCTTCTCATCTGAAGAATGTAAAGAAGGTAAAATATATCTTCAGGGTGCATCATAGTACATCACCTATGTCTTCAGTTGGTTCATATCTTTGCCATTGTTTTCATCTACTCGTTGTGTATGTTGAAGTAAATTCTATCTAAACAGAATCACAATCACAGAATCACAGAATTGTAGGGGTTGGAAGGGACCTCCAGAGATCATCGAGTCCAACCCCCCTGCCAAAGCAGGTTCCCTACAGCAGGTCGCACAGGTAGGCATCCAGGCAGGTCTTGAACATCTCCAGAGAAGGAGACTCCACCACCTCCCTGGGCAGCCTGTTCCAGTGCTCCGTCACCTCACTGTAAAGAAGTTCTTGCGCATGTTTGTGCGGAACTTCCTATGCTGCAGTTTCCGGCCGTTTCCCCTTGTCCTGTCTCCACTCACCACTGAAAACAGTCCGGCCTCGCCATTCTGCCCCCCACACCTTAGATATTTGTAGACCTGGATCAGGTCCCCTCTCAGTCTTCTTTTCTTAAGGCTGAACAGACCCAGTTCACTCAGCCTTTCCTCATAGGAGAGATGCTCCAGGCCCTTCACCATCTTTGTGGCCCTCTGCTGGACTCTTTCCAAGAGATCCCTGTCTTTTTTGTACTGGGGAGCCCAGAACTGAACGCAGTACTCCAGACGAGGTCTCACCAGGGCAGAGGGGGAGGATCACCTCCTTTGACCTGCTGGCCACGCTCTTTTTAATGCACCCCAGGTTGCCATTGGCCCTCTTGGCCACAAGGGCACACTGCTGGCTCATGGCCAACCTGTCGTCCACCAGGACACCCAGGTCCCTTTCCGCAGAGCTCCCCTCCAGCAGGTCATCCCCCAACCTGTACTGGTGCATGGCATTATTCCTCCCCAGATGCAAGACTCTACACTTGCTTTTGTTAAACCTCATCTGGTTTTTTTTTTTTGCCCAGCTCTCCAGCCTTTCCAGGTCTTGCTGAATGGGAAACAGATTGTATCTAAATGGTCAATCATAGATGGATTCACACAAAAGTATTTTTGGAGGATTTTCTTGCTTACATAAGGCCTTTGAGGACATTACAGTTCTTGCGTAATTGGTTTCTACACATAGAATTTGCATGAGTTTGGCTGATGCTTAAAAACAAAATATATACCTTATAGTTTTTTTATAAAGAAGTTAATCTATCATCCTGGTTATGTGTCTGAAATATCTTTTCCCTCCCACCCAAAAATTTGGTGCGGTTCTGTGAAGGAACTGTGTGGCTAGATATGTACTCATGCAAAATACTTTGAGATCTCGTGAACCCAGCTGCTTGAAGATGTGACAGCTCTGCTGGCTGAGACATTAGGGAAGTATGCTGATAAATTCCCAACAGCAATTAGCATATGTTTGTTGATTGTCTTAGTGCTGTTTCCTGTGGATGTTTTCTCTTAGTAGAGATCTGTTGCTATCATGTTAATCCTACTGTTGTCCTTAATAACAGTTTTCACAGTACTAATCATAAAATGATCTTCCTCATAACTACTGTTCTTCTGATGAGCCTAACATAATATATGTGTATATGAGATTATTGCAATCTTTATTACTGATGATTAGTCACTAAATTACCCAACAAATTAATAATACATTCCTTAAAAGACTGGCTGTGTATAATTATGTAATTTAGAAAATGCTTATAAAACAGTGCACTATGGTTTTCTCCAGTATCCTATCTGCATTGTTGGAATCAATTTTAATTATGAGCATTTCTTATATGCAATTGTGAATTTCTTATATGCAATTTTGCCTCAAGAAATCAAGTATCATGTTATTGATACGATGGAAATATTTGTGTTGGATATCATAGAGATATCATAGAGAGCCTGTGAGAATGGAGTCAAATACTATATTCGGTTACATCAGAATAAACTGGGAGTTAACCTATTTTAATCAAGTCTGATGTAGACATTGGTTCATCATCTGGATACATTCATTAGGAGTGTTCTGATTTTACAACCTGAATGAACAGCCTTATATGCAGTTCTTCTATTTCTGTCAAGTTTGAAGAATGTCTTACTTCTACGAATATAAAATACTGGTTACACATTTTGTGTAATTTGTGATTTTTCTAGACTTAAATAAGACAACTAAATTTAGATAATAATGAGGACAATAAATGTTAAGCTGCAATGAATTATATTTTTAAAAGCAAAATATATTTCTTTACCTACAAATGATCTATTACTTGATTTTGGTTTTTTTTTTTTAAGTTGACATAAAGTAGAAGACGTTCTCACTGGTAATTGATTTGTGAGGTTTACAAGGGAAATATAGTTATGATGATAGGTAGTATCCTTGAGATAATTTTTCAAATCATTAATCTAACTTTCTGTGACTGCCTTTCTCTCGTCTGTAAAGGGGAACTGTTCTCCTTGTATAAATGCTTGTATCAAATGCTGAACTTGGTGATGGGAAATCTTTTGAAGAACTGAAAGATATTCTGCCAAGCACGCTCATATTGTTGACTTCCTGACATGTTAAAAAATGTAACGGTTAAAAAAGCATGTCAGGAAGATATATAGTTCTAGCCTCAAATATGTGCTGCTGATTCCATTTGTGTATGTAATAATCTGCTCTAATGTGATCTTAAATTTGAGCTTATTGATGTTCAAGATGAAAACATTTTCTCTAGTTTTAGAAATTCCCTTAATTTGTCATTAAGACAAAAAGACATCTACATGTCAGTCTAATAAAACTCAATGTGACCATGAGCCTTTGTGACATGGCTCTTCAATAGTATTAACAAAACCTGGAACGGAGCAAGTCCTCACTGAAGTTCTCAGTCTATTTTGGCACTAAAAGAAGTTTGAGTAATAAAGACCTCCAAGCATCTTGGACATGTGCTGCTTTCAGTAATAGATCTGTAACAATCTATGTGCTTTGGTGAGAACCTTTAGCAAAGCTGTTTAAGTATGTGTAGATGCTGCATTTACTGTATGCTCACTGGTGTGGGCTACAGAACAATAAATGCTGAATGGAAGCAAACAAGTTCTATAATTGTGTACATATCCTTCTCGTGGATGTATTATTCGTACAGATCTCACCACAGAAGACAACTTTTGAAATATTTAGATTGTATTGATCAGAAAGGGAGCACAGTACCTACTACTGTAATGGCTTCAGCCTAGACAAACCTAGATTTAAGGTTTCATTTCCTTCCCCAAATGAAGGTCTATTGACCCTTTTCCTTTCCCTTCCCTTTCTTTTCCTTTAATCTCTCCTATTTCTCTCCTCCTCCTCTCTTGTGGGTATTGACAGTCTGCAAACAGCCCAACTGTAAGGTTAGTTTTCTGCTTGTCTGAGCATACAGCGTGTTGTGCTTGACATTGTTGCTCTACTCCATACATTTTTATTGGACATGCTTGACGTACTGTTCAGCCATGTTTTTCCTGTAACACCTAGGTAACTTCAGACTAGCTGTTGGATCGGTGCCTGTGAGTTTCCATAAATAGAAAACTTTTGAGTAAGCCCCTTTCTCCTTGCAAATCTCCCAGCTGTGTGTAATTCACTCATTATTTTTTTTTCTGACATTGAAAATTAATTTCCTTTGTCCCTGATGTGATTATGTGATGACTGAGGAGAATCACTGCAGTCATTTGAAAAAGCAAACAAAAATTGAATGCGTATTTAGAAGACCAATTCACTCTTAGTTCTCAAAGGAAAATATTTTATTCTTCCATCTTAGTAATTACAAGTATGATTCTTTGCTATTGTGGAACTGATCTGTATCACCAAGTTCTGGATGAAAGTAACAGAAACCCCTTTTCTGGAGGAAAGCGCCATTAGCTCATTTTAACACTGTGGTAAATACTATGAAAAGGGAAGGAAGAATAGTTTGGGATGTCTGAAAGCTGTTTAGAAGATATATCCTGTCAAAGTCTTTTTGCAAAGCTACAGCATGCATCTAACCTTAATTAATCATCTATATGGGATTTAAGTGGTAAGATTTTGGTAACAGGAGAGAATTGCAGGGGTAGACCATGAAGAAACAGAAGCTTCATCATGTCAGATAGGAGCCAGCTGGCTCCAGGAGGGACCTACTGCTGGCCAGAACTGAGCTGATCAGTAACACGGGTTCTGACTCCATGAGAACAAATTGAAGGGGAAAAAAAAAAAAGGAAAACAGATAAATAGCTGCAGCCTGTGTAGAGGCATCCACAGTGAGGAAAAAGGTCTGTGGGGGCTCATGTGAAGCAATGCCTGAAGTGTGGGCCACATTGTTGTACTGTATTATGCTGGAGCAGTTCTTGGAGAGCTGCAGCCTGTGGGAAAGCCCATGCAGGATCAGTTCAGGAAGTATGATACCCTGTGGGAGGAAATCCACCTGGAGAATAGGGAGTTTTTGTGAAGGAATGTCAGAGATAAAGCATTATGGTCTGACCACAGCCCCCATTCCCTGTTCCTCTGTGCAGCTTAGGGGGAAGAAGTAAAAAAGAATGGAGGAATAGGAGGGTGCTTTCAGTTTGCATCAAGCTTTGCTGCTCTATAAGTAATAAGTAATAGCTTTCATTTTCCTAATGAAATATCTATTTTGTCTATTATGTCAACTGGTAAGTGATCTTCCTGCTCTTATCTCAGCCCGTGTGTTTTTCTCATCATATTTGCTCCCCTGTTGAGCAGGAGGAGTGAGAGTAGAATCATGGAGCTTAGCCATCTATTTGTGTTAAAACACCATCTTAACCCATTACAAGCAGTAGCTGGGGAGAGCTCTGATGTAGAATTTGTGTTTTTCCTTATTTAATGGCTATGTTCAGAGTTTCCATTTTAAGTCTTCTTGCTGCTTGTTTTCAGTCTCTATAGTGTTTTCTTCCAGGATTAGGTTCCCTGAGGAGTTTCAATAGCATCAACAATGCTCCAATACCACTATAAGCTGTGGGAGAGTTTGTCACCTCTTCTAGTAATCTGGGTAGGTTTTTCTTTGTGGTTTGGACCACTTATCCACTGCACCTTATTAGAAAATCTTGTCCTAGCTTTTGTCTTTTATCTGTGCTGCTATGAGAAGATTGTGCCTCCACTTTCTATACAGCTCTCTTTTGAATAATCAAAGCTGCTCATGGGATCTCTTCTGTCTCAAGTTCTGCAGGATGGACATGCATAGTTCCTTCAGCCTGTCCTCAAGCACTGAACTTTATTTTGCTCACATTCATTGTGGTCTTTCACTGGCCTAACTTCCATATCATGTTGTGTTATATGGAGCCCACAGTTGAACATGGCACTCAGATGTCGTTTCACAAGTGCAAGTTATGCTTTTCTTAACAAAGAGTGCACAGTTGACCTTCTTTGATCAAGGGTATGATGATGAACAGGACTATCAGATCCTCTTTTGTCTAGCTAGTCTTATTCCACAGTTCACAGTGCAGTTTGAGATTATTCCAAATGCAGAACTTATCATTTGTGGGACCTTATGAGGTCCTGTTCATTTCTTGCAGCGCACTGAAGAAAATGTTTGTGCTCGTTTCAGCAAAAATATGTGAATGTTACTGTTGCAGTTCTTACAGGAAGTTACAATCTGTGAAGCTCTTTTCTGGTGACTTGGGTTTTCTAATCTGTGATATTAAAGCCCATAACAAAATCTTTTCAGGCTCTCCAAGTTTTCCAGACTTAGAAATTAAAATTGTTTCATACAGCACCTAATTTTCTCCTTTTTGACTATTTTCATGTATATTCAATCATCTGAGTCAATTTAATCTACTGAAGTTTGTGAAAACTACAGTTTCTTTCTCCTTGAACTAGTTTCAGTGCTTATCTAATTGAGATACGAAAGAAAAATCTGGGCCAGTTCATTTGCTGAGGTTGGTTACTCTTGTGTTTAATATTCTCTAATGATCCACTAGTGTATTACTGAATGCATGCTGCTATCCAATAGATTATAGAGCAGATACATAAGCTGCATAACAAAAGGAAAGCAGTTGTTGGTGGGGGATGGCTATTAAGTAATATATTCATGAGTAGCTTCTCAATTTGGCTGTGTCTACAGATTATTTGGATTTCTTTAATTTGAGAATCTTGATGGACAAAAAATGTAACTGAAATGAAATTCTGCTAGAAATAATTGATGAAGTAGCTTACTCCTAGGAATAAGAATTAGCTGTGTTTGATTTTTTTTTAGCTTCTAAAAGATGTGAATGAACACAAATATCATAGTGTTTAAGAATGATTTTGGCAGGGCTTGCTGTGGTAACACTTTCTGTATTATGCTTTTAGAATTTTCAGCTCTGGCAGTTGCAACTTCCAGTTATCTGGAAGATTAGCTTTTAACTCAACATCAAATGAACATGAATAAAGCTGGGCACTGATAAGTGACCAATCCATTATTCTGTAAATGCACACAACTTACTAACAAGTTCTTCTTAAGGTCTGAAATTGTCTATTCAGCAGGACATTTCATGCTAGAAGTCAAAACACGATTAGAGGTAATACATTCCAAGAGCATTTTGGTAAACATTTTCATGTAATGTAAGTAAGGCAAGCAAGCTCATGGATTCTTTTAGTCTTCACATTCAAGTGGCAAAGGCACTTTTTTCACCAGCACACTGCATCACTGTTGTTTTTTCATCCAGGAGTAGTTGGGTAAGACCAGCATAAACCTTCAACTATGTGTGCTTATTTGTGTTTCTTAAAAATCAAACCAAAGGGAAAAAGCTCTCTTAGCTTCATCATTTAAAATAAAATAAAGAAGTGGTTCTTTCTCTGAGGACACAGATAAAACTGTGGTGTGTTTTTTTTTTTTTTTTTTTTTTAATTCTGACCAGGTCAGATATCCAAATTCCATTATTTAGGAGGTTAATTCTGTTTGCATACTGATCTTGCAGAGCTGCTTGGATGAGCAGAAGAGGTAATGTGTATAAATTCTCTTGGAAATCTGAGAGTTTGGTACTTCCTATAGTAGGAATCTCAAGGCAAGCAATGTTTAGAAAGATCAATAGATCTTTCGTTCACTGAAAGAAAGAGAAAGCTAATTTTGTAATGAAACATCTACCATTTAGAACAAATGCGTCTAAAAATCAGCAAAATAAAAATGTTGTAGCTCTATATACCTGCAATAATTGCACAGTTTTGTTAGAGACTTGAAGCCATCTTTAAAACTTTGGTGATTCAGAATGGCACAAACCTTTGTGGTGTGTATCTTTTTTTAAATGAAATGTGGTGTACATTTTTTAAATGAAAAAATGATATCTACTGATAGTTTCGTTAACTGAATTTGTTGTGTTTAGAGTAAGCATTAAAGTTAACTTCATAGAGACTCCTCTTCAGATCTAGATCACTTCTGGCATGATAGCCCTCTGTCTGTATATGGGATAAAACATTCTGAGAATTAGTTCACTTGAGCAAAATGGAGTCCTGACACACTTGAAAGGAAGATGTTCAAGTTGATGGAAAAGAAGGAAAAGCTAAATTAGGGTTGAGTAGAGAAGGAATAATAGTTTGTGGAACCCAGACTCTTCAAAAGCTTTATTATATGCTGAATTTGAATTCATTGAGTAACTCTTCTGAATTTACACATGCTTGTGGTTTGGGATGGAAGGGAACTTAAAGATCACCCAATTCCAAACCTCATGCCATGTGCGGGACTGCCACTCACTAAATCATACTGCCCAGGGCCTGGCCTTGAACACCTCCAGGAATGGAAAATTCCTGACTTTTATCAGCAAATTTGAATAAAGAATTTGTTCAACGTATAATATAAACCTTCCTTTTAGTTTAAAACAGCTCACCCTTGTCTTATTGCTATTAGACTGTGTGAAAAGTTGCTCTCCCTTTTGTTTATAACTTGCTTTAAATATTGGAAGGTAGCAATGAGGCCTCCAGGGAGCCTTCTTTTCTCTAGATTGAACAATCACAGCTCCCTCAGCCTGTCTTTGTTGGAGAGATGTTTCAGCCCTTTGATCCTTTTTGGCTTTGTCTGGGCACAAAGCTCTATGTCTTCCTCGTGCTGGGGGCCCCAGGCCTGGATTTAGTTCTCCACATGGTAATTTAAAAGAGGAGAGTACAGGGGGACAATCACCTCTCTTGCACTGCTGGCCAGCTCACTTTTGATGCACTTGGTCTTCTGGGCTACAAGTGCACACTGCTAGTCTGTGTCTAGATTTTCGTCCAACAGATTTCCCAAGTCCTTTTCAGCAGGGCTGATCTCAGTGAGTTCTTTCCCCAGCCTGTAAACACATCTGGGATTGCCCTGATCCAAGTGCATCACCTTGCACCTGGACTTATTGAACCTCATTAACTTCATGTGGGCCCACTTTTCAAGTTTGTCCAGGTCCCTTCAAATGGCATTGCTTTCTTGCATTGTACCACCTGCACCATTCGTTTATATTATTATGGTTTAAATTTACTAATACTCTTTTTTTTTCTTGTTGCTTTTCTAGAGATTGAAAAGAAATTGTACCCTCTTCCTTGTTCTAGAACAGTAAAAACTGAGAGATTATTTCTTTCCATCAGCCATTGTTTGCAATGGAGTTGTTATGATCATTTCTCTACACAGAAACTGTGGTAATGGATGAATTAACAGTCTATCAAACATGATAGCATATCAGTGTTCCTTTCTCTTCTCCTACCTTTCCAAATATCTAGACAATTGTAACATGGATTTTTTTCTACTAATGTTAGTTTGGAGAACATGGGAGATAATAACTCATCTCTGCTATCTGAATATTTTAAACAGCCTATTAGTTTTCAATTACAGATATTCAGTGCAGGGTTTCATCCCTTTTTCCAGTCCATCATATTGTAATTCAAAAAGCATAAAGGAGTTAAAGCATAAAAGAGCATAAATTAGTTAAAAGTGGGAAGGTTTTATTTTTTTTTCTTGTATGTGTTACTTTTGTTGTTGATTTCTTATTTTTCCTTTTCTTTCTTTCTTAAGGGCTTATTTTCTTGCTGCAACTGGAAGGACGGAGTCCTGAACACCTTCCTCCTGTAATACGTTTTATGCATCTCTTTTAGCCACAGTTCTATTCAGTTCACTTTGAAGTGGAGCTAAATTGTAAAGTAACTTTGTAGTGTGGGCACACAGTCTGCACAATGGTCTCAGCAGCTCAGATTGTGAATTTTTGTCTCTTAGACAAGATGTAAAATTTCATTCTCCATATGGAAATATAACAAATAACAAAATAGTTGTGGTTGGAACAGACCTCCAAAGGTTATCTAGTCCAACCTCCTTACTCAAGCAAGGGTGCCCAGCCCTATGTCAAGGAATGTTTTGAAAATGTCCAAAGAGAAGATTACACAATCTCTATGGGTGATGTATGTCAGTGCTCTGCCATGCTCACAGTCAAGAAATGCTTCCTGCTGTTTAGGTGGAACCTCTTACATTCTGGTTTGTTCCCATTATCTTGTGTTCTGTTACTGGGTTCTATTGAAGAGACTCTTGCTCCACTGTTTTTGCAGGTTCCCTTTATAGACGTTGGTATGATATCCTATTGATGCTTCTCTTCTCCAGACTGAACAGTCAGAATTCTCTCATATTGGACTCTTCCCAGTATTTTCATGTCTCCCTTTTACTGGAGGGGAGGAGTAAAAACTAGACACAGATATGGCCCCAGCAATTCTTGCTTATGCCTAAATCAGCCAGGAATACTCTTAACCTTCCCTGTGGCAAGGGTCCATTGCTGACTCAAGTTCAACTTGGTGTCCACTAATATCTTTTCTGCAGAGTTCCTTTCCAGCTGAGTGGTCCCCAACAGGTCCTGCTGCCTGGTATTGCTCCTCTCTGGCTGCAGTTCAAGACTTTGCCCTTCTCCTTGTTAAACTTCATGAGGTTCCTGACAGCCTACCTTTATAATCAGTCAAGGTCCTTTTGGAAGACTACACAGCTGTCTAGTGAGCCAGTTACTCACTCCAGTTTTGTGTAATCTGCAAGTTTACTGTGTGTGCATTTTAGTCCATCATACAGTTCATTAATCATTATGTTAAATACAACTGATCCCAGTATAAAGATGTCATGATGAAGCTGAGAAACAGTCAAGTGCAAAAGAAAATGGGTAGTCATTTGCATTTAGTTTATTTAGACAAATCCTAATCCTCTTTCAGGACAAAAACATGAAATTATTTGTTTGGTTTCATAGAGAAGTACAAAGTGAAAAGAAGGCTAAACTGTCAGAAGATATTTGGATATTGTTTGCTGACTGTCTTATAGCACTTGAAGAATCTTTTACAAATACTCCAAAGGATTTTTCTCATAAAATTGTGTGAGAAGCAGAAATCTTCACTCATCTTGATTTTTGACTGGGCAACAGAGGTAAAATAATAAAACAGGGACTAGGAGGTATGTTACTGTTTTTGCTGATGTTTATTTACTTAAGTAACAGTCTAGAAAACATGTCTATCAATATTTTCCCACAAGACTGAATCAGGTGTCATGTTACTAGGCAGATCACTGAGTTGGATGGGAAAGTGAACTACATAAATAGTTGATCAGATTCAAGAAGCAACCCTGTTAGGTAATCTTTTATTTATATTGTACCAAATATGTACATAGAGCCTTTATCAAACACAATGTCCATACAGTCCCAGTATCAAGTGACAGGCTGAACCTTAAGCATGAACAATGTGGCTTTTTGGATTGCTGTTTTGTTATCTTTATTTTGTTTTGCAAGAGTTTTAGTCAAAAAAAAAAGAAAAAAAAAAAAAAAGAAAAAGCAAACCTGTTATAACTGAATATTAATCTTGGAAATGCTGATCGTAGTGTGAAAGCATTAATTTTTCATCAGATTTTGTTTTCTTTTCTACTGCTTTATGAAGACAACTGACTGAGGCATTGTTTTTGTGTTGTTGATGCACAGCTTTCTGTGGAAATATTAGCACTCATATATTAATTTGTATCCATACTGGTACCTACATATTTCCTATATTAATATCCCCATATAAATATCCTTATGTTATCCTTATTAAGATTATTATTCATTTATTTTTTAAAAGACTGGATGAGAACAAGAGGTGAAATTGAACACACTCAATGTTCCTTTTTAAAAAAAAAAAACAAAACAAAACAAAAAATAATGTATTTATTTAGCTAGCTGTCTTGTACTATGAATTGAGCAACACGAAAGACATACAATTCAAATTGCCTGCTATTTCTTGTTTCTTTTAGAGCTACTGATATAGTACAGCATAGAAACTGAGTGTAGCTGTTTAATGGAGACTTTCAGATCTAAGAATTCACAGAAATGTAGAGGTTTCATCCACTTGGCTTGTTTGATTATGGCACATGTTTCACAGTCATGAATAACCTGTGCAATAGCATCCATAGTTAAGTCCCCCCCCCCTCGGTCTCTCACCTACTTATATGTTGCATCTCTTCCTTGATGGCCCAAGGTTTCATGGGCCCACAGAGCTAGAAATAATTCACTCTTGTTCTGCCAGTCCAGGTCTATTTGAGCCACCTCAATTTTGGCAGCTTGGTCTACCTGATGGTTATTTTGCTGTTCTTCAGTAGCCTGACTCTTGGGCACATGAGCATCTACATGGCGCACCTTTACAACCATATTCTTTATTTGGGCAGCAATATTTTTTCACAGTTCAGCAGCCCAAATAGGTTTACCCCTTCTTTGCCAGTTATTTTGCTCCCACTGCTGTAACAACGCCTATGGAGCATTTGCTACCATCCATGAGTCAGTGTAAAGATGAAGCACTGGCCACCTCTCCTGTTCAGCAACATCTAAAGCCAGTTGGTCAGCCTTTACCTCTGCAAATTGGCTTGATTCTCCTTTCTCTTCAGTGGCCTCTGCAACTTGTCGTGTGGGGCTCCACACAGCAGATTTCCATCTGCGATGCTTTCCCACAATACCACACAATCCATCTGTGAACAGGGCATATTTCTTTTCATTCTCTGATAGTTCATTGTATGGTTGGGCCTCTTTAGCATGCGATACCTCTTCTCCTGGTGGTGTTCCAAACTTTTACCTTCTGGCCAGTCCATGACGACCTCTAGGCTTCCTGGACAGCTGAGGTTCCCCATCGGTGCTCATTGTGTAATCAGTGCAATCCACTTACTCCAAGTGGCATCAGTAGTATGATGGATGGAGGGAACCTTTTCTTTAAACATCCAGTTCAGCACTGGCAGTCAAGGTGCCAGAAGGAACTGCATTTCAGTACCGACTACTTCAGAAGTAGCCCAAAGCCCCTCATATGTGGCTAAGATCTCCTTCTTAGTTGGAGTGTAACACTCTTCTGATTCCCTGTAGGCTCAACTCCAGAATCCCAGGAGTCGGCCTTGGGTCTCTCCTGAGGCTCTTTGCCACAAACTCCTAGTGGAACCTTTCTCTTCAGCAGCTGTGTAGAGGATGTTCTTTACACCCTGTCCTGTCCATACTGGCCCTACGGCCACAGCACGGGCAATCTCTTGTTTAATTGGTTCAAAAGCCTGTTGCTGTTCAGGGCTCCATGTAAACTCATTCTTCATTTGTGTCACATGATAAAGGGGGCTTACAACGAGGCTGTGGTTTGGAACATGTGTTCTCCAAAAGCCCACTGCGCCCAAAAAAGATTGTGTCTCTCTCTTGCTAGTGGGTGGAGACATAGCAGTGATTATGTCAATCAAATCTGTTGGGATGTGATGGCGGCCATCTTACCACTTTATATCTAGGAACTGAATCTCCTGGGCAGGTCCTTTCACTTTGCTTTGCTTAATAGCAAAACCAGCTTGCAGAAGAATTTGGATTACTCGCTGTCCTTTTGTGATGACTTCTTCTGCTGTATCGCCCCACAGGATATCATCAATGTACTGCAGATGCTCAGGAGCACTGCCCTGTTCCAATACAGTTTGGATCAACCCATGGCAAATGGTCGGGCTGTGTTTCCAACCCTGGGGCAAATGGTTCCAGGTATACTGAACGCCCCTCCATGTGAAAGCAAACTGTGGCTTACATTCTTTGGCCAAAGGAATGGAAAAGAAGGCATTAGCAATATCAATGGTGGCATACCATTTGGCTTCTTTTGACTCCTGTTTATACTGGAGTTCTAGCATGTCTGGTACAGCAGCACTCAGTGGGGATGTGACTTCATTCAGGCCACGGTAATCCACTGTCAGCCTCCATTCTCCACTGGCTTTACGCACTGGCCATATGGGGCTGTTAAAAGGCAAGTGAGTTTTGTTGATCACTCCCTGACTCTCTAGTTGACGAATTAACTTATGAATGGGGAGCAAGCAATCCCTGTTGGGGTGGTACTGCTGTCCGTGCACCATTTTTGTAGCAATCGGTGCCTATTGCTCTTTTACTTGTAGCAACCCCACAACAGATGGATCTTCTGACAGACCAGGCAAAACAAACAGCTTCTTAATGTTGTCTGTGTCTACAGCAGCTATTCCAAAGGCCCATCAATACCCCTTAGTATCCTTGAAAGGCCCTTCTGAGGTAATTGATACCTAGTATACATGGAGCCCCTGCGCCAGTCAAAATAGGATGTTTTTTGCCAGTCTTTACCAGTGAGGCTTATCTCAGTCTCCAACACAGTCAATTCTTGAGAGTTCCCAGTCACTCCAGAAATACGGATTGATTCTGTCCCTTCATGACTAGAAGGCATCAGAGTGCACTGTGCACCAGTGTCCACCAGTGCCTTATATTTCAGTGGTTCTGATGGGCCAGGCCATTGAATCCACACAGTCCAATAAACTCTATTATTCCTTTCCCCCACTTGGCTGGGGCAGGGCCCCTCTATTCATTACCTGTGGTAACTGGAGCAACTGCACTGGTGGTTGATCTGCCTTGTAATTCTCTCACCCGTGCTCGTAGTACAGGAGTAGCTTGGTCATGCCACTTCCTCATGTCTTCTCCATGGTCACATAAATAACGCCACAAGGCAATTCACTATGTAGTATTCCTTACTGAGCCAGAAAGTGTTTGCCTCTAACAGCTGAGATTTTTGATGGTGCGTGTGAGAAGGAAGGTTCATCATCTTTAATTAGTTGGATTCGCATTAGTTTGATCAGCTCCTTCATTAGACTCTTTTGATTATCCTGATTGTCATCAACCATTTCTGATACTACTACGGGTTTGTCACGATTAATCAGTAGAGACACTTGCTCTTGCATTTCTTTCAGTTGGTCTGTTATTTGGGAGATAGTGGAAATGGAAGTGTGGGTAACAGTGGGGGTAACTGTTGTTCATAGTTTTGGAGCGTAAGAATCAATTCAAAAACTAAGGGCCTTCTCTGTTGGTCCTGGTATCTGTCAAATGTTGCTGCTAGTGTACCTGATGCTGTTATTGAGAGTTTCTGCCATATATCAGGCATCGTCCTCACTCTCTCAGGGTCGTGGTCTTGGCATGGGTGGTTAGGAACAAAGTTAGGGTCATACAACATTTCTACCATGGCTATTTCCCTCAAATACTGGATACCCTTTTCAACTGTATCCCACTTTTTCATCACAGACTTCAAGCCATCTTTGAAGGGATACCTTTCCTTCACAGCTATTAACACTAGTTCCCAGAGGGTGGCAGTCCTATCCAAACATCAACTAATTCCTCTGTTAATAGCCGGTTCTCTGGCAGTTCTTCCTAGTTGCTGAGCTTCATTACCATCTAGAGACAAGCTACTGGCCCTATTGTCCCAGCAGTGAAGCAACCAGAAAGCTGAGAGTTTCATTCGGGTGACGTGTAAACTCCTTTATTGCGCCTTGGATTTCAGTCATCTTCAGAGGCCAATGAGTAGTAATAGAGACTTCTTCATCACTCTCTTCTGCATGTCTCTTAGTTTTTCCTTTTGCCTTCCCCGATGATGGTGGTTCTGAGGAGTGCCCCTCACCTGGATCTTCCTCCACTTCCTCCTCTGCTTCCTCTTTTTTCCGTTCTAGACTTGAGGATACTCATTTCCATTTCTTGCCTTCCACAGGAAACTGATATTGTTACTGCTGTCTCCTGTTATTGATCAGATTTGATTTGGAGATTTTCCCCTTTGGCTTGAACCTCAGCTCGGAAACTCTCTCTCTCCAGAATAGTATTATATAGGGTAAGCACAAGCCAAACCCCGAATAAGTTGTACCTCCTTAGATCTATGTAAGCTGCACCATCCCTGACTCAAATACTGGCTTATTTTCTTGGGATCCCACAGGTTCAAGAGTGAAATCCCATGACATTGAGGGTCCCCATGCTTCTAAGATTTTTCCTAAACCTCTCCATATTCCCTGTCAGTCAGTATTCTCTGGCTTTGGAGGAGACTCCTTGCCCTTATCATGAATGCCTTGGAATACATTCAGGGAGACTGATAACACTCACACCAAAATGAGCATTAATTCAAAATTCAAAAAATGCGTGACAAGCTGAGAATAAAGCCTGGAAACTGGTCTGAACATCATGTTGTTTGTAAAATTAGCTATGCCATTTTGGATGTAGTTGTTTGTAAAATTAGCCATTCCATCTGGGATGTAAATGTCAAAATTCAAATCATACCACATTGCATGCAGGTACCATACAGGTGTCTCCACCCGTGCCCTTATTCGGTTATATACGAACGTAATTCCACAACAAGTAATTATGACATTGATAACTGGCCAGTGAGTCGCGAGTAACATGATGGCTTTTAATTCCTTACACAGCGCCCCCACAACAAAGAGTGGGTTCATCACTGCTATCTGCTAAAAAGGGGTTAATGAATTGAATCTAACAAGAGGAGGGGGAAAAAAAAAAAAAAAAGAGAAAAAGAAAAAAGAAAAAGGCACTGCCCAGACTAAGCAGTGCTCAAAGTTTACAAATATCTCAGAATACTGGCAGTATGCCTGGCCTTTCAAGGTCAAGTTTTCCAGCACAGAAACCTGAACTACTGATAATGTTCCCTAACGAAGCTCTCTGAGAACAGAGAGAGATTCACTCTAAAAGCTAAGAAGTAGCTAATGCCCACATTCTCCACCAAAAACTGTTACGGAGTTAACTAGATCAATCTATGCCCTCTCAAATACACGTATTTCTACCTATAAAATGGATAAAATCTGCAATGCAGGGATCTTTATTTTCCTAAAATTGACAAAGTAGGAGAAAGAAATGTTGAGAGAGAGATGACAGCTAAAATATTTTGACTACAGTTAGAGAATCTCTTCCCTGTTTCCCCTCCTCCTGTAAGAGAGAAACTTGTTCACGTTTTGTAAGCTAAGTACCTTTGAAGTTATAGTGGAGAAGGGTATGCATTTGACAAGGATAATATATGACAAAGCCAGTATGACAAGGATAACATTCAAGACATACTGGCATCTAAGTGTGTTTCATTGTGGAAGGTCTTGGCCATTTTCAGTCTGTTATTCAGGAAAAAAAAAAAAAAAAAGTAATTTTTCTGCAGCCTCTAACTGGGATCTGGCAGATAATAAAGTGCTGATCACAGAGAGAAATAGAAAAGAGATAAAAAAGAATACAAAATACTAGAGAAGAGGGAATAGAGGGGGGTCATATCAGAGGTCTCTCTTTGTAGCATGGGAATATTATGCAAAGAATAACTTTTATCATTACTGAATGCTCCCTGGATGATTGTAGTATGATTTCAGTATTTTAAAAGCCCCCTTTCCAAACACACTTCCCCAAACTAGTTTGCACCTAATGTAGTCTTCATGGATAAACAACAAAAATTTGAATAACTCAGTGGATTAATTTTAAAACCATCATGGAATTTATCAGGATTTTATGTTCTCTCTGGTTTTGGTGTTTTTTTTTTTTTTTTTTTTTTTTTTTTTTTTTTTTTTTTTTTAATCTTCCTCTGGGGAATGAGTAGATGCTGACCATAACGATTAGGTAGACAAACCCACTGGAGAGGGCAGATGAGAATTGTGCAAGTTTGTAGTTCTAAAGCACTGTATTTTCTTTGTAAGGATTCTCATGGACTCTCCTGACTTGGAGGCTCTCAAGGCAGGAAATTCTTCAGGAATCCAGGCCAGGAAACAGGCCAGGCATCCTGAAAATTCTGTGTTTTGTGTTAGACCTTCTTTAAATGTGACTTCTCTAGTAGAGAAAACCTTACTGGTTGTGCTAGGTAAGCACTCTCAGAACAAGAGGCTAATCAGAGAATCAGAAATTCCAGTACAATCAAGAAACACCAGTTGTCCAGCCTGGTTATTTGGAGATTAACTTAGTTGACTGCTCTGAAAGTAATGCCTCCTATTCAATTAATTGAAGACTACAATAGATAAAAATAGAACAGTAGCAACTGTTTGATAGAGCAAATTCTCAGCTACAAAACAGTATTTTTTTTTTTTTTCAGGATGGTCACCACCATTAGCTATGCATTTTTGTGAGCAATGAACAAGAGCCTGCATGTTGTGGCATGCAAGACACAGTTATCAAAATCTTTACCATTGGAGGTGACCCACGGTTTCACAGTTGCTATGACAGCACTGTTTCTAGGAAAATGTTGCCTACTCAGTCCAGTGTGCTCATATCCACTGTTTGGTCTGCATAAAAGTTCAGGAAGCTTTGATGAATGTCAGTGAGTGCCATTTTCTACGTGAGGGAATTCACATGCACCCCTTTACTTCATATACACTTCTGACACTCCATTGTATCAGACTGCCCCTCTGCTGTCATCTGTTCCATAACAACAAAATGTAATAGAATATTGGTTGGAAGTTTTACTCTCTGCTGCTATACCATCAACATCTATTTCTGACGTAATGGGCCAACATAATGAAATAGGAGGCATTACTTTTAGAGCAACCCTTACATTTTCTTCTAATTATGATTTTCAGAAATAAGGTGTGGAACAATAGTCTAGTAATCTAGGAAAGTTAAGGGTGCAGGAAAGACAATCAAACTGGAAGACAAGTCCTGGAAAAGGTTTCATATTTTATCCCCCTCTATGAATGACAGAGAAAATGAGATGGTTTGTAAGTCAAGTGTCTTTCATTTCTGTAAGACTGTTTACAGACCCTTCTTTATACAGTTTATTCCTTATTAATAAATACAGAACTTTGTTTAGGTAGTAAATAATTTATCTTTTATTTCACATAGCTAACCATACAGGTCTTCTTTGAAGTACTACAACTTTTATTAATATCATTAGAGGCCAAAAATAAATTTGCCTTTCATCTGTGAATATTGCTTAAACTATTTCATAGTTATTTCAAATGCAGTTTTCAGATCAGTCTTCTCCAACGTTACCTGTGTGTACCTTTTTCTTTCTGAAAAGCTTTTCTTTCTTTGAAGAGAACAGTAAAATAATTTAAAACCTAAAAATCCTGTAAGACCTATTTCACTCATATATTGCTGCAAGAGTCAAGCCAAACAGCATCAGATTATTCTGAATTCCAATAAAGTCTTAATTTACATAACAGGTGTATTTCTCATGTGTACACCATAAGCAGATAAACGCTTTCATTGCCTAAGTTTTATGCATGCTATTTTTTCTTGTAGTAAATCAATCACATTTTTCTTTCCTAATTCAAGTTATTTTAAATGTTTCATTTTTCTATGCCACTGTAATTTCGGATTTTTAAAGTGAATTCCCTTGGAATACTTATTTTCTATACTTCTAACCTTTTAATAAAATAAACATGCAGCTGGATGTCTAACTCAGCTAGCAAATACTGCAGATAATTGCATTGTCCTTTGAATGTGGTGTAGCTTTATTAATTCTTTACCTGTAAAATCATTTTGAAGTATTCTCTTCCATCTAAGGATATTAAAATGCATCCAAGCCTTTTCTGGTATCTTTTATAGATGTTTTATAAACTGAAAATGGTCAGTGGCTTTTCCAGGAGATTGAAATGAGCAGCATTCAGAAAAAGAGGAAATTAAAAACATTAAAAAGCCCACCTTTTAGTATATTGTAGAAGGTCTCTATGAAGGTTACACAGCAGAACTCATAATTATGATTTCCAGCAAAGCTTTGTAGATAATATCTTCCTGTTAATTATTTTTAAGGTATTCCCTCCAGTCATAGGGAAGAAATACAACGTCTCTTATTTTGCCCTAATGGAAGCAGGACAGTAGGGCAACTAGCCAGTTAGCCCCCCAGACTTGAAAGAGGTGTTTGTAATGAGAAATCATATTACAAGACTAATATGTCATAGAGATGAATTCCCTCTGCAAATGGCTTAAAACAAACTAAAAAAATAGTATTGTTCAGATTGGTAGTCATGCCAGTAATGAATTGTTTTCTTTTTTTTTTCACCTTTTTTTTTTTTTCAACTGCTATGGTCAAACATCTGTCTTATAGCCGTTTATATAACAAGACGTTAGATAATGTAGTCTGAAAAATATAATCCCTGTTCAAGTATGTTTAGAAATTTACAAAAACATTTTGCAACTCAGTCTTCCCTTATCTATTATATTATTCACGTCACTTGTTATTTTTAAACCAAGGTATTTAATGGTTGTAGGAGGGCTGCTTTGAAAATAATGTCTTCTATTTTATTATATTGCCCCACAATGTCAGGGGCAGAAGTTGGTTGTATGGCAGTAGAGGTTGAACCTTCCCACCAATATTCCCTTATATTTTCTGCCACGCAACAGACAGCAGCAGAGGGGCTATGTGACAAAATGGCATCTGACATGAAAGTGTGTATGGAGCAAAGGACTGTAAATGAATTCCCTCATGCAGAGAAAATGCCACACACAGACATTCACTGAAGCTTACTGAATGTTTATGGAGTCCAAACGGTGCATGAGAGCACAGTAAGGCAGTGGGTGATGTATTTCAGCAGTGACAACAGCAACAGTGAATCACCTCTGCAGGTGCAGATTGTTACAAATGCAGAATGCAGGCTCTTGCTCGTCACTGGCGGAAATGCAGAGCTAATGGTGGTGACAGTGTTGGAAAGTAGCATTATGTAGCTGAGAATCTGCTCTATTAATAGTGTTATTGTGCTCTTTGTATCTGTTGCAGGCATTACTTTCAGAGGAAACTGAAAATATTTTAAAGTTTAGCTGCAGCAATACTTTTTTCCCTCCTGATTCCGCATAAGTATATTGCTACATTTTAAGTACTTTTCTCTAATTCTATCCAGAAATTAGAAGAAAAAATATATTTTTCTTATAGTGATAAACTTGTTTATGTCTCTTAAAATTTCACTGTAAGCAAATTTGTTACAGGTAGAAATGTAATTGCATACTGTCAGCTTATTTAAACAACTGATTTTTTGTTTTTGTTTTTATTTTTGCTACAATATAATCTGTATCAGAACACACAAGTGAATGGTTCTGATGTGGAAAATATCTAATCGTAAGCAAAAGGAGAAGCAAGCATCATGTTCCTTTCCTTCCCACCCTTTTAATTGTTTTATTCAGTACCTATAATATTGGGGGTGTGTAATGAAGTTATGCATCCTTCACTTCTGTAGATAAAGGAGTATCCTTTTGACTCCCAAATTGTACACTGCTGATCTCCGGGCATTTCTCCGGGATGACAGTTGAATGGTTCTTGACTCTATCCAAACATGAGATGAAGAAGTAAATGAACAGATTAATGTTGTCTTAACTAAAAATGGTTAAATAAAGAAAGTTTTAAACAAGATTCTAAATAATTATGCAGCCAATTATAAAATTAGTGTAGCTTTTGACTGTTTCACTATAGATTTCACTGTCCTCTTTTTTATTTCCAATCTTATACTTTCTCATATTTTTCAAGAATGCTGAAAACAGTTCTTCCCTATAGGATAGTCTAGCTTTATAAGCAGAGGTGATAACTTATTTTGCTAGAATACTTCTTTCCCAGTCCCTGTTTTACATGTGTGGGTTGGGTTAACTGCTATGTCTGGGAATATGTTGTGATATATTCAAAACTGTTACATAGCTTTGAATTTAACTCATTTTTGGTGATATGTGTGCATTTCATCCTCATCCCAAATCTGCCCTATGTTATCCTATAACAAATATTTATCTATTCCTTTATCAAAATATATCCTGAATCATTGCAGGGTTTTGACTGAGAAAATTATATGGAAAGCAACAACTCTGTATTCTTGACAAATTTATTTTGTACACTGAATTTCTAATTCTTGTAGAGTTCTCTGCCTGTGGTGAGGCATCTTTTAACTAAGACTGCGCAGGTGTTACTTATGGAATTTAAAGAAGTTGCCTTCTCATATATAACTACATATATATAGACCCACACATCTGTTCTTGCAAAACTATTATTGAGCTAAAAATCATCACAGAAACAATAGCCTGTATGGACCCATGTTTTGAATTAGATGAGAGCATTGTTGATATTCTGATTTGTTGAATAAAGCCATCCTGGTTCCATCTGGGAAATTGTTGATTCCTGTCACAGTGCCTGGATGATGCTGTTTTTTCTTTAGGAGAAAAACTGTGTTGATAAAATATGAATGTCTCCATTGCTGCTGAGCATTGCTGTATGGAACCGATGATGTTTCAGCTCCTCCTGTCCTACCAGTGAGGGGACTGAGGGGTCACAAGGAGCTGGAAAGGATCACAAGCAGGACAGATCATAAACAAGCCATATAACAGTGTTCAGGAACAAAAATGGATGGAAAAAAACATAAGGGAGGAAAATTCCGAATTATGGCATGTCTGCCCAGAAAACTCTTATGTTTGATGGAACTTTGTTTTCCTGGAAATAACTGAACATCTGCTTGCTAATGGGAAGAAGTGAATGAATTCCTTATTTTGCTTTGATTGCATAGGCAGCTTTTGCTTTATCAACTGTCTTTAACTTCACATGAATTTTCTCACTTTTGCCCTTCCAATTCTCTTCTCTCATCCAACTGGGGGGGGGAAGGAGTAAGTAAGCAGGTGTGTGGTGCTCAGCTGCCTACAGGAATTAACCCACTGTGAGAGGAAAGAGGAAGGAATTAGAATACAGCAAGTTATTGATGAATGAGAAATTACGTAGAATGGAGAATTACTACTCTTACATCTATACATTAATAATGTGAAATAGATAAAAAATTAGAAACAAGCTAACTCCCTTGAACCAGTTCTCCAAAGTAGTGTATTTAAAAAAAAGATGATGTAAATCACAGTGGTACATACTATGTGTAATTTCGTCACTTTAAACAAATGTGACAAAAGTGCAAAGGACATTCCCAAGTGCGTCTGCTCTACTATGATTGTGACTAAGGGTTTGGTGAACTCTTCTTCTCAAATGTGTTTGTTAAGAGAAAATAGAATATTTGAAGGAATAAATAAAGATACGTATTGCCTCCACTCTTTATCCCCGTGCAGTGTACAGGCATAAAAGGTAAATCTATCAATTCAGTTAGGAGAGTGACAGTCTTGTATACAAATCTATAAACTAGCAGACCAGAGGAATGACATCCCTGGAGAAGTCTTTGTAGTTTTGCTTATTCCATCCTTCTCTGAGATACTGTTTCTTTTCCCATGTCTTGGATGTGTCTCGGGAGTAAATTGCAGGCAAAGGACAAACAAAAATGATAATATTTCCCATAAGGTCTGCTTCTAGGTTTTCATATTCCTGAGGCTTAAAAAAAAACACCCAGACACTGAAAAACAAGAAAAAAAAATAGTAGCACCAAACTGTAAAACCAGCTGGTGTTTCAAAAGCAGGTTAATTCACAGTGCAATGAATGTTGACCAGACTATTTGCTAATGCGTTTATAATTTTGATAGGAAATAAATGCTTTTAGTAAAAAGATAAAAGCAGATTTTTAACACAGCAAAACATCCTGCTCTATGACTAAGAGCTCAAAATGAAGACAAAGTTGTTATAGTGGGAACAAAATTGTATTGTTCGTGTAGACTAATAATGCGTATTTTTTCTACTGACAGTAATGCTAGCATTAGTTTACTCTCTTAGTTTAAGTGCCATGACTTCATACAGCAGTTTTACAGTAGCCTTTCTCTGTTAAGTCATCTTGTTTCATGCAGACAATAGTATTTTATCAAATCTTCTAGTTTTGTGCATTTCTGCTGTTTAGGGACAAATTCATTCAGGGTTTTATACAAGCTACTATTTTATTGCTGCTTCTTATGCTTCTTCTTCTACTTCTTCATTTTTTGCATCCACTGAGAAAAAAAAAAAAAAGTAACAACCAAATTTCAATTGCTTAATGCCAAACTTGCAATAATGAGCTCATAGTATGAAGGCAAAGCATGATACTAAAATTGTGGGGCTACAGACAGAACCCTGGTGGGAAATGTCCAAGTCTGGTCAGGAATTCTAAACTATATATTAAAAAAGAAAAAAAAAAGAAAAAAGATAAGCAAGAAGCAAAAACTCCATAATGACATAGGAATCATAATGTCTCTGACAGATTATTCCTGTCATCATCTCAACTCAACTTCTTAAGTATCTATATGATCTTTCTATTGGCCCATTAAAATTTGTTAACATTGAAACACATAAAGCAGACAAAACCGTATCCTAAAATTCCAAGGAATCTGTTGTCCATCTAAGATGATAGAATTTTAAGTCTGCATGGAGATGCTCTGCCTTCAAACATCTAAAGGGGAATAAATAACAGGACGTCTCAAAGATGGAAAAATAAGCTTGATGGAGGTAATCAATGTTTTCACAAAGAACAAGCTGTAATTTCAATAATGGTTTTTACAGAAATATATTTCAGAGTCTTAAAAATTTGGAATAGTTCTGTCTGAAAATGAAATCTCTGACTCTGTTGCTGATTCAGTGCTGGATGAAAATAACTTTGAATCTGCTTTACAGACATTTGTTAGTACATAAACTACCTCAGTCTCAAATATCTTAGGTGTGCATGTTAACATGTGGATGCAACTTATATTGTGTTTGATGGATGATTTTTGTCTTTGGTCTTTTTACCCAATTTTCTTGCCTTTTCATTTGTATGCACATACACTCATAATGATAGCTGAAGTGAAGCATTTGAACCTATAACTGACTGGCTTAACATTCCTTCTCTTGAAGAGCAGGAAGAGTATTTACTGGGATCAGAATTAAGCTTGTGCTCCTGTCTGCAGTGTTTGAATCAGCTCAAGTGAAGAGCTGTGATATTACCTTGCCCTTAGAACAGCTAATATGCTAATGTTAATTAGAGCTGTTGGGCTGTTTGATCAATTGAGGCAATGAAGTTAGTAAGTATTGAGATCTGAGTTTATTTAACGTGCAGTGCAAATGTGCATTAAGAAAGAGGATGTAGTTTAACACTGACATGTTTGTCTTCAAAATCAATGTAATTGATCAGATTTTCTTGAGGAAAAAAAATGCACGCATGCTTTAGGCATTTAGGTTATCTATGTGCAAAATTAAACGGTAATGACCGATAATTTAAACTATATTATTTTATGGACTTTCCAGTGAAGTCCACAAAAACCATATATGAAGCCTGTCATTTCCAGTGCATTGGCAACAAACCTCTCTTAATTGCTCTAAATATTATCTACATCAGTAAATGCTTCCTTTCCTTCATCTGTGGCCTTCCTCCCCTTTTTTATTTCCCCACAAAACTGCTTCCTGTAGTAAAGACTAGACATCAAGTTCTGCCATGTTTCCTTATATTGATATGAAACGGATTCTTGCTATTAAACTCCTGCATGAAAATATTTTAGCTGCTGGTGAAGAAATTGTATGAAAGGTGAGTGGAGAGTGTTATCATAGTTCTTTGTTTATGATTTACTATAATGCCTTGAATTAAAAAAAAAAAAAAAGAACAAAAAAAAAAACCCAAAATTGATTCATATGCAACATTTAATGATAATGGATTTTTCAGTTCAACAAATTTAATACAAAATTACATTTTAAATAGGGGAAAAAATTCATCAATTCATCTCTCCCACCATCTCGCAAATGATTCGGTCCAATGCTTTCTTCACAAATATGTATTCTGTATGACATGATTAGTATTAAAGACTTCAATTCTTGGAAAGTGTAATGGATGAAATAAAACAAGAAGCATCCAGATGAAGTCCAAAAAACAAGAGGGGCCTTAAGGATGTGCAGTTTATTGGTGGAGGTTAGCAGTAGCATCTTTGCAGTGTTGTGATAGTTCGTTTGCTGATGGGGAGCATATATTTGGTGAACAGAGAACAGTCAATGGTAATCTGAAGATTTACAAGAATAGAAACTTGCTTATGTAGAAAAGCTCCTTGGTTGAGTATTTTCTTTCTTTCCTTGAAACAAATTCTGTGTTTGAATTCCTTTGCTATTTACCCAAAACAGAACCTCGGGGCTAAACAAATAAGATGCTGCTAGAATGCCCAAATTCTCAGATAAAATACATGGGAAATACTTTCCTGGCATCAGAAAAGGAAATATGTTTTGTATGGAATTAGTGTACACATAAATACATAGTAAATTAGAAAGGATGATTATTGCAATCTTCCTCTCCCTTATTATTCCTGAATAACTCCATACATTCTATAAAAGACAACTGGCATTGCTTGCAAAAAATGAAAATGAGCAGTGAGTTTAAATCCATTCCCTGGAGACGTCACAAGAATGACAATTTAGCTCTGCTTTTTTTTTTTTTTAAACATGGCTACAGAAAGGGAAGTAGTTAAATCAGTCTTATGACACTCAAGTGCATGAATGTTCTTCATAACGTCTGAGCACTTGCACCTCCCACTGATATTAAAAGCAATTTAGCCTGAGTAGGAAATAAATGGAAACAGAGAGAAGAGAGAAAGAGATTTAACTTTTCAACAGCAGTCATAACAAAGAAGTCCCATGCAATCCAAACTTTAAGATATTTTTCTGTGCCACTAATAAGATGATTAAAAGGCATCTCTATACTCGAGCTGGGACAGGGAAATCTGGGAATAAGATTTATACTCACTAGATTTTTGTGATTGTGCTGTAGATAATGCCTCTACACAATTTCTTACAGATGGCTTCCTGATGCTCAGTAATCCTTTGCAACAAATTTATAGGCAAATTATATTTGATTCAATAAGCAGTTTTTTCTACACTGAAGTGTGTATTGTTATATAAAGATATTGCATACAGTAATGTTGATAAAACTGCATAAAATTTCCTTGGCTGCAGGTTTTTAACTTGGCTGATCTCTCTTCATGATCAAAGCAGGTAGCTCTGAGGGCAGCAGACCCCAAGGGGAGGACAAAGTGGCCTTGGCCCTGCTGCCTGCTTTTGTTATGTATGTCAGAGGACCAGGAAAAATGAAAGGACTTGATGCAGACAGACAGATGCTGGTTGGGACTGGTGAAGGATCCAATCCCAGTATCACCACTCCTTTCCCTTGTAATCCTGGTAGATGCAGTGGGACTAACTAACTCTCTGGAGACTTCGAGACTTCCACATCTGGCTGCTTTCCTTCATTCTTTTCAGGTCTCAAGATCTCTTCCGCTTCTACTCATTGTTTCCTTGCAGCAACAGCAGACCGTTTCCTCAGCATACAATTCAAATGTGCATTTGCTGCAACAGGTCTTGAATGGGCAATGTGGAGGACTCTACAATAACGCTGTCAGACCTGCGTACATTTAACAATCAGATCTGATGCTTTTTGACAGCTTTCCTCTTAATCAGTATGGTGGCTAGCCCCTGCTATGACAACCAGTTAAACACTGGAAGGAGACTCAGGTGCCTTCATTCCTTTTCTGGCTCTGGCACAGGTCTCCTCCACAGTTTTAGATGAGTTGATTACCTCTGCTGCACTTCAATTCTGCCAACAGAATAGAGATTGCTACTTTTCAGCTATGCTTGGTTATTGAAAAAGATAGACAGATATACTCCTTGATATATGCAAAGTGTAATAATGTAGAAATTTAGACTCTAAAAAACCTAAGCACTAAATAAAGTTTCTCATTGTATATCTCTGTTTACTTAGATAATACATATGATATTGCAAAGATGATAGTACAATAAAGATGTAACACAGTAAAGATGGACTTAGTATAATTCCATCAGCTATACTCCCCAATCTTGCACCCAGGATGTAGTTTAAATATCTATGTGCATCCTCACTAGGTGTAACATTGCTTACTGGATGACAGCAAAGTCTATTTCTATGAAAGCACTACTGTGTGATATGAGTTATGCTCATTCTAGAAAACGTGAAAATCATTTAATTACAGTCTTTTATATAGAAATCAGCTTCAGTGACCCCAGCACAGTAATAAATGGTAGTAATACTCATACTAACAGTAGCTTACACAGCACCTCTAATTGCATGAATTTAAATCACTTTACAAAAATAATTAGGTTCTTAAGCTGTTGAGAAGTACATCTACAAGTCCTTTATTTGTATTCTATATAGGAAACAAATGAGGTTCTGAGGAGTTTTTTTTCCTTAAGTTCATGAAGCGTTTGGTAATTCAGGACAGGACTCCTACAAAACCTGGATTCTACTCTTCTATTCTTAACTACTTCTGTTTCTATACAAGCTGAAAAGCTAGTACATACAGAAAATACCCAGAGAGGAAAAAAATATCCTGTTCTCCCTTCTTATCCCAATGATAAAAGTAAATCATACCCATGGACTGAATATGAAGTGAGATTTACAGAATTATTTACTCTGCAATAGAGCAAAAATTAGTTTCCGTGGCAACCACTGCACCTTCTGAAATGCAGAATACCTAAATATAAACACTTAAAAAAAGCAGAAAAAATCTTTTACATATAGCGTATTGCTTTCAATAATTAAGAGTTTATATTGCATATATACATGCATTACATGATATTTAATGGCATTTTTCATAGCTAAATTCTGAAACATTCATATTTTTACAAAGGAATCAATATTTGGACCTGACATGTTTTCCCTGAGAGGATATTGTTGGATATCAGTGGCTTGAGAAACATGCTGATGTATAAGACGTTGAAAGCTAGCAGGCCATGGTAGCTGTCTCATTTATGTTTTATGATTTATATGGTTTACAGTTCTAATAAGTTTTTAGTATTTTAGTTTTAGTTTTTAGTATTGATCAAATCTTGATAATAGTCTTGTTTTAAGTGGGAGATTGGACTTAAACAGGGTCCAAAGATCCATTGCTGTATGAATGAATTAGCACTATTTTTCATGTCTTGTATCTTGCAAAGGTTGTTTTTCCTTAAAATAAGTAAAATTGCATTTGAAAGATTATGAAATATGCCAGGTATGTGACTAGATACCTGGTACTTGAGAAAGGGCTGATGGAAGTAGAGGAAGTAATGTATTCCAGTAAAAATTCCTTTAGAAACAGGGAAGATTTTCTTTACCTCCATCTAATCTACTTGTCTAAGTGAGAAGTTCTTTCTGTCCTAAATAAAGCTTTCTAATAGCGTGCATTCAAGTATCCAAGGTCTCACAATAGTCAGGGAGAAGGTTGTCAGAAGAGGAATTCTTAGGGTTTTGGAGATCTGTGATTTCAGCAAAGCCATGGGCCTACACCAATATTAATGTTCTATGGATTTCCCCTTACAGAGAATTTCAATGAGATTATTTTTCACTCTGATATAGAATAGATTTGATATTGTCCATGGAATTGAATTAATACCTCAATGGAGGCTGAGTGCTCACACAATTGTGCTACAAGTAACAGAAACCTTTGTATTAATATTGGCATATGGATATGGAACTGAGTAAAAGTGGTTCCATCATTCATTTGGGGGGCTTTTCAAATATGAATGTGGTGTTTGATTTGAAGTAAGGAGTGAAGATAACAAGAAAAGATCATAGAATGAAGGAAAGAGGCACAGAAGGATATAATAGACAAAATGTGACTAATTCTTTCGTACTGTACTGGCCTGAAAAGTAATTTACTTAATTTTCTGTGATTGAAAATTTCATGAGAATTATGTCTATTTTGTGTTCATTGACTCTTGAAGCATAAAGAAGGGTTAATGTATTGGAATAGGCTTCAGTAGGAATGTGTGGTAATTTAACATGGCATTTAAGTGCTCTTTTAGTAGCTGTCATGTACTTTTAGTAATTTGCTATCTAAAAGTCTTTCTTAAAGTCGATTATTAGCACCTTATACCTTAGACAGTACACAGAGATCTCTGAGTTTCACCTACTAATAAGTAGTGATGAGTGAAATAAAGATATTTCATTTTGCAGATTCCATTCTTTGTAGCAGGATTAGGAAAAACCCAGAAAGTGAATATTTTACTGGAAAATTATAATATTTGCTGTTTGTCAAAACAAGACATTTAGGACAGGATTAAGCTGATCCTCAAAAGTTCAGTCTACACTAGTATTTTATAGCCAAGGAGAAGCAGACCCTTCTAGGGCTGCAATCATAAACGTGATATCCAAAATTAAAGAATGCAATTGTTCTCTAGAATTGTCTGTTCCTAGCCTGTATTCTAGAGATTTGGGCTGATTTGCTCAGGTAACATGCAATGTATTCAGCTAAAGTTGTTAAGATAAATCCCATCCTCAATTTGAAAATCTGACTCAAAGTAAAACCTTTTGACATGAACCAATTTATTGCATTGTGGAATAATCTGTTTGCTATGAACAAAACTGATTGAGTTCAAGTTGCTTTAATGATAATCTATTTTAATATTTTTAGTATTTTAACCACTGTTGTTTCTTAATTTAGGAGAGATTGAGATATAGAAAACTGATGTTCGTGTTAAGAGGGAATTTACAGGATGCTCTGGGTCACATAAGGCCTTGTCAATAGAAGAAATCATCACAAGATAAAAAGTCCTTAATGTGAAATAACTGATATGAAAACATCAGGGCCTAAACAAAACACCTGCAAAAAAGTGAGGAAAAAAATATGAAGTTTTAATGTTTTATTGAACTGGTATGAAACAAATGAAACTTGTTCCATTTAACAAAAGGAGATTCTCAGATACGTGTCAAATCTAACTGAAATACCTTGTTTGACTTCTCAATGATAAATGTGGGTTCTGGTGAAAAATACTATTTCTTCCATGTATTCCCAAAAAAAGCTGTTTTCCTAATAAAATCATAAACAGTCCACCAGAAATTTTGAACAGTTAGGCTGAGGATCTGTGTTGGCTAACTGGTGACTGACAACATTAAGTCAACCCAGACACAAACCTATAAGAAGATTGAATAGAGAACAGAAATTGTTCTTGTGCATATTTACAGAGCTATGATGGGGTTTAGTCATAACACTTGATGTGGAAATTTTACTGAGTTCTTCTTAAAAGCTCCATTATTGGTATCTATTACTATGCTTAGTATTTTATTGTATTTTGATACTGAATTTCATGCCTATAACTTAAAGAAATAATGTATTACAACAAAAGGTATGTCAGAATGCACAAAAAACTCTGCTGGGTATTCAGCTGTTAGCAGTTAGTACTCTGAACAAGTGTATCTGTAGAAACCAATGCAAACACATGAAAATATTTTCATAGCAAGTTAGAGTTAACATTGTTTCATGATGTTTCTTTCAAACTTCTTTATCTATAATCAAAGCTTTACCATAAAATAACTCTGGTCATGCAGAGTAGGTTACTTAAGCTCCGGCCTTTGATTGAGTCTCCATTTGGATATGAGACCCAGGCTACATTAAAATAAATACAGGATGAAGTTGTATGTGCATATTGAAGGAGCTCAGAAACCGGAAATAAACTCTTCTGTATCTGAGTCATGTTTATGTAGAACCTTCAAAAATAGGATTGTGGATCCTAGGTCACTTTTGCCCCTTGATGGTTTTTTTTTTTTTTTTTTTTTTTTTTGCGGTATAGCTAAGTTTCCTTTATATGCATTAGATATATTAATAGATATTAACACTCTTAGATAATACATTATTAGATAACTATTTTATGTCACACTGTATGTTCTATTGAAAATTTCCACTGGATTTTGAGAATATCAATAACATTCATCAATATAGATAAAACTTTTTGTGGTGTCTGTATCTCTTGAAGCAGCTAGAGTTTCTAGTAAGCTATACATTTCCTTTAATGTCTGAAGATAGGTCAAGATAAGTTTAATGAAAAAGCATCAGCAGAACAGCATCTAGGAAGATTCTGTTGGGATCTTTTTTATACCTCTCCCCTTGATGTTTAAAAGGAGTTATACTGCTGAGGTTATTTTGTCAGGTTTCTGTCAGACTACCTTTCCCACATTTTACAGCTCATTGCTGCACTCTGTGATAATCTTACTACACTGACTGGCTGCAGTTATTACCCTTTATATGAAGGATCTATGTTGAAAGCCAGTTATGAGTTTCTGTCCCAGTGGATTGTATGATGAAGTTGAAGCAGGCTGTCATCCAAAGCTGTATAATAGCTTCAGCTGGGAAATACAAAAGTGCCACGGATTATTGATAGAGTCATATCTGCAGTTCTGCTGATAAATTTGATGCCTCTTTTGCTAGGTTTCTGTTATTAAGAAATACCTCTGTTTGTATGTCTCCCCTTCTCTTTCCCTGTGTGTTCCATTTTACTTGGTTTATAACTTGGTGGAGTACTATACTTTCCAGTGAAAAGTAATATTTATTAGGTTATTTAATAATCCTAATATTACAAGGCAAATGATGATCTTAACAAAGCACTATTGCTCTCAATTAGAAAAATACTCTGGATGTATAAATTTAAAAGTTTTAAAATTCTTTTATTCCATTTTTTTTTCTATTTCTTTCAAAGTACTTCATAAAACATCAAAATAAATTCTTTTTCCTTATCTTTGATGTCTGTACTACAGAGGAAAAAATAGAAAAGGGAATGCTATTTTACAAATTCTTACAAACTTAACTGACTAGCTGGTATAACATTTCTTTCAGCTATTCATCTAAATTACACTCACATTAGCGTCAAAAATTTTCTGTCTTTGTCACCTCATAATATGGCATACTATACAGAAAATCTTCAAGTACAATTCTGAAGATCTATACCGAAACAGCCACAAAAATAAAAAGGGACAAGTTGTTATTTTATACTCTTGTGAAAACACTACTTCCTGTGTTGTAGATCAGATTTTGTCTAGTTGAGATATAAAATCTTTTTAATGGACAAATGAGTTAAATTATGATCATAACAGACATTCTGTTCTCTCCTCTTCATATTGTATTCAATGAAAGTGAGACTCAGTGATATGGCTGAAGAATATGTCTAAGCTGGAAATGTTATACTGTGGGCAGCAGGGGAAGTCAAGGAGATATGAAAGACCTCCTTGATCTTTCCAAATATATGAAATTAAGAGACAGCTAGTTATAAAACATTTTGTCTAATCATTTTCAGAGTAATAAAGGGCCACTGCTGCTCTCTGCTGTGATGATTTTGTTAAACTTCTGTCTTGTGAAATAAAAGGCTCCAGAGAACACCCACTGAAGATTCAGTTTTATTTGCTCCACAGCATTCAGTTCTTCCTCCACCACAGAGGATCTGACTGGCATTGAAATTTATCATCCTCTTAAAGCATAATAGGCATATATCGTTCTCTTTACTTCTGACAGGAACTAGCAGAGATCTACAAGGATATCTTAAAACAAGGTTGAAATAATGACTTCTGAGCTGACCCTTTCACTGACTTCATTTTAAAATTCCAGAATAAATGAAGAATAATTAGGAAAAAGGAAAGCTATCTACACGTTAGTGAAAACAGTGACTAGACAAATCTGGTGAGATGAAATGCTAAGAAGTACTTTAATAAACTGATGTTTCACTAGCGACAATGTATTCCATTAACAATCTTAAGCATATGAAAATCTAAGTACCTGTCCTTGGTAATTCATTTTCTCAATGTCATCTTAGTTTTTCACAGGAGTTTGAAAACATAGTGTTCAGAATGTAAACACTGCAGATACTGTCCTTCATGTGTTAAAAGTAGGCATAGATACATAAGTTAGTCAGCTAGTTTTAACAAAATGCTTGCTGAGATGGATGGTACTTCATTGTTCTGTGCTGCATGTAATTATGTTCTTTCTGGTAAGTAAGAAAGCAGCAGAAAGGAGGCTTATTGTCTTAGGCCAACCAGGCTGCTAACCTCTTGGGTAGATGAGCTACAGGTGGGAGAGGGGAAGTTGTTCCTTTCTGGAGAGCTTCTGGGAGCTTCAGAAGGGAAAGCCTCCAGAGCATGTGGTGGAGAAAGGAGCTGGAGTCATAACCAGCTTGGAAGCCTGGAGTCACGTGTATCCTAGCCTAGACAGACTGCAAACGCTATTTTCTAGACGTCTCAAGTTATTGTGGAGTTTGCAGCAACGAAAGGAAATACTACAGTGTTTCTTTTACTTGGGTGAGCAAATTTAAAAGTAAGGTACCACCTTTCCACCACTGAAGAAGACAATTTCCATTCTGAATTTTCCTTAAATTAAAATAAATTAGAAAGTAAGTCAGTAATTATTGTAATCAACTTCAACCTCTGGGGCTTCTTTCTCATTAGAAAGATGTTTTGACTAGTCAAAACATTACTTTGGCAGGATTAAGGACCCATCATGTTAACAGTGTTTTGGAGATGCTTACGTGACAACGTGTGTGTGGGGATGTATTTCTTTCCATGATAAACATAAGCATAAGAAAACTATCAAAAACTGCAAGTTTGTATGTCTAACTTATTATTTTTTTCCTTAAGCAATAAAAACACACAAAAAAAGCCCCATGATTTTAGATTTTAGAATGAATGAAAATATTAAGTTGAAAGAATATTACTTGGAAGGGTAAGCCAAGATATTATTTATTACAGTATACATCAGTAATGGTATTTCAGGCTATTTACTTGTATTGAACTTGTTGTCTGAATGCATATGTGTATACATAGACACACATATACTGAGATTTTCTATGGAAGTTGAACATGCTTATTGTACTGGTGTATGTTTTGTCATAACCTAGATAAGAGCTCTTGTGCCTATCACTGTTGTATTAAATCAAACAATGAACTTGCAAATAGTCAAAACCTGATCGTTCAGTATTCATATGTGTAAGTATTCCAAGAGAATTCAGGTTAGCATGCAAAGAACTACTGTAGAGGACTGCTTTTGATAAATAGCTCACATTTTGTCTTTTAAACTGATACATTCTGTATGACCTTAAGACCAACAGCCTGCGTGTTTATGTCCACGAAACAGTTGTAGATCTGTGCAGTGTATATAACATAGCATGTTTTCTATACCCCTTCTAGGAGCTATGTTGCTGTTGCTGTCAGTAATGTTAGCAGCTGACCTGCTCAAAAAACAACTGTAGAGTAGGAAAAGCAGACTAGTGATGAGAATATCTGAACCTATTTATTTAGCATGTAAATGCAATACCTTACAGGAAGTAGTCAAATAATCTATTTAATATAATTTTCTTTTCTTTCTCCTTCTCTGTTATTTGAGAATTTGTCACCAAAATGGAACATATCTTTACTATGTCATTAAAAAACATAGGTCTGTCCTTCCATTCTTTCTTCCATCATTCCATCCTTCCTTCCTTCCTCTCTTCCCTTCCTTCTCTCTTTTCTTTTTCTCTCTTCCTTTCTGTCCATTAATTTCCATGTTTCTGAATTCAGAGTTTTGTGTAAGAACTCTGGCATATGGTAATCCTAATCATTTTTAATATTAATTTTATGGACTAATGAACTCTTCTAGGATTCACTAGAGACCTCCTATATGCACTTGAGCTGCGAATTTGATTTCAGTAAAGGAAATTTAAAATTTGGTTTAAAAATAAATGCTAAAAAGGACAACTTGGTAAACATAATCTTAGTGAGTTTATGTAGTAATTCAGTGGTGAAAATGCACATTAGCTTTTTGTAGACATTTGTGCTTCCAATCCAAGTATTCTGAAGAAGTGAGCACACACAAGCAATTTGATGTCCTTCTGGTCTGACACAAATTTCATGCAAAGAGTACGTTCTCCAAGACACTTAAACTGAACATCCTCTAGGAATGTTTCCTGCTGGTGAGACTTGGATTTTTGTCAGTGACAAAAGTAAACAAAAACTTTTTGTACATGTAATTTCGTAAATGGAAAAAGTGTACTAGAAAAATAGCTACATGCATATGATCCTTACACCAGGTAGACTCCTGCTAAAAAAGCCATACTCTTTCTTGAAAAAAGTTACATCTACTATAACCTGATGCCTATATGTGGGTTACATATTCTGAACTAAATTTGTTTTGTTTATTCATTTGTTTATAATGATAAACTGAAATTGCAAAGATAAAGAAAACTGTTAAGTTGTCTAAATATAACAGTTGTGTTCTAAAATCTGAATGTTATCAGTAATGAAATCCATTTTCAAATGTTATGATTTTAAATAATAAAAACTATTTGAAGTATAATTGAAGTATTTTTCAAAATAAGTTATTTTGAACATTTGAATATAAGCTTCATTTAAGAATTTCCTTCCTAACTACAAGAAATATGGGGTATCATGTCCTACAAAGCAGGAGAGATTTATATTTTTCAATGTGCTATGTTGTTTTTAGAACTTATTTCATTTTCACACAACTTTGTTGTTGTTATTTTTTGTTTGTTTGTTTGCTTACTTTCCAAAAGTTTCTAGAATATTTTCTCTACAAAGCAAGAAGGAAAAAACGACTGTTAAAAAAAACCAAAAAACATAAAGTACAAAATATGAATATTTCCTTTACTTCACCAGTAGTGGTGATCATATTATTGGAACTAGAAAACAATAATAAAAAATTGTGTAAGTGTATAGTTATTTCATGAAACCGCAGGTTGATCTGCCATAAAATTAACAAAAAAGGCAAAAATAGAATACCTTCTTTTAAGACAATGTTCAGTTAGGTGAATAGATGCAATTAAAAGAAGTGATTGTGCAATGTGTCTTCCATTTTAATTTAAGCATCCACAGTGCTTGAAAATGCATTTGATGTACATTTTATTAAAGCTGATAAATACAGGCTTAATCGTGTGTGTACTTGTGTGCATATATAAAGAAAAAGAAATATAAATAAAAATCAAGTTTGTACAAGCTCTTCTGGTAGCAAGAGAGTGCCATACCTTAGCTGCCTTCATGAATCGATACAGTGGAGTTCCTTATTGATTCTCTTGATAAAATAATACGGTATTTTTAGTCCTCTCTCTCTTGTAATACAGTAGAGCATTAAGGAAGCAGTATAAGTACATTTACAGCCTTCTTAGTGCTGCCCACAGGGTGCTATAAATGCACAAACTGGATATAATTGAAGCACATATTAACTTACCTTCTGTTGTACAGGAAGAACATAAGCAGGCTGTTAATGGGCACTGTGTTGAAACTCTTAACTTGGGGGATGAGAATTAGCTTGCAGTAGTAATTTGGTAAGCACCTGGGAAAATTGCAAGCTTCATTTCCTGCAACTTGGAATATGATTAAAAACAGAATATATTATTATCAGGGGTGCCATTAAAAAATGTGTAGACAGCATTCTATGATGTTAAAACGGAAATTGGAAGTTGTATTCAAATATGTTGAAGATGCTGCATGTTAATTATTGTCTACCACAGTGCATTGAAAGTGCAATTCAATTATTTGCTTTGTCAAGCAATATTTTGATTAACTTGAACTTTAATTTTGTACATCTGGTGTTTTTCACACTGTGATAAAAACAGTGTTAAGGTATGCTACTCTGCCAACAGTATCTTGAAATAACAGAAAGAACATATGCAAAGCAACTGTAAACCATATTAGATACAGGAAAGACAGCCTTATTTTTTTCACAGATTTTTTTTTTTTTTTTCTATTTAAAAAGGAAAGAAAAGAAACATTTATTAAGGGGAATACAGTAAAAACATGAACTTCAGTGCATATCCATAAATATGGAGCCAGCGATTATATTTATCTCTTTGACTTACTCATGCATTGTCATTAATTGGTATGATCACATTAATATAATTACTGTACTAAATTATGTTTAACCCTTAGATTTTGATGCACAATTGAAAATACTTTTGCAGATCCTGGACAGTGGGAAACTGATACATTAATCTCTAGTCATGACAAGAAAACTTGATGGTAAGCTTTTTTTGTTGCCTGTTCTCAGTTACATAGGAAATGAGGACTTTAAAATCTATTACATAGACACTACTTCTATGAGAGACCAAGTAAGGAAGAATGAATTTCAAAATATTCTCTGTCCTTTTTCTGCTCCTATTCATAGTTCCAGTAGACACATAAGAGTGGGTTGTGGCCAGTTCCTTTGCAAGATCGCTGTGGGGTCGGGAGCCTTGTGAAGGAGCTACTGTGCAAGTGGGGATTCGTGTTGGTGTTACAAATAGTGTTGGCTTCCCCAAGGGAACTAGCAGCTGTAGAGCAGAATATACATTGCATTAATCTACCCAAAGACAGCCTTCTGCTGCAGAACGTGCTTTTTCAGAGCTGGAGCAAGATTTATAGCTGGCTCATCTTGTATTGCTTTTAAGACTTGTACTGCAGAAACTCCCCTCCCTGTAGGCCATACTCTGTCTCAAAAGGTTTGGTTAGGTCTCAGTATTTCTTTCCCATTAAATTACTGATTTTTATGTAGTATATTCATAAAGAAATTATTTTATTGTCTGAAAGCTAGTGTCAGGTGGTATGGAAAGAGATCTTTTTTTAACCAACTAAAAAGCACTGAATATTCAGTATAGAAGAGACTTATGGAAAGTGTGAAATTACTAAAACCTGAAACTGTGTAAATGAATGTTTTGCCATTTCTTGAAGTGTTTGCTCTGAGTGGTTTCACAGCTGTTAATTCAAAATACTAACAAGAAATATAAATCACATAGAAGATTTATGAGTAAATGATTTTGTCCTTCAAGAAGTTTTTTCTTCGTTTTAACATGGCATGAAAAAGTGGTTACTTCATCTCAAGAGTATCTGCAAGATATGAAAGTGAACTTAAATTATTCAACAAAATAATGCATCTAAGAGATTGGGAAATGGTGTGAGAAAAACCTTGATTCAATTTACGTTGCTTAACATCTTTAGTGGAATCATGAACAAGTCATGTATTATCTCCCTGGCCTATTTTATTTGCTACAGGACTGTGATATGAGGGAGGACAAGTAAGTTAAATAGTATTAGAGATGGTATTGTAAAGAGCAGAATTGAGTTACAATTCTGGAACAGTTTTCCAGAGGAAAATACAAGATGGAAGATACATGAAAGTCACATTTTTTAGGATACATGTTAAAAAGTAAACTTGTTTCTTTGTGAATATTAAAAGAAGATGCTTTAGGAGTCAAATATTTTAATTCTAATGGATATATCAATTTATATATACGGAATGGATGAAAAAGATAGAAAAAGGGATTTAATTATAAAGAGGGCATCAGTGGGAATCTCAAGAAAATATGATGTTTCTGGGGTTCTTCATGTTCAGTTTCTACATTAGAAATAACTTACAGAAGGGAAGTGTATTTACCCTTGTCTCATAAATATTGAACTTATTTGGAAATAATTGCAGATCTACATAGTGAAAAATTAGTTAGTAAAGACATACTGTGCACAGCTAGCTCTGTGGTGGTTTCCTTTAATTTCTGAGCATGTTTGAAATCCTCTAGGCTGATTGAGCATGAAATTGGTCAAATGTTTTTTATCACAATGTTTTGTACCAGTGAATGCTCTTTTCTTCTAGGCTTGCTCAACAAAGTTTTTTATTTATTCTTTTTAAATTTTTCTATTAATCTAAATTTTCTTTGAAATTTTCACTACAAGCAATAATAGTGTTAGTAGCAATATCATTTATTCATACTTCTGTGAATAGGACTTACTGAATTTCAAACATAGCTAGTAGTTTTTATTATTTTTTGAGGAAAACATCCGTTTCACTTCATAGAAATATCTTGAATATAGGTAAAACAGTGCTTAACTGAATCCAACAAATTCAAATTGTATGTGGATAAATTATAATCGTTAAAAATGTGATATTTGTCTAATTCTTTTTTTTTTTTTAATAAATAAAGACATTTTGTGGGTATGCTGACTGTGTTGTTCTCTACTATCCTTATTCATTTCAGTAATTCTGAAATTTATCATAAATCATGTGATCACAAGGCTATTTTGGAAGCTGAGGCTATCATCTGAATCTTCAATGAAGGTGAGTGCTCTTCTGTTTCACATTATTTAAAAACTACTTATAAAATCAGAATAGTAGCCTCTTGTCACATCCTTAAATGTTAGCTCTTGTGATTTTTTCTGTGTATTGGTTCTTTGTATTTTTATAGGAAATAATATGACTGATAACCCTGTCTCTTGGAATAAAGTAAAGCCTTGAGGTTAAAGCTGTCTAGACTCTTTTTTTCAGTTTGCTTTCTGACCTTTTCTTGTATTACAGCAAGTGAACTAACATCTGACAAACCTTTAATTTTGGCAGGTTAGGCTACATGCTCTCTCAGAGAGAAATATAGACAAATATCTTCAAACTTTAATTTCGCTTGAACATTTCATTGTTCAACTGAACTTGACTATTTCTGTGTGTAGGGGTATTTTTCTTTTCTTCAAGTAAACATTTCTCCATCATTTAAATTATTCTGTAGATTAGATTTTTGAGCTAGAAACTTAGGTGACTTTTGTGCTGGACTCTTAGATTTGAGCATAGGCAGTAAAAAGAAAAAATTTTGCTGATCCTTTCTGATATCTGTCCTTTGAATAACTTGACCTATTTTCAGTACCTATTTTCATTTAATTTTTAACAGCAGTATACAAATGATATATGATTTTATTTATCTTACATTTTAACTGTAAGAGTAAGTGAATAGCTCTTATATCATCCTTAGTGACAGGGATATAACAATTATTCCAGGAGTTTTTGTTTTCTTATGGACAGTGAAATGCTAGATAAATCTTTCATGTTTGAGAATCAATATTAGAATGATTTCATGTTTCACTTGGAAATTTCTCCAAGTAGAAATTGATTGTCTCGTTCAGTTTGTGTCTTAATGCAGCAAAACCCAAATATTACCTCTTGGTGACTGGTGCCCATGAGCATATGTCGTGATGCAGTTAAGAGATACCTTCTGCCTCTGGGCTGCCTTAGCAGACCAAATCCTGGGACTCCTTTTTCAGACTGGGGATGGCAATTAGCTTACCATTAGTTTGGCTTCTTGATCTTTGGCAGGTAAACTTGGACAACATTTGCATACTGAGGGACTAGCATTGCAGATGATGCTGTTATTGACATGATTTTTGTCTCTTCAGCAAAGGTTTGAGAAGTCTGGGTTGGAAAATAGGAACTGAACCAATGATTTTATGTTCAGGAAGTGTGTTGTCATCTATAGTTTTTCTACAGGCTCTCCTGAAGTTCTCCAGTATTGTGAAAAACACACACACAGTCTTATTTTATACTGAATGTTATAGGATCTTAATTAACATCACAGAAATTTTATGTATGCAAATAAATACATTATGTGTGCAAATGTACACTCGTATGATAACATATATGAAATTATGATTATATGCAAAATTTAAGGATTTTAATGTATTTCTCCATTTATTTTTCTTTAGTTTGTGACAGAAATGAAAAAGTAAAGACTACCTATGGAATTCTACTTCATGCAATAATGTTTTTTTCTCACTCTGTTCCCTGTTAACATCACTGGTTTATGATGCTAACAGTTTTTTTCCTCAGTTTATGAAAACAGAAGGAAGTTTTCCTGCTGTATGGCTCAAAGATCAAATGTTTATTGAATTCCTGAGAAGGATACTTAGTTCATCATCAAAACACAATCTTTTTTCTATAGATAAAATGTTTCATGTGGAGTATTTTCAATAGAAGGCAGTCTTGGTTCAGTTTTCTCCACATGCATCCCTAGTTTATATAGTACTTATCTTGCTTTTCATTTTGCTTTGTTTTTCAATTTTTTTGGTTTCATGCAGGTCTTGCCTCATCTTGAACAAGCAACAAATTGTGGTTTAGAGAATGAAAATGTCCCATAATGTTTTGTGGTATATTCTGTAAATATACAATATTTTCAGAGGTAGGGGGTTCTCATAATAATTCAACCATGTATACACATCTTTTTTCAAAGAGTTTGACAACTCAGCTGGGATTTCATGGTGTTCTTTTTGGTATATTTTGTTGCTTGCTATCTGCTCTGAATACTCAATATTGGACTTTTTTTTCTTCACATTTTAACAAAATTTCTTCCTCATCATACTTTGACTATGAATGCTGCAGTGTCTCATTCAAGAAGGACTGTAGCAGAGACAGAAAAAAATGAAACTAATCATTATACATTTGCTTGTATATATACTTTTATTTTTATTTTGATCTGGCTACCGGAATGCAATGAAAACTAGATTATATTTGAGAAGATCTCTGGTATGTATCAGCAAATGAGTAAGTCAGAAAACAGTCTAGAAAATTGGCAAGCACAATCAAAGGGGTGGCTCATAATGCAAGACATACTGTTTCATCTGAGCAGCCTATTTGGCTGGTACAAGAACTCGGCATTTCTTTCTGGTTTTGTACAATTCTATTGAGAATAACCGAGAATAAATTCAGAACCAAGGAAACTTACACCGAGAAAATTCCAATTAATGACAACGTTGTTTCTCACAGGTGCACAGTGTGCAAAGAAATATAATGGGGTGAATAACATAAAAGCCAAAGACTTCTCCAATTCACTGTAGCAACATCTCCACTTTCAATGGAAAACATGCTTGAAAGAATGCTGGTTGCTGACACCGTTATTGTTAGGGTATTTTTTAAATTGAGGTCTTGAAAAAAAAAATCTGGAGTAAAAACTGAAAAAGCCTGTCTGTAAATCAAAGGAGAGAGACTGGAAGAATAAAGTTTCAACTAGAGAAAGTGAATATGCTTAAGCAGAGTCTTGTTCAAGCATATATTATTTCTAATACAAAACCTATTAGATGAAATTTTTATTTGTACTCTTTGTGATTTTTATTTTAAGATTCAGAAGATGATGAAGAGATGCTGACTATACTGATGAACAATGTGCTGATATTGTCCTACTAGAGAAAAAGGTTCTGTAGCTAGTTTTGTGAATGAGACGTCACCTATTCTTTTCCCTAACTGAATATGTTTTAAATTTCCCTATGATCACTGAGGTCTAAAAATCTCCTAACGTTCAAATTTATTAAAAAAAAAATTAAAAATGTACTGTGTTGACTGTGTGTATATATATATATATATATATATATATATATATATATATATGTATTGGCAATCAAATATGCAGTGAAATAGTTGAAGCTTAAATAGTGCCAGAAAATATGTACTGGAAGTGCTGATTCCTATCTGAAAAATATTCAGTTCAGAAAATGCCATGCATCCTGATTCACTAAGTGAGATATGTCATTAAGATGTTTGGAGTAATCAACATGTACTGTTTTACATATAGTCTTAAGTACTTTTTTCTTCTTTATTTATATAGAGATTCATCTTGGAACTGATTTTTTTTTTTTTTTTTTCATGTGTAAACCTTTTATAAAGTACACTATTGTAAAATGTAGTGTAGATGATGAAAATGCTTTATCAAAAATCCTGGACATCTCAGATTTGACTTCCACAGCATTGATGAAGCACAGGCCTGTGTGTTCAATTTAATGTTGTTCAATGAAATTTTAATGCTCTTAAATATATATAGTTAAGCAGAAGCTATGAAAGTGTTACACACTGGTTGAGAGTGATTTCACTGAACAGTAGCATTACAGGTTTTTGTTGCTTTTTTGCTTATTCCCCTCACATGTAATGAAAAATTATTCCAATTATTTTAATGATGAATGGAATTGTGTGGTAATTTCAACTGTTTTGTAAATTGTAATCTTTAGTTGAAGAAGAAATATAACTAGTTTACTGTCAGGCCCATGAGATCCAGCAGAAATATTTTCATTGTTATATCAGGAAGAGTTTTTGAAGTTCAGTTGAGTAAGCTGATTTTGAAAACTGATTTTACGCATCAAACCAGTGAACACTATACAACCCAGGAGTCTATTTAACTTTGTTACCATAAGACACTGAGCTACAGTAAGGAAATTTTGAATTTTCCCAAACTCTAACTTTTTGAAATTTTTCAGATTTTTTAATTCATTTTTTCTTTTAACTTTGTCAGTTCTCATTATGTTTCAGTGTTTTCTTTGTTCCTGAAACACATTCTTGATAATATTTCCCAAAGTTCATTGTGTTAAAGTGCTATAGGAATCTATCCTCAACATTTACACAAATTTTAAAAGACTATGTCTTTCCACAATAGAAAATTCTTGGAGAGCACTGGAGTATTATTAACCTTCAAGAAATTATGCTGTCATTGTGAAATGGTGCATCTTAAACTAAAGTTTAAGTGGAAACAGCAATCAAGTCAAACTAGACAATTTTCTAGATGGTGAGTTTAGGCTATTAGATCTAATTCTATATCAAATTAACCATAAAACTTTTTGGATGTAATGTTGAGAAATAATCTCAATCCATTTCCAAGTTTTTTCGTATTTGCTATGACTCCATTTTCCTAGTGTAAACACTCTTATAATTGGTGCATGGATGCAAACTCAGAGAAAAGCAAAGCATTGCACTTGTGTCAGGTCAATTCCAGATATGTGTACAGACTGGGAGAAAAACAAATTGTGAACAGTCCTGCTGAAAAGAACTTGGAGATCTTGGTTGATGAAAAGCTGGACATGAGCCAGCAGTCTGCTCTTGCAGCCTGGAAAGACAACTACATCTTGGGCTGCATCAAAAGAGGGTGAGGGTGTTCAGCAAAACAAGGCAAGTGATTGTCCCCTTGTATTCTGCCCTTGTGAAGCTCCATCTGGAGTACTGTGTCCAGGCCTGAGCCCCCCGGCACAAGAAAAATGGGAGTGGGTCCAGAGGAGGGTCATGATGTTGTTCAGAGGGCTGGAACACTTCTCCTATTGAAGAAAAGTTGAGTGAGTTGGGCTTGTCCAATCTGGAGATGAGAAGGCTTGGAGGAGACCTCATTGCTACCTTCCAATACTTAAAGGCAGCCATAAACAGAAGGGAGACTGATTTTTTACATGCTCTGATAGCAATAGGAAATTTTTTTACTCAGGGAGAGATTGAACACTGGCACAGGCTGCCCAGAGAAGCTGTGGATGTCCCATCACTGGAGGCACTCAAGGCCAGGTTGGATGGGGCCCTGATCTACCAGGTGGCAGACTTATTCAAGGCACGGTTTGGAATTAGATGATCTTTAAAGTCACTTCCAACCCAAGCTATTCTGTGATTCTATGATTAAATTTCATTAAATTGAATCTGAACTAAATTTTATTGACTGTTAATATGAGCTGGTAATGAAATTAAATCAGTACGGCTATTGAAGAGCTTTAAGTGCTCTCTTGATGTTAAACATTAATAAGATAGGAAGTAAGAACAAGAAAAGCCACATACCAGGGTGGTTGATGTACATGGCAATGTTTTAGTAGTGGAAATTTTGAGATGGTCTCTGTGTGAAGGAGCAGGGACTGCCCAGTGCCAAACAGTTCCAGCTGGCTCCAAAACTGACCCACAGCTGGACAAAGTCAAAGTTTTCAGCCAAGCTGGTGGTATCTCCTGGAAAATGTATTTTAAACAGAGTAATAAGTGCTGTGCAGAATCTGTGAGAGATAGAAGTGAGAGAAATGCATCCTGTGATCAGGAAGGTCAGTGAAGAGGGAGGGGAAGGAGGTGCTCCAGGTGCTGGAGCAGACTGTTTAGAAGAGCATGATGCATCAGGTTCTCCCCCTGCAGCCCAAGGAGGACTCCTGCTGTAGCAGGTACTTGTGGCTTGAAGGAGTCCATAGAGAGAACATGTTGGTACAAGTGGTCTGGTAGGAGCTGTAGCCCGAGGAGTGGAGTCCATGATGGAGCAGGATTTCTGGCAGGAACTGCAGCTCAAAAGGGGCATATGCTGGAACAGTACATTCCTGATGGTCTGAACTGCATGCATAGAACCCACGCTGAGGCAGTTTGGGAAGAGGAGGGATCTTTGCTGAATCAGGGGAAAAGCATGAGGAAGAAGAAGCATCTGAGAAGAGATATGAGGTAATTGTAAATTTTTGCGGAGGAAGAAAGTAGAGGAGTGAGGGATGAGGAAGTGAAGATGAACCTGGGATGGATGTGTCTCTGGGCAGCCTGGTCTAGTGGTTAGCGACCCTGCAGATAGCAAGGGGGTAAAAAATAGATGACCACTGTGGTCCTTCTCAACCCAGCCTATTCTATGATTCTATGAATAAACAGATGAAAAAATATAGTAATATTTCAATTTTTTAGGGATTTCATATTTCGTCATGCCAAAGAAGTCCCGAAGGTCTTTGATGAATTCTGCCTTAGAGACAAATTTGTCCACTGTCTTGACAAGTGGCTTTTTAAAGTAGAAAAGGCTTATAAAAGAGACATCCTCAAAGGCATGGAGAAATATATACCAAATCTGACCTTTAAACTTATATCCCAGTGAAAGTGGGTCAAATCGGCAATGAAACTGAAAGTAGAAGAAAACAAAAAACAGGGAGATCTTTATTTTCTTTCTTAATTCTTGCCAAAGTGGAAACAAGAAAATTCATCAATTAAGAATTATGACCAAAATTCCTTCTAAATTATTATCAATTGAGAGAAATATAGAATTATTTATGCCCACATTTGCTTTTAGTACTTCTGATTTAGGAGTATAGTATATAGCTGAAAGAAGTGATAAAATGTGAGTACTTTTGAAAAACAATGGACGGTAAAAGAAACTGAAACAGGATACATTTTAAATTAAAACAAATGTTACATCATCTAAATTTGATGTTTGACCATTTATTCTCTGTTTGCCACTTGTTAGGAACTGAATCCTTGTTCCTTAAAAAAAGTTCCTATTGATTAGCAGATTGTCTTATCACTTAAAATCGATTTTAAAATTTAAGCACAAATATTAGTTTTCAAACAGATAGTCTAACCTCAGTCCTCTAATGATAGCAGGTTAACAAACCTGCTTCTTGACTGTCTTTTAATAAATAATGAGGTATGTTTTGAGTATAGCCTGCATTATCACCCTTATTTATTTTTGCTTTTGTGGATCTATCATTGATTTTAAATTTATATTAAAAATTTAACCAAGTGTCTGATTTTATATTTTCCTAAGCAGTTTGCTTATTTAAGCTTTTTATGTCTTTCTCCAGGCTATTACATTTATAGTTAATCAGCAGAAGTATTGAAAATATGAGAACTATTTTTGCATAAATTTTTTAGTAATAATCCTATATAAAAGATAAAAAAAAAAAAAAAAGGTATGAGCAGAAATGTTAATTTACTTATCAAATTCTCATTTTCTACAAGCTTGATTTTTAAAAAGGTAATAATATATCTTTCATTACAGCCCATTTACTCTCTGTCTGTACATTCCTATATAATACAACTGGCATCCTCTTGGTCTTTTTGCTGTACATAGTAGGATGAGTCTATATATTTGTGGTTTGTGTCATCCCATCAAAATATGAAAGCTCTGGCTGTGGTGTGTTCACTGGTGGCAAACAAGCCAGTTCTGTAGACCATCAAGCTGTTACAAAGTATGACCTTGAATTCCAGTTGACTTTGCAAAATGAAAATACAGAAGTAAGACTTCTTTTAACTCTTTCATTAAAATGATCATGGAAATCATTCTCATCGCAGTATTTATTCAGTTTAATAAAATCTCTTGGAGAGATGGTTTGGAAATTTCAGGGCTGAACTTCTGTTTGTAAAGCTTATCTTGAGGCTTGGGGAGGGGGGGTCCAGTGTTAAACTTGAGACTGTAATTTACTGGAGATGTGTTATTTCCCTTCATTTCCCCTTCTGCTTATAGTCAGTTTGTAGAATTTACATAGTAACATCAGTAATGAAAAATAAGAAAAAAAATATCCAGTTTTGGAAACACAATACTCTAAATACATTGTGCTTATTTCCTTTCAGCTGCACCTGTTTTCTTGCATTAGAAGATAATGTGCACAGAGAGTAGCCATATTGGCACAACTTGTCTGTAATTACTCTGAAGATACATAAATAGATAATAAAAGGCTTTTAAAGAAACCATTATGATCCACTGGTTCAATGATCCGTGTTTGAGAAAATACTTTCTGACCCAACAGAATGTAAATTCTATTTGTGATGAACTACTTAAAGTTATTATTTAATCAGATAGTCTGATAGTTTCTGTGCATGGTACTAATCTGTTAGCACCTCGACATTAAATTTTGTGTCCTTTGGTCCCTCTATTTATCCTCTCCTTGGCATCTTTCTGTTGTTTCACACACAAAAGAGCTTATTGTTACCATAAAGTTTACTATTCTCCAGCTGACTCATTGGCTTGGTCAGTACTATCAATAGCTGGTCTAAAAACCAAAGAGAGAAAACTACCTCCATATTTTCAATTGAAAATTAACAACTCACCAGCTAGTTGTTGTGAAACTACAGTTATCTTCTTACCCATGCACCTTCAAAGGCATATTTTCCAAACATAGCTGAAATCTATTATTTATAAAGGGGAGTATGGGAGGAAGAGCAAGGATCTGTGAAGAATTTGAAGAGAATTTTAGTGGTATATCTTCACCTTGGTATAAAATTCTAAAACAGAACTATGACGCATGTCACTGATATTTCTTTTAAACATCCTCAGTGATGCTGATTCAAAAAACATTTATATTCTATGCAGGGAATTCTTGCTCTGTTCTCAAGCAGCTTATTATGAGAAACACACATGATTTATCAGTGTTTGGAATCTGTCTTTATATAACCTTGTAGAGTTCCTGAACATATGAAGTTCTTAATAGAAAAAGTGAATTATTTCTGATCCAAATGCCACATGGAAATGAATTTCTCTAAGTATCTCATAGTTTTACTCAATGCTAGCACCCTGAAGTGTCAGGAAAGAAATGAAAGTGAGATTGTGGCTGCAGAGTAAATGTAAATGATGTGCATTGTACATTTGGCAGCTTGTTTCTTCTTATTCTAAATTGGTTCTACAGGAAGTTTATTACTGCATCTCTCAATGACCTGTCAAAAATTTCATAGCGTGAATCACAAGATGAATCAATTAATAGTATATAATGTATATTTTATGTATTTTTCATATTTTTTTATTTTAGTTTATTAAAAAGGAAAAGCTAAGTTATGACAGCTAGAAAAAGCCTGCTGCAGTATAGTAGTTTAATAAGTATCCCTTCAGGAATACAGTAGTATTATAAATATGAACCCATGTGCAATGGCTGTACCAAAAAGAAGCTAAAGAATCTTGTTTCATTTAGTAATATTATATTGATTTTTGCCAATGAGCTATTTGTTTATTTTTAAATGTGTATTCCAAAATTTAAATGGAACAGATAAACATGCAGATATCAGCAGGTTCTATCCATCTGAGTCCTTTTTAATAGATCATGGCATCATAAAATGGCCTGGGTTGAGAAGGACCACAATGATCATCTAGTTTCAATCCCCCTGCTGTGTGCATGGTTGCCAACCGCTAGACCAGGGTGCCCAGAGTCACATCCAGCCTGACCTTGAGTGCCTCCAGGGATGGGATATCCGCAGTCTCTTTGGGCAATCAAGGAGATGTGAAATGCTTGCTCATTTACCATCTTCATTTTTATGTGGACAATAACCAACTTCCTCTGATTATCTGAGAAATTATGGAGTGCTGTACTAATGTACAGTGTCAAGAAACATAATGAATCATTGCATTATTTTGCATTATTTTGCATTATTGGATGCAGAGTATCACTTTGGGGAATTTCTTAATGCCTCAATATTTAAGAAGATGGGAATTAGAAATATATACAAACATGCAGAGAGAAAGTCAACCCAAAATATTTTAAATAATGCCTTGTTGATTTCCTGGTCTACAGAAGATGAACAAAATGTATAGTTCAAGCAAGTTGCAGGCATTCTTTTGGTAACATCATTTTCAAGTCAGGAAATCATGCATCAGCTAAGATGATGTATTGCAGTAGGCATAGGAAAATATTTTGCAAGGTACTTAAAGCACTAGAAAGTACATGTCGTTTTAATGACTTAAAGTAAAAATCCACTTTGAAGTTACAAAGCTGTTTTAGAAATGGAGAATGGGTGATAGCTGTTTATTAAATCTAATTTATCAGTATTAAGCGAAATGCATAGTGACATTCTCAGTAGTGAGGAAAGCTATGCAAGATGGTTAGTGGTCCTGAGGAAAAAGTGATATTTAGCCTTTTCTGAAGCATTAGTTGTTGGCAATGGCCATCAAGCTTGTGTTAGCAAAAATTATTTCTCTTTGCTTGGGTGTTAGACGTCACCATGAGGTATGAGAGGATCAAGAGTCTCTTTCAAAAGTTTGATAGAACCATTTTTCTTTTCTTTCTTTTCTTGCGTTTATTTGGAATGAATGTTGCATTTAGATAATACCATTTACTATTAGTTTCAGAGCAGGCCAAAGTATCTCTGGTCACCAAGCTCTAATGCTGGCACCACAACCTATCTGAGAAGCAGTAAAGATATGTGTGGCTGTGGAGTGCGTCCAACATGACAAATACTATGCAAGGGTGAAGAATTATTAAAAAAAAAGTATGTTAGTAAGAATAATGGTCATGATGTTTGAATACCTGCAATAAATAATTATTAATTATCAAATATTACTGCTTATTTTGGCGGTTAATCAAATAACAATATTATTTTATACACAATTTATTTAACATTTTCAAGTTTGTGAATATGATTTTCAAGCCCTTTATTTGTAGACAACTTTCTTAGTGAAGAGATTGTGTATTCAGAAGAGTAATAATGAGTCAATAATCAGTCTGTCATGTGAAGGGAAAAAGTGGGTTGAAAATTTGATATTAATTTGTTCAGTTAACTGAAATAGCATTCTTCTACTTGTGGCAGAAAAAACTGACCTTAATGAATTGAGTAGAATGAAGCTGTTTTATCCCAGATAAGTTCAGAATTTAAGACACTTGGAGTATACATTGCTAACAGATTGAAAATGTTACGTTCCTGCTTGTCACTGAATGCTCTCTCATGTTTGAAACACTGGCTACAGTGCGATTTAGCAGCTGTTGATTTCTCTCAAGAAAAATGAGATTAGGAAACATATTTAAAAATTCTTTGCCTCTAAAAAATAGAAAGCTAATTGAAAAATCCTAGAAAGACGAGAAAAGGAAATAACACAGTTCTATGATGATATTAATGGTTTTAATAGTGGGGTTATTATTTTGCTATATATCAGCATGTTTACTGTAGTAAACAATGCATGCTCACAGGCATAATAGAGAAAATGCACTGACAGTGGGATATTAAGTTAATGTAATCTGTTGTTTTGGTACTAAGAAGGTCTGGCAGCATTTGTGCTTGACAAGAATTCTCTTTTTTATGCAAATTTATGATCATTGCTTTGTGATAAACTTTCATTACTTGTGTGAAGCTCATTACAAATACTGACCACTGAGATGAATATCTTATTGCAGATTAATGTTAATATGGGACTGAACTGCAATTGGTAGAATGACTCCTTCTGACATTGTGAAGATGTAGGTGTAATTTGAGGTGTAGCATCTTTGAGTGCATTCCTGAGCAATTCACCTCATTACCTTATTTATAATTCCTGGAGGTGTCAAAAAATATTATGCATTTCCAAAGTGGCACACAAAGGTCTCTCCTTTTTGTTTTAATTTTTTCATAGAAAAAGCAGGCTGATTATTCAAATTGGATATTATAACACTTCATTTCAGACACTGATTATCTTTCATCTCATTAAATAGCTGTTGAAAAATAATTTATGATTCAGTTACTAACAGATGATAAAAAATTCATTTGAGGTAATGGCAAAATCAGATTATATTTTATTGCTCAATGTCTATTGGTTTTGATATGGGGACAGTGGATTAATTATACCTCTCTTTTACCATCTCTGTAACATGAAGAAATACCATTAGAGTGAGATGAATGACTTCATTCAAAGAAGAATCTTTCTATTTTAATTACAAAAATACAGGTAATAAAAGAAACAGCCATGACTATTTTTCATCTCATATAACTCACTCAGAAACTGCATCCAAACTGGCTTTGGAATATCTCAGTTACCAGATATTTAAAGGCTAAAGTAAAGTCTCACTGTGCTATTGCTTCTTCATGTCCTCAGGAATTGTAACGGAAGCAGGAATTTACATTTTTTGTAAAGTCACCGATAGTTTGGTGTTCAATGACTTTTCAGATGTAAATAAGGTGATTTTGCTCTACAAGGTTTATTTTTCCTCCTTTCTTTCCTTTTTCATCTTCTCTCTTAACAAAGTAAAATACAAGGATCAAGTGAATGTTGGTGCTGATGTAAGATGTCAGACTGACAGCCTTAGAAAATGAAGGCCTTAATTATCCCTAGAAAATGGACAGCACGGAGAGCACCAGTGCAAATTACCTTCACTGAATTGTTTATTCCCAGAACTCAGTGAGCACTTCTAGGGATTAGAAAACAATTTAATCTCAGAATCAAAGTGGCTCTGAGGTCTGCAGCTTCAGTGGTGAAACTGCTGAGAAGGGAGCCAATTAGCAGCAGCTGTGACAGCTTTATTTCCAAATCATAAACATGTCTGTCTACTAGAAACTAGTCTGAGATCATCATCCCACACACTATCCAACAGTTGCTAGGGCAGGTACAACCCTCAGTCATGCACAACTCTGTTATGTTGTGTTGGTGACCTACAGATAAAGGATGTTGTACTTCCTGAAGCAACACAATTTCCACAGTGTACTATGAAGGGTGGAATCTTGAACCTTAATCGGGGTAGGAGCTGTGGTCACTTAGCTTGAGAAGTGTTTGAGATTTCAAGGGATCAGAAAATGAGGTCAGGATTTACCACGATGTTAAAATCTGAATTCTTGTATTAACTAGAGCAATAACATTTGTAACATTTGGGCAGAGCTCCAAACTCTGTCTTGATTATCTCTTTATAATATTGTCCATGTATTGGGAAACCTAGAAATTCATTAAACACAATAAACCCAAAACACCTTCCAAGCCATTGAGCTAGCAGCTAATATGCTGACTTTTGTGTTAAACTGCATAAAATAGAATTGGAAGGTACTACTTAGTGCTTTACAGGATTGCTTGCTTTAAACCTGTGTTCCTCTAGCTCAAGCTGCTAATTATGGCAGAGCAGGTGATAGTTCCCACCAGGAGTAGCTATGAGCCGGAGTGGAGCACTGGCACTGAGAAGGGACTGGAGGCAGTAGAAATGCTTGCATTCATGAATGAGCAATACATGTGTTTTTCCTCATTGGGTGCACTGTTTGTAGGCTGTGAAACTGCTTTCAGTTTCCAGATGTCTTATTAAGTGCATAAAGAAAAAAACGCCCAGAAGCAAGGGACCGTGACTGAGTGGAAGTAACTTGGAAAATGAAAACTGGTATAACCTAATTTCATTGCTGTTTTTTTCACTACCAAAGGAAAAAGTGGAGTATACCATGACTATTATTTTTTATTGTGTTTTTTGTTTTATTTTGTTGTTTATTTATGTATTCCTTTTTCTTAACCCTGTACTGCATTAGGACCCATGAATTCCACAGAGAAACTATTTCAGTAGTTATGCTTGAAGTTTTCTTCCTATTTCTGTTTCTGTTACAAGCCATTAAAACTTGTCTGTGGGTAGTAGAGTCTTAGAGGTCATTTATGGGCTGAGGGCCTAAATCAGCTTTCATACTCTTGACTGTATGCTGTTTGATATAACTCACCAAGGGCAAATGATAGAGAGGAAGAAGAGGAAGGATAATATAAGAAGACTTGGTTGGATTATCCATGCTACTATTCTTAAAACAACCAAGGTCAAATTATGAAGGCTAAGTCACATAACAAAGTAGCAGAGAACAGATGGGGAAAACTGAACTGAAAATACAAGTAAACTGATGGATAAGCAGCGGAGATTGGAAAAGCAGACATGATGATGTTGTGTTCATCAAGCTCTTGATTCTCTAAGAAAAAATAATTTCTGGACAATCTGAAAGAGGAATAAAATAGGAAACCATTTTTTTTTTTGTAGAAGAGAAATGTCAAAACCTTTTTTTTATAAAAGTCAGAAAAACAAACAGGTAAGAGGGATTCGTTTTATTGCTTTTTAAGATATTTTGAAAATTTTGGGTGACATAAATTAAACTTAAAAAAATTGTAAAATTACATCATTCACAATAGTTTTATTTGTTTCGACTGGAAAATGATAAGGATACATAGTTGTGTCATTTTATTTTTCCGTTTTATGCTATAGACCTTATTTTTATCTTTCTCTCCATCTGTCACTGATGCATCACTGAAAGAAGCTTTCATCAGGAGTACAGTGGCCTGAGAACACAGTTTTGAGGAAACACCAGTGGGAGTCTTGTGGAGAACATCTTAGGTTTTATTCATCAGTGTCAAACAGAAATGGATAGCCGCATACAGAAACCTGCCTGAAATACTGGTAATTTAGAGAGTCTGACAGATCTTGATACAAGTTTCTTCTTTCTGCTTTTGTTTTTGTTTCTGTTATTTATTTATTTATTTGTTTACTTACTTTCTTTCTTTCTGTAACCAGGCAAACGTAGTTGTTTCTCCTGTCATTCTTAAGGGCTTTGGAATTACTTATAGTTATTTTTTCCATAATACATTTGATTTAAATGTCTCTGTGCTTCAGTTGTTCATATAAATACAAGTCTGCAAGAACTTGTATTTATACGAACTTTCCAAGAACTTTCCAAGAAATACATGGACTTCAGTGTTGAGTTTTAGAAATGGATACTTCAGTGGAATTAGTCACAGGATATATCTGAGCTATACTTGAGCAGTCAAATGAGGTCTGTCTCAGAAGTCTTCATTGGAATTAAACGAGATTGCACATCTGAAAAACTTTTGAATAGCTGTAGAATTAATTTTCACCGCACATTTCCCAATATAATGGTCTCAGAGTTTAAATTACTGTTGTGTCAAATAAAGTCACCTGCAGAGGCCTGTACCATTAATAACTCAATTCTAAGTAGATATTGCCGGAAGGTGAGATTTTTTTTTTTGTTTCGTTATTTGTTTGTGTGTGTCTGCTTAAGTCCTCTCCTTTTCTGCCAGAAAAGTCCCCATGCTTGTGGAAATGTAGGATTTTTGACCAGTGCTGAGCAGGAGAAAAATAAAGAGAACTTGGGTAGTGATTTATTAAAATGTCCTTTGAATTAGGAAATGCTTTCACTGAAAATGTTTTACTGATTAATCTGAGTTGGGAAATTTGAAGATTTCCTTTCAGGATGTGCAAAGTTAAGAAATGGTGACTTGGTCGTGAACTTTAACGTGCTCCTCATATAATGAGGAAAAGTAGATGTTCATAATGCTGTTGTTATGGGAGCAAAAAGTGAGAAAAGCTCATATTTAGTTAAGAAAATAGAAATATTTTAGAATGTGTAGAATGGAGGAAAACAGTATAGTCTGGCAAGGTTGAATTTCCTTTCTTGTCAGCATAGTATGTAACAGGATATAACTTTTCAGAATACTGCCTTTATATATAGTCAGCCATTACTGTTGCTATAGTGATATGATATATATTGCTTTGTGTGCTACATTATTAGAACGACACAGTGTGTACTAATATATAGTTGGATAAACATGTTTTCTGCTTGATGGTCTTCAAGAAGACAACTGGTTGAGGTTAAAGAGGTTTCAGAGTGTGAATGGATAATTAAGACAATTTGCCATCTGCCAAGCAAGAAAAAGAACAATCAAAATAGAATCATACACTCCAATGGAGTAGCACAGTTATAGCAGGCAGCAATTATACCTGTTGTCCCAGTGATTATTATTTCATTAGGCTCAAGACTGAAATGATACCTTTGCTGATGTAGAAAATTGTGGCTTCTACATACAGCAGTCTCACAGTGCATGTGGACAGCTGCTGTCTATTTATCACACACAAGAGAAAGGATATTGCATAGAAGAAAAAATGCATTCTTTATTAGATTTTCTTATAAAAATCAGGTCTATCTCTCTATCTTTAGTCTTTATGTTGATGTAAAGATATTCCTAGGTAATTTCAAACGCAGGCACAACTAGTAACATGTTTGGAACGGAGGTCAACTTGATTTAATTGATCAAACGTGATCAATTTGTATCTTGACCCAAAACCATGTATAATATCCAGAATATTAAATTATTGAGCCCTTACGGAGCTGAGACATTTACATGAGATATGAGCCAGAAAGACCCTACTGTGCGTCATTAATAAAGGCAGATTTTATTGAATCACAATTTAAGTTTTAGACTTGGATACTCAGAGACTGGATGATACAGTCATGAACACTGTAATAAGAGTTTTATGCATTTGAGAGAAAGATGCCTTTACAAATAATTATTCTATAGCCTCAGTGCACAGCAGCCACTGATGAAAATAAACAGTTAAAAATGAGTCATCTCTACAGATGATAGATGTGTAACAGTCAATCAGCAGATATGCTTAAATGTTGGAAGAAGGATAGTAACTGTGCTTGTTATTTCACACTCTTTTTCAGATGGAGCAGGAGAGAAATGAACACCATGTTTTTGTATTAGTTCTTGTGCTGTGTTTAAACTGCAGCATGATATTTACGTTGTGAAAGTTATCATCTGTCTTGATATGCTGTAATATACTAGAACACATGGAAGGCAATGTATATCGTTAATCTGTTATACTAAGCTGAGAATTTTAAAATAAACACCTACCTTCACTTAATAAATGATCTTTGGTAAATAATTAAGCAGATTATCCACAAATTTACCACCTTTATGTCTCTAATGCAAAAATTAATGAGTGATGCTTCTGACCATCTGCTTTACAGATATTCTGGCAGGTGTAAGTACTCAAACCTAAAGAGGAATTATGGAAAACAAACCTTTTAGGCTGGTTGTCTTTCTATACACCTTAAGTAAAAGTTTATAAAAGGTTGAACTCTATTTTTATATGTGTACAGACAATGTGGAAGAAATGTCTAAATATTTACCAAGGTATCTAGAGCATAAAAATATTCGGTGCTATTTAAGACAGCATAGAAACTGTTAAAATTGCTACCTGCATTTCATAATTTGTTGTCATGGCTATCAAAATCCATTATTAATCTTGGTTGATAGTTTTTGGTAAAGGGAATTTTAGGTTGTCATTAAGAAAATGCCATGGACCATCTTCTACACCGTGGGAAACCAAAATCCTTATCCTATCTTAACCTTCTAGTATATAATTTCTTTGCTATCTTGAAAGTGGAGTATACATTTAAACTCTTTCTCAAAAGTACAGAAAGTTTTTATGTGTAAATTTGTAGTGTAGAGGAGGGCAATGTCCATTTATATCTTTAAAAATTCCTCTTGAAAATTTATAATTTTTTGCAACATACTTCAGTGTTTTAATCCAGAAAATCTAAAATTTTATTTCCAAAGGTTTTTCAGGATTCATATGTTTCTATTCTCTTTATAGGGACTGAAAGTTGAAAGGAAGGAATAAGAACAACCTGGTGCCAAAAGGAAACAACCTGGGCTGAGCAGGTCCACTGTTCAGTCCACTGATTTTCCTTCCTTATAGATGAATTCTATCAGCAAATTCTTTTTTGTAAAGCCAATGTAATAGTTGAAGCAGGAATCATTCAGAGTCCATTCAGTGGAAACTCTAGATTGAAACTCATTTTTGTGGGTCCTGTAAGGTTACTTCACATCTCCAAAGTAAATATACTACTATATTTGAATTAGGAACTGTTTTCTCACAGACATCAATTAGAAACGAAAAATTATTTGAATTTTAAAATATTTTTTAATTTTTTATATATTTTAAAAAATATATTTTTCCGTAGTCTTAGTTTAATTATTTTCCTTTTTACTCTTACATTGTATTTTCACATACTTTCTTACATCCACTCTTACTGATTCCAATTAATGTGCAAATTTCTTACGACAGTATGGGTTTACTGTTGCCAGTCATTCAGGTGATTGGATCATTTATAACCAGCTGTTTGTAGAGATATGTATAACCTTTTTCTCTTTTTTTTCAGATAGAAAAATGTAAAAATAACTTTACTTTTCGGTAACTACGTAAAAAAGTAACAACATATAGTCAATTTTGCAGCACAGATAGTACTAGTCTGTTTTTCTCTGCTTTATTTAACTTTAGGCTGCTCTTTCTCCATGTGACATTTATCTCTATTATTTCACACAAATAACTTACCACTGCTAATTAGTACAAATTTTCAGTTTCTTTCTTATTAATTTGTTTAACTTTTGTTTGAATGCTTATGAATAATTCTTAGTGTCTGCTTTAATAGTTCTGCAATGAAAGAAGCTAATCCCACTTCACCAAAATGTTTCAGATATCATTCAGTTATCAAGGGAGTGTGTGGGGAATTTGTGGAAATGTTTGTTGGTGAAGACAGTCTCTTTCTCATTATTAGAAGCAGGTAAATAAGTAGGTTTTTTTTTTTTTTTTTTTTTTTTTTTGTTTGTTTGTTTGTTTTTTTATTCATCACCAGATGAATGTGATGACACTGAAAATCAGAGAAGTTGATCTTGCAAAAATGGACCAGTCTTAGTGAGCTGTAGGATGGGAAGAAAAATTTTTATCCTAAGATGTCTTCAAGGCAATACTATTTTTTATGGTCTGATACCCTTCTTTTTGACTTTTACTTCTCTCAGCTTCCACGTGTTTTATATCTATGCAATTTACAGTAGCTAGGACTGAATAATTTTCCGCGGAACCGATAAGAATAGTGTGAGCACAGAGAAACTTTCTTAAGATTCATCTCAAGGCTGTCATTAGCCACCAAAAAGTGTAGATGTAAAAACTTTGTGAGAGTTGTTAAGTTTCATCTTATCCACATAGCTCTTCATTTCGCTTTTTCTCATTCTTGCTTCCATCTCTTCTATAGGACATGATTCCAGTTTGGTTTGATAATTGTTTTATATCTACCTTGCACTGGTTTCCTGATATGGATTTGAGTTTTGCTAGTGTTCTTATCTGACCACCTTTGAGTAAGTCTGAAAAATCTGTACCCTTTAGATCCTGGCCTAGTATGTGGCTGAGTTCTTATCCTTTCTCATCTTAATCTTTCTCTAGACTCACAGGCACTTAATGCTAAGTTTCAGCTTCAGTCTTGTGAAGTCCTGAGACTGCTTCCTCTTCTGTTTATAAGGTAGGTTTTATGTTATGGTTCTTCTTGCTTGGACTGTTTGACTGCAGAAAGTAGTCTTTGACTACAAAAGGAAATAACTCACTTTGCCAAGGTCAGTGAAATGGAAGGAGCAAATAGCTATTAAAAGAAGTGAACATATAAGTACAATTCAAAGTTCCACCAAACAGCATTATTTATTACTGAGTTATGACCTCAGAAGATTGCATTTGATGTTCCTTGTTGTTATTACTAGCGGGTTTGATTCTTCTTGCATGAGGTGGAATTTCTACTGGAAAATTGCTTATTCTGTTTATTTGACATCACATAATTTTAAAAGCTCACAAACTTTCAATAATTTAATCATTTAAAACCTCTAAAAAATATCATGAATGTTATTATCTTCACTTAACAGATAAGAAATTGAGAACACAAAACGACTTAGGTGTTTGTGAGAATATTAGGAACAAAATTGACATCTCCTTAGACACAGCGAGAAGCTGTGACACAGCTGCCAGAAGGTTATTCCTCTTTCCAAATTAGATTAGTTGGAGTAATTGGAGTTTGTAGTCTTTCATGGTCCTAGGTATTGATGATGTAGAAAAGCTTGCTGTGAGTATACCTTTTTCTTCAGCCTTTTCACTTACCAATTTTGCCCAACACGCAGTCATACGGGGTCAGATATATTCTTATGAGGGAAAGATGGCAGTCTTCAATACAGTGTTTTCATAGTTCTGTTTCTATAACTAAACACTTATTTCTTACAGCAGTGATAAAGAGCTGATCAGTAGAAGTAAATGAAAAGAAAATTCCCTAATCAAGATGAACTAAAGTTATGGCTTATGAGATGGATATACCGGAGGAGGAAAAATAAAAGAAAAGAGGGAGGGAGGGAGGAATAGTACATGAATAAAGAAACAAAGCAATAGCAAGGCAGAGTTACTGGAGAAGTTGTCAAGGTTCAAACGTTCTACCTTGAAGAAGAAATGTGGTATTTCCATGGGATGAATAAACATGTAAATTGTAGACGTCTTGACTATTAAGGTATATGAAGTTGTAATCAAAAGAAGTACTTTGCATGAAGCCTCAGTTTTTATGCAGCTCAGAAATTCTCCCGAAACTCATTTAACTTTTTTTTTTCTCCTCATTTCAAAGCATCTTCTTTCTAATGTAGACTATTCTGTGACTTTAGTCTAAATATCTAGGCATAATTCACTTTTGCCTTGGCTTATGCTTAGCTTAACAATATAACAGTTGACAGTTTGCCTTTCTGTGATTTATATCTGCGTTAAGGCTTTTTATTACACCATATGTGGGATTGGTGATAAAGACAGGCTAAAAGAGTTTCACATATCTTCCATATCTGGCAGTATATTGAATTTTCCGTGCTTTTTTTGGTTTTGTTTTGTTCTTCTGTTTTTGTTTTGTTTTTGTTGTTGTTGCCAAGGCCAAGACTTCTTTATTTCTTTTTGTAAATAACAAAAAGAAAATCTCCATCATCAGCACTATCATTTCCTTGTCTTTCAACTTATCAGCCTCTTCTCCCACTTTCAGTCATACTCTCACTATTAGCAAAGAAAGAAGCAAAATGCTTATTTTACTATAATCGATTCACTCATTTTATTTTCCATTTTGTATGTGTACATGTAATTTCCTCAATGGAACAAAAAAGGTTGTGTGAGACTAGACAGCATATACTATGTCAGAGTAGACTTATTTCGATTGAATGGACTGCTGTGGTGAATGAAAACATTCATGGTGGCAGCTGTAACATGTGAGTCTTAGCCTAGCACAAGTTTTGATGTAGATGTGTGAGTAGGTCTGGACTGCTTTCAGGTTCATGGAAGACTCCATAACCAGAAAACATTTCCTGTTTTTCTCATGAAATTGACAGGATAAACTGGGAAATTAAACAATGGAGTTAGTGTCTTTTCATTTTATTATAATCTGTAGGTCAACTTTTATTTTCACAAAGTTCTTGTATGCTTTTTCCCTTTCCTGCATGCCACCTTCTTTCCATCTGAATATCATTTTCTAAATTAGCTTTACTTAGGGTGACAAGCAAAACTCATGCTGGATATATATCTGATTTTAAAAACCCTCTTGCTTGTGTGGAATTAGCACAGGGAGGAAACTGTATGTATTCAGCATAAATTCCTCAAGAGGAAGCTAAATTGCAGTTTAGTTCACTTTTGAGCCTTGCTTTGAAGCCTGCAGAACAATTCATCTAAGGCTGATTTTGTCTAGCACTTTTTGTGCTCCAAGAAGTATTCCATTATCTCACTCTTATGTCATGCCTACAATGTACCTGGATTTCAGGGTAAGTGGGGAAAATTGTAGCATCTACTCTGGTAAGGGCTAACATTCTCCAGTGCAGAATGTCCTTAGCAATGCTACTCAATGGTCACTTTATTCTCCAGATCTCCTGCTGTGGGACCGGGATCATGCATGGGATTTAAATTTGGCTGATGGGGCTGTCCTGTACATTAAACTAAACTGTACAAAATCATATTTAAGCAGTATGACAGAGCCATTGTTTAAACAGATGTGGTCATGCCATTTTACACAGACTCAAATACAGTACAGTGTGCCAGTTCATTCCACTGAGATTGAGCAATGGCTGCATTCTACTCTGTACAGTACATTCACATTTCTTCATTTTATATTGCAAGGGACTTTCACTTTGTGGGCATAGTCAGTGTAAATCTATTAATTCCAATACTTAATCTGGTCAGAGCCAATATATTTTGTAGACAGCCTGTGTTAGAACTTAATTCTCATAATTATTTAAAGTGGTATAACTCATTGCAGACACTGTGTGCAAGTCATATAGTTAATCTGGTTACAGCTCTCAGTGCAATCTGTACAAATCACAAATCACACATCACAACATTTTAATTACATTGTCACTCTACATTGCATACAGTTTGTGAAAATCTCAAGGTTATTTCACTCTTAGCTAATGATGGTAAAAACCTGTGCATTTTATGCTTGGACGCAAGAAACCCAGTCTCAATGAGTTAGGAAGTGTACTGATTTTTTTGTTTGTGTTTGTTTCATTTACATGGGAAAACTAAATAGGGCATTATCATTAGAAATCAGTGTTTTCAAACTATGAATATTAATTTTACAGCTACAAGGACCAGAAGTCCATATATCTTTCCTTTCAATATCTAAAGGGAGGCTAAGAGAAAGTGACTGCTGTACAGGGTCTATTGCGATACAAGAGGAAATTGTCTGAAACTAAAAGAGGGGAGATTTAGTCTGTATAAAAAGAAATTTTTAAAAATAAGGGTGATGAGGCATTGGCACAGGATGCCCGGAGAGGTGGTGGATGCCCTGTCCCTGGAAACATTCAAGATCACAGAATCACAGAATCACAGAATCACCCGGGTTGGAAGGGACCCCAAGGATCATGTAGTTCCAACCCCCCTGCCTAGCAGGGCCACCAAACATACACATTCAGATCAGGTTGCCCAGGACCCCGTCCAGCCTGGCCTTAAACACGTCCAAGGACGGGGCATCCACAACCTCCCTGGGCAGCCCATTCCAGGGCCTAACCACTCTCCTAGTAAAGAACTTCCCCCTAACATCTAACCTAAATCTTCCCTCCTTCAACTTAAAACCATTTCCCCTAGTCCTGCTATCGTCAGCCCTTTTGAAGAGTTTACTCCCCTCCTGGGTGTAGGTTCCCTTCAGGTACTGATAGGCTGCAATGAGGTCACCCCGCAGCCTTCTCTTCTCCAGGCTGAACAAGCCCAACTCCCTCAGCCTGTCCTCATAGGGGAGGTGCTCCAGCCCCCTGATCATCTTAGTCGCCCTCCTCTGGACCCTTTCCAAAATCTCAATGTCTTTCTTGTACTGAGGGCTCCACACCTGGACACAGTACTCCAGGTGGGGCCTCACAAGAGCCGAGTAGAGAGGGACAATCACCTCCCTGTCCCTGCTGGCCACCCCTCTCCTGATGGAGCCCAGGATCCCATTTGCCTTTCGAGCTGCCAGAGCGCACTGCTGGCTCTGAAGATAAGACTGAACAGGGCTCTGAGCAACCTGATCTAGCTGTGATCTCCCTGTGCATTGGAGAGGAGTTGGTCTAGATGACATTTAAAGGTTTCTTCGAACTCAAATGATTAAAGGGTATTCCATAAATTAAAGTTTATATGCAAGTGCAGTTTTTTCTTGTTTGGGGCAAGTAATAATGAAATTCATCTCTCTGAAGCCAGCTCTGATACACAGTGCAGCACCTTTAAGGCAGCTGAGCCCACTAAACAAAACAGTTAAAGTAATAAAGCCCCACATTTCAGAAGTAATTAAGTCAGGCACCATGCTGTATGGTGCAGACATACAGCCTTAGGTTCCACAATGAGCTTGCTTGCTCTGGCAGTGGCATCCCACTCTCAAACACCACCAGGTGTGCTGAGACTCTGTGCTCTGTAGCCTGTACATCAGCTTTGAAACTGAAGGGCCAAAGCTCCTGCTCAGCGGCTGCTTAGCTTCTCTGCACAGGAGACACTTTTATTGATCTCCTTATTAAAAGTGTGTTTCAGTAATTTATGGGAGTGACTGCATTTACTGTAAAATAAACATTATTGCATTTGTCCTCTACTTGCCCTATCAAAGCAAGTATTATAGTTTTGTTCACTTTTTAAAAATTTCTAGAAAAAGTAAGCTTTCCTTACTGCATCTTTGGCTACAATGACTGCTACAAGAGCAAGAAGAGTGTTGATTCTGTGTTGATTTTCCATTGTAGAAATTTAGACTAGAAATTTAGACACAAAGGAGTCCTTGACCTGTACTTCTATGTGTGCTCCAAGGTATCATATCACACAATATATGTAGAAACGTAGCTGTTGTGACTTTTCCAAATAATCCAGCAGGTATCAGAGAAGACTCAGTAACTAGGCTTCATCCAATATCTCAGTGTTTTTTTACCACTACATTCTGTGGTTTGTTTTTTTCTTAAAAGGTGAAAATTTGTCAATCAGGAGTTGTATTTTTTTTTTTAAAGATATTGTAAGCATAAACTCATGTCAAAAATAACAGTGGAAAAATCTGCAATTTTTTCTTCTCTGCTTCTTCTTCTGACAGAGGCAAATCTGTCAAATCAGCATTGCAAGACTTCCCAGTTGAACCACAGATTTTTCTTTAATTTTTTGCTTCTATTTTATGTAAATAAGAAGCATTTTTAGAAGTATTTTTAAAAGAATTCCTTTACAGAAAGGCTGCTTTATGTCAATTCAGAAACAAGATCCTAGACAGATGATCTGAGTCCAGATGACAGGTATAGCTGTATATGTGAATGAGGTTGCCACTCTCTGCACAGGTATACAAGAGAGCCCTCCACAAAATGTTGAGAAGAATATGTTTCAAAAAAAGTATTGTGAATGGAGAAGAAATATTAGAACAGGAAAACTATGACAGAAATTGTAGACTTGAATTTGAAGGAAGGGTCACATTCAAAGCAATTCCTGAGTTGAAAAGGTACAAGGAAGCTTTGTCAAGACAATTGAAAGCTCTGGAAGCTATGAATAAAGATGATTTTTGTGAATTTGTAGGACGCGCCATGCAAAAGGAGAATATCCAAAGCAAAAATGGGCAGAACTATTGGATTGGGCTAGCTAACGGGTTTATATCACATGCAGCTGTCTCTATCTCTTAATAGCTTCAAGTGGTCCATGTGCATCTGGAGAAGGAACTTATAGTGGCATGTGGGAACCCTGGGGATGGAAGATAGTGAAGTATACTGACATTATGAGGATGTAGGTCTCTGTTTTATGGTTGCACAAACTGTAACATCTAAGAGCTTCTCCTTGAACTGAATGGTGGCTCTACGGGAACAGCGGTTGTCATTCTGTTTGGTAGGATTTTACCACATGAATGGCTGGTTAGTTTTACAGGTACCTAGGCAACTGTATTTCCTTGTAAAGACAAAATGTTTCTTGAATGAGCAATAGTGTTATTCTGAAGCCTGCTTAACTTTCACTTTACATTATCCTGTATTAAATACCCAAAGATTCATACACTGAAGAGTGAGTGATAAAGGTAAGCTTAGGATATATAAAACGGGAAGAATTCTTGATCCTTTATACCTATCTACTTTGCAGAGAGACGTATTTTTAGCTTTTTACAAAAAAATCACATACTGGCTGTTACTACTCCTCACAATGTTGTTTGAAAGAACTGAGAGTTTTATACTATTTGTACCTCAAATTCACCTGTATCATCATTTCTGTAATAATTGTTTAGTGTTCTGTTCATGATCAAATGCTTTTTTGTTTGTGACTTTCAGAACAATCCCTTTCTTTTCTGAAGGATGCATTGTGGGAGAGCACAATTTCCTTACATAGTGGAACGCTGCCTGAACAGACACCCATTCAGTGAATAGCATTTTACGTGAGATGTTGCAATTTATATTTCTGTATCGCTTGGAACTCCAAACATAGATCAGAATAATGCTATTTTGACACTAGAAAAACACACACATACAAACATATTTTTCTCCCATAAAGCTTACAAATATAACATGAAAGGAAGCAGACAAGATACCAACAAGAACAGTGGAAGGAGAAGGTGAAACTTGTCTGAAACCTCGGGGGGTTTTATGACAAAGCGTGCAGGGGTCTGGATTAAATGATGAGTAGGACTAATATGATGATTTAAAGGAAGAAGGAAAAAAAGTATGAAGAGTAAGCAAACGAGGAAGTAGGTAGGGACATCCTGTGTGCAGCAGAGTCTTTGTCCCCAAACTGGTATTACTTTAATGGGGAAGGTAGGTGTCAACAGGCTTGAGCATTATCTAAGAATTTACTTAGAAGTTTATAAGAATGGAAATTGCCATCTTCAAGATATATGAAAATTTGTAAGTATGGGAAGAGAACTTGGAGTTCAAAGGTAGATTTGCAGGTTCACCAGGTTGGGTAAATGCTGTCAAATGTTTAACAGTTGTAAAGTGAGAGCATCTATAATGTTTTAAAATGTTTTTTGTTTGTTTGTTTGTTTTTGTTTTTGTTTTTGTTTTTTTAATCTACAGTATATGAGCTAAAATTTGATTACATTAAAAACTGTCTTAATGCAGTGGTACTTGCTGAGGGTCAAATTCCATATTGAGTTTACACGTTTGGGGCCCTCAACACAGAAAAGATACAGAGCTTTTGGAGAAGATCCAGAGGAGGGCCACAGAGATAATCCAAGGGCTGGAGCACCTCTCCTATGAAGATAAGATGAAGGAACTGGGCTTGTTCAGCTTGGAAAAGAGAAAGCTGGAGTGAAACGTAATTGTGGCCCTTCAGTATTTAAAGGGTGTTTATCAATGTTTTACATGGGTAGATAGTGATAGGACAAGGGATAATGGTTCTAAACTAAAGGAACAAAGATTTAGGTTAGATGTCAAGGGGAAATTTTCTACTGAGAGAGTGATGACGTGTTGGAATGGGCTGCTCAGAGAGGTTGTAGATGCCCCATCCCTGGAGGTGTACAAAGATAGGTTGGATGGGGCCCTGGACAATCTGATCTAGCACTTGCCTAGTGGCTGGCAACCCTGTCTGATGATCCTTGAGGTCACTTCCAATGCAAGTGAGTGTACGATTCTAAGAAGAGTTAAAGAATTGATGGTGAAAGAGGAGAGATACAAAGACATGCTTGCATTTTGAAAACAGAAAGGGGCATTAGACTGAAAAGCAAAGAATAATAATACTAAAGAAGTTGAAAGGTGTGAAGGAATTCAGAGATGTCTGGGGCAGGTGGATGGTTTGTAAAACAAACAAACAGAAAAACCTAACGAAGCAGGTAAAGAGATTTTGTCTTTGAAATAACTTAAAGAGGAGGAAAACATGAGGAGTGAACTTTGTAACAGGAAATTAAACAAAGTCTGAGCAAAGTTTAATACAAACAAAATTTTGTAACTCAGAACTCAAATTTAGAAGTTATATTGGAGAAGTGTGCATATGTGAAGACAAGACAGAACGAGCAGGAAATATATTTGAAATTCAGAAAAAAGTAGAATTTCTGAAGGAATAAAATAATTTTTAAAAGTTTCATTGGATTGATTTTAGATTTAGTTTTCTTAAATTGAGTGCCATATAACTTGGTCTGCTTTCCAATAGGACATTTTTTCCTAAATATGCAAACATAATGGTTCTAGACTATTTTGTGATTAAAAAGAGAAATCCATTCTGTTTATTGAGCATTCTTCAAAAATTAATATCGTATTTTTTATTTGTTCTTTAGTGCATTTGATACTAAGAAACACACTTCTACTTTTCTTACCTGAAAAGTTTTATCTGAATGATTTGTTTATGCCTTCTCCATTAAGATACGGTACCAAGTTAGAAATACATACCTGCTGTTGTATGTTAATTAGCAGCTGTGAAAGGAGTCTAGAAACCACCTATTTTTCTGAAGCTCAGCTCTGAAATTCAGATATTATAAAAAAAAAGAGCTTTAAGAGTTTATAAAGATGACAATTACGGCTGATATAGACCAAACCTTTTTTGAACAATGACACTGTGGAAAGTTAAACTAATGACTTTAATGTGGCCTCAAGAGCCATGTAGCAAAGATACACTGTATTCTGAGAACTACCTTTTTCATTATTTGTCAATCTTCCATGCTTAATCCATAAAATTTTTGAAATTTCTGTACAAGGTTTTTATTAATTTACAGATATTTTTCAAGATTCATATTAAATTTTCATTTTATAAAAGACCTCTTCTTGATAACTGTACTTATATTACAAAATCTGAATCTGTAAAACAGTGTTAAAAATAGGTAAATGTTTCACTGAGTAGAAGAAAAGATGAAAAAAGAAAACATAGCAATTTTTTTTTCTTGAAAATAATAACTTAAAAAATCTGTCCATCAATTTATTGAGCTTTAATGTGAAGAATGAGAAAATTTATTTCTTTGCTGTATTGGAGACTTTGTGAAATGGAAATATTTTGCCCAGTGTTATTAGCAATCAGGAAGCACTAAAAAGAAAGTGGTTTACTTATCTCCTTTAAGAACAACCAGTATGAAAATCCGCAATTGACAAGTATTTTGATTAAGGATGTGGAAAACTGTAGTGGTAGAAGTGATTAAGTATTCTTGAAGTACTGTCATGAATTTATATGTGTTTGAAGGGAAGGTGTATATGTTTTGGTTTAAAGTAAATGTTCTGTTAAGTATTTCATGTACCATAACTCCAGCAATATTTTCACTAGAGTTCACTAGAGATGTTAAGATTGTTTCTGCCTATGTCAGTAAAAGCACCATTTCTCTATTAATTGCTTTTCTCTGAATGAAGTCCTAGAAAAATGCTGTTACATAATTCATACATGCATGGAAGTATATATTTTTCTATGCTACTTTTACTAGTAGTAATATATTTCTTTTAAAAAATGGTCTGGTTTTTTTTCCAAGTTTGCCTTCATTTTTGTGTTCTATGAATTAAGAAATCCAAACGCTTCACAGGGTGATTATCAAAGCACATATGATGTTTTAACTTTAAATGTTTTGGGATTGGAATTTCTGAAATATACCTACAAAGCAAAAATATAAAAGCGGACAAAAACTAAAGTCACAATGAGAAATTTGACTTCAGAATGATTTTTAATTTTAATAATAGAGCTGTACTTATGTTTACCTCCCACTATCTTGTCTCTTCTGCTCTCCATCTCCAAAAGATACCTTTTCAAAAGACACAGCAGCTGTGGCTTTAAAACAGAAAGATCAGTGTTAAATGAAGTTGTCAGGTGACATCTACTTGAGAATGCCATACAACTTCATAACTCTTAGACTCAAACATTGTAAATGTTGAGCCGTGTGACTGGTAAATTTTACGATGCACATTTCCAGCTCATGAATTCATAACAAGACATTTTCAACTTGTAAATCTTATTTAAGAACTGTGACCTTAATGTATAAAGATTGCATGCATTATAATGACAGCAGAGAAATTAACCTGATTACCATGGAATCTAGCCTTTTGCATTTGGCTCTAAAAGCCAAAAGGCTTAATATTTATCATAGCTACCTGATAAAAATTGCCTAACTAATTTGATAACAATGCTATTTGCATACGGTTTATCGAGCACTGTGTGTTTAATCAAAACTTGAATCACGATATTTTTTTCTTTGGTTGATATGATGATATGTTAGTTTTGCATATTCATTCAGAACATTTCATATTCAAATTGTTGCAACAAAAGATAGGTAGCAATGTCAGGAAATAAGATACTTCTGAAGAAATTCTGAGATAACTGCTAGTAGTAAAAAACTGAGATAAGTATCAGTTTCAACAGACCGTACTTTCCATATTAAGTAAGCAAATATAATCTGAGTAAAACTGCTCCCTCAAAGTGGCTCACAAACAGAGTACAATCAGTATGCATGGATCTCCATTCTGGAAGAATCAAGTCATAAGTTCAAAATTTTGTCCTCATTTTTGCCAAAGGATTACTTTGTCCTGGCAAGACTTTCCCTTTGCATTAACGTTTAGACAAGAATGGTCTAGAAGCACTTTAACCTCTGGGTCTAGGCCAGTGATGAATGTCTATTCATTTTTTTTTTCCTCACTGAGCATAATTTTTCCTGTTCTTCAATGTAAAAGAATGAATCTGCCCTGAAGAATTGTGGTAAGTATCTCAGGTACCATTCTTATAAACAAACAAATATGTAAATAGAGGGGAAGAATGTAGATGTATGTCTTCATATGTTTGTGTTCACAAAGACAGATATATTTAAGAGTGAATCACCATGTCAAATCTCTGTTCTGTAATTTGTCCGAGAAACTTTTTAACTTTGGATTTTTGGATACAGTAAAAGATAAGCAACCCAAACTTGGTAAATCAACCTGAATTAAAATGATAATAAAAGAAGCTATAACCTGAACCTTTACTAGTGTATATATATATATATATATTTTAAATTGAATCTTGCTCCAATTTAGGGGAACAAACTCTACAATGAGAATGTATGATAACTTCTATCCATAGAGATAATTGCTTCTAATTCTCTAACCTCTAACCACGTAGTTTGACAGGATTTCAGATGCATGATACTAATAAGCAAAATCTTGTGTCAGAACATACTTAGCAGATAATGAAATCACATTTTGATATGATTATAATTTATAAGAGAAATAATTTCAAAATTAAGATGTGTATGAAAAAACGTGACCTTTCTATACTACATTTTCAATTATTGTTTCAAAATAACTGTTAACTATGGTTGGGTAATACTGAAAATTTTGAGTTATCTCTTTCTTCTCTTGGGCAAAGGAGATAAAATTATGGACTATGTACCAAAGAGAATTTCAATGCATTTTTAGATGGGTTGTTTACTGCTATAGATTTTCTTTGGCCAATATAGTTCTCGGCAAAAATTGAAGCAATTGTGCTGTATTGTAATCCCCATCAGACCTCCCTCTGTCTCTCAGTAGAAATTGGTTTTAGACATGAAAATAATCTTTGAACAAAGAGAATTCTGCTGAGACAATTAAAAAAAAAAGAGCTTGGGTCAAGAGTTCTGATTGTCTCTTTGTATTAATACAGTATTGTTTATTTTTGAATGAGTTTTAAAAAGAACCATTTTGTGTTTATAGATCTGGATTCCAAAACTTTGTTGCCATCTAACTCACTTAAAAGAATATCTGAGAAATAACCCTCTTAAAAGAATGCATTTTCTCTAGGCTACTCTAAAACATACTGAATAATTCATGGGAACCACTGAAATAAACACAATAAAGAATGAAGCAGTTAAACAAACACACTTCTCTGAATTCTGAGTTTATATATTTAACTATTTGTTCTATGCACAAGATTTGGTCAACAGTGTGACATAGAAGCAATGCTTGGGGAAAAAGTACAATTATATTAAAAAGTCAGTTTAACATTTTGTAAACTAGTGAGGACAGAACTTTGAAAGTTCAGTGAAAAGTGTGAAAATTATCATGTTGATTGGAATCATTTTAGGTTCATCACAGAATGATTTCATCTGTCTTCCTCCTGGTCCTGTTCCTCAGGGTATTCTTATTGTATGTGGTTTCCTGTTCAGCAGGACTGATTAGCTGAGATAATGGTTGGGAAATGCAGGGAACAAATTATGTTTTAAGTATTTATGTATCAATAATCACTGGTGTAGCTGTGGCCTTCGCTGACTTTTAGGAACTTAACTGAACAGAGACCTACAAAAGACTAGTTAAAAAGAAAGCAAATTGGCTTTTTTTTTTCTTTCTTTTTTTTTTTTTAGTGTGAAACATATATACACATATATAACATATATATATACATATATATACATATACATCCTTCCCTATGTTAGTTATGACAAAAGCATGAAGAAAACTTTGTTAAGCAGTTTGCAGGAAAAAGAAACAACTTGCAGCTAACTTTGAATCAAATTTGAATAAAAAGTCATTTAAAGCAAAAATAAATTTTGGATTATATTCTAGAGTAGTAATTACTGCAATGTAGTATAAATATATTATATATTTATTTGCCTAATTGAGGAAATATATGATTCCCAACAGCTGTTAAAGTGTTGAAGATTTCCAGTAGCATTTCAATATTTGCTGCATGTTTAAAAACAAAACAAAAAGCAACAAAACAAGTAACAAAATCGTATGAATTGGAAGGGATCTCTGGATCTCACTTAGTCCACTGTTCTGCTAATGCAGGTAGTCTAAGAAGACTCCACAATCTCTCTGGGAAGCCTGTTTCAGTGCTTTGTCATCCTCACAGTAAAAAACATCACGTGTTCCAATTTGTACATATTGCCCCTTTGTCCTAACACTGTATACCACCAAAGATATCCTGGACTCATCCATTCAATATCCACCCTTTAGAAAGTTACAAGCATTGATAAGACATCCTCTCAGTCTTTTCTTCTCCAGGCTGAGCAGTTCTGAGCCTTTGGCCTTCTTGACCACAAGGCACACTGCTTGCTCAACCTGCTGTCCATCAGGACACTAAGCTCTTTCTCCTTTCCATCAGGTCAGCACCTAACTGGTACATGCAGTTATTCCTTCCTAGGGAACTTTGCACAAAAATAGAGACAAAATAACAATACATGAATGAAATGAAAATACCCATATGCATAATAACACCTTAGATATTTTTCAAGCCTTCCATTTGAAAGGTGGCTTGTTTTCAGTCTTCAGTATTTCAGTATTTCAGTGTTCAATCTTGCTTGTTTACCAGCATCATTATGATCAAACAAAAAATAAAAAAGCAACAAATGTTTCTTCCTTCTAGCATTTAGAACTTACTACTGGAACAACAAGTTAAGCAAAACATGGTGTGTATTAATTGTATTTTCAAATTCAACTAGAAACAGAACACATGCTAGTTTTAAAATTAAACACCTTAGATATGCTGAATGCTATATATGCCAGAGATATCTGTTGGAAGCTCAGTACTCAGTGGAACTGGATTTTATTCATAGCATTCTTGTTTTTTTCTTAGCCTACTATAAAATAAAATGTTGTTCAAAGGTGGAAGTACCTTAATAGGAATGGGTATACTAGAAGCACATTCCTCCCCTCACCACATGCGCAAACAGACATTGTAGGAAAACATTCAGTGGCAGTATGCAAAGCTCGCAGATTCTTTCTTTTGAGTATATAGCTTCTTATCCATTTGCTGTGACAAGAAGTCTTGAAGCCATACATAAGTGCAGTGATGTAACTCACTTGACTGATAAACCTGGAAACCATTCCTCTCTCACAAGATCTTACATTTGAAAACACTCAGATTTTACAGTGGAAAATACAGACAACTAATTAGTCTAAGGTAAATGTTGCCAGAATTGATCTTCAATATAGGAGGATTAATGTGAGATAATGGTACTTGAAAGCATGAAGATAGAGGTTGGTGATCTAAATAAAAGATAAAACAAAATGATAAGACCAAGAGTTTTTCAGATGATATGGAAATAATTTAAGTGTTGCTGTGATTTTCTGTGATAATCAAAATCTTCCACTAGCTGAAAACTGTTAAATGGAGTACTAAAGAGAGGATCCATAATAATATTTTAATATACTTCTTCTGTACAATTTCTTTTTTCACTTCCATAGAGAAAAACACCTACTTTGTTGTAAGGGTTCATGCTATTAGTTTTATGAATGATGGCCTAACTGGAAATACTGTAGGAAAATAAAAAATCCAGAAATGGTGAAGTTTCCAAAGCACATGTGCTTATCTTTGAATGTGACTGCTTGAATATCATGATTGTACCTTACTCAAAATATCACAAATAAGTTAGGCTTTGCTGCTTCTCTTCTTCCTTCAATTTCTATGCTGTGTTTGAGGAACGTGAATTTGGACTGGAAGAAACAATTTCATAATGAGTTTTATGCTTTGTGACTGCAAATCAACAGTAGAGAGGTAGACATAAGTTCATACAAAGAGCACCAATGCTACATATTTTGTAAAAATTGTTATTAAGAAGTATAATTTTTTTCTTTCAATTGACTTTATACCTCAATCTCCCACTTAACTGTGGTTTAGATTATTATTTGACTAAGTGCAAATAAGTAGTTTACTCGCACTCTTTCATGGCATGAAATTTTCTCTGGGAAGTACCATATCAAAGGCTCCAATATGAATCCTGACCTAAGTGGAAACAAGATTTTTTTAATGGTTTGACAACATCTATTTGTTCTTTTTTTTTTTTAACATCCGAAGTTAAGAAACTACTATCTGCTTAGAAAAAGGGAAAATTTCAAGATCATATTATTTTTCTGTGGTTTCATTTCAAAAAAGCAAGAGACTAGGTTCCAAGATACAATGTAGAGGTATTAAGTACTTTGTCAATAATTAGGTTTATTTGTTTGTTATTTTCTGCAGAAAGAGTACTTTGTCAATTATTTAGTTTATTTGCTTGTTATTTAGAACAACAAAGACGAGCTTGAAGAAAGCTTGATAGAAGTCATTGTCTCGGAAACACTATGATATTAGACCGGAAACTGGCATTTTCTTGTTTTCTGAGCTGAATTTGATTTCAGAGACTCTTCATTGATTTTGCTGGTTTTATCTTATAATGCTTGTTCCTACTCTTGGGATTTTGTTTTATTTTCTTTTGACCTGATTCGATTACTTTTAAATGCTCCTTATTAAAGTAGAAATGCTGCTGGAAATGCAAGGAAGTCAGACCTTGGTTGAAAAAGTTTATTCATCCTTTCCCTCCTTTAAACTTTGAGGGAAACTTAGTGGTGCACACTTTTTGAATACGATTAACCTGTAAACCAGTATTAGATCAGAGTTTTGTGAATTAAATTGTTTTCTTCCTTCCCTCTCTTTCAATTCTGCTCACATCTATACATTTGATGAAAGTTCAGCATCAGAAACATTTTAATATTTCAGTTTTCATAAGGAAAATTTCAGGCTATGATATTTATAAATATTAATTTCTCAAACAACTCAAAATTCATATGAAATATGTATTATGCTACCCAAATGCTGATGTCTTTATGCAGTTATTTCATAAAAATCTAGTAGAGGATCCTCATAGAAACAAACATGAGAGTTTAGTGGTGTATTATAGAGTTAGGAATAGAAGAGTTATTTAGGAGAGGAAATAGTTTTGATTCTAGTAGCTATTGTAACCTATAACTAAAAGCTCTATTTCCTGTGTGGGAATGTGGGATAGGAAATTATAGCAATTTATAGCACATTTGTAGTTATTTACAGGAAAAGCCCTATCATTTCCGAACTATAAACATACTGCTGGCAAGATCAGCTATCAGAGTAAGATGCACAGAGGAAAGTCCAAGTTAACAAAAAATCATTAATGTCAACAGATAAATTAAAAGCCAGTATGGTATAACATTCTCCCCAGAGTCTTGTAGCAAATCTATGATGAGAACAAAGCTTGAAACAGAATTCGGCTCATATTAAAATATGCTGTTATTATCCAGAAACTTGGAAATTCTGAAATAACCACAGGTTTCCTCATTTTATTGTCTCTGAATCTTCTAATGATTAGTGTTTCTATCAGGTTTTCAAAGCAAAGCTAATATAAATCAATATTTTGAAGAAAATCTGATAGCCAAAAGTGTTAATTGTTCTGTTAAATCTGCAAAACAGGTGCTGCAGCAACTATACACAAAGGCTTACAAGGTATTTCTGTTTCCTTTTTGGTTTATAGACCTATATGTTGTTTAGTTCCCAACTCAATATATTAATGCCTATTTGACAATAGATACAGACATGCTACTAGTATAGTTGTGTTGGTATAATGATATGGGTCACATCAGTTACATAATCAAGTCCTTGAGATGCATTAGTGAATGCTATACCGATGCATTTATTTCCTGGAAGATCTGGACTCTACTGTTTGATTTATCTGTATATGTGCACCAAAAAAAAAAACAAAACCCAAACCAATAATGAAAAATTATATCTCATGTTTTGGGAACTCAAAAGTTGGAGAATTCATACTTGGAATATGACATATAAATAGAACAAATTAAATAAATTAAAAAATTAAAAAAGTAATTAAATTAAAAATAATTTAATTAAATTAAATAGACAAGCAGTATCTAGAAGCATAGTTCAAGATGCAAATCGATAGTGGGGTTATAACTATAACCCCAATAGTGGGGTTATAACAAAAGCACTGTAGGGTAAATGAATTATTTGTAGGGATAAATGTACTAATTTGGTCTCAAAGATATCATTAATGTTAAGTATTTTACCTTTATGAGGACCGGCTTCAGCATAATTCACTTGATCATTTTCCTAACAAAGGAGTTACTGCCAAATGACTTCAGGATCATAGTGTAGGAGAGTCCAATCTCAGATGAAACAGTAAAACTGTTTTGTTTTTTGTTTTTTGTTTGTTCATTTGTTTTTGGTTAGGCTTCTAGGAGAAAGTGTTTTATTTGGAATTAAATTTACATGCTTTCTGTCAGCATTAGGAAGGGTAAAGTTTTATGAAATGTGAAAATTAAGTCAGCTTCCTTGACTTCAAATGAACATCTGATTCTTTGGTAAGAGTATAAAAAATTGTGTGAGAGACCTCTGTCTGGCAGTGGGTAAAGGGAGGCTTGTAAATAATTTTGCATGTGAATTCTTGACATTTTATTTATTTAAATAAAACAAATAACTGTTAGTTACTATAAGCACTGATTGTTTTATTCCAATATGTATCTGGCTACCTAGTTTGCACAAGCATGTAGCCAAAATCATTTTGTTGTTTCCATCTATAATATTCTGGCTTCCTCGAAGAGTTGAGAGTTGTGTTTATCTGCTTCCTTCATAATTATACTTTAATATTAAGAAACTTCACTTTTAATAACTTATTCTCTGTTTTAATTTGATTATCTCTTGGATTACACTGGAGTTTTCCTGTGAGGATTTATTTTTATTTAATATCTTTGTATAATTAAAGATGTCTATGTTGTATTACTGAACACCAGCCTTTAATGGGAGTAGCTGAAGCCTCAGATGTTGCTATTCTGGTTCTGATTTGGGAATTGGACTCTCTCTCTCTCTCTCTCTCTCTCTCTATGTATATATATATAGTGATGTAGAAAGAACTGTGAAATTTGCCAGATGACAATCAAGGAAGAAATAAAAGACAACACTTTACTATTCCTGGTTTGTGCTTTGTGTCTAACGGTACAGTGCTAAGTAACATGGCTGCCCAATCTTTTTGCAATGTTGGCATGTCTTTCTAGTTTAAGGTTTTGGGGTAATTTACTTTAAACACTTTTAAAGTTTGAATTCATTAAAAAAAAAAGTGCCAGCATGATTTGATTAGCTAGACTTGTGGTTTCTTTGGTGAATTTTTATTTTTTAAGAAAGAATATTGGCATTTAAATCCGTTGTCTTCAGAGGAGTTGAATAATGGAAATTAAGACTACAGTATGTTTATACATACTGAACTTTAAATGTTCGCTATATCCATACTTACAAGCAAGAAAATATTTCTAAGTGGAGATAGCATGGTTGTTTTTTTTTTGTGTATAAAAATGACTATTTCTGGTTTTCCTTTCTCCAGCTTCTCTTCATAGCCTAATTGGTCTAATACTATTAGGAACCATGTATTTATCTATGCCTAGCTGCAGTAAATGTAGTGGTATTTTGACACATTCACATTGTCTTATCCTAGTGATAAAATATGCATTCAGATATAAACTATAAGAAGTAATCATAAGACCCAAATAAAAAAAGAATATAAGACAATAATTTTAATAATTTGAGAATATAATTTTAAAGCTCTTGAAGGACAACAGAGACAGAGTTTCTGCAATGTGTAACAGTAGATAGAAAAATGTCTTTGTTTTGTGTTGCATGCAAGACTTCAGCACTGAAACAATAAGATTTGAGAAAATGTTGGTAACATTTTTAAATTTTAATTTGCATCCAATTTAATTTGCAGTTACAATGCATTCAACTCATTAAATGTTTATTATCACATCAGAAATATACCCATACATATTTACATATTTTATAAGCTAATATTCCTACTGTTAATGCTGTTTATTTACAAACAGGAAGGCATTTAATGGGAATGCTATTTTTTGACATGAAATAAAGGCACTAATTCATATTTGTAAATTTGATAGGCAACTACATATGCAGCAGATATGGCTTATACCCCCCAAATTAAAAAATATATATTTAAATTTCCTGAGTAAGAACAAAATAATTTTATAATGCTCTTTTCTGTAAACTTAAGATAAATTAGGTTTGTATTGGTTAATTACAAGAAATTTTCAGGAAACTTTCTGTTGAACAATAAGAGCACTGTGTAAAGTTTGATTGTTGTAGACACCATTAACAGCATGTGTCTAAGGTCATGATTAAAATCTAATGAAGTTAGAAAGATTGCAGTGTAGTTATTTTTTGTGATGATATTTAAAATAAAGAAAATTAAAATAGCTATGCAAAAGACATTACTAGAATTATGGTATTAATGTAGTATTTGATTAATTGAATAATACTGAATTGGGGAAATAGGGAAATACTTTGGAAATACAATGATTATCTGATGTCATCAAAGTATCAAAGTCAGATGATTTTAAATTGCTGAAAGAAGTTTTGGTGTATGTCTGTGTTGTTGTATCTATTTATTTATTTTATGGCATCAATTCCCAAAAACAGCATGCAGAAATTGTGTCACGGCTTGCTATTTTTAGGGATCTGTGTAAACTGAGAATTTTTTTATACCTTGGGAAATTGGCATAACGATTACTGGCTTTGTGTGTATTCTTAATAGAGACTGGAGACTTATATGGTATTAGAGCTCTTAAAGTACACTACTGTGCCAGGATGAAACAAACAAACAAACAAACAAAAAATGACAGCAACAACAACAACAAAAACACAGAACTAACAACCCCCCCTCTCAAGCAGAGATAAGAACAAAAGAGATGTATTCCTTGAGTTAGATGACTTCAGCGCTTTTCACAAAGACAAAATAAAACAAAGAGGTAAAGGTAGCCCCTCTAGCCTGCATTGTTATTCAGAAAGACAGAAGTATTTACTTTTCTAGAATCCTTGTTACATCCAATCAAGTTTAAAAAATAGTGAAAAAAAAAGGAAATATGATTGAGAATCACTGCCGTGAAATCTAAGCATTAATTACCTGGAATGTTAATCTTGTTTCACAAGTCCACAGCTTTCAAAGTCATGTGAAAAACAGCAAGTCCAAAATGAACATAGATTTTATTTGCATTCACATGATTGATGACATCTAGGAGTGTTTTCTTGTCAATCTAATATACTGAAAAAATATATCTGCATAAGTTTCCTAATGAAACCACAGATGTTTATATACCTTCAACTTTGATGTTGAAAATAACGTTTTTTAATATTTTTCCTCACAGACATATGTAACATTAATGCTCATTAGAGATGAGATAAAACAACTGTCAAGACCTAGATCTAGAAAGTCCCACTGAGCTGATATATCTACAATGAGGAAGAGTTTACAGAGTAAAAAGTTACAAGAGTGAAATTATAGTTTCTTCTATGAACATAGCTCAGTGAAATATGGAGTTTTCTTTAATGTGGCTTTGTTGTTATTGTTTTAAGAGATTGGAAGACCATAGTTTTCTTTTTTAAGTATTATGTGTTGCATCATTTATGGCTTCAATGCCACAAGTATACAAACGAATATGCTAAAAGTAAACATGAAAGAAATGATCAAAAGGAACAACCTGTTATTTTAAAACTTTTGGGCTATCTAGATACTCATACTTCTCATGTGTATAGACTGTTTTTGTAATGGCATATTTGCTTTTTAGGGTAGAGTCTTAATTTATCTCCCTATATTCATCTGAAAGGCCTCTTATATATACCTTGAGATATCTTTGTATAGTCATATTAATCACTGCTATTCTACAGAAATTGGAATATCTGTTTTTATCTGTTTGATTAGTTTGTTTTTAAAGATTGTAAAGAATAAGATTTAACTATGTTAATATATTTCCAAGATAATGTTAATTCTTTTTTGGTGTTTCATGGAAAGAACTGTTCTAAAATACAAACCTTTTATTATTTAAAATTTTGCTGTATTATTGCACTTATTGTAGACATTTTTATTATTCTCATGTGTGAATAGAAAAATCACCATTTTCTAATGTATTGAAATGTTTGAAATGCTTTTAACACATTATCTTGAGCTAAATATAAAACAGGCTGAAGTACTTGACTAACAGCAGGGACAAGGGCTACACAAGGGTAACACCTGGTAAAGGATAAAAAAAGGCAGGACCTTTTTCTTAGATGTTTCTGAAGTCAGGGTGATGAGAATGACCCCAACACCTCTAGCTGCAGACATGTGACACCTACAAGTTCTTGAACATTCATGGAGTCTTGTCTTCTGCTTTCACTCTTCCCTTGCTATCTGCCACAGGTCCATCTTGGAAATGGGATGCATGATTTTTTGAGCAATTGCTGTCATTCTGAGTGCTCTTGCACAATATAAGTAATATTTGAGAAAGAAACAATGTGTGCTTGAAATAATCACTGAGTATAGAGTAAAACAAAAAATATGGATTATAAAGACAACTTTAATTGTAATGCTCGATTTTGAAACCTTGATATCATTCTCTTAGGACAATTCCTCTATAGTCATGCACAGAATTTTAACCAATGAACTAAAACTTTAAAAATATGTAAGGTTAGGGTCTGATTTTTCTGCTTAAAGTGGTAATCTCAGCCTGATCTGTATGACAAAGATATAAATCTGGAATGTTTACAGAGATGGATCTCCAAGTTTTTGGTGGGAAAAATTTCCACCTGGGTTAACAACCTTGACCTATCTTGTATTCTGTTATAAGTAAGGTTTTAGTAAGACTTTTCAGTAAATTGCAGGGCAAAGGTCTCAGCAATGCAGCGGAAGCATTTGATAATCTTTTTAAGTTGCATTCTGCCAAAACTGGCTTATGTATTAGTTATTTTTTTTGCAATCAATACAACACTTGTCCTAAAATCTGTTTCACTGCTCTTCCTTTATCTGTATTTTGCATCAGATGCAGACCTATGGGTTCTTAAGAGGAGTATTAGGAAATCCGTCTTGTTCTTATATTTTTCTGTATAAAATATTGCCTAAATGTATTGATTAGCTCTTGCAGAAGACTGTCTACATCATACTTTATGTAAAACTTTTACAAATCTTCCTTGAGTGGGGATTGGACCAGATGTCCTCCAGAGGTCCCTTTCAACCTCAGTCATTCTCTGATTTTGGAAAAGAACAAGGAAGAAAATGTGGTATGCAAGGATATTTCTACAGCACCAGTGAATATGTGAAAAAAAAGATGACATGTATTAAAGAATTAGTCTCTGTGAACCCCAAAAACAAGTTCACCTCTTTTGATCTGCAACGATACTTCTTGCTTGCAGCATGCTTGGCTTAGTTATAGCATGCTAGAAAAAATGTTTTTGTGCAACCAAGGATGAATTGTGGCACATCTCTAATTTTACTAATAATCTAAGCATATTAAATTTGTTGGGGTTGATGAAAGAATGTTAGTTAAATTTTGCACTTTTCCTGTATACGGTGATGACAAGGGCATGGAGAGGCTGAAATAACAGACAGAGATATTAATTTCTTAAGTAAGCATACATATATTTCTGAGGATTAATGACCAAAAACACTGATACTTAACAGAGAAAAGGTGTTTGAGGTTAGAAAATTATATAGGGACTAGAAATACATTGCTACCCTTTCTGGTGAAAAAAACCTCATATTATGCTCTCTACACATACTTCTTGAAGAGTCTATACAATACTGAATACAGGTGAATGTCTGAATAATAAGAAGAATATAAATTATTTGCACTTCTTTCCCTCAACTTGGATGCGCATTTTCTTCTACATGTGATTCTGCATGGAATTTTTCTAAGCTCATATCTTTCAGAAAAAGAATTGGTCTGCATTTAAAAATCTCAAAAAATCTAGCATCCAACAGTTTTTCTTGGTAATTTATTCAAGCAGGTTTTTAAAAAAATTGTTTTATTTTTTTCTGCTAGTCAAATGGAAGATGGATATGATTGTAGCCTAGTGGAATAACTGATTAACAAAAAAACTAATACATATTTTTTATCTTCAATAGTTATGTTCACTTTCTATATTACAATTTTTACAAATGGTTCTCCATTTTTTTTTTGTAGATCAGTGGGGCATATCTCAGTGGCACACAAACACATGAAAGTGACACATAGCTGTGGCAGTGAAGGAATCTCCTCAAGTTTAGATACACTTGATTACAAATATATTTAGGTAGATGCTTTGGTTTGATGTTTGTTTGCTTGCTTGCTTTTCTTAAAAAAGAAAAAAAAAGGAAGGAAAAGATTTAAAGACTGAAATTTCAAAGATTCTGGCAGTTGTGTTTCCAGATCTCTCTCTCTCCCTCTTTCTATTATTTTTTGACTACGTTTTGTAGAGTTTTTCATTTTATGTTATTACTGTAGGGAGACCTCAGTAGTACATAGCTTTTTGAAGTAAAGATGCATAGGGAAGTATAATCATTTCATTACTCATAAAAAAGAAAAAAAAATCACTTGCAATGAGTACAAATCTGGTAAGATTCTCAGGTAATCCAGTGGCAGGCTACTGTGCCAGATTGCATGGGCACCTGGGCACCACAATTTCTTCAGCGACCCATTATGGTGCAAGCTTCCTCTGCAGTCCTATAATCTGTTCTGAAAAGGAGTAAATTATGCTGCCTACTGAGGTTTGTCTCACCTGAACCTGCAGATACCTCTATGTTATTACTCATTTATAATCTTTTCCCTGCTGTATGCTCTATTGACTTACATTATACTAATTGACATTTTATTCTCTTTTTCATCAACTATACCTTAAGATATTGGAGCAGTGTTTTAATGCTCAGAAGTATTTGAAACATTAATTCAGCATTAAAGAAAGTTCATTCTTTTTCTTATTGATATTTGAGTGAAGTGCAAAATCTGATTAATGAAAAGAAGAAAGTTCCCTGGGCCAAAATTACCCATTTGAAGTCACAAGGAGAATAAATGACAGATTCCATTCTCTTCTATCTAGCTAGTAAAGTTCTTCAGGAAAAGACAAAATCTAGTTTGTGCTTCGGTAAACCTATACGCTTGTCAGTACTGAAGTTTACCCAAAGAATGACCATTGACTTAGAAGTGGATTAAATTTCTTGCCACAACAACAATTAATTTATGGCTAATTTTCTTGCACACTTGATTTTTGTCCTCCTGACCCCTTGAATGCTTCCCATAACTTCCACTGGGCAGTTCCAAAACCCAGTATGCTACTGAGACACAAATATATTTATATCAGATTTTAGAGCCATAGAGAGAATAGGGACTGTTTTAAAATAGCGGCCTAGTGAGGCCATGTCTGGATTCCTGTGTCCAGATCTGGACTCCGCAGTTCAGAAAAGTTCAGATCTCCTGGAATCCAGCAGAGGGCCACAAAGATGATAAAGAGCCTGGATCATCTCCCATATAAGGAATGGCTGAGTGACTTGGGTTTGTTCAGACAGGAGAAAATAAGACTGAGGGGATATTTGATTAATATTTATATATACCACAGGAGAGGTGGGAGGCAAATGGATGAGTCCAGGCTCTTCTTGGTGGTGTTTAGCAATTGGTATATCACCTATTGGTAATAGGTGAACGGTTGGACTGGATGATCTTTTAGGTCTTTTCCAACCTTGGTAATTCTATGATTCTAATTGGGCAAGGAGTAGTGGCTTAAAACTCGAACATCGAAAGTTCTGTACTGACATGAAAGAATTCACTTATGGTAAGGGTGATGGAGCTCTAGAACAGGTTGCCCAGAGAGGTTGTGGAATGCCTTTGCATCCTTGCCTGTTGAAAACAATTCTTTTTTTTTTTTTTTTTTTAATGGAGGAAAGATCAGGGCCAAAGTTAATGAAAATCCTCAAACATCTCTGGAGACAAGAGTGTAGCAGTTTCGAAGACTTCATTTTTAGATCATGTGCCTATATTTCACGTAAGTCAGTGAATATTACTATTTAATCTGTAAGACAGTATTGGTAACCTTCCTGAGGAAATTTGCAGTAAAATCATTAAGCATTATGAAATGCTTAGATGTAATGCTTTGGCAGAGGGGTTGGACTCGATGATCTCTGGAGGTCCGTTCCAACCCCTACAATTCTGTGATTCTGTGATTCTGTAATGAAAAGCCATAAAGGTATATAAGATATCTGGATGAAGAAATGAAACTTTGAATTTTCATTTTATTAATAGGAGTACTTCATATTTCCTCTTGAATTTTCAGCTTAGCTCTTAAATTAACCAGGACCTGAATATCTCAATTGAAAAAAAAAAGTAATAATTGTCCCCAGTTCAGGACAGTAGTAATGTTTTTATGCTTTGAAAACTGCATTCATCGCCCTGAATGGTAAACAATAATACCTAAATTATCTGCTTAAATATCTTCTCAAGGTAAATATATACATGCTTGATGCTTCAGAGGATTAAATAGTTTGAATAGTTTGAATCTTCTGGATTCAGTGAACGGAACTCCTGTGCTATAGGTAACAGGCTGGGCTAAATTACTTGTCAAGGACATAAGGTTCCCTGCAGATGTAGGGATAAGTAAATGTGAGAAAGCTGTGAATTTGGAGTATTGTTAGGGCAAAGGTCTGATCTAAATAAGGATTTTATTTAAATCCAGCCATTTTACTTCCTAGACAATTACCTGCCCTTACTGTCATTTTTTTTTTTTTTTTTTTTTTAATAAGTGTATCTTTCTGGAAGGAGAATTGCAGTGCACCAGAGAAAATAACAAGAAATATGTAAGTCCTCATATTCTGCAACTTATACGAAAAAAGGAAAAATCTTGTCATAAGGAAATTTGCAAAACACCGTGGGTGGAAATTAAATATAAAGAGAGTAATCCCCCAGCATTTTAAATATTTTATAAGAAATATAATTTGTATTCTGGTACATAAAGCTATATCATCAGAGTAAAACTACACACCACATGAATGTTTATTAAAAAAATCATATCAGAAAACAGTATGATTATTCATAACAGGATGCAATATATACAGTTATCTCATTATCTAGGAAAAACTTCCACTTTGTCAACCATAGAAAAATCTTCTTTCTTAGAATAAAACAACAAAGAGCTCTCACACCATCATCATCAACACTACCACCAAGTCCTTTAATAATCTTAATTTTGCAAACCACTAAAAAACAGAGACATCTGAAGGCATGCTAAGCAAAGTTCAATTTCACATAATTTTCTTTCAGCAAAATATTCCATTCATGAGACTTGGATCATAACAAATAATTTCCTGGAGCCTCTGTGCATTACAATGTGTGGTGGACAGATCACTAAATGTCACTTCTCCTTCAAAGAGATTATTTTTTCTACTTGCATATTTTTGCCATTACTGCTTGGGATTAACTTGCAGATCTGGATGGAGTTGAATTCTAGTTCTCACGAGAGGGTACAATAAATGAATCTGGAACCTTGCACTGGGTCACTTAGACAGAGGCTAGAAATTGGAGTGCTGATTTGTGCACAATGATATTTTGTGCCCCTATTTCAAATTCTATGTCTCATTACCAAAACCACTTTGATGTGAGCAATAATTTGGATTTGGTGTTTAAATCTATTTGCTTGTCATTGGCTTATGGTAAACCATTCAATCTGTTGTCAATAAATTCATCTCTGAATTTGAAATAGTCTATCACTGTAATTATCGCTATGTTTGTACAGCTCTCAACATGGCTAAAGCCCAGTTCTCAGCAAGATGTAGCAGTTAGCAAAATATAAATAACAAATGTATATCAGAAAGATCACAAAGCTAAGTTGAAGCCAAAAAAAACAGGCACCTCTTTCCTATGAATAGTTTTCCATTTCCTGTTTGTTCAGAAAAGATACTAAGCTCATACTTTAGTCTGGCTGAAGGATTCAAACTGATTTAGAAGAGATTTGCTTTAAAGAAGGCAGACAGTGTCTATATTATGAGTTCTATATATATATATTTTTTCCAGCTAGCTCCTATCCTGCACAGCACATACTCATCAATCATATTGGGAAGCTGACTTATATTCTCCACACTTCACCACTAACTGGATTACAGAGCTGAAAATCTTACTCGAAGTTTAAAATGTGATAAGAGTAATCAGATTGTTCTAGTCAAATTCTAACTGTGGTGAATAGATGGCACTAATTACCTTTTCTTATTATGCTACAAATGTAGTTTACTCCATCTTTATTCATGAAGTAGTATCATATAGCCCACCAAGGGGACTGCAGCAGTATGTAATATTGGCATATTTGTTTTCTTGTTCTTACTTTTCCTCTTCATCAGTATTCTGAAGGTGTGATTTTAGACTTCAATGTATTGCTGTGCGGGACTTTCTTATGTGTTGGTGTAATTACTGCAGATTTCTGAAGTTGAACTTTTAGAAAAGAAATCCAGTAATAAAAATGAGTGGTAGACAATGGAGATGATATATTGTCTATTTTTTCCTTAAACTACAATTTTGAAGATGTGCAAATGTACACAAGCAAAAGTCATAGCATGGAAGCTGTTGATCTGAATTTGGTCTAAAGGATGCACTCATTGTGAAATGATACTAAAAATTTAATAAGGTTAACTTTGCTTTATGTAGGTGTTATCAAACTAGTAACAATAAGATCCCCTAGTTTACAGCTCATATTAGCTCAGATGCCATTTTGTGAAGATATCCTCTTAACAGTTACTGTCTGTTTCAGAGCTGATGAGAAGTTTTGACTATTTTGTTCTTTCTTTCTGTGAACAATCTGAAAGAGCTTACAAATAGGAGTGTCTCAAAAAAATCATGGTCTTTGTGTGACCAAAGCATTTGTTAAAGAAACCTGACAAGATATGAGGCTTCTGTGCAGTTTCAGTACTGGCTTTGTTTCCAGAAATCTGATCTTTATGCAGCATTCAGAGTGCCTATATTCTGAATGTACTATAGCAACAATTTTTCTAAAATATTCAGGGAGAGAATGGGAGAGGATGACAGATAGGATTGTGTCACCTCTGCTCTCTGCAGAAAAGAAGACAGAATTCCTGCTTATTGGTCCCTGAGCACAATGCTATAGGATAATCCCATTGGTAGAAAGGTTATGAAAGATAACTTTCTGTAAAAGAGGTTTCTTCTAAGCATATTATCCTTATAATTTTGGTGGCTCTGAGGCACAATCAATGAATGATTTCGAGAATTTGCACTGTCACCTCTATTCTCCCATGTTCTTACAGAAAGCAGTCAACTATACCAGGAAAATCGTAAAGTTTGCAGGAGTTTTCAGATAATAGGTGACAAACGACAACAGGATAATGATGTTCGATGTTTCTTCTTTTATTAAAAACACAGTACAAACTACTGTACTCTGGTATTATACGCCTAAGTCCTGAAATTTCTATACTGGAGTCTTCCAGCTAGCTGCCATCAACCAATTTGAAGGTGACTTTTAATCTTGTGTTTTACATGACTGTCATTTATTCTTGCTCTACAATGAAAGTGAGGAATTCAGTCAGGAAACAGTCTTCTAAGATAACTAGCCTAAGCATTCAAAAAGAAAAGCAAAAGCATGACCAATCCTAATGATTTGTGCCAATTTTGAGTAATATCATCCAAGCTCTTCTTGTTGTATTGGTAAACATTGTAAGGAAAGGGTTCAATGCAAAAACATATGTTAAATCTATTCTTATCAGAATACCAATTAACCATTTGTTACAAATGGGCTTTGGGCCCAGTTATTACTACGACAAGGCATAGATCTGAACAAATTTCTCAGGAAAATTTTCTGAATGCTTGCTTGTTTGCACAGGCAAAATTCCAGCCATTGGCAGGTAGCAGAATGCCTTTTTGCCTTTTAAAGGTCTGAGAATAATGAGAATGCTGTAAAGATATAAAACAAGCAAAGAAATGAACGAATGAAAGGAACTTCCTTTCATCCTGGAGAGAACCTAGTTGAGAGTTTTAGGGCAAATCTGTGATGGAAAACACTTTCATCAAGCCTGAAGTCTCAGTTCCTCTGATGCTCACTTGTACCTGAAGACAGGTAGGTCAGGTGGAGTTGGAATGACTGAGAATGAATTTCTCATTCACACAAGGAACTCTGATTAATGGATCTTGAGCTTATATTTACTTCACAACAAGAAAAAGTATTTTAAAGAAAAATATCTTACATTTCTTTACAAACTCAATGTAGAATCTTCTTTAGCCACCGATGAAATGCAAAACTATACATTTGAAATATATTTCCACAATGACTGAAAGAGGGGTAATTCTACGTAGTTCTCCTTTTGGTTTCTAATGAGAATTCTCTTCCATGCAGTTTTCATGGGGTATATACTTGCTACATGACACACAATATATAGGTTTTATCAGACTAATACAAAAGAACACAGAACAAACACAATGATCATCATCTAAGGATAAATCTAACAAGGAGCAATACCAATGTAATATTGGAAATGATTGGGAAGAGGATTGAGTCTGACAGTGATAAAAACTTTTCATTGAGGAAAGAAAAAACTTTGCAATTGACAAAATGAATGACTCTTTAAGTTGGCCTGGAATGGTAAAGATGGTGTTAATTGGCATAGAAGTTACTATTGTACATGCAGAGGTAGCTTTTAGTTGTTTAAATAACCTTTGCAGTTTTAGCCCTGCATGTAAAGAGAGAATGAAAATCTTGAAATTGATACTGTTGCTAATGTCTGGGAAAATATCAAAAAGGATAGAGAAGGAGCCATTGAAACTACAAATATCTTGCAGAGCGTTAGCCACAGTTCTTCAATGATACTGTCTGACTGTTAGAGTAAAACTGCTGTTTTTAAGACTGTGTCATTATTAAATACATGGATCTTTGGTTGGAAAAAAAAAAAAAAAGTCCTCACAAATTTTGACATTACTGGAATATATTTGATTCTCTTGAGACTATGATTTAAGATCAAGTTAAGATTGCATATCCTTTTCTGTGGCTTGCTGCCTCCATGGGAATATCAGCAAATCTAATAGATGTTGACTTCTATGCAACAATAATAGTCAGCTGAATGTTTCATTACTGTTAAGACAAGAGTGACTCTGTGTTAGGATTATATGTATTTATATAAAATATTTAAAACACACTGCAATAAAATCTTTTGTACAGTGGTGATGTATCATAACTTGTACTTGATATTATTAATCTTCACTTTAGAGAAATATCACTGAATCTAAAACCTTCTGGGGAAAAACAAAGCAAAACAAAACAACAATGCTTCCTAGATTCTAGTTATTTGTTCAGCTCTTATGTTAGAGAATATAGCACAGTAAAAAAAATAACTTAGCACCACCTGAACTTGAAGTTTTGTTAGTGAAAGAATTCTATAACTTTTTTCACATCTCTATAAGAATTTTAATATTACAGAATGTACTTCATTAAAAAAAAAAAATGCAGTAATAGTGAGGGTGACAGGATGTTTATCTTTGTATTATGGTTTGAAAAAAAAATGAAATATAGTTTGAAAGTCTTGAAATGTTTTCTATTCTTTTAAAGTCAAATATATATTCTGAAAACTGTCTGAAAAATCAGAAATATTTGGTCTTGTATTTATGACATTTTGAAAGAAGCTGCAACTACAAGAAAGAATGGATATTATTAGTGGGTCATGAATGAAAGTTAACCTGAAAGTACACAGAAAAAAAGGGCACTATTGTCACTCAGTGGTAAACAGGAGTTTTAAAATATGATTTCCTGTTTTGTTTTGCACAAACCTGATTACTAGTGTTAGATTGAACTCCTTACTCTTAAAAAAGGGACTTTATAGAAAACCATGAGGGTTGCTAGTTGAAAACTCGATAAAAACTGGATGGGAAATGCTTGTATGAAATTTTGTACAGATAAATTAAAGATTTATCTACAAGTTGCATAGCCCCATATTAGATTGTAGGCTAACATCCATTTTCAATCATACTTTTAGCAGTTCATTAAAGCATGTAATATTCCTTCTGTCCATGCTTTTCTAAATGCATCAGGAAGAACAGTATTTTTTCCTGGTGTGGACATGGGTGCTGAGGTTTGGCATATAGTTACCATCATGTCTGAGCTTAACATGAAAAATAATTTTATTGTAAGTGGCTTCATAAATGATATATAGCATATGTACCATGTTTGTTATAGTATGTGTTACTACTACATAAATTATTTTTTCAAATGCAGCTTGTGATGAGTTAATTAGGTGTTCTACAGGAATTTGTGCTTTCCTAAAGTACCTCTGAAAAAAATAAGACTTTGTTCAGGTGGTTGTCACTTAATTTGATTCAAGGAATGTGATCACCTTACCAGCACCATACATTTCAAATGGAAATGTTTGAGCCTCCTATAACATTTTGAACTTTGAAATAGCATGAAGCTGGAGCTGAAACATTAAAAAAAATAATAATAATGGTAAAAAAATCAGAATATTGTAAGGAGAAAAAAGAGATCTGCATCTCTCTCTCAGGCAAGTTTCTCACCAGCTGAAAGCAGTCTTGTCTGTCACAGTGCTCTGCTGGGTGCTATATTTGAACACAGTTGTTTCAAAGGATCGTGAAGAGGTAAGCCTAGCTGTGCTGTCTGATAAATTATGTGCAAAACTTGTAAGAATCTGTAGTCTATAACTTTAGGAAAATGCATATGAAAACATATTTTAATAAATGATATCATTAATTACAAGAATATAGAAAAAAGTGTCAAATCTTATGAGAATTTTCCCCAAAGCTTTAAATCTCTTCTCTTTGAAAGTAGCTGACTTTCAACAAAAAATGATGATAAATATGTTTGCTATAACATAGGTTATATGAAAGGATGATACGTTAAAATTTAAGATTAAACTCATCCATAAGGTATTCATATTTTCATGTAATTCAGTATCTACAAGGAAATTTTTTTAATGTCATTTGTGACAGTGAAGGGTAAAACATGCATGTCAAAATTTGAATTTCACAGCTGACATGAACTTTTAGGAAGTCTGTATTCACAACTTCAATTCAGCTTGTTTCTGCCATTATTTAAAAAAACAAACAAACAAACAAACAGAAAAACCTTTATAAATAATTGTTGGGTTTTGTGTGTGTCTGTGGTTTATTTTCTCTCTCTCTCTCTTTTTTTTTTTTTTTAAATTTTTCTCCTCTCAGCTATGGCTGTCTTGCATTTTCTTGTATCTCCTCTCTCCTATGCGAAGTATTCATCATCCTGCTTGAACTACTGGCCTAAAGGGCTGAGCTCTCTGGCTTTGTCCTGTGTAACATGTTTGTATAAAGACCTTTTCAAACCAGAACTGAAATAAAATGATTTTGAGGGACATTGCTCCCTTAAAGAATATCTCTTCACAGTAGATAAATCTTTTATATGATTCCTCTAGGCAGAGCAAACCATGGTAGGGAGGTTCACTTCATGTGACCCTTTGGGACTTTGAGACTTTAAAAAGAAATGTTGTGACTTCACCAATGGCAACGTTTCTTGGGTCTTCTTTTGATTTCTTTCCTAAGATAAATCAGAGAATGGAGTGAAGAGAATCCTCCAGTACTGAGGTAAGCCTTCAGGAAAACTTAGCATGCTTTTCTTTATGTGACAATACTTGACAGACCTTGCTACCTACAAGGTGCCTTTTCTTTTCTGTCTTTTGTTCTGCTGCGCAGTTGAACTGATATGTAGCAAAAATGTCTTAACAGTTATAATAAAAATGAGATCTCTGCTTTTTGGATGTTTGCAGGCACCCTTTGTTTTGCCCTTCTGCTCAGCTTACAAAGACCTCAACAAATTCCTTACCTTTACTGGTGATAGGAAAGCATTTGCTACTCACTGCTGCTTCTATTACCTTGAATGAAGCTAAAGATCACCATTTGATCTTTAGGTGCAATATGCAACATAATTTGTGTGCTCTTTTTATAATATTCACCACTCATTAAGTAGATGGCCCACAGGCTGAGATATGTAAATTAGCTAATTATCTGAGTGCTGACATAAAATTTAGTATTAACTCTTGTCCTCTTCGTGGAAGCTGTCAGACATTGCTAGCTCCAGACCTTTGGCATCGTCTGTTCTTTTAGATTTCTGTGAGCACATACTGTATAGGTTCTGTATGTTTCTCTTTCATCCCCCTGTCAATCTTTTCATTGTTTATCATCGGGATGTTTTGAAGCACTACCGTTGATATTAGCAATTATTTATGGTGTTTTTAATGCCCTCTAGTGGTACTTCTAACATTTATTATGGCAGTTCTCGACAGAACTATACAGAGACCTTGACATCAAGGTGAGTAAACATGGGACTTTCAGAGAACGCATGTACTACAAAGCAGTCTGTGTCATCAGTGTCAGTCACTATGCTGATTATAACAGAACAGCTACAGCAGCTTAAGTTTGTGCCTAAAAACTTGCCTGTAAACTTCTCAACCAAAAACTCACTTCCTCACCCTATATCCATGCAGCTTCCCACCTGGTGTATTTTCAGGGTGGTGTTTCAAGAAGAGTAAGTCTGACATGAGTTTCAAATAATACACGTTTTCTTCAGACCACAGTGCTCAATCTACCTGTGCGAAGATCTTAGAGATGCCAAGAGTTCTTTAACACTTTATTTTTCCTCAAGATTTTTTTTGTTAGAACCTCATTATGTGTGATTAATTTTATGAATGTCACCCTAACACACAGGACAAATCAGGTTACATATCTGGAGCTCAGGATTCCCACTTAGTTGCTTTAGCTAAAGATCAGTATTGAAGCTTAAACAGGGGCAAGAGTGGAGACCCTGAAGTGATTTAAATTATTTACCAGTGGATTAAAACATGGAAAGTATGGAAGGATGTGGAACTCAACAGCTGAAGTTGAGAAAAAGAAAAATTACTGAAGTTATACATTTTAGGACATAGTGAAACACAATGGTTGACTCCAGCTGATGATAGCTGCTAGAAGAAATAGTAGGCTAACTATTTGAACAACTGTCAGTATGTCAGATTATGAAATAAGGTGTGAAATCTTTCTCTGACAATAAAATAATATTCTTATTTTACTCTAAAAGTTTTTTTCTTAGATTGAAAAGTATTAATGAACTATAATTATGTAAAGCAGTAAAAGGGTTTTCATGTGTGAAAACACCTTTTTCACTAATAGTACTCACCTATTTTCACATTGTTCTGAAACAATATTAATAGCTTTAGTTTTTAAACTGTTGCTATAACAGTACTTTCTAATTTGCAAATATGTGTCTAGTGTGTATTATTTTATTTAATGTCTGTATTGTCTGCTATGCAACATTCTTACAGCTTCTCTATATAGAAATCTAATCAAGGACTGACAGCATAATTGCCAAGTATATGTATGATCTACATTTTACAGCTTTATTAGCTTTTTAATCTCACTGGTAAATTTCCACTGTGTTTTTCAGTAAATTTAACCTAGCCAACATCATCCTTCCAGAGGATAATTACCATATGCTAGATGAAAGACTATACACAGACTGTGAACAGCTAAACGCCACAATAGGTACAGATGAGTAACACATAGCAAACGTAGGTAAAATAATGAATGTAGGAAATAAAGACTATTGTTAAAGATAAGAAATTCAGAATAGCATAGAAGAGTAATACTTCATGTTCATACTTTCTGTACATTCAAAGTTTTCACAGAAATAAAGAAAAAAATGAAATATGAACTGAATATGATCGGCAATTTACTATTTGCTTACATCTGTGGATTAATGAAAACTGTAAACTAGAGACTGAATGAACCATCCTATGCATTGTAGATATCCACTTTGCTCATGTAAAAAGTCATGTAAGTAGAAACTTGGCATATATTGTGATTGAAGAATCATAGAGTTATTTGAGTTGGAAGGGACCTTTAAGACCACTTAGTTCCAACCTCCCTCATATGGCTAAAGACACCTCACGCTGCCCAGGGCTCTATCCAATCTGGCTGTGAACACAAGGATGGGGCACCCACAGCTTCTCTGAGCAGCCTGTACCAGTGCCTCTCCACCATCACAGTAAATAACTTCTTCCTAATATCTACTGTAAATCTACCCTCTTTTTGCTAAGACCATTAAGCCTTGTCCTGTCCTTGCACTCCCTGAAAATTGTCCCTCCTCATCTTTCCTATTGTCCTCCTTTAAGTCATGTATGGCTGGAAGAAAGTGATTTATGAACTGTTATTCACTGTTCAAAACATAAAGGCTTAAGAGCATCCTGGTAAACTGTAACCCAGAAATGTAGATTGTGCCTAATTAAATTGTGTAACTCATTGCTGCAGGATGTTTTGGATGCCAAAATATAAATCAGTTCAAGAAGCAATTAGCTGAATTAATGGAAGAAAGTCCCATTAAGGGCTATTAAATATAAAAATGTGGGTACGACCCTAACACCTCTTATTTCCACAGGGACTCTACATCATGAGATATGTATTAGTATATTTTTTTCTCTTTACTACTATGCAAAAATCCAGTCCTGATCAGTGTATGAGATTCTAGGCACTACAGACCTTTTTCTGAGCTACCATGGATGTTCTTGTCATAAACTCATCCCAGTCATCCCTGAGAAGGATTCAGATCTGTGAATGCAAAAAACCAAACCAAACAACAAACCTAGGTAAATGCAAAGCCGTCCCATCAGAAGACCAGAGGATTTCCCTTGAATGGAAAAAATGATGGGAATAGTTGCTGGTCAGTTGTGAGGGTGCACTCCTTGTCCCTCCTTTCCCCAACCTGGTCATTATGCCCAAGGCCTAGTGCAAAAAGTGCAAAAGACCTTGTCCTTGGGACAGACAACAATCAACGTTTATGGAGTCAGTTAGCAACCACCATATTGTCTCAAACTAGGTGTTCAAAGAACTGATAACAGATACCTGGGTCAATAGGTCCAAACTGAAGTTGCACGATCGTTTCAATTATCTTGCCCCATAAATAGAAAGCAGCCTAAGAAACTCCTTGAGAGTTCTTCCTGCAAGCAGCTGACTGTATATCAGAACCTCTCCTTGAGTAAGGACACCTCTTGAAATTACTCAAGGCTAGTGCAAAGATTCACCTGGGATGTGGTAATGCCTTGCTGACAGATCCTTGGTAAGTTGTTTACTGTTTTTAAGTTATACTACTTTCAATGAGACTTGATCTTAAATTCATTATGCACCCCCACACACACACACCCTATGTATGGCAAACAGTTAAGGACATTTGGCTATTTAGAATTTTCTTAAGCTGCTGTCAACATTGTCCAAATTACCCTCTTACATCCATTTTATATCAGTAAATATCTTTCTGACTTCCTCTTGCAAGTGAAGTGTGCAGTGCTTTAGTCTCTAATTTTAATAAAAAGTATGGGGCATATGCTATTCTGATCTATGTCCATATTCTGTACAAAATATAAATATCACTAGCCCAAATTTTAAATTGAATTTCAGGTTCTATAACATTCACTTAAATTGTGCAAAAAAATTAAGTAAAATGAAATCAACTAGTCATCATAACCATTTTTATAGTGTGCATTTATGTATGTGTGTGAAGCCCTATGTTATCATATTTCCATTTAAAATAATTGTATTAGGATAACTTTCTTTTAATTAGGTGCTTTTATAGGGCTACAGTTAACACTGAGAACGTGAAGCTTTGGAGTAGTTTTCTCATTATGTTTTCTTTCCCTTTTCAACTATGTGTAGAAAGAAACCCTTTTCTTTCAGTTGTTTCTTTAATGACCTTTGCCACTCAGTCTTCAAACTGAGCTGAAGACATTCTGTGAGGGTTTCTGCCATTCTTGCACAGGAGTCTCTGATGTAAACACTAAGGAGAAGCTTTAATTGATATGCTTAAAATAATTAGAAAGCAACAGAGCTCAGCAGGGCTGTTTAGGACTAAAGGCTAACAAGGAACTAAATCCCCAGACAATGAAGTGATCATTAGGAAAACTCAGAGATAAAACATGACATTTTGGAGAGTTGGAATGTGTGATTCAAAGTATTCTGAAAAAAAAAAAAAAAAAAGGAAAAGTCTTGCAGAAATGGTGCTGTGGAAATGAAGCAGGATTTTTGTCATTTTTGTCTCTGTGAGCATGTGTGTTCTTCTTCTTAAAGTATAATATTTAAATATTGTTTATGGCTGTGACAGTCTTCATATAGTTATTGGAGATATTCTTGTGAACCTCTTATATCAGTATTTAAAGAACACTATCTTGTTTTTCAAATATCTGACTCATTTATTTTTATTATTTTTATTTCTTATTTTTTAAAGTGCAGAGTTATACTTCTGTTTATTCAGTGTGCCTGAATTTATGTCATTTATTACCCTGAAAACATATGAGCAGTGAGGAAAATATACTGGCTCACTGGAATTGCTGATAACTCATTTAGGGTAAAAGTTGCCAATGAGTTGCTCACCTTCCTGAGAAAGTACTTCCTGAGATAGTACTACAGTACTTCCAGTTTACATCATACATATTTTTCTCCCTTACTCTTTCCAAATTATAACTAATTGGGAAAATCCCTTGGCGGTCAGTCCTGAAGGACAGAGGGGTCCAGAAAGGCTGGACATTGCTCAAGAAGGAAATCTGAAAAGTGCAGGAGCAGGCTGCCCCCCCTGAACTGTAAGATGAGCTTGAGGGAAAGAAGACTGGCATGCTGGAGCAAGGAGCTTTTACTGAGACTCCAGGAAAAAAAAAAAAAGAGTTTATTGTCTTTGGAATAAGGGTCTGGAAACACAGGAAGAATGTAAGGATATTGCTAGTATATGTGGAGGGAAAATTAGAAAGGCAAAATCTCGGCAGGAATTTAATCTGGCCATCATTGTTAGAAATAATAACAAATGTTTTTTTTCAAATATATCAACAGCAAAAGGAGGGCCAGAATCTCCTGCCTTTATTAGATGCAGCAGGGAATATTAACACTGAGGATGAGGAAGAGGCTGATGTTGTCAATGTCTTCTTTACTTCTGTCTTTAATAGTCAGACCAGTTATTCTCAGGATACAGAGCCTCCTGATCTGGAAGACAGTGATAGGGAGCAGAATAAACCCCCAAAATTCAAGAGGAAGCTGGAAGGGGCCTGATATTTCGCCTGGACGATTACATATCTGTGGTGCTGAGGGAGCTGGTGGACATGACTTCCAAGCTGCTTTCCACCATTTTTCAGCAGTCCTGGTCAACTGGAGATTCTCAGGTGACTCACGCTGACACACTTGTCAATGTGGTGCCCATCGACAAGAAGGGTAAGAAGAAGGATTCAAGGAATTACAGGCCTGTTAGCCTGACCATGGCATTGGAGAAGGTCATGGAGCAGACCATCTTGAGTGCAATCATGTAATATCTGCAAGAAAAACAGGACCAGGCCCAGCCAGCATGGTTTCACAAAAGGCAGATACTGCTTGACCAACCTCATTTCCTTCTGTGACCAGGCAACCCATCTAGTGAATGAAGGAAAGGCTGTGAATGTAATCTACATAGACTTTAGTAAAGCCTTTGACACTGTCTTCCACATGATTCTTCTGGAGAGCCTGGCAGCCCATGGCTTGGACAGGTGTACTCTTCATTGGGTAAAAAGCTGGCTGGCTGGAGGGCCAGACTCAAAGAGTGGTGGTTACACAGAGTTAAATCCAGTTGACAAGCAATCACAAGCGGTGTTCACTGGGTGTTAGTACTGGGGCTTATCCGGCTTAATATCTTCATTGGTGATCCGAACAAGAGAATTGAGTGCACTGTCAGTTTGCAGATGACACCAAACTGGGGGAACTGTTCATCAGTCTGGCAGTAGGAAAGTCCTACAGAGGGACTTGAATAGGCTGGATTGTTGGGATTAAGCCAATTGTATGAGTTTCAACAAGACCAAGTTCTGTACTTTGGACCCAACAACCCCAAGCATCACAACAGGGTTGGGGGCAGAGTGATGAGAAAGCTGCACAGAGAAAAAGGATCTGGGGGTTTTAGTTGACAACTGTCTGCACATGAGCCTGCAGAGTGACAGTGTACTGGTGACAGGTGACAGGACGAGGGGAAATGGCCTCGTGTTGTGCCAGGGTAAGTTTAAGTTGGGTATCAGGAAAAAATTCTTTACTAAAAGGGTTGTTAAGCATTGGAATATGCTCCCCAGGGAGGTGGTTGAGTCACCATCCTTGGATGTATTTAAAAACCTTTTGGATGAGGTACTCAGGGACATGATTTAGCAGAGGGTTGTTAGTTAGGGTAGTATGCTTTGGTTGCGGTTGGACTTGAAAAAGACTTTAAGGTCTTTTTTAAACCTAAGCAATTCAACGATTCTATGATTCATTGTGGCCAAGAAGGCTAATTAAGTCCTCCTGGCTTGTATCAGAAACAGTGTAGTCAGGGAGACTAGGGAAGTGATCGTCCCTCTGTATTTGGCACTGATGAGGCTGCACCTTGAGTACTGTGTTCTGTTTTGGGCTCCTCACTACAGGAAAGACACTGTGGCCCTGGAACATGTCCAAAGAATGGCAGTGAAACTGGTGAGAGGACTGGAGCACAAGTCTTACGAGGAGTAACTGAAGGAACTTTGATTTTTCAGTCTGGAGAAGTGGCGACCTTATTGCTCTATACAACTACCTGAAAAGAGGTTATGGCAAGGAGAGGTTCGGCCTCTTCTCCCATGTAACTAGCAGTACAACTAGAAAGAATGACCTTTAGTTGTACCAGGGGAGATTCAAGTAGGATATTAGGAAAAACTCTGAAAGTGGCACTGAAACACACTGCCCAGGGAAGTGGTGGAGTCACCGTTCCTGGATGCGTTCAAGAAATATATAGATGTGGCACTGAGGGACATGGTTAGTGGGCATGGCGGTGATGGGTTGGTGGTTGGGCAAGATGATGATGGAAGTCTTTTCCAACCTTTATAATTCTATGGAATATGTTTTCTGCTGCAGAATTTAGAATTTGCAACACTTAATTTGTAAAAGTGTTAATATAAATTTAAAAATTTAAAAATATAAATAGGATTATATTCAGTATCCTACTGTTATTAATTGAAGAGCATTGTAATGCCAGTGCAGCAGATTACTAATGGCTCTCACTAAAGTCTTAAGATAACAGTGATTACATATCCAAAAGTAGAAGATAAGCTTAATTGTTTGTGTATTTTCCTTACAGATAAAAGCACCATACATAAGTTAAATGACATTAGGTGGACTATATACCATGACTCTACCAGTGAATTAATGTGGAAGACAATGCTGTTAGTACGGCAGTTGAGATGGATGAGATGTATTCTGCATCTGATCTCCTGAACCAGAAACTGTGGAACCAGGGCAGAGGCAAAATAGAGCACATAGGTAAGGCTATGAAGGCTGGCAAAACTGGAACAGAGAAAAAGGAATAGGTTGTTTGATTTCCACATAAAAATACTTCCTTTACTGACTGTGGAGCTCAGATTCCTGTAACAAATAATGATGTATTTTCTCCAGTAAAGTTCTCCTTTGTTGAGTGAAAGGTAATGCAGGCATTTTCTTCTCTCATTTTTAGTAGCAGTAGCAATGGCAGCCTTGACTAATCCATACTTCTAAGGACTTGTTTTCTGACTGTAAAAAGCTCTCTGAAAAGTTATAATTCAATAACTTTGTATTGTAAAAACTGGTAAAATGGAACTATTTGATTTTTACCAATATTAAAGATATTATTGTGTTCCTCCACAGAATAGGAAAAAAAAAAAGCATATTTTATAAGAACTTGAGTATCATCCAAATAACTTTATAATAAGTGTTTAAGATCATTATTATTCATGTGGATTGTTTATTCATAAAGACACATTAAGTTCTGGAAGGTGAAAAGTGGAACCTCAGGTCTTTGAAATATATAAAATGAGAATTTGAGTGGAGTGTGTGGGCAAAGATGTGGGCAACTGTAGAAATACATACATCTAGATCATATGAAGCTGCAATTGAAAATAGGTAGGGAAAAAAAACAAAACAAAACAAAACACTTTTTGATAGCTATAGTCTGGTGAGACGAACTGATTTTAGAATTTATTTTATTATTATTATTATTATTATTATTAATTAGGGCACATTTTATCTGTTGTGCTTTCAATACATTGCTTAACAAACTCACCATCAGGAAATGATTCTGATTTTTTTTGCAATCAGGGTCACGTAACTGACTTTTATGACAGTGTTCATTTTGGTTTTAACTTTTTAAAAACAGACATTTTCAGTTCTGCTGTTTTGTCTTTATGAAGACATTCCTTGATATGCATGGGATGTGTCAGCACATTTCTGCATATAATGTCTTTTCAAATTGTAATATTTTAAAATTGACACAATTTCCTTGTGAATTAAGCATAGCTCCACATTATTGGTAAGCTCTGCAGTGTGCCCTCCCAAGGCAGTATTCCAAAGCCGGGCTGGGCTGGGCTGCTTGTCAGGACAGAGTTGCTGCCACGATGAAGCAGCAGTAGGAGGCCCAGATCACATTGAGAGCTGTGCTGGGCCACGGACCGCAGGTTGGACATGCCTGAATTAAGAAATCATGGTGAACATAACCAAGAGTGTTATATAACTATAAAGCTAGAGACAGTTATGCAAAACAAACAAAGGAATCTTTCACTCTTCCATTCTCGCAAGACTTCAGAGCAACAGTGTATCCAGTCTTTGACAGTACAGTTTTAGAGAAATGTGCTTCAAGGGGAGTTAGTCCAGAAAAAAAAAAACAGTGAAAACCACAAGCAGTTGAAGAAATATCCTGTTAAGAAACACTTAGTATCTTAGCAAAAAAGGGAAGTTCAGAGGCTAAGGGGAAAAGGTTTTCAGGTACTCCTGAGTGGTTTCTGCAAAAAGGAAATGATCTTTTCAGTTTTCCATGCCCAGAATTTTACAGGAATAGTGAAGTTCTGAAATACAGTGGTGGGAAGATTATTGAGCTTTCACTAGGGAACACATCCAGGATAGATTTATTTTTGCAGACCATGGATGCAGTCTTCTTCAAAAATGTATCACTGTAATGTATTATTTAAACTGCTGAATTTTACTAGATAATTAATTGTACCTATTCTATATCCAGTTTCTGGGGTACAGTATCTTTGTGTTTTCAATCAAATGAAAAATACTGTCTGTAGAAGAGGCAAAAGTAGCAAAGGTTTCATGAGTATTGAAAGATATTGTCTCACTATAGTGTTTCTGGAGGTCTTTGAGCTGTATGGAATGGAAAAATAAAAGGAAAATTAGTAAAATTAGTATATTATAATTTGCAGGCTATATCCACAGAAGCAGAAATAACTATTTCTCTGTGGCTGTATCCTCTGAGTTTTAGCATATTGTCTTATTTATCTCAGCTATCTGATAAAACAGGAGATTATAAAACAGGAGATGCTATGAAATAGACTAGGAAAGAAAACATGTTTTATATGTTTCATATTTTTTGGTTTATCTGCCTATTTCCCATACCTTAAATTTAACTCTTTATTCAGTACCTGATGAAAGTGTTGTAAGTGCTCTTTCTTTTTATCAGGAGTTAATTATGTCCTTCTGTGTATAAACTATTCTCATAAATATGTATGTTATCTTCTTAGCACACTAATTTAGTTAAAAATGACAGCAGAAATCTGTAGGCATTGTTAATGAGTCAATTTCTTTTAAGAGAGGAGATGTTTGAAGTTGACTTAAATATAATAATTTGAACATTAAATGGTATGAACAACACTAAGTATAATATTTTAGAGTGTTCTGAAGAGGCTCCTGATGTGATATTAACCATGGCTTTTTTGTTTTTGTTTTTGTTTTGTTTTGTTTTGCAATTAGCTTGTTTTTTGGAAGTACTTTTCATTTTCTTCCTTCCTTCTTTACAGTTGAGTGGGCTACAAAGTGATTTCTTCAACATATTCTGAAATCTCCATAAAAGAAGAACATGTTTTATGATATCTTTGACTTGATAAAGGTATGTTGTATTATCATCAATAACTAACAAATATATATTATTGTAGTTTTAAATTCAGTTTGGAATTCTTGAGCTTAGATCAAGAAACCATTTTGACAGGCAAAAATAAATAAAAATTTTCTTATTAAACCTCCATATGTCTCTAATAGTCAAATTTGAAGCTGTTTCCTTTTCTACAGTAGAATGCTTAAGGGACCAAGCTACTAGGATTTCATTTCAGTCAAAAAATTTAAATGAAATGGGATGATTCTATGTCAGAATATGACAATGGTGTAATACCTGAAAAAATTATGATAAAAGAAAGAAGACCTCCAAGACATTTAAGCAGAAATTAGAAAACCCAGATATACTGCAGAAATAAGGACATCAGTTGGGAAACATGCAAAAAAATTAGCATTATTCAGTATTTCTTCCTTTTTGCTATCTAATTCAACTATGCAAAAGAATGTTTTCAAAATTAAATAAAAAAAAATGAAAATACACTTTTAGAGGACAGATTCATATACATTTCACCCATCACTGTACATTACTTTAAACATGTCAACCTTTGTAAAATACTGTTACATCTGATTAGACATCTGACATGGCTAATCTGATATGTTATCATGCAGTGAAGTAGCTCATGTAAGGTCAGTAAGTATAATAAATACATCAAGGAATAGAAAAGAATCCTTTCTTTTTTCCTCTCTCATTTCTTTGTAAAAACAAAGGGGAAGGGGAAAGTACAAGCAAAAAGAAGTGTGAAGTCTAGGAATACCTTTTCATCAACTGTAGTCAATGATACCTATACCATATGCTTGATTTTAACAGTATAATTTAGCATTTTAGAGCCATGAAGACTATCAGAGGGCTGGAGCACAACCCCTACATGGACAGACTGAGAGAGCCAGGATTCTTCAGCCTGGAGAAGAGAAGGCTCCAGGAGACTTTGTAGCAGTCTTCCAGTATCTGAAAGGAGCCTACAGGAAACCTGTGGAGGGACTTTTTATAAGGGTGTGTAGTGTCAGGATAAGGGGAAATGGCTTTAAACTGGAAGAAAGTATATTTAGTCTAGACGCTAGAAAAAGGGTAGATTTAGACTAGACACCCTCTTTACTGTGAAGATGATGAGACATTGGAACAGTCTGCCTATGGAGGTTGTGGATGTCCTATCCTTGGAGGTGTCCAAGGCCAGGCTGGATGGTGCTTAGAGAAACCTGGTCTAGTGGGAGGTGTCCCTGCCTATAGCAGGTGGTTGGAATCAGATGATCTTAAAGGTCCCTCCCAACCCAAACCACCATTCTAGGTGGAAAGCATGCAGTGTAAAACATCTGTCTGACTATGCTGGCAGAATCTAAGCTGATTTTTTTCTTCTATTACTCCCAGTTATCTTTATCTTGCAGGTTTTCTTCTTTCTTTTCTCCCACTTCAGTTCCTGTCTTCTGTACCTCCACTTACATGTAAATCAGTTTTTCATGGTACCTGAAAATATTCATCCAGAAGAAAGGAACTTTACTGTTCGCAAAAGCATTCTTAAAACAAAATCTGTGCATGCAAATAGGAAAATAAATGGCTATTGAATTGCATCCTGAAGTCGCACATAGCATATCTTAGTGGTAGACAACAGTTTGATGTATCTTGCAGAAATTTTCTTTCACTAGCTTTCCTAGATGTAACCAGCCTTTTAAGATTGTTTATCTGAGACCTCTATTTAAAATCATTTGTTAGAACAAATAGATGGAAAATCTTTGTCTGGCACATGTCTAAATGATACAAACCAATGAATATAACTGAAAGTTCATAGGATCCTATTCAGAAATGTCAATATAGATGGGTGTGATTTGTCTAAAGGAACAGAAGAAAAGAGAGGAAAGGAAGATAATACACTTGAGATTAAAATCTGGCAGTCAAATTCATGTTAAATATTTTGGTTACACTGAAAATGAGAAATTGTTTTGGATGGTTCCTCTAGTCCTTCACAGTAGAAAAGAATAACCCATCAACCCCAGGCCACCTTCAAAAGTTCAAGTGAATTCAAACTACTCTGGAAGTATTCAGAAGCTTAGGATAGGTAATAGGTGTGTGTACCAATAGCAATACTGTGATTGATTTGGATAGCTTCATTAATTATCCATATAATGACTAAGTGGTCAAATAAAATGCAAATCTTGGCTAAAGGAAAATCTGAACTTACAGTGATAACTGAGTAGAAAAGCTGTGTGTCTTTCTTCATATTCAATAATAAGTGATAACAGCACTTCAACTGATTGGATATAGTTTAGAAGTTTCAATGTACAGCATTAATATCGTATGAAATAGATGTGTCCTGCTTTTATTCACTACATGTTGGTAGCAGGTGCTGGTAGTACAGCTGCAGAACTGTTCAGCTATGTTTCCCTTCCTGTAGGAAGCAGCAATTCCATTATCAATATCTTCTTTTCTGGATTATATCTTGTTTTGTAGGCACACTCTTGAACCATTTCCATGTGTTTAGTTGCAGTTACTTGGGAGAGAACTCATATTTTGTCTTGTTTTCAGAGAGAAATTATCTTAGATATGCTGGAGAAACTGATTGCTGGGAGCACCTATAAAATAGGTATTAATTAAAAAAAAAAAAAAAACAAGTAAGGAAAACATGAGTAGCATGAATATTTATATATATATTGGCATGGATAATATACTTTATAACCGCTTTGAGAATCAACACAAAAACTTTCATTGACAAATCAGAATAGAATTAATGTTATTGTGGTGAAATTTGTTTTGTTATCCCCAGTGGAGAAATATGACAATGATTTAAGATATTGACAGAAAATAATAAATGAAGATCCATCTTTCAGAGATGTAGGCTATTTTACAGGGGGACTGATTAAAAAAAAAATCAGATGCTTGATGGAAATGGCACAAAGTCAACATCACACAGATAAAAGTAATGGTGCAATGGGCAGAAATTAAATATTTGCATTCACTTATGCTTCCATCAATACCGTGTTTTGACTTTGCATTCATCAGGAAAAAGCTTGGAAGGTATCTCCTCCTTCTCTGGAGTAAATGGAAAAATTACTGTATTAAATTGTGAATATTAAATATTTCATTTTATGATCCAATTTACTACCTCTATTTACTAAGAATCTACACACCGCCCAAATAAAATCAGGAGATTCAGGAAATGACAAAAAATATTCCAGAAAGCAAAAATGAGCCTTTGTCTTCCTGAAACTAAATGGAAACTAACTTTGAGGACAAGATCAGAGGATGGCAATTTACTCCAAACGTCTCATTTCAAGTGAGATGAACCAAATACAAGCCCACCTCAACTCAAGTACTGTGTATGGTTTTGAGCACCAGATTTTAAGAACATGAAACTATTAGCATCCAAAGGAGAGTTACAAAGAAGAAGAAGGATGTAGTGGACAAGAGGTACGAGCAGCTGAGGTCCCTGAGTTGGCTCAGCCCAGAGCTGAAGAACCGAGGGGAAGCCTCATGGCGGCTGCAGCTCCTCACAGGGAGTGGAGGGGCAGCGCTGAGCTCGGCTCTCTGGGGACAGTGGCAGGGCCCAAGGGAACGGCACGTAGCCATGAAGTCTGCAATAGAAAAGGCACTTGTAGAGTTAAATAATGTGGTTGCCAGCTTCATCTAAATATAGCCAGAATTAGAAAATTAAGGTGAATGTTATTTCAAAATGATAGCACTATACGTGGTCAGAATAGAATGATATTTGTTTATTTAACTGAAATTTAAGTACTGCAGTCCTAGAATGACTAATGACTTTTGAACGTGCACTTTCCTGTGTGTTTTCAGTGTTTTATCAAGAAGCAATTAAAATTTGCATGGAGAAGTTTGCTATGGCTTTCCTTAAGCATTCCTCATTAATGTACCAACTATCCTACATAAAAATTATAGCTCCTTATAGGCAGAGGTTTCTCTATTTTTAAGCAAGTCTGTGAAAAGAACTACACTATTCAAAATCATTTGGATTTCTAATTGCTGATATATAATGGAATTTAGCACATGATTTACAGGAAACAGTGTTGATTAAAAACATATATATCTTCACACGAAGAAAACCAGAATATTTTGGAAAAAACAATACTTAGAAAATTACAGTTGGCAAATTATGAGCTCATTCCAACTCTCATTAAAATAAATGGCCACAAATTGGGCCCAGAATGAAACTAATCAAAATGAAAGCAAAGTTGATTGCAAAGGTTTATAATGATATTAATTTGGGGGGACATTATAGACAATTAGACAATAACACCAGGCAAAATTAAAAACGCTACAGATTTTGAATATGTGATTTTGAGACTTAAAGCTATATAAGAATCTAATTTGTATTCCTTGCAGACTAGACTGTGCTGAAATACATGCTTTATTGTCTGTACAACATCTTGAATGTTTGTTAGAGCAGAAAAATAACTTTCATAAAGATAAGATATAAGAGTTATCTGTTATTATTACCAGTTTTGTTTTCTTCTAGTACACCTAAGTAACTGAAGTTAAAAACTGTAGTAGAAATGCTGGACCTGAACCACTGATTGAGCAGCTGGTGAGAAGGCAGGGCCAGCCTAGGAGAGGTCAGGTGTATGCGATGCAGCTGAGTGACCAGAAGGGGTGGAGTCATCGCTTCCCAGACCTCATTTAGGGATTGGTAGAAGATGTGAGGGTATCTTTTGCTGCAGAACTATGCCTTTCTAAAGCCTTCCAAAGATAAGTAGCTGTTTTTCTTCATTTTTGATATTTTGGTTGCTGTAGCCAAGGACTTTGCTACCCTGCTATCATCATCCTATTATAGTGTTACAGCATTATTTGATATTTCTAACTAAGATTTAATTACATTTAAGAGAGCAGTTCTTTCTCTTGGTATTGCAAGATTAAATTTCATGTATTAGTGTTATGGTATGATGTACCAGCATGATATGATGTACTAGCATGAAACCACTGTATTTATTTCTGCATCCTGATGGTGGCTCTTCTCAGGCTTGTTCTCCTTAGAAAGCAGTTGGAGCCTCCTGTATTGCTGATTTTCTTCTTGGCAGCCGGAAACATGCCTGAAGGTCAGTCCTACAGCTGGTGGCTCTGCTTATACCTCTTTTTGATCATTTTACAGCAGCAAAGAGGAGATCTGTGAGAGATTTTTAAAGATAGTTGTATACACTCACAGTACTTTCTTCCTTTGCTTTGCCTGATAAACTCATAGCTGCACTCAGGTCCTCTATATCAAAGTGGTCACATCAAAGGAATGCTAGTCTATGATCAGTTGTAAACTTAAAATTTATTAGGATATAAAATCCTGTGTTTTTTATCTGTAGCTATGTTGAACAGAGGATTAAGTGTAGCTAATGTGTTCCTAGTGCTTGAAATAGCAAGTGAATTTGGAAGAATGTGAATTCTGCTTGACAAAACAGCAGAAACAAGGTTTGGGTCTAGTTTTTACTTCTTTGTGCAAATCACCTAATTCTCCTTAACCTTTATTCTTTAGCTCATCCAAGCAAGAACAGAGTTAGCCCTGCTTCCAGAGTACAAATAAAAGTCAGCTAATACAATTAAATTAAAAAGAGGGGGGAAAAAAAAAAATAGAAAATGTAATTCTGGTCATCTTAATTCCTCAATAAGAATAAGAAGCAGCAATCTGTGTATCTATCTTCAAAGATATCTGCATCTCACAGTTTCTCTGTGTTATTCCCTTGGCTTGTGTATGCATTAGGAGAGTCTTAATGGTTTTGGAAGGCATTAGGATATGGTGTGGCATTAAAAAATCAGTGGACAAGATACAGAAAGTTCAGCTAAATGATGAAAAGAAGTTGAAACTATGATTATGGCACAGATATTTCTCAGAAAGGATAATTGAAAGAAAATCATTTGAAACTGAATGTACAGGGATATGCTTTGCAACTAACAACTAAATAAAATATAAAGGTGAGAGGGTAAATGTTTTCTCAGTGTAGTTTGAGTTCTTGACAGCTGATATTAAACTAATTGGAAGCAGGTAAGTTACCTTCTAAAGATTTTTATCTTTTTCTTCCAGCAAAACAAGTTGAACATAAGGAAAAACAGAAATATAATTCCATCTTTATTCAATAAAACATGCAAATACTTATTCCTTTATGCATTTTCTTCATAATAGGTTCATGTCTTAAGTTGTAGCTGTACATTTATCCAGAGAAAAACTTTTTTTTTTTTTTTTGGTGAAAAGATATCCTACAATCAAAGAAGTTCATTGAGAAAATTGAATTTGACTATTTCAAAACAGAGTTCCTTTATCTTTTGTAGTAGTTGATCCTATGAAGCTTTTCTTAATTAGTCCAATAAAACATATAATCTACTTTTTTCAATATTTACTGAACTAAAATGCTTATTACCATTTTTATTATTTTATTAAGTAACTTTCTATTGGATTTTTCATAGAAACAGCTTACTGCAAATTCCTTGCATGTTAATTTAAAATATCAAATTCATGCAGATGTCGTCTTATCCCTCTTATGCTTTCAATTAAATGTAGGCGCTTTTGATTAAGATACTAACATACATGAAATTAGCATGCAGTTTGCATAAAATTAGTAGTCATTTAAGTAGTTCACACAAATCACTGAAAATCTCATGGGCAGACAAATCTTCATCAAGAAGTCATATTATAAATGAAGACATTCTTTGTCCCTTTACAGTCAACTGGCATAAATCCAATTATGTTCTCATTGATAGATGCTGTTGAATCAACAGCTGAGTTTTCCGAATGCTAACTTGTCTGTTTTCTCTACACCACTGCTCTGGTCTAGTGCAGAAATATGTGTGTGAGGAAAGCCTACCCCTAGATATGAGAAGCTAGGCAGACCTGTGTGAGGCAGGTTGCTTTTCCATCTGGGTAATTTTTTTATAACAGTTTCTTAAAATATGCAGTATGTAATGCATATAGACACACTTTTTAGTGAATCATTTGGGATTCTGGCTAAGAATCTTCTGTTTTTAGACCTCTCTTGCACTATAACCTGTAGTAGACAAATAAGGATAGTTTTTGAAAGAGCTGCTCAAATGCGAAGTTAGTTCTTTAAAAATCCTATGCTTATTCTCTGCTAAAACTCTAGAAAATAAGAATGAAGATACCTTTTTGGAGAAGTGATGTGAGGATTAAACACTTCACAGAAAATGCCTTGATGATTAGGTACCGCAAAATTGTTCTATTATTTTGTAGTATTAATTTCAGGTACAATTATTAGCATGTATATATGCTGCTTTCTGTTGCCACTGCTGGAAAATATTCTAGTTAATGTGAATGGAGGCTTGAACTTCAGCTGGGTTGTTTCTTTATTTTAGCTGCTCAGACAGTGTCCTTCCACAATCACTCTTGGTGAGTTTGTGGCTGTGAGGTGAAGGACTGTAGAGCTAGTAGAATTTTAATGGCTATTCAGAATTAAAGCTTAGTAACATCAAGTAGGTGGGAGCTGTCAGGTCAGCTGCATTTCTAAAACAAAACTTGAAAAAGATAAATTCAAAGCAGTGGAATTTAAAACATAGAAGTATGTGCTGCAATTTGGAAATAATTCAGAAGTGCTATACAGCCCAGAACTAAGATGTCCAATTATCTATTTCTGCAGAAATAGTTCAGCGTAAGCACTATAAAGACTCTTTTTTGCATGCTTATCTGAATTATCTAACCCTCTGTACTTCACTCAGTCATAATGTGAGTCTTTTATGTATGTCTTATCACAAACCTTGACATTTTTTCCTTGGTTTATGTATAGGCATGCCTATATGAAAGCATTATTAGACTTCGGATTAAGCAGCAGCAGTTTATTGTCACCTTTATACTCAGGCCTGTTAGAATTGTGTCAAATTCCTGTGTTCTATGAAGTAAAGAATGTGTCTCTGCCACCTCACATTCATTCTTTGCACTCCTATAATGTTCTGTTTAAGCTGTATGCTAGTAACTTTTATAGATCATATAACTTTTATACATCATATTTGTTGAGGGACTTTGATATATCATGTTTGTTTTTAACTTATGGGGGATTATCTCATATTCCTTACATAAAGCAGTCCTAGAGTTATACTCTGACTTGACTTCAAGAATTTATACAGTAGAAAAATGCACTTGCAAGAGGACAGAAAGAATTCAAACATGAAACAGTTCTTCAGAGACTCAATGGCTTAAAAATAATAATAATAATAATAAATGCTCAATCAAAAAAGCACTGAAAATATCAAAGAGAAGTGCTGCCTTCTGGTTTACAGTTTACATCACTCCAGGGTGGTGGCTATTTTGCTCTCTTCTTTAGTGGCAGTCTCTCTAGTTGTTTCTATCTAATCAAAATCAAATTGTAATCTAATTCATTAAGGTAGGTGTCATTAAAATAAATCAGATTAATCTCTTCAAGTGCCAAGAAGTTAAAATGCATTAAAATATTGTTATTTTTTTATTTATTAACAACTATTTGATCAGGGTAAGTTTGCATGACACAAACACAACAAAAAATTAGCCATAACGTTACATATGTATAAATATATAGACACATGTATACTCATAGACATGGATATGTGTGTTTGAACTTTCAGAATTAGAAACAATAAGGAGTGAATTTTTCTGCAAATGGAAGACTCTGTCTAGTAAGTGGATAGATAAAGGCAACAACTGAGAAATTTATTGATTTCCTTGTGTCTCTTCATTTTCCTTCTGTTTTACGTTTATTGATCTTAACAATGTAAGAGTACTTGTTGATAGGAAAGGTCTGTTCATCTCAGTGTGTCTTACATGACATTGAATAAAAGCAAAATCTTGGGGAAGAACATAAATTGGAGGAGCTGGTTGCAGGCACTTTCTCAAAGTCTCTCTCACTGAGAGAGACTCAATTCTGACTCAATGGCTCAAAGCCTAGGCTAGAATTTCCTTTCTTCTTTTTGAAGAAGCCGCACTAGACATTTGATTATCCTTGTCTGCTTTCTCTGAACACTTTCTGTTTCTGTGGAGTGCTTCCTTTATTGAGTCTTGGCTCTGCAAAGAAATGAACGGTGATATATTAATTAAACTCCTTGTTAGTTATATCAATTAATGGTAGTTAACTCAATATTTTTGAAAACCAAACAAATAAGGAAACACAATACAGATTGTAGTTATAAAATAAAGGTAAGAAGTCAGAGCTGCTCCAGTCCCTTGCATTTGTCAAAGTGACACACCCTCAGCAGAGTATTTTGCCATGTTGCTGGAAGTTACAGCAGTGACTGGTTAATGCTAGAACCAAAACTTCAGGAGGCTCAGCAGCAGACTTCAACTTAACATTAATGCTAAGACTTTACTGTTAGCCCTGTTTTGAAGAGTTGTTTTTCAATTCTAACACTTGCTAAGAGTGCTGTTGACTATTCATTCTTCTTTTTAAGCTTGGGACCTGGACATAGGTAGCTTTATAAACAATGATTGTATCTCATACCCAACACCCATAACATAGTGTTCTCAGCTATTCTCAGGTTAATTTTTAGGTGACTGTACTCAAGATCATTCATAAACCAGCACGAAATTAGGAAAGATGAAAGTTAAGCGCCTGATTTTCATTTCTTTTTACACCTTGGGCAGCTAAATGTAAAAATAGTGGCAATACTGTCTTTTTCACATTGGAGGAGTCTTGAATGAATGACTTTGCTAATAAGAGAAAACCCGTATATTTGCAAGTTACCAATTCAGCTTTCTGAATAATCTGAAGAAGGTAAAATGGAGGATTTTTGGAATATAGTAGTATTTATGAGGCAAAAAAGCTGCAGCATTTTTTGCTTGGACTGCTCAATGTGCAATTTTTTCATAATGTACTGCTATTATTTGAAGTGAAATTTTAGTAATATTACAACTCATTCCATACACAAGCTTTAATTTTTATTTTTTTTAGTTTGCAACTGTTAGACTTCTTATAATCTCTTCTGTGGGCTTATCATTTTTATCAAGTTCTGCATTTGCTGTTGCTTTTCCATTTTAAACAGTACTTAGAAAGATGGGCAGAACTACCTTGGTGAATAAGTTTATTCTCTATACTTAGTACTAAAAACAACAACAACAGCAAAACATAAAAATATAAGATCGAGGTAATTTTCAGTATGTATAAAATTAGGATAATAATAAAGATGTTTTTGTCTCCAGACGTTTGTTCTGTAGTATTTGAGAAATCTTCTAGAAAAAACCCACAGCAACCAAATAGATGCTTGCGTCCAAGGATAAACATCAGCTGTTAAAGCTAGAACTTCAGAAACATGGTTTTTTTTGTCATTTCATTCATTAAAGAAAAACGATCATATTAATTTTTCTTACTACAGCCTCACAGAAATGTCTGTAGACAACAAAATGTGATATAATAATATATGAATTTTCAGATAATTTTATTCTGAAAATTGGTATTAGGCTCACGAATCTGAGAGATCTGGGTTGCAGCAGCAAACTTTGGGAATATTTTTTTCTTAGCACAAGAGTGATTTACAAGTTCAGTCAATGGAGAGAAAACTGCTCTGAAATTCTATAGGAAAACATATAGTTGCTAAATTTAAGAAATCTTATTCTACCAGGTTTAATCCAGATAAACTCCATTGGTGTTGATAGAGTAAATAGAGTCAGTGAGTTTGACACTGCTGAAATAACATTGGTTAATTATTCTATGTTTTTTTTGAGAAAATTGTAAGTTGGAAGCTAGCAAGTATGAATATCTATAAATCTATTCAGCATTTCTGTTCAGGGTGTCACTTAAGTATGCTCTTCAGCTGTAAGCCAGAAAGTAGTGGAGATAATGTTTCTACTTTTTTAAGATTTTTATTATTAGGTGTAGGAATCTCAGAAGTCAATCTTAAATTGTAATTGTGTAAGAGCAAAGGCATGGAAGGCTTCCTTTCTTGACTGAATGCACAGACAGATCTGATAAACATAAATTGTGCACTAATGTCAGTGTTAAAGAAATATGTAATTATGCATTCTGTAAAGAGTAGGAAGGTTGCATTAATGGACTTGTCAGTAGGCATAGGTTTGAATTTTCTGCAGCTCAAGCAAATGTACTTCAGATATGAGTTCAGAGTTTAAAGACAGTCTTGTCTAGTAAAGATTATTCAGGTACTCCCAAAATAAATGTGTTTTTAGGTTTGCTTGAATTTCAGATTCTTGCTTTGGCTGTATGAGAGATAAGCTTTGTCTGACAATAAATAAAAATAACTTCTGGTTGTATTCATTCCTGTACAGTACTTGTATATTTGCATAAACTATGGTGTCATGGTTTTGCGTTAATTGGTTTTCAGTATTCCACATCAATAATATCCACATCAATAATATTCCACATCAATAACATCATGTAGTGCATTGGGAGTTAGTGTTAATGCTCCAATTCTGGGTACCTTTCCCTGTACATCACAGAAGTCATGGGATCTGGCCCTTCTGGGTTAGGTTGTCTATTACTGCCTTGCAGTGGATGCTGGAGGGTGCTTTCCTAGCCATACCAAACTTTTTCAGATTTGACTTAGTCTCAGAAACTCTCTCTCTCTATTTTATTTGATTTATTAGTCTCAATTTCAATTAGATTGTATTATATTGTTATCTTGCTTTCCGATATCATAGTAAAATAAGTTTTCCTCTGTAGATTGTTGCTGCTTTTGTTTCTTTTCCTTCCTTGAGCCCAGCTCCCATCTCCCTATCCCTTTTCCTTCTCATTTTGTGGGGGAGGGGGCCAGGGGCCTACTGCCCCCCCTTCCCCCCGTCATGGGCGTGGATTGATCTAGTTAACTCTGACATATGAATAGAGCTGAAAGTGAGTGACTTAATGAGAAATGGTCCATTTCTATAAGTGCATTGTTGTAGTTTTGATTGATGACATAGGCGAAGATACTGCTTGTTGCTTTTTTTTTTTTTAAAAAAAACCTTTTTTACTCTAATTTGAAGCTTGTGTTAAAAGGCAAGCATAGCAAGGAGGTGTGAATACTCAATAAGTCTACTGCCAGTTGCCTATATGCTCATGTTAGAAAGCATATTAAATATCCTCTTATTGGATTATGTTTCAGTTTGCTTATTAAATGGGTATTATCTGTTTATTAAATATAAATTCAGGTTAACAATTCTGAAGTTAATTTAGCTGTCCGAGTTAATGGAGAGGAGTAACAAGCAGTCATGTGTAGGTAGGTCCAAGTATGGAACCTATGATATCAAAGTGAAGCAAAGAGCCTTTCTAAGGCTTTAAATGCTACTAATATTTTATACTTCTATAATTAGTACTGTTTTAATATTTTAAATTTAAATTAGGAAGTTATTCTTGATAGTAAGAAAGAAAACAGTTTAAATATGAAAATATTTTTAAAAGAAATATAAGGAGATGAAAAAGGTCAAATGAGACAATTTTTTTTAGGCTAACATTTAGGATGTGATAACTGTTTGCTCAGAGCTCACATTAGATCTCTGATCTGGGATGATTTTGACAGGAATTAAATTAGACAAGCCATCTTTCATCTGTTAATAATTAAGTTAATCGCTAAGACTTCAGGTTTTACAAGAAATGGATAAGATCTTAAATTTGTCCTAATGGAAACTGTCTGATTATATGCTGTTGGTCAATCTGATTAAAACTTATACTGAATCAGGGGATAAGCAAAGATTTTTCAGGAGCTATGTTGCTGTCAGCTTCTTAAACTTGTAAATGCACTTTATTTCCATATATGCTAATACTACTAAGTATGGAATAGCTGAGTTCATAAAATCTCTAATTTGTTTCTCATTGTGAAGAAAGAAGATAGCAACAGAAGGAATAACACAGAACACTAGTTTTACATGTAAATATCTTTGGAACACTGAGAAAGTTCTTAACCAAAGGCTCTTATTCTGTACTAGCCATAAAGCCAGTGATGTCATCAAAGATATGTATCAAAGTCCCAGCTTAGCCTTGGAAACAAAGTGAAGCATATGCTTTCTATTTAAAATCTACTTTAAGTTATTCTCTGTCCTGAAATGTTCTTCCTGCTTTTGTGCATCTATGTGCTTTAACATATCACACTGTTTTGGTCATATTGGACAAAACATTTCTCTGCACAGCAGAGATTATTGACGCCTGTTTCATTTATCCAGTCTTTGACGATAGTTATGCATCTATTAAATCCAAAAGAGCCTGTTATCTTTCGAGGGGTAGATGGGGTAGGGTGGGTGGAATGGGGATGAGAAGGAAGTATAGGTATGGAGGTCATGCAATCTTAATTTCAGGTTCCTGTTGTGTTCCCAGTTTTGTTAACTTCTCCCTTGTCCTCAAATGAAGTCAGTAGTCTACTGCACATCTCTTTTTCAAAAACAGAACCACTTCTTGCCTCAGGGGCCCTTATGGTGAGAGGCCTTGTTGTTAAATAAGAAAACAGTTCACTGAAAATCTGCAGGTGCTGATAGTAGTTTTGAACAGGTTTCATTTCAGTTTGAAACTTCAGTGGTAGTAAGCATCAAATAAACTTATATATAAAAAAATGTTGAAGCAAGGTTAGATGGCAGCTTTACCTTTGAGAGACAGAGAAAAAGCTGCTAATACTAGAAGAAACTTTTCAGAAGATTTATTTTTGCTTATCCTGTCTTATCTCTTTCATCAAGCATCATTATTATATGAGACTGTTAGCATGCAAGCCAGGTATGCAATGTGACTGCTACCACTGTTTTAATATTTGCTCATGTTTTACCTTCTGTTCATCTCCTTGTATTCTGTTTGGTTTATACTGCATTATCTTGGGTAGGACATTCATTACATAGGTTGATTTAAATGGATAAACATCTGTTTTCCAGGGTGCTTTTATTTATTTATTTTTTCTATCTTACAAAAGAAAGCAATGAGTTTAAGACTGATATTTAGACATTTGTTCTTGTCTTTACTGTGGCAAATTTTGAGTTTTCTATCTTGACAGTGTAGGTCACAAGTAAGATTTAGAAAATCTCCTTCAATCAGCTTTACTGCTTGGTTTTTGTGAATCATGAATCTGAATCCATAGTATGTTAGTCTGTTTCAGCAGAAGATAATATTACCTAAGTAATTTTCTATTGAGAACATAGCTGGATGTAAGCATGATCACAGAATCAGAAATCTTGGGGATTGGAAGGGACTTCAGTAAGGGAATTGGACTTGTTGATATGCAGAAGTAGGCTCCCTACAGTTGGTTGAGCAGGAAAGTGTACAGATACGTGTTGAACATCTCCAGAGAAGGAGGCTCCGTATCCTCTCTGGGCAGTCTCTTCCAGTTCTGTTACCCTTACAATAAAGAACTTCTCTTGCATGTTTGTATGGAACTTTCTGTGCTTTAGGTTTTTACTCATTTCTCTTTATTCTGTTGCCACACACCATTGAGAAGAGCCACTAACATTTAAATTTTAAAAGCACTGATAAATTTCCCTCTCCAGTTGTCTTTACTCCAAGCCAAATGGTACCAGAACTCTCAGCCTTTCCTCATAAGGAAGATGCTCCAGGCCCCTAATCATCTTTGTGATCTTCTTCTGGAATCTCTCTCGAACATCTCTTCTTGATAATTCTTTTTGGTCATCTTATAATTGGCTTTGCCAAAAAAAAAAACATTATTCCTAGTCATGTGTGCTGTAGTACTTTTTTTTTTTTTTTCCAGACAGTTTTTGAAGGTTTATTTAGGTGCCTGCTTTGTAATGTATTTTTTTTTTCTGGTTGAATAATAAAGTTGATTTAACTTCTAGTATAATAATTTTCTGTCTTACCACAGTAAGAGAACACAGGGTTAAGCTACTGGAATAGTGAGGCTTTTCTTCCCCTGGTTTGGGAGACTACTTAACAACTGAGTATGATTGAAGGCTAGGAAATCGCATATTGCTTTGGAGTCCTCATTTATTGTATTTATGTCTCCTTATATAACTTGAAGTCATTCTTCTTGCTGCTTGATACTCACACTTTTCAAGGATTTCTCTTACTGATGTATACAGGGATATAAAATTTGTACTTCAGTTTATTTCTCAAAGGCCAAACTGTGCAGAATCTAAACTTTTTTTTTTTTCTGTTCTGAATTATCCCCATTTGGTGAACTCTGAGATGCTAAAGACTTAGCATTATGGAACTAAACCAGAGCTCTTTGATTTAGGTAGGCCTTAGTACCTCTGATCTGGGTATCTCTGCTTGCATCTCAAATCATATCAAGATACTGTTTTTGTTTTCCTTCTTTCTAGTATAGTGTTTGAATTGTTCTAAGATAATACCGATCATCAAGCTATGATATTACTACTGCATTTTGTATAGTTTTATGTATCTAAAAAAGCAAGAAAATGATCATTTCTCATTATCTGCCCAGATGTTCTCTGAGCATCTGAGTTCCAAAATTGCTGTAGACTCCATAGAGAGTTCTAAATCAGAGGCTTCCTCCCTTTCAGGAAGGCCTTTTTCAGATCAGCTGCTTACAACTTTCAAAAAAAAACCCTCTTTTGAGAACTTTTCTCAATTACACATCAGGCACAATAAACTAGGCACGTCTTTTTTTCTGGCATATTAATAAATACCTGTGGTTTTCCAGAGTTTTGATAGTTGCTTTGGCAAGAAATCTCCTCGCTCTCAACAATATGTTGTATGAAACAAATAAATGAGGTAAAACAACATCAGTCATTAAAATTTCTTATCATTTTAAGATTTGATTTTAGCGTTCTTGTTTTTCCAGATTAAATTTATCATAATATAAAATCTTTTTGTGTTTGGAAGATCCTATTCTGTTCTCTTTCCTCCCTATTTTTGAAATTAATAAAGCCTTTATGTCTTTTTTTTTTTTCTGTTCAATGTAATTTAAGAAAATGAGAAATCAAAACTGTTTTCCAAGTATAAGAGGAAAAAACAAAAAAACAAACAACAAAAAAAAAACAAAAAACAAAAAAACAAAAAAACAAGAAATTGACACAGTACAATGAAATGTCATGACATGGCCCCAGAAAATCATGCATGGATAGTTGCATATAAACAGGTACTAATTTAGCAAATATATCATCTCTTGTACAACACAATCTATGAAATTAATCAGAGGTAAAAAAGAGCAACACAAGAAAAACACCTTATCATAACTACCAGTCCCATAAATGACCAAATAAAATGAAAATAGGAATCACTAGGTGGATCTGCTACTTTGAATAAGTAGGATGTTCAGTACTGGGAACAGACATGTTTCATGTGAGAAAGCATATGCAGCATCTCTTAATGACCTTGGGTTCTCAGATCCGGGAATTCTCCAGCAATGGGAACATATGCCAGATGTGGACTTATACAATATCAGGTGAGTGGCGTATGCAGTTCACAGCACAATCTTAGTAGTAGTCAAAGGAAATGTGAACTATATCGTTAGAGCTGAGTTAGTCATGCATAATTCCCAAATAAATAGTTTAGCCAGTTGATCACTTACTTTTGTTGGTTGTCTGTTAGCTGGAGTTGTATTGTTTTGATATTGCTTCTCAGATCTACCATTTTTTAACTTCCTTGCATTTCTTTGCCATTCACTAAGCCCTGTTAAGATACATGATGGTATCCCTTGTGTTGAATCAATCAGAGAAGCCATCTCCAGAAGATGTTTTCTCTGATCAAATAACCAGATCCTCATTTTAAAAAAAGGCTGCTTGATAATTCAGAAGGGAAAATAAATCTTAATGTCACACAGAAATATAAGTAAAATGTGTTTAGGTAATCTGAAGTGGCTGAAAGATAATAACACAGGATGGCCATAGGAATGCTAGGTGCATGTGAAGTGAGCGTTGGTACATATCTGTTGGTACCTTTCTTGGTGTGTAATCCTTCCTAAATAGCTTGTGTTTAAAAAAAACAAACAAAAGAACTTGTCTAAAGTGTCTATGTTTAGCATATGCTATGAGTCAGAACAGATTTTTTTTTTTTCAAATGTTTATCAGAGGTGAATAATAATCAGAGGCTTAAAAATTTTTTCAAAGCTGGTCTTATCTAAACCTTGTATTTTCCTTGAACACTTAGTTTGCTTACAAGAGCTACATCTGTTGTTTGTTTCTCTCTGGGAGAGACAGAAAGCTTTCCTGCAGAGTCCAGCATCAGAAGTGTCTATTCTCTACATTGCAGTTCAGTATAGAAGATGGCTTTGGTACTAAGAATTCTTTAGCTTGACATAGAATAATTTTCACATGAAATAGAAAAAAGGTAAGCAAACCCACAGGCAGTTCTGCACCATTTGTTGTGTTTTGGTTTTTTTTTTTCCTCCATGGAGCCCGAGACTGCTTTTAGTGGAATGAAGACATGGAACAATTAACTGCTCTGGATTTTGGCTGCTTTGCACTCATATTTCAGAGAAGCTAGTTGCCCTGCTGTTGTAGCTGTGTGTCAGACAGTAGCTATTACTGGTCAGCCACCTTGATCCCAGGCTGCCCTTCCTCTCTCCCTCCACTAATAAAAACAGCCAGTACTTTTGTTAGCTTGGTGGTTACCAAAGGAAGCAAATTCACTGGTGTTCTGTGGATAAAGGATATTTTTCCAGTTTATATGTTATTGTTAATCACAATTCAATTGTGCTAGATGTCTTCTTAATTTAACTCCGTGAAGTTGTACAGAATAACAGGCAGCAGGTAATATGGACATTAACATATCAGTAACACTCATTCTCCACACCAACAATGTAAGGAGATAATAAATGGCTATAGACCCTGTGAGTGTAGCAAATGATCATGCATGAGTCCCTCACTTATTTTCTAGATCAGTTAAATCTATATATCAATAATTTAATATATTATTCCTTTTATTACCACTGCTATTATTTATTTAAAGGTTCTTGGGGGTAAAATACATTTTATTTTGAAATTATTAAAATTCATTATTATAAAGAGATGTGAAGAAATCATGTTTTTTGGTCTTTTTTCCCCCCTTTTCCCTTCTATCCTGTTGTTGTTCTTTAGGGCTGAAATTATAAATTATTCCTGACAAAACATAACAAAAAAACAATGGAGAATACAGTAGCTTATAGGCACCTTAGACTAAAATATTTTAATCTTTCAAGATAAAGTGCTGTAACTTGATTACAGTATAGTATTAGTATGGAGAGATTGTTGTCCAGAAAATCACGATCATTTTTCCTTGTTTTCCCCTTCAATAATTTATGTACACTTTCACTTTGAAATAGGGTGGTTTTTTTTTTTCTTTTCAGAATTCTTGTTATTTACAAGTCATAAAATCATAGACTCCTGAGAGTTGGAAGGAGGGCCATCTAGTCCAACTTCCCTGCAATGAACTGGAGTACCACAGCTAGATATCAGGATGCCCAGGGCCTTATCCAGTCCCGCCTTGGAAGTCTCCAGGGATGGGGCATCAACCACAGCACTAGATTATCTGTTCCAGGTAACTTTCTGAGCTGTGAGGGCACACTGCTGGCTCATGTTGAGCTTCCCAGTCACCAGTGCCCCCAGGTCTTTTTCAGCAGAGCTGCTCTTAAATCCCTTCATATTCCAGTTTGTATTGGTAATGGCAGTTGCCTTGACCGGGTGCTTATGGTCTCCTGGAGGAATTCAAGACTAGACTGAGTGGGGCTTTGAGCAACCTGGTCTAGAAAGAGGTGTCCCTGCTATAGCAAGGGGATTGGAACTAGATAATCTTATAGGTCCATTCCAACCCAAACCATTCTATGATTCTGCAGAGGTCCTTGGGGTTATTTTTTTTTTTTCTTTTTTCTGAAGTGGGTTTTGGTAGACATATATTGTCACTTTAGTTGTGTATAGTTTTGTTTCTGTCTTTACCTAATGTCATCGAGTTTTAAGTAATTTTTATTTTACTGTCTGCAATTAACAGACATAATGCTTTAATGACAAGGAGAACTGGGAGATAAGCTGTTTGCAAAGCTACCCTTGCTGAAGTTAGGTGCTATCCAACAGTAGCTAAAATTTAATGTCCTTATGTTTAATTTTTTCCTTGACTTATTTACTTATTTAGACTGGTTAAGAAATGTAGTCAAATTGTTACGAATCTGACCTGTGATCAATTCCTCCCAGTCCTAATGCTTAGCCCTTAGCTAAGCTTAAGTAATAATTAAGATTACAGACTCATGGGCTAACCAGACATGATTATTTTTGACTTTAAAAGATTTAATTGGTTTTACTTCATTGTCTTTCACTTTTACATTTCCTCCCTTATAGAAGTTAGAAATTATCTTTAGGTTAAGAACAGAGACAAAAGCACACTTTTGTAAAGATTTTCATTAATATTAAGTGTGAGTTCTTTCCATGTGGTGCTTTGGAAATGTAACCAATGGGGTTGGTCAGTTTTAATTTAAATATCCCCACAGTTGAATTTGATGTCAATTTACTGTGGAATAATATTCACTCCAACAGAGTTGAACAGAAGAGTGCTAATCTTTATTCATAAGGCCAATAAATTTGTTCAAAGCATGCATCTGCTGAAGGCTGGAATGACTGTGAACAAGATGAATTGTGACTTTGTTTAGATATCTGGTAACAGTTATTTATGAAAAGAAGTATAAGCCTTTTGTTATTTTATCTGGTCTTTTGATCTTTGACAAAGCTTGTGTTGTACAAGGTGAAGCACAAAGCAAATGAAATCACACGTGTGATTTTGTTTTTTATAATAATTCATGCCAACAGAAGAAGCAAAGCAATAAATATCTCTTGAATATTTTGATATTTTCATTTCATTCCTACTTGGGCCATGTTTTGAAACTTATATAAAAAACTTCTGTACAATACTGTAAACTAAATGAGGATTTTACACCTGATTTTAATTCTCCTGGAAGAGTTATTATTTTGTGGTTTACATTAACTCGTGGTACTATAAAATATCTTTATTTTACTTTAAATTAGTTTTGTTATATAAACTTGTAAATTCAACTTTTGATTTTTTACACAATTTTTGAGTGATATTTGAATCTTTGTCTTTAATAGCTTACAGTGGTGGCAACAGGCAAGACAGATTGCATAGTGCTCAGAATAAAGATAAAACAAAATGTATCTGGAGTTGTTTCGATTAGCGGAATGTTACCTGTTCCTTAAAAATTCTGTGAACATCTGAGCTTAGTGGTTCTTCAAGATTCATATGGGCGACAGACTTACTGTAGTTAAGGAATCCAAGATCTTGGTTATCATTTCAAGCATGAAAGCAGACTTATATAAACACAATTCAGTTTTTCCTAGCTAACTAGGAGAGGGATGATTTGTATAGAGGAATGATCTACGTATTTTATTGCTATTGTGATTCTCCTAGCTTATATGTTTAATGTCATCTATATTTGAAATCATCTTGTGATACTTGTTGAAAATTCAGATCAGATTAAGGACGATTTCTGCCTTTCTGAATATCAAAGTTCACCGTTTGTTTATAGATCTACACTCAAAAACACTTATTTGTTTCAGTTAATAAGGACTAGTAGCCTTTCCAAATAATAGATGTGGTCTGCCTGTGTGGTTTTGAGAGATTATATTTCTTCAAGAAGAAGAAAGTGTAAAATGTTGGAGAGTCACAGAGGATTCCAGAGATCTATTAAGTTTTGAAGTAGGAACACAGTTTGACAAAGTTATATAGCTTTACTTTATTTTACATGATCCTTCTGAGCTTATCTCTTTACTAGCTACTATAGTATCTCTATTGTAGGAGAAAATGTCTTTATCTGTACTTAATTATAGACTTTTTTTTTCCTGCAGGACCACATCTGTTGTGAAGAAGGTAAGAATAAGACAGTAGAGAGAAAAAAGAGATAGTCACTAATAGTTCAGCCTTAAAGCTGCAACCAAGAGAAACCAATCTTGATGGTTCTAATACAGTGTGATTTGAGGAAAAACCATCAATGTCTATGCACAAGAGGGCTAATTAAGCCTTTCACTCCCTAACTTTTAAATGTTTGATTTTGCAACTTTAATGTTCTTTTAATGCCTTTTGTATGCGACATACATCTATAAAATTTCAATTTATTTTTAAAAATTAATAAAGTGCTGGCTTTTTATGAAATGAATGCTTAACTATGCACTCTTAATATTCTTGATATAATTTTTAAATGGGATTCTGCATTCAATAGTGTCACTCTTTAATCACCTGATATAAAAAGTCTTCTCCTTTGTCTTACAAATTGCAAGAGTGGGTTATTAGTCTCTAAGATATCACTGGCTGTAATTGTATTTTTTCATCCTAGGTATCAGAATCCATAATCCTGTTCAAATACTCAGTAAGATGTACTAATTGCAGCTTATTGGCCTTGTGTAGTTGTAAAAGATGCAGTCACTTACATTGCTATTTATTGCTTTGATAGATCTGTTACTGTGATGACACCCAGGCACTGCCCTTGTAGAAGGAGATATTAATTTTCCATGAATACAATCCATTGGGTGCAGATGGTACCAAATAAAACATAATGAATTAGACTGATATCTCGATACTTGCAGGGTTAAAATATGGTCAGGCAAGCAATGAATAAGAATGAACACAACACAAGATTTTTATGCGCTTTTGGAGGAATATAAAATCTCCAGAGGTTCTCTGTTGCACAGCCATATGCTGTTTTTGCACTTAAGGCTTGTGAAAGTTTAAAAGATTAATATGATTACTAATATTAAAGTCTAAGCCCAAAGAATTCCTTAGAATCCTAAGCATGAAGAATGACAGATGTGTGTGAAAAATATAAGCTAGGAGAAGGAGATGGAATGCATCAAGCTCTGTGCTTGCTTTGAAAAGAATTTCATTATTTGTCAATAGAGTGGACTTCTATCTGCATTACTGTTTTCAACTTTATATGCTTGTATAACTTCGACATATGTCTTACTGAGACTTATAATAGTGAAGTGAGTTTAAGAAAAGGAGAAGCCTAGATATTTTTTCCTTTCCTGTAAAATTCAAACAGTTAAAAACAACAGTTTCTACAATGAGCAAATTTTTTGTAAGATGAATGAGTATCTCAGCTAAACATTTGTTATCCTTGAGTCTTGTAGCATAAATGGAAGTGTATATAACCTCCCTGGCCCCTTGTTTTAGGAGTACATTTTATCACGAAAACTCCAAAAACCATGTTATCTTCCTTCAGTAAAGGGTGAAATATATGAAAACCTGAGCAAATCAATATGTCAGCAGAAATGTCCCAATAAATTTTAATTGCAACCAGTATTAAAACACTGTTTTTTCAAAGATTAAAATAACAACTGCACATCTAGCTGCTTTTTGTCAGGTGGTAACGCTGCAGTCAGGCTGTTTTGTCCTGCTTGTACATTACCTTGAACATAACAACACGAGTGCTCCCTTGCTTTGTGATTGTCTGATTTCTTCTCCTCGCTGTGCCTGCCCTTTTATCTTATGGTTTATAGCAGAAGGATTATTTTGCCTCTTAATCATTCTTTGAAGTGCTAAGTTTAGTTGATTTATGGCGCCAGTTCACCTCTCAACATTCAAAAATAAGCTACATGCTCAAAATCTGGAATGAGATGGCTACCATACAATCACTTCTCCCAGCAAGGATTCTGGTAAGAAACCTGTTTAATCCAGTACTAAGAGGTATTTTGTCTCTACAAAAAATAGTATACTATAGGTAGCTGTCATTCTTGGTAAGCAACTAGACAGCAGTTAAGCAGCAAAAATTGATAAGAAGGGCCTCAGTTCTGCAATCTGCTTTGAATGGTCAGTCCAGTGGACTTAATAAAGTAGACTTTCATAGTCTGCTTCAAAAAGGAGAATCAGGTCGCTAATAGAAGATTGGAGACTGAGATCATGGCATTGCCTGCTTAGTCTTGAATAGACTGCAGATGGCTAATTTGTAACAAATGAATTATTCAAAATTATTATTTTGAGTTTATTCAAGCTACATAGAACTTTGGAATTGTTTTAATTTAACATCTTAACAATATATTTTTTTAAGAGACCATAGTAACAATGGCACTGTTGAACAGATGGAAGTTCATAAAATACTGAGATAAATCCCTTTTTAGACTACTGTAGTTTGTAGATATTGCATTGTAGTGGTTTAGCCTGTTATAAAGATCTAAGAAATAAAATTGTTATAAAAAGGGAATATGCTATAACTTTCTCAGCTGAAAGCTTTCTTTGTGTATACTAACTAAGCAGCAGAAAACAAAGTAGGATTCTTAAATGATAGCTGTGTTTTATTTAGCACTTGATATTTTGTAGTTTAATAGTATATGAAGATAGAAGGCTATGGAATGTACAGCTAGGAGTACTTTAGATGATATTACTTTATTCTGGTGTCTAGACTCTGATTTTAATTCCCATTTTACTATTTCCAGGTCTCTGTTAAAAACACCTGTCTCACTGATCATCTACTTAGATTTTAAAAGTGCTGCAATGTGGCTGAAAAGAGATATGTGCAATTTTAAGTATGAGCTGAATTTTAAGTTTCCATCGGTTTTGTGGGAAGATACTCTGATTTTACACAATTATCTTTCAATCACTACAATTACAATTTAATTACATATACAACAGCTGTGTTAAAATGTCTGTGGGGATATTAACTTCATGAAGTATATGAACTTTACTGATAATTCTATCTTAATGCCAAATGACTAAAGAAATATGGCTTTTGACATTGCGAGTGCATTAAAGTTCTGTTTTAAAAATATTTCTTTGACAGAACGACATCTGGAGGGGTCAAATCCAAAGAGCACCTCTGGAATTTATACTGGTTGCAATCTTTAATGAACTTTCTATTTAATGCATGTATTCCTTGAAAAAGTATCTACCTTCTACTTTGCATTCTTAAACAACTGAATAGAATGAAGAAATTTCATTTTCATTGCTGAAGCTTATATAAACTTTTTTGACTTCATAAGCATCCTATCTGTTAGAAAGGAGTCAAAAGGGACTGAGGTTGTCTGAACAGGGACTTTTTCCTTCCAGCTTCTGAAATGAGCTCTTGTTTGCTAGCATCTCTTTTCTGAGACAGTAAAGGAAACACAGACAAGTATCTCATGCTGCTAAGATGATCAATAGCAAAAACAGACTCTCTTGTGCTATAGCCCTGACAGGGAAGGTAAGGAAGACTTGTTCTGAACAGACTTTGTTTAGAAGCTTCTGCATCTGCATTAAATGAATTGGGTCATGATATTATTGATGACTTTATTCATAGAGCTGTTCAGAACCATCTTTTAATAGTCATCCTTTGTGTACAAATTGACCTTTAGATTTAAATTAGCTTCTTTGCAATTATATACATGTACTTAGGTTGTTATGGATACATCTGAAATGAGACATCCTGGAAACAGAAACATTGTTCTGTGAAGTCATTGTTTCCTGAACTCTAAATTCATTATCATGCAGTCATTTCTCAGCCTTAACTCTGTAATTATAATGTTACAAAGCTTTAAGCACGCAACACAAGCTGTTAGTGGTGATGTGACATCCTCTGTTCAAATGGGAAACTACAGAAAGTCTTTTTCTTCTAGAATCTACTCTGGATATTTGGGAATTTTTTGAAGTAAGTGTTCAACTAGAGCAATGACCTTCATCTGCGACCTGGAAGAAGGGGTAGTCATCCCTCAGCAAGTTTGATGCAAAGCTGGGAGAGGTGGATGACACACTTGAGGGCTAGGCTGCCATTCAACAAGACCTGGACAAGCTGGAAAGTTGTTAAACCTGATGAGGTTTAACAAGAAAGAGCAAGTGTAGAGTCGGTATGGGTCAGAGGATGACCTGCTGGAGAGGAGCTCTGCAGAGAAGGACTTGGGTATTCTTGTGAACAACAGGTTGGCCATGAGCCAGCAGTGTGCCCTTGTGGCCAAGAAGACCAAAGGTATCCTGGGGTGCATTAAAAAGATTATGGTCAGTGGGTCAAAGGGTCTTCCCCCTCTACTCTGCCCTGATGAGGCCACATTTAGAGTACTGCATCCAGTTCTGGGCTACCCAGCTCAAAAAAGAATGGTACAGCAGAGGATCAGAAAGATGATGAAGCACCCAGAACATTTCGTATATGAGGAAAGGCTGAGTAACCTGGGTCTGTTCAGCCTGAGGAAGAGTGAGGGGGGTTGGATAAACTTTTATAAATATCTAAAGGACAGCGGGAGGAAAATAGATGAGGTCAGGCTTCTAGTGGTGCGTGATGATAGGACAAGGAGTAATGGCTTAAAACTTGAACACAGAAAGTTCTAACACATGGAAGAACTTCTTTACAGTAAGGGTGATGGAGAACTGAAGCAGGTTGCCCAGGGAGGTTGTGAAGTCTTGTTTTATGGAGATAATCAAAGTCTATCTGGATGCCTACCTGTGCAACCTATTGTAGGGTACCTGCTTTAGAAGGGGATTGGACTCGTTTATCTCCTGATATCTCTTCCAACCCCTCTGTTTTTTTTTTTTATTTGCCTTGTTTGCAGTTCTGTCCTGCTGCCTCGGCCTCGAATTTGTTGGCTAGAAGTAGCCAAAAGGCTGCATGCTTAGTTCACCTTTTTCTTAGTAAGAGAATACAGTAGTTCAGAGGTCCTTTAGAAGTAGTGTAGCATAAAGAGATGTTTTTAGTAGTTTTTCTTCTTTCTCACTTTTTCCTCTCAAAATGAGACTTTTTTTCCAGTGAATTAAGCTAACACAAATTTGTGGTGTGTTTTTTTTTTTTTTTTAATAAGAGTATAAGTACTTTTGCTTATGTATCTGCTCAGTGTTTCTTTTTTTTCTACAAGACATTTGCTTTTAGCCACTTTCAGAGATGATGTACTGGGGCGAACGGGCCTCAAGTATGACCCACAGAAGTTATTCTAGTGTTGATACTAAAATAACAACAGCAGAGCCAGAGCACAAAGATCCTAAAAAATATGTATTTTAGACTAAAATTTTGCTCTCAGTGGTACTTTACATACAGTTTGCAATAAAATATTGTGTAAACTTAATTGAAAACTGAGTTTTACAATATTCAAAATTAGTTTACATTTGACTTGGGGAAAAAAGATATCCTGCAACTGAGCTGCAAGACAAAATCAGAAATTTTTATATAAATAAATTAAGAGACTGCAGTTGCAGAGATTCACATTACAGTCTGGATTCTTCTGAAGCACAAACTAACTTTGCTACTCTGAGCAATCTTAAGTGGTATAGAACAGCTTGAATTTGAATGAAAATGCAAGTGTTTCTATGTTTCTTTTGTACTTTGAAAGTATTATAAAAGGACTGTAAAACCTGATATTTTCCAAAATTTTAAGTGACTAAACCCTAATAGTGCCCATCCTATTAACGAAAATCAGAATTGAAATTTAGCAAAAAGCACAGATGTTCCTTTCTTAGACTCACTAGACTGACCTCTTGACATTTCCTTTATGTTGCTTTCTTAATATAATTCTTACTTACAGAAGAAACAAACTTGAATGGTACCTTGCCTTTCTGAATATAAAGTAAAACTAAAGGAAATCTATTTCCTACGTTTCATACTGTTTTAATATCTTTTTGAAATGTCAATAGTTTTCCCTTTTTTTTTTTTTTTTAAAGCGCGTTTTTGTGGGAGGGAAAAAGTTTAAACTCATAGCATTTAGTCTCTTTTCATATGGAGTAGATTCTGTTTCCATGTCTACTATTCAAAGTGTGAAATTGTAGGAGACTATATAATACCTGAATATTAAATTATTATATAAATTAAATTTAAATACCTGAATATTAAAATATACAAGTTTTAGGTATGTTATTCATGTACCTAGTGCATATTCATCTTCTGCAGTGCATTTGGTAAGAAAATAAACACTTTTAGACAAGCTAAGATAATAAGGAACCCAAAAATGGCTGTTAATTCTATGGAAACATTAGCACTAATATTACCATATACTTCTTATTCCATACACTGAAACAAATAATTCATAGATTGCTAAGGAAAGTTCACAGAGGAAGTTGCTAGAGACATGGCATCTCTAATGGCATCTCTAGCAAAATATTCCCTGTCAGTGGGTATTCCAATGGCAATAGCAGGATACATTATTTGAGAGAGTAGACAAAAAAAGCTAATTGTCAATTAAAAAATAACTTGCACAATATTTTTATCTTGTACAGATGAAGATGGGAAAACTTCTAAAAATTTAAACTCTGGTTAAGTATTTCATAAAGAACATTTGATTTCAAGTTAGAATAGTAGTAATAACAAAAATGAGTAGAAGTGAAACAAAAACACTGGACACTTTGTGAACTTAAACTAGTCTTTTTATGCAACATTTCTTCAAGGAAAATGCTTAATTATATACATTTAAGTTATTTTGTCTATTAATGTCTCATTCTGCTACTGTAGGAAATATGATATTACAATTCAAACCTTTTGCATGAGTTTATTTTTCTGAAATGTCGTGATATTTCCCAATTTCAAAGTTATTTTTCTAAAAATTTTAACTGGAAAAGGAACCAAGAGTATTTTTGTTAAACAGTCTTAAATTTAATTAGGAAAAGAAAATACTGCAAGAAAAATGCTATTACTTTTTTTCTATTGAGATGATTCAGAATTGTTTCTAGGGATTCTTTTGAATATTGGAGTCTATTTTCTATTTCTATCTGTACATGCATATGTATTATCAGTATACCTGTGTCTACATCAGAAGTTCACAAAGTCATTCTGTCCTCTCAATGAAATTTTCTTATTAAAAAAAATTCTCTTTAGAGCTTAGATATCCTCACATCTGATGTTATGAGCTTTGATTGGAAAATAATGCCTCTTAATTTATTATGTTGGCCCACAATGTAGAGGTAAATGTCAAGGGTATGGTAGTAGAGGTTGAACCTTCCCATCAATATTCCATTGTAATTTGTTGCCGTACAAGAGATGGCAGCAGAGCAACAGTCTGAGAAAATGATGTCTCGCATGGAATTGTGTATGAAGCCAAAGTGTGTCATTTAATTCCTCCATGCAGAATAAATGGCACCCACTGACATTCATCAAAGCTTGCTGAACATTTATGGAGCCCAAACAGCGGATGTGAACACAGTGAGGTGGTGGGTGGTGCATTTCAGTAGTGGTGACAGTGGCAATAAATTGTCTCTGCTGGTGCATATATTTATGTGCACAGCATACAGGCTCTTCTTCATTGCTCGTGAAAATGCATAGTTAATGATGGTGAATATGTTGAAATGCAGTGTCTTGTATCTGAGATTTTGCTCTATCAAATAATATTATTGTGCTCTTTTTCTCTCTTGTAGTTTGTATGTTACTAAATAGGAGGCACTACTTAGAAATGTTTAAAAGTTAATTTTGTTTAATTGAATTGATTGAATTCAGATCTGTGTCAAGAACAATCTGTGTTTTCTTTTAACGATATTAGTATATAGGCATTATCTGCTTTTTATACAAGTCAGAAAATTTTTAATATGTTTTACTTTAAAAAGAAAAAATCTATTTGGTTCTCTATAGGGCACAATCAAATGCTAATAAAAATATTGTGTGGAAAAAAACTTAGTATAAATAATAACATAGGAACATTGTTTCAGTATCTCTAAGCACTCTTTCAGATGGTGTTTTAAGGACCTCACATTCAAAAAGTGGAAGATATTCTTCCAGCTGTCGCATCCAACAAAGCCAGAGGTGAGTTTCTGCCTAAGCATACCAGGCACTGACACTGACAAATCCAGAGCTCCCTTTCAGTCTCCCATATAATTATATTCCTGACTGGCTTCCCTATTTGTCCTATTTTGTTCTCTTTTCATTCTTATTTAACTTTGGAAACAGTCCACACTCGCTCATTTTTGGAATAGAAAATTTTAGGAATATATGAATATATATGTATATAATATAATAATTTGTGGGATATTTTTCGCTGTCTAATGGATGGAATCTTTTGGTTGTATCTTGCTCATACAAAACTCTTCTTATTTTCACAAGATACTGTTTGATGTGCGTTTCTCTTCCTAGCAACACTTTGAGAATGACAAGGAGCTGAAGAGTTATTTTTCTGTAAAAAAATATGAGAATTTCACCAAAACAAACCCACACAAAAAACAACCCAAAACAGTACCAGCCTAAACCAGTGTTTGAAAACAAAGAATATCTTGTTGTTTTTACTCAAATATGTATGTATTTAAATATATGTGTGTTTGTGTGTGTATGTATATACATATATGAAATAAATATATATAAAATAAAGATAATAGACACTTGTGCGAAACAGATTTTTATTTATTGGAACCATTCATGAACAGCTAATATGTCATTATGATTACTCTGTGTCCTCTGCAGTGTACCTAATCGACGTGTATGCTTCACTGCTTGACTGTAAACAAATTTATCAAGTATGATTTTGTTATCCTTTTTAGACATCCTCTTTGTTACAAATATGAAATGGAAACATATCAGAATGAGATGCTCTGTAATTAGCAATCATACTTTTGGTTTCAATATTTTATTCATATCAATCACAGAAATGCTTATACAGTATTTACCAGTGAATTGGTTGACTTTGCAAGACAAGAAGCCTGCTAAGTAAAGCAAGAATACTTACCCAGTGAAAATACTGCAAGACCTCCAGTGTCATGTTGTTTTAGAAAAAAAAACAAAACAACATACAATAAAGCAATTAGTATTGTCTTTCTGACCTGGCAAATGTAAGTAATCTGTGCATTTACTAGCTTAAAAAGCAGAATAATTTAGAAAAGTTCTTACTACTGAAATTGTGGATGATCAGTTGTACCCCTTAGTATACCTGTTCCATTTGATAGTGTTGTGTTCATTTTTATTTGTTTTTATTTCATTTATTTTGAAGTACAGAAAATATTGAAATCCTTATCTTGTGAAATTAGGATCAAGAAACCATGCATTTTTAATTTAGGTGAATTACACAGAAATTCTTTGGTACTGTCTCCCTTCTTTTTTCTCTGCTTTCCTAAAATTACTTTAGATAGATAGATAAAATATAATATATATATATAAATGCGTGCACTGCTATTTGTTCTTTTGCTTTCAGTCAGTTTCCTTATCCTATTTATAATTATATGGTAAGTAGTAACACTGAGAAATTCTGCCTTTTGTTTTCTTCTTATTTTGCCCATATTTGCATACAAACAACATACAAAGTTCAACCTTTGCTGTGATGTGAACACATGCATTTTTTACAATATGTAATTAACCACTGCATAAAACATTAATTCCATGAAAACACTAAATGAATAGTGCCACAGTACTATGAATTCTCCTGTGTGTATTCATCAAGGAAAGCAAGATTTTTTCCAAAAGTGATTATCAAGATAAATCTTCCCCACCCCCACAGCTTTTTTTATATGTAAGCTTTAAACATTGTCAGCACATTACCAGAAAATATCAATTTCCACTAATATCAAAACCCCACCAAAGGGTTTGTTTTCATTTATTCTACATTTTCTTATGCTATTTTTTCCTTACTTTATTCTCTTTTTCATATTGATAAGACAAAGACAGAGAAATGTTTTGGTTTTAGCTGTATATTTCTTTTCAGACTATATTTAAAGGCATTCTATAATTGCTTTATTTTCCTCCTAACTTTTCAGAGTAGAATGTCAAACAAGTATAGCACTGTAGTCTATGTGCATTTTAAAAATTATAGTAAAACTCCTTGGATGTGTGTTTCAGGACATTCGTAATACACTTTCTTTTTATGAAGGCCAACAGTTCTGGGGCACATATCTTGTGGTACAACATAGTCTTGTCTGTCTTTTGCTGGCTAAAGAAGTTTTATGAACAGTATTTTCAGAAATTCTGCTATTCAGAGGTCAGCCCCATCAGGTTCTAGATTGGTCTCTGCAGCTTGTGTGGTTTTGAAGCTTTGCTTTGAAATTCACTGTTTTTGTTGATGGAGACATGTACAGGTTACAGTAATCTGTTTTCTAAGAGAATCTGTCTTGAGTGGTTCTTGCTATGCTACCTAGATGTGATATTAATTCAGCTACTGTTGTTTTTTTTTTTTTTTTTTTAAAAAAAAAAAAGGTTTGAAATCATATTTACTGTGATCTCTGTAGACCATGGTGACTCCAAAATCATCTTTCAGGAGATTGCTGAGCCACCCTCCATCATATCTGAAAAACTGTGGCTGTCAGGCGAAGTCCCCAGTGACTGGAAGAATGGGAACATCACTCATTTAAAAGAAAGGGAGGAAGCAGGACCTGAGGAACTACGTGTTGGTAAGCCTTCCCTTTGTACTTGGGAAAATCACGGAACAGAAAATTGCATCAGTTGACTTTTTGTGAAGAGCTAAGTGTGTGGCAAGAAGAAGAGAATTGTGCATTTCAATATTTGAGGAAGAAAGACATGCTACGGCTCATGGGAGGTGAGCAGGAGATCTGAATCGGCCAGCATGGCTTCACCAAGCAAAAGTTGTTCCTGACCGATCTATCCTGGCCTGCATTAGAAGAGGGGTGGCCAGCAGGATGAAGGAGGTGGTTATTCCTCTTAACTCTACCCTCGTGAGGCTCCATCTGTAATATTACTTCAGAATTTGGGGCCTCTAAAACAAGAAATATGTTGTGCTTTTGGAGAAGATCTGGAGGAGGGCTAAAAAGATGATCAGAGAGCTAGAACACCTCTTCTATGGAGACAGGTTGAATATCTGTACTTATTCAATATGGAGAAGAGAATGCTGTAAGGGGATCTCCCTGTGGCCTTCAGGATTTAAAGGGAGGTTATTAATAGCAGGCAAAAAAAAAAAACAACACCTTTTTACGCAGATCGATAATGATAGGACAAGGGGGAATAATTTTAAAATGAAGGATTTAGGAGGGAGGATTTAGATGAGATGTCAGAGGGAAGTGCGAGATGGGGAGGTGGTGAGATGCTGGAACAGTTTGCTCAGAGAAGCTGTGGATGCCCCATTTCTGCTGATGTTCAAAGCCAGATTGGATGGAGCCCTGGTTAACTTGATCTAGTACTTGATCAAGTAGTTAGTAACCCTGCCTGTGGCAGGGGGTTTGGAGCCCAGTTATCCTTGAAGTCCATTCCACGCCATTCTATAATTCTAGGAAGTCATATAAATGATAGTCCCAAATCACAGTGTTTTGAAAAGTAGTCCCTCCAACATATCTCTCTACTTTAATCTTAGAACAATATATACAGCTGTGAGTTCACACTTTAAAAATAAATAAATAAAATAAAATCATTAATTTATCATTTGTTTACTTGTAACATGTTTCAAATAATCACATTTTTATTGTGATTATGTATTAAAGAATTCTTACTTGCCATATCTAACAACACTTTTTCCTTAAAAGTGTACAAGAGAAAAATGTTTGAATTCAAGAATGGAACTAAGGTGCAAACATTTTGCTCATAATTTACCTTTTCTGGACAAAATGTCTCATTTTTTTTTTTCTTGAAGTGTATTAAAGGAGATGTATTAGCCTACTAGAATTTTTATTTCTAAACTCTTCTTAGACATCCTTATTGAAAAGGTCATTAATATTTCAGGGTTTTTTTTACACTGACAGGAGGTACACTGAACATTCAGTTTCTTTGCAGTATTGTGTAAAATACTAAAACATCAGTTATCAGTGTATCTTAAACACTATTTTCTGTGTAAAATACCAAGAGAAAATTCCAGTCTCTCTTTAGTTCCTTTTCTACTCTGACAGGGCTATACCATGCTGATGCTGAGCCAAATTACTTTTTGTATCATTTCACGAAAGTGGAATGCTTGCTATGTTTCATTATTGCCATCTATCCACCTGCCTGAGATAACTGTTGTCAATCTCTTCCTTGTCATCTGAGTTTATCATCTTGTTTTCTAGGGTGACAAGTTCGTACAGTCAGCATTTTTTTAGGATATTCAAGTAACATGTTTAACAGAAAGTTGGGAAAATGTGATTTTCTGTAGCGTCAATTCTCTACATGCTTTTATATATGTTTATCCATACATATACTTGTACATATTACTAATGAAAGAATTTACATTTAATATCTATTATTGAACAGTAGTAATCATTCTTGTCCTTACTGTAGTACTGCGTCTTCAGGAGGAAAAAAAAAAATATATGTATTCCCTCTACTTCTCACTCTTATTCTGTTACAAGATTTGAAGGCATTTGTCAGGAAAACTGAAAAACTGGAATGGCAGAAAATTGTATCAATTGACTTTTTCTGAAGAGCTAAGTGTGTGACAGGAAAAAGAGAATTGTATGTTTCAACATTTCAGGAAGAAAGACAATGTCATGGTCATTTCATTCTTGTACCAAAATGGAGAAAAATGTTCTTGTTATGGAATTACCTAATTACAGTGGACCCATGTCTTCTCAATCTGTTTGCAGATACATTCAGAAACTCTAATACTTCTCAGTGTTTTGTGAAATTTTTGTATTGGTATTTTAGAAGTGACTGGGTAAATAAGTTGCACATGCACATGTATTCCCATACTGGATCTTCTCTACAGTTTTTTCAATACTTATCTTGTGTCTCAGTGAGTCAGATACCTTCAGACAGAAAACATCCATGAGTCTAGTGTCTTCCAGCTGTGGCTTTAGCCACTGTATCATTTGTATCATGTAGCAAAGTCCATGGCCTTGATTTTATCTTAACAGCAAAGAGCTTGTAATTTACAGACTAGAACAAAGAATGAGAAATAAGAATCCTGTCTTGTAATCTGGCTGAGCCAATGACTTGCTGTGACAAGCTGGCAAGTTGATGTTGCTCAACCAAGCAAGAAAACTGACTAATAAACAGCAAGAAGTGGATTAAAAGTTTGTAGTTCTATTTCCTGAGTAAATAAAATAAATAACAGCTATAAAATAGTTCTTATGAGATCTGAATCTAGAGATAGATCAGCATATCTTTAATTATTGCTATGTTATCCATGCTACAGTGTTGTAAAGAGAAGAGCTAAAAGTTTAGTGTGATCATGAATTTTGGCACTGACAAATGTCCCAGTATTGAAGTTAAAGATATATTTGCTATTTTGATACAACTGCCCTAGCGAATAATCATTCTAATGTAATATACAGTCACAAGTAATACATTCTTCCATTACTGTTGCTTTGCTTTATACTTGTAATTTCCTAATTTAAATAGCATTTTCTTAACAATAGCATTTTCTTTTTGCTCAAAAACATCATTATTACAATATCCAAATTCTGTATTTTCTGTAATCAATGATCATTTGAACAATCAACGTTCAACTGACACCAAAATATTAATGTCATCTGTACAGGCCAAGAAGAATGACAAGCATAGATACTATTTTTCATGTGTGAGACTGTTCAGAAAGTGCAGCGGACATGGTGGGAACTTCAGGTCCCTCCGCTAATGAGTAGAAGGAGAAGGCTCTTTTACAAAGAGTGTGTAGGTGGAAAGGCTGCAGTCAGTGATCTGCTGCTCAAAGGAACACTGGTAAGTGAGATCTTTTATCTGTAAATATCTTTGTAATTAGGTAAGTGCACAAAGAGGATGGTCAACCTGGGAAGGAAAAGTCTTTTACAGCTAGAACATATTTATTAATAAAAAGTCAAGACAATTACAAAGCCATGTGTAGACATTCATTTAATCTGTAGCAAAAGTCCATTTGTTCTTCTCAAAATAACTACAGCATTTGTTTAGGTAGTACTGAATCTGAAAATTTTAAGTGCATTCTTGGGTCATAGGCAGGATGTTATGCTCAGCTGTTAAAATCTGAAGACTTGACAAGGTCAAGGATGCATGCATGAGATTTCAGCAAAAGTGCTGAAGTTTTTTTTTTTTTTTTTTTAGTTTTTTAAAATTTAAAATTATTGAATGCAAGCATAAAGTCTGTTATTACTAGTGACAATAATGATTCAGTAGGACTAGATGATCTTTGAATGTCTCTTGCAGCTTAATTATTTTTTTCTAAAATAAGGTGTACTAAGGAAATTATTTTGATATGTATAATATTGAAATATTGAAATATTTATCTTTTAATTTTTAATTTTTTTTTTGTTTCCTACCTTAACTACACTACTTCGTCTTAAGCAATATAATTTAACTCTTTTTTTCTCACCTCAGATCTCTCTTACAGATAACACGTGTTATTTTTTAGCTCCATCTATGTTATCTTGGAAAACCAAAACAGTATTTTTGAATGAAAAATTGAGAGCTGCTAAGTTGTCTGATGCGTTGACTAGGACAAAGCCTGTGAAAGATGTGAATACGTGAACACCTTCAAGTATATTACTGATGTACTTAAAATAGAAACAGTTTAGTTGTTGGCCTAATAGGCGCAGATAAAGGTGCATGTTCTAGGTGGTACTGGAATAATGAACAAATCTGATTTAGAAATAAATAAAGAAGTAAAAAAGCCAAGGTAACATTAAACAATAAGGAAGGTAGCATTTGCATATTGATTAAATGACAGCACTTCACCTTTCTTGCCCTTGTTTCTCATTCCTTGCCATCTATCATTTGAAAGCTTTTTCCATTAAACTAAAGCCAAATCTTCTGCAGTACGATTAAACTGATTATACAGGACAGAAGTCGAGATTTAATCACTAGAACAGGAGGCACCTAAGCCTGTTATTGTGGAAAGCAGGGACAAGACACGGGATCTCTCAGCCACTGCCTGCTGAGGGCAGACCTGTGTCCAGAGGCATTTGTTGCATGAAAGTGAACTCTTCAAATATACTCTCACGTAGAGACATTGTGATTCCTCTTCAAGAGCCCTAGTATTTGAGTGCGACTTTGAGCACACTCTTGTAGCACAATTTTTATACTCATAATTCTCAAAAAACAAAAGTTTTTTGTTTGGTTTGTTTGTTGATAACTAAAGCTGTTCATCTTTGATTTTTATTATATCTAGATGTTATTTTTCTCATTTTTAGTTAATACATTTATAAGATACCTACATACAATTAGTATAGAGCTATATATTAATACAGATACTTAGAATCTCAAATATTCTTTTTAGAAGTTATTGCTTAACGACTGGCAACTTTTATGCTGGTTGGTGTTTCTCCAGTGTATTGATCCATTGAGGTATTCAGGTGTGATTCTATGTTCACTAGGATTCTTTTGACGTGTTTCAGATTTTTGGCTTCCATATGTTACCACTGTTAAAAGAGTACTGTGCTCTATCACTTGATTTGTCCTTCTCTTTTGGTTTATCTAAGTACATTTTTAATTTTGAGACAATTTCTGATTTTTTTTTTAATGATGTATAGGTCCTCCTTTATTGGAGCTGCTTCCCATTAGTTCTTGCTGCTCACCACATTCTCAGCTTGCCAGGGCACTCTCATGTTAATCTGACAGGTATCTCTGCAATTGTATCTACATGATGGTTCCTACAGACACTCTTGTATGAAGACAGCTTCAATATCATACATTTTTAAAATTCTGGTAAAACAGTGACTAGATCTCAGATAAGTGAAATGCTTTTTCATCCTGGTTGCTGTTTTTAGTGTTGTTAACTCATAGTAATAATGAGATTGCACTTAGGGCTATGCAGGATGGCCATGTACAGAGAGCATGGCTAAAAAATGCATTTTTTTCTGCATTCATCAGAATTCATTCATTCATTCCTCTCCCATTCTTTTTCTATCTTGCCTGTCTTCTTTTTCTTTCTTTGTCCCTCATCTGTGGCTGCTAATGATAATATATCCCCTAGTCTAGATCCCCTAGTTGCTCTGAAATGAACAAGTGGGAAGCAGCCAAATTGTTAGGGAAGAAGGAAGATTAATTTATTTCTTTGTAAAACTGACCTAGCATTTGGCAAGGAAGAGACCATACTGTTTAAGTACTGAGTCATCAGTACACATGCTCTCTCTCTCTAGGGCTAAGACATCATCTGTGATCAGGAGTCAGGAGTTTGACTAAAGCCTTCCTCATACTTCTCAGGTGCTGTGTCATCATTATGTCCTAGTATCTCTCAGTTCTTTCCACCAGCAGTGTCATGACTCATTGGACAGAGTAAATCACTCAAATCACAAGTGGCAGCTCATGGGAGACACAGTAAATCTAAACTGTAATCAGTTCATTAATAGAAAATTCAGTTTGGTCTCCCTCACTTTGATGGACATTGCCTGCGGTCATAAAACAGTTGCTGGACTTGGAAATGCTGGGCTAATTCTGTTGAAGAGACTAGAGCTGGGGTTACAGGGCTACAGCCAGAGATACTGCAGTTGCAGTTATGCAGATAAAGCTGCACTTCATCTTCCCAAATGATGCCCAGAGGCTCCCAGAACAGTCATTCCTTCACTTTTATGAGAGTGAATTTACATTAAAAGGCATTTAAATAAAGGCTGTAGAGTACACTTAAAAGATGTTTTTCCAATTTGAGACTTTATTATGGTGCTGTGGTATGGAAAAGTGACCCCATGAATGATCTAGCTGAGGAGCCAACCTGCCTTGGAGCTCTGTTAATAAGGATTGGTGAGGCTGGAGACAGCATTGTTGGCAGGAATGTTGATGAGCCTCATTAGCAGTATGCAGCTTGCTTCCTTCAGAGATAGGTACATAAGCCTACAGGGGAGAGCTGGTAAGAGAGCCAGGCAAAGAACTCTGCATCAGATTATTTGGCTAGCTCAAACCACCACAGTAAACAAGTCTTGCTTTCTGTGAATATATACATATTTACTTTACATGGACAAATTGGAGCCGATGGCTTGTCCACACTTTTTCTCTGTAAGTTTGTGCACGGGTGGCTGTTCCTTCAGAGTTATTATATGCACTGCTAAAAGGCGTCTATCATGCTTACAATTTTGAGGATTCATGAAGCTACAATACCCAGGCTCTTCACAGCAGTCACTTCAGCTTTTGCAGAAGTACTCCTGCTGCTGCTTTGCAGTCCTGTGAGGAGTCATGTATTTGCCAGCACATATTGTTGTCTGCACTTGCAGCAATGAAATGAGCATAAAGTACGTTTGAGAAGAGTATATTCTTATTTTTAAATCTCAGAGAGTACGCATGGGCAGAAATCAGCTGTCAAAAGGTGAGCACTATCTTTTCCACTGGCTTGTTTTCCCAGAGGCTCCACAGGTGCCAGCTTCAAGTGGTTGTGAGAAGGATCCACTGCTTTTGACAGGAGTGGTTCAGTTCTGGTGTCAGTTATTTCCCAGAAGCTCTATTCATCTGCCAGTAGCTGTTTTGGTGTACTTTCATTCTCAGGTGGGGAGGACTGCCTCCTGGTTCTGTGAACTGTGCTGAGAGATACAGACAATGGATTTTAAGTCTGAGTGCCTGATGTCCACAAAGAAAAGAAACACTTGAACAAATTCACTGGAGAAAAAGAGTTTGAATATTCTCATGTGTAAGAGTCAATTTATACCATTAGAAATTCTGTGTAAATAAATGTTGTCTTGATATGGTAGCTGAATTCAAAAACATATTTGGGACTAGAATTAAATATTTCATTTCAGAGTATAACTTTCTTAAATGTGGCTGGAATGTACATTTCTATTGAAACACTCCAAATAGAAAGGTGTAAAAATGTTCTATTAAAACTATGCTATAGGTTGGTTCATATACAAATTTTCCTGAAACAGTTCTCAATGTACAGCACACATTAGTGCAGTATGCTAATCCAAGTCTATATAGTTCTTCCAAAAGGCTTTACTTGATTGAAAACTGATATTTTGACCCTACATTTTTTCACCTTTAATTCTGACCTCCCAGTGGCTCCATGCTCCCTTTTACTTTCCTTTTATAATAGCTAGTAGCAATTATGCTAAGCAGTGAGAACTTATTAGTGGCTTGCCTTTCATGGGTTGTGTGCTTTATATCACCTGTTCTAGTTACACAGGCACAAGGTAGATGTATCTGACCAAAAAGAAGCAGACCACTAAATGTATTCCATTAGTGCTGGAAACAACTGTAAGAGAGATAAGAGGATAATGCTTCAAGGTAAAAACTGTTTGAAACCTCACATCAATTGGGTTATTTGGACCAGCTCTACTTATGGCATACTAAACCAAGTTTTGTAAAAACACTGGCAAACTGTTTAGAACAGAACATAGACAGTTGTCCTGCTGGACACGTTTATAACCCAGGACCTGGATGCTTTTCGATTAGCCTCCATTTCTCAAGCTTTTTAAAAAAATAAACATTAATAACAGTTAATTTTTTTTAAAAAATTAACAGTGTCCACTTAACTGTGACTTCTGCCTCATGTTGGTAGAATGCTCCTGACTGTCTCAATTCACATGCTGATTTTGTTGAAATTGTGGCATTATTTTTGAAGTAATTGTGGAAAATAACATCACACAGTACATTTCCAAGTGGAGAACTTACTGTTCAGCAAAAGGGCCAGTACTACTTGGTCTCTAAATTTTATATTTTCATGCATGTCCTCACAAATTTCATATAATCATTGAATATCCTGAGTTGGAAGGGTCTCTCAAGTACCATCGAGTCCAGTTCCTGGCTCCACACAGGAATACCGAAAATCAAACCAGACATCTGAGTGCTTTATCCAAATTCTCCTTGAACTCTGGTAGCTTGGGGCCGTGACCACTACCCTAGGAATCCTGTTCCAGAACACAAACACCCTCTGGTGAAGAAGTTTCCTAACACCTAACTTGGTCCTCTCATGATGCAGCTTGATGCCATTCACTCAGGTTATGTTGCTGTCAACAGAGGAGAGAACTCATCACAGTCCCTCTGCTTCCCTCAAGAAGGGATAAAAGTCACCATGAGGCCTCCCCTCAGCCTCCTTTGCTCTAGGCTGAACTAACCAAGTGACATCAGCTGCTCCCCATATGTCTTGTCCTTTGGACCTTTCATCAACTTCATTGTCCTCCTTTGGATGTCTAGAAGTTTTATATCCTTATGTTGTGGTGTCCAAAATTACACACGGCTTTCAAGGCAAGGCTGCACCAGCAGAGTGTAGAATGAAAACATAAACCTCTTTGCTTTTAATTCTCTCAGGCAATTTACCCTTTTTTCAGACATTGCTTGATACTTCTTTTTTCTCTATCCTGCTCTTATTTTGTAATTAGCTACTGCTGTTTTCCATCCCTCTAGGATGCTTTCATAGAGGTGGTTTGCAAGTCTAGCCTCTTGCATTAATATTAGTGATGATCACACACCAACATATCTTATCACCTTTTCGTTTCTGCTGATTACATTAGAGACAAAATTGCAGGAAACTTATTTGTATAGCTCTAATTTTATACGTACTTCATTAATAGCTATCTCATTTGCAAAAGTAATTTCCAAGTGAGTGCCCAACCACTATAAAATATTCCACATCTTAAGTATTTCCAATGGAATAAATCTGCAGAGAAGACCTCAGGAAGAGATCAATATTATAGAAAGCCAGTAATGTTATTATTGCATTTTCTACAGGATCCAATGTTACAATTTTTTTTGTGTTTTTCATCTCTATAATGATTTCTCACATCAGAAATCTATTTTATTAGACTTTTCATTATGCCATAGTACTAGCTTCAATATATTCTTGCAATCTGAGTGACTTTGCTGCCACATAATTCTCCACAAGCGTTCCTGAGTCTCTCAACTCCATTGACTATGTCCAAGTTTCAAAAAGCTTCTGCTGTTCCAGGTATAGTCTCCCAAGTTTCATTATTCAAATCAGGCTGCATTATCCTCTTGAACCCTCATGTTTGAGGTGTTTGCACCCTCATTTCCTGTTGCAAGTGAGAAAAAAATCTCACCATCAGGAGGACATGCATCCTTTTTTCTTCTCCAGAATTGTAACCCCTGTCTCAGTTTCGAGAATATTACAAAATACATTTTGGTCTAAGATGATTTTCATGTTTCCCAAGTCTTTTCCTGTAGGCTGAAAAACAAGTCATTGGAGACACCTTTTCCACTTTTTTGGACAAGCAGTGTATTAGGACAGAATGAAAAAGGATAGTTTAGTTCTACTGTGTTGCACAGAATGAACGGTTCAGTAAATAGACCATGAAGTAAAATCTAGACAAACAGAAGAGAAAAAAAATGCTCTTTGGAAGAATTCACAATCATTTCAGGAAAAAGGAAAGGAAAAGAGAGAAGAGAGAAGAAGAGATAAGGGAATATTAAAGCATCCAGATAATTTAAGCGATCTTTAAACCAGAAGACTCACGATGAACAAGTCCTTCCTTAAATGACCCTCACTAAATCATTTTAGAAACAGAACCCATTAGTTACTACATAAGCTCCTCCAAAAGTGTGCCTTTTGTTTATTTCCATGGAAGCTACAACAAAGAGCATCATAGCAGTATTTGTTAGAGCAAATTACTAGCTAAAAAACACTATTTTTCAACAGGCTCCATAATTAGCTATGCATTTTTGCCAGTGATGAAAAAAGCCTGTAAAATTCTACACTAGCAGAGGTGACAGACTGTCACCGCTGAAACACATCAACCATTCCATCACTATGCTGTTTTGTCTCATTGAAAGTGAGTAATGACTCATATTTTATGCATGATAAAATGGATGTTGGTGGAATGGCAGTAGAGGTTGAGCCTCCCCGCCAATATTCCATTACATTTTGTTGCTATGCGACAGATGGCAGCAGAGGGGCAGTCTGACAAAATAATATCTGATGTGGAAGTGTGTATGAAGCAAAGGGTGTCATTGAATTTTTTCATGTGGAAAAAATTGTACTCACTGACGTTCATCAACATTTGCAGAATATTTATGGAGAGTAAACAGTAGATGTGAACACGTGAGTCAGAGGGTGCTGCATTTCGGCAGTGGTGACAGCAACATTGGGTCACCTCTGCTGGTGCAGATTGTTACAAGTGCAATGCAGGCTCTTCTTCATCACACGCAAAAATGCATTGCTATGACTATGCTGAAAAAGAGAATTTTTTGGTTGAGAATTTACTCAATCAAACACTGCTATGGTGGTCTTTGTATCTGTTATAGTTTCTATGGAAATAAATAGGAGACATTACTTTTGGAGCAACTTACATAGAACAGTAGCTATGTAGGCTTTTAATCCCAATTGTATACATGTGAAATTTAAGCAGTCATTGAGCAAAATATACATAGATTTCCTAACATATCATAAAGGTAAGTCCTAGTATCTTTTCTTGTTTTACAGCACAATATTGCCTTCACTGTAATAAAATGCTTTTTAAAAACCTCGTTGCCCACAGAAGATGTTATTATGGCCATATTTGCTATTTCAGAAGAAGTATTTTGATAAATTCATTCAGTGTTGAAACTGTGAAGGGGACCACAGGCTGAGCTCTGTTTGCTTCTGAGTTTGACTTTCTAATCAAACAACTTTTTTGCTGCTGCAATTATTAGCTAACACAGTATCTCTGCCAACTGCAGAGAAAAGTGTTGTTCAAAATGAGCACAATAGGACCTTTCATGCTAAAGCTCATGTATACCTCCTACTGTTTGTTAACTGCTCTTGAAAACACAGTGTAGACTTCTATTTCATTTCCAAACATGCAGAACATTATTAATGCCTTTTATATCGATTTCTGTATGGCTGAACAATCTGCTTTGTTTTTAATGGATCTTCTATGGTGAATACACATTGAAAAACCTTCTTTACATAGTCAGCATGCCTACTAAACAGTGTTGTCAGGTGAGAATCTTCTAATCAGATTACTGATGTCTGTCAGTGTTTGTTGTTATTGACAGTGAATTGCTGTGTATAGCTGAACCAGCTATTCAAAAGAAGCCCTGTATTTTCTGAACTTCACTGAAATTGAACTTCAGAAATTGAAGAAACTCGGCATTTTTCAGAATCAGGCCCTCTATTTGTGAGAAGATAATGACATTGTACTGAAATATTTCAGAAAGAAAATGCCTGACATCAAGACATCAGTAGACAGAAGTCATGATATATGGCCTTGCTAATATCTGTTTCTCTAGACATATTGTAAACAGCATCAGAGTGGTCATCAAAGCTTTTAGCATTGCAATGTTTGTGAAATCTTCCAAAATACCAGACAGTATATCAAATGCCAAGATGACTGGCATCAACCACTGTCGTGTTGGTCCTGCAAACCAGCTTTCCTGGAGGGGAGGGCAGTAGAAGCTGTAGCAAAAGAGACTACACAGCTCACCGGCTTTTATAGCCTATCCAGCTCACAGGACAGGATGGTCAACATGGCCCAGCTGAACAGGTTGCATTAGACCAATATTAACAGAGCTTGTTTGTTTTAATTTGTATATCTGTTATAACTATTTATTCAACACTAATTGAAGGCTTGAGTAGAGCCTTATAATATGAACTTCTGCCCATAAGCATTGCCTTTTACATATAGTTTCCATGGGTGTTATCCTTCACGTATCAAATTACACAAAATGTACCAAGCCTGGAAGCCTCATATCAAGTTTTTGTTTTGTATTTGTGAGCAGCTGGCTAAAAGTGGACTGGTTTGGGGCAGCTTCAGGCCGTAAACCCATGAAAATCAGTAGGTATGATTTTGTTATACTTCATGGCCATGTTCATCTAAGTTTGTTCATCACTCCAGCCAGCCTCTGCCAATAGGTATTTCAATGCTGCCTGGCAACTGCATGTTGAGTCCCTCTGCAAAGAGCAGAAATAAATTAATTTAAAAGGCAAAATAACTATTATGCTACTGCCAATGCAGATAGACTAAGAGACAATGTTCAAATAATCCTTGATGATAAAAGCATATTTGTTTCATTTAAAACTGTGTTACTCTCTCAGAAACAGAATTGTATTTTAGATTTCTCAACTAGATAAAGATTTGCTACATTCTTAAAACATTAATAATTACATTATAATAACATTATTAATATATTAATAAATAATTACAATAAAACATTATTAATAAGGAATATGTTATGATTTCTTCTCATCAATATTTTGACAGAAATACTTTAGTATTTTTGATGAAGCCCTATTCCTAGGGTATGCACACAGGAAATAGAAAAACACTTTTAACTGAGCACAGGGAATAAATAAATAAATGAAAAACAAAGATTAAATGAGATGTTCAAGGAAAATTCTTGAAGTCTAAATCATCTAGATCATTGTGATGATCTCTGGCAGAAAAAAAAATGCCCTGAAAATAATCTGAACTCTACATTCCTTATCTTCATTCCTCCTCATCCTCAGAGGACTCAGTCTTAACTTCACTGTTTGTCACAGAAGAAAAGGCAGCTAGAAATTTCCAGTTACATAGTAAGAGTTGTGATTCTTGTAGTATAGTGATAATATCTGTTCCTTCACTACTATTCCCTGTTCTGTAGGAATTATGCTAGTGATAAATAGATTAAAGAAAAGAAATATACAGTAAAAGCAATAATTTTCATGAAAATGTAGACTGGCTTAGGTTGGAAGGGACCTTAAAGGTCACATAGTTCAAAACCCCCTGTCATGGCCAGGGCTGCCCTGTACCAGCTCAGCTGCCCAGGGCCCTGTCTACCCATCTAACCTGGCCTTTAGTGCCTGCATGGATGGGGCACCACAGCTTCTCAGGTCAGCTGTGCCAGCGCCTCATTGCCCGCTGAATGAAAATCTCTCCCTTAACTTGTCAAACTACTGGTCTGATTACCAGCTGTGTTTTCTTATAAAGATCTTCTGTCAGTAGATTAGTGCATGATGGATGGTTATTAGAGCACGTTGTTAAAATCTCGTGTCTTAACTTTTGAGTCCTGACAAAGATCAGCTCCAAATCTGGAGTGTTATTTTTTCAGTTTTGCTTTTATTGTGGGAGAAGCTGGTTTTGTTAATTCTGAATTGCTAGATATACCAATGTGTTTTACAATTGAATTTTGATGAAATTCTAATTGAAGTAAAAGAAAAAACAGCAAATATTAATTTGGCACTGATAATATCTGTGAAGTAATACGTAGATATTCCTTCAATTCTTTAAAGTTTTCACTTCTACAGAATTTAGTAAGAGCTGGTTCACATCTAAAGTGTGTACAAAAATAATCATCACCATGTGATTCTGAAGTAGAATCATTTTCCTTTTATTTATTTGTTTGTTTGTTTTATTTTCAGTTATATTTTTAGTTATTTTCAACAGATTTGATGAAATGAGAGAATAAAAGGAATAAAAACAAATTTAATCCAAGCCTAGAAAAAGGTCTAAACATGAATATTTTAAGTCTGATAAGTTTTGTTTACTTAAAATTAATTTTTTCCACTTTTAAGTAACAGAGGAAATTTCTACTTGCAAAGTAGAAAAAAACCTTAGAATTCAAAATGTATATTTCTTCAAGTTAAGCACAGTGATTTTGTCTAATCATGTTTTCCATGTTCATTCTCTTTGATGTTATAAATTTTGCACTGAATACGAAGAACTGGCAAAGGCACAAAATGTTTAACAGGGATTCTCAAACCTGTTATTTGTAGTATGTTTTTTCAAACCTATTCCATTCACAACCTCCACTGTAATTGGAAACTGTGGCAACAAATTTTTCCTTTTCAAATTCTAATGACAATTTCCAGCAGTATTGGTATACTTTTTTCTTTTTCCCTGATGATGATGACAAAATGTATGTCCCTTTAAATGCGTTCTATAATGCTTTTGATATATGTTTTTCAGAAAGTGTTATTCCAATTTCAGTGCATATTTTCTTGGCTATTTTTTTACTTTAATTGCAGTGGGCTTGTTATTTATGGTTGTCTGTATCTAAACTATACTTTGGATTAAATCTAGCTTTCGTCAGATAATGTTATTAGAAAATGCATGGTTTATTAGCAATGCACAAATCTGTGTCTGATGTGCTCAACTGGATTTCAAGGGAAGAAAGTAAGTTAGAGGTGCTTTAATTCTTTACTTGTTTATTTATTCTTTTGTTTGCATAACAAGAGGTGGTATAAAGAGGTTGTGATTCATTTTTCCATATGGTACTAGGTATGGGAAATAAATAACCCCAGCTAAAGGTAAGAATTGTTTCTTGAATGAGGTCTATTTTCTGAACCAGTGCCATACATAGTACCTAGGTGGTTAACATTCCCTCAGCTATATATAGTGAAATTATTTTGCAATCTTTGCCAAAACTTTAGACACAAACATTCACCTGCACTTCTGCCTGCCATCAAGCAAGTAGTTTAATTTGGCAATGGCAAAGCCTTGCAGGATATCCTAATGAGCCTAATTGGTAGCATGAATCTGACTCCCTCAGGAACAGAGTTGGAAAGAAACCAGGCAGACACAGAGATGGGTAAAATCTATGGAGAAAGAAACGAATGAGAAGGAAGGCTGTGGAAGATCTCAGTTCTAATATGTCTGTTCCTTTGCATTTCTTCTATTTTTAGTTCTTCTCACCACTTTGTTCTCCAACACTATGTCCATGATATTATTGCTATATGAGTAGTCTTGTGGCAATTTTCATGCTTACTGTGGCTTCTGTACTGGGCTGATTTGAATATAGAGGAAATCCTATCTTGAAAGGTTGGGCAGCCTAATTACAAACCTACTTTCACAGCAATCAGTGCAATGGGGAAATAAATAAAATCTGATCAAACTGGGTGCTTCTGAGAATGAGAATCTTTAGTATAGTTTGGACCACCTCACTAAAATAGTCTTTAGCTGTCACAGTTCTGTCACTGAAGCTCCTGGCAGCAATTGAATTTTAATGAAAGTTTGCTGTGCTTTGCTTTAGAATTTAAATGAGATGTTTGATAAAAGAGAGGAAATCTTCTGTATATCTTCCTTATGTTCTTAATATATTCCTCCTTGTTAAAAATAAATAAATAAGTACTTGATTGTTTCTCTGCTTGTTTTCCAGAGATATTTTGCTGAAAACCTGAAAAAAATAGCCTGAGTTGCACAGGGCCATTTTTATGCTGATTTCACTCTGCTTCTGACAGACCCTATTTGTTGTATACTCTGCTTCTGTTGCTTCTCTTGCTTCCTTAGCTTCCCATACTGACAGTGACATTTGTTTCTGATAGTTTGAATCAGTGTCAAAGAGTCTGAGACCAGCAACAGATTAGAGGGGCTATCATCCTCCTGTGGGCAGAGTTTTGGCACTGCAGCTTACCAGGATTTTTGCAGGTGAGTTTGTTGCCAGTCCCCTGTATACAAGAATTCATTTGAATGCAAGACCATGAACAATGCAATTAATCTTTTATTTCACTTGCATAAAACTATTTTTGTTTTCCACATGTAGAGCCTACCATGGTGCTTTGATCAGACATAGCTGTGTCCATATAAAAAAAATACTGATGGTAGGGTGCTCAAATAATTTCCAAATAAGTTCGATACCCAGAGTTTTTAAACTCAAAATGTCACATAGAGGCATGCTAATGAAATGCCTAATTTTATTTAGCTGCCTCTGAGACAGCATGGGAACTTAAAATGCTGTATTTATTTTCATATATTTCTTTCAATTGCTAACTTTGTGAGAATATGCATACGGGTGTAAGTGTGGTTCATCAGCAGATTTTGATTAATGAAAATATTAATTGAAAGTATCATGGACTGAAAAATCCAAGACCGAAATATTTATGTGTGTCTACTAGACACTGTGGATAACCTATACATAGTCTTCTCTGTCACCTCTTTATTTCAAATATCTTCATGTATTCACCATTTTAACACAGCTCCTAGATTTAAAATTTAATGCTCAAAATATAAAAGGCCTTGAAAGAACTGCACTGGAAATAGATGAACTACATCTAATGTACACAGAGAGGGAGTAGGAACAGCTACCACTTCTTAAATCAAGTTGCAGAAATACACACTCCTCACAACTCAAACTACTTGAGGCTCTAGGTAGAAAGATGCAGTTAGAAAATTGAATTTCACCCTTCCTTCCTGATATCTCATGAATTATCTCTTGTTACCCTAGAAAACATCTCATTAATGTTTTTAGTATAGGCTACCCTTTGAAATGGCACTTGTGATTTTTCTTATTTTTTTTTCGTAAACCTGAAGGAGTAGGTTTAAAGCATGTTTTATATAGGTATTTTGATATTTGAAAGAGATTTCTTTTTTTCCCTGATTTTAGTATTTCCCTATTGTCCTAGGACATTTTCAATTTCCTGTGGCAATAGCCCAATGTGTGAAATGAAAGTTAGGAAACATCCAGAGGAAAACCAGTGACACCTACCTGATGGCAATGCAAAATGCCTATAAGAAAATAACAGGGTTCATACTGAGGGAAAAATTGGCCACAGTAATCAGAGACTGATTTTAATGCAGTGTTACCTCACAGACTAGCAATGAGATTTTCTTCATTCTCTTCTCAGCAGTGACACTGATGATAAGCTGTAACATTTACCAGGCCTTTATCTTATGTGGATGGAATTGAAACAAAAATAATTGGAAGAAAGATGAAAAAGTACACCATCATTGATTGTACTTGATCACATTTACTTAGTGTCCTAGATCTAAAAGTCTAGTCTAGTAAAGGAATAGGTTTCACATAGCTTATAATGGCATTGGAGGGCAGATTGAAAAAAGGTCCTGAAAAAATATGTTATGTACACTTTAATATGCTACTATAATTCTAGTATACTTAACTACAGCTTGCTCTGTGTATTTTCTAAACTAAGGCAGGCTGTGTTTTTCTTTATTCATCTTTCACTGCTAACAGACAAATGCAGTAAATGAAGACACTTGCTCAATCTGAACTTCCTCTCCTGTACTAGTTCCACATGATAATATATCTGACATCTTCTCAAGGTAGTGGCACAACAGATGGAAATTATGCCTCTGAAGCTGAGTCCCTTGGACAATAGCCCCGCTTCTCCTCTAATGAACCTTAGTTCTTGGTCTCCTTAAACTTCAGATGATGGTACAGGCTAAGATTCTGAAGGCTTTGGAAAAATCAGATGCTTGTTACAAGTTTTCAGGCTAATGTATGGCAGAGCTTAGTACAGACAAGCAACATCAGCATAGTGGTTTGCATTGTATACTTCTCTGTATGCAGGTATTAGCTTAAATCAAATTCTCTTCAGTGTTATGCTGGCATTTGGCAGAACCATACTGATGATTCATGTTCCTAAACTGTTGGTGGAAGATCATTTTGATCCTTGGGGTATTTATACAGGGAAACCAGATACATCATCTACTATGACACTAATTATCTTCTTTTTTTTTTCCTTGGGCAATGTGCAGGCTGCATCCCTTGTGCAGACTGCCCAAATGGCAGGCTTTTTTCCAGTGGACAGTAACTAAGGGAACATGAGAACCAACACCTCCTGTGTTGCTAAGGTAAGCACTTGGCTGAAAACAGATGTGATTTGAATCCACATAGTGTGAATCCAAGTAGCATGTTCTTCTTTCCAAGCCCAGTTTCATCCTCTTTTCAAAAGAAGAAAACTAGCTTATTCACTTGTGGATCCTATAATTGAACTCAAATCATTGCTGGGGTGGGATGACTGGAGAGGTCCAGAAGATACTGTCAAATCATTTTCACAGTAGTTGAAAATGAATGGTAGATTTCTATGCAGGTTTGTGCTGGGGCATACAGTTTGCAATAGATCTGAAAATGGGGAGTGAAGTGACAAGGTTTGCTGATAGTGCTAAATTTATTCAGAATATTAAGTTAGAAATCTGAATGAAGAGCACAAGGTGTGTTTTGTGAAACTGACTGGTGATGAAAAGACAAGTGAGATTCACTTTTCATAAATGCAAAGTAATGCTGTTTGGGAAAAACAATCCATCTCTATATATACAGTGAAGGTCTTTAAATTAGTTATTACTATTCAGGAAAGAGATCTTGGAATCATTATATGCTTGCTGCTTGAAAACATCAGCACAGTTTTTAGTGGTGGTCAGAAAAGTAAATAGTCTTGAGAATCAGGAAAAGAATTGAGAGCAAAGCAGAAAATATCATCATGCCTCTGTATAAATCCATGTTTTACTCACATTTTAAATACCACTTGCAGTTCTGATTATAATAATAAGCTATTAGAAGTGGAAAAAATACAGAAAAGGTCAACAGGTATGAAAAATAGCATGAAATAGTTTCCACATAAGAAAAAGTGAAATACCTTTAGATGTTTTGAACTGAATAAGAAATAGATAGTAACTGTCAAGGCAAAGGATGAATAGGAGAGTGACTGTTGATTATTTCTTATGATACAGAAACAAAGCAGTGGTGAGTGAAATTTCAAGGAGATAATTGTCAAAGAATAAGAAATATGTCTACATTTTTTCTACATGAGGTGTAATTAAATTGTGGGTAATCTGGATGATGAAAGTTTAGATGACTTAAAAAAATCTATTACTGAGATCTATGTAAGAAATATTCATTAAATGCTGACAAACAAAAGATAAAACCTGGAGTCCTGAAGTTTCACATCTTTGTTAAATCAGAGGAAATGTAAGAGTAAAGTATCACAGAATGTCTGCCCCTTTCTTTTTTCTTATTTTTTCCTTGAGATGTATTTTCTCTGAGACAGGACATGTCAGTAGGTGGGCCTTTGTCTGACCCAATACAGCTTTATTCATCTAAGAGTTAATCACCCAAATCCAAGGTAGTGCAACTGTTGGTTAAATCAGATTTCAGTGTAGAATTCAACCCGGATCCAGCCTTTTAACAGAAACTAACCACTGAGCTCAAGAAGGATAAAATACTTTTATGATGTCCTCAATCAACAGCGGATTGTGAATCTACTGTAAAAATCATAGCTGCACTTTTATGGTTAAAACTTTGCTTGTTAATCATTAGTCTGTCTCTCTCAATTTCTCTGAAAAAAAAATGAAATGGCACGTGAACAAGTAGGATTATTTAGTAATAGTTGTATAAACAGCAAATGTAAAAAAGAAATTCCTAATATGAGGAAAGACCATAATATATTTTAGTGTGGCACCGAATATGTACCAGTGAACACTGTATATATATAGAGAGAGTAGTGCTATAAAAATTATATGCAAGTGGCAAGGATCTAACCAGAGATATCAAACCTTCCTAGATACAGAAAACCACAACTAGAAGTGATTCTGCTGTGCTGCTCTGTTCATTTATTCTTTGAAGCTGAGGCTTTACATGGGTGTTTTGCCATGTGCTAGGGCTGAGAAGAACAGTGAATTTTCCGTTTAGGAGTAGATGATAATGTAATTCTGGTAAACAGAAAAAAATCAAACATAAGAAACTAGGCGGGTGGGATATATCGATGTCGCTTACATCAGTTTCACTGCCCCATTCCCAACTCTCAAAAAACGACTAGCATAAATAGTAATAATAAAAAATATAAATCTATAATTGCAATGTAATCCTAAATAGTTATTGCTCATCTTCGAACCAAAAGTAATTATTTGTTTGTTTTCCCTTGTTAAATTGAAACTGAAAAGTAACAAAGTTTTCATCTGTAGTGGGTAAGATGGAAGGATTATTATTAAGGATTTGTGTGTATATATATGAATATACACATAATATAATTTTAGAAAAAAAATATACTTTCAGTGTGGTTACACTTGAAAAGATGGGGAAAAAAAGTATTTTTTAATACTGGAGAGGTTTCCTTGTCATTATTCTGCCAACATTTTATTTACAGTTTGCTAAAAATAGCAAGAAGAAATGTTTTCTCTGGGAGATTTTACAATTTACTTTTTTCTTTATCATATTATTATCTTTATCATATTATTAGTTTGTCCACAACTTGAGGTTTCCTTTTTTTCTCTGGTACCAGTTTTATCTCCATGACCTTTATTCAGGTTCATAGGGAATGTAGCTTCAGCAGATTCATGGCAGGTGTAAATTGTTCCAGTAGATGGAGATCCATCTTGTAAGAAATTAGGCCAGATGAGTTAGAAATCAGATGAGAAACTCACAGCTTTCATCATGCTCTCATATATCATACAATTTTCCATTCTTCATACTTTTTTTTCATATATACATTCATATAAAAAAAGGAAATTAAATGTACATCTTAATTTAACATTATATTTTTCTCTTATGTTTATTAGCATTTTAATAAAGTCCCCTTGCAAGCCATGAAATAAGAAAGAGAATAATTGAGTTGAACATGTTCCTACAACTTCAAATTTTGAGGGCAGCTCCAAAACTAAGGCCTCCTATTTTTTACATTGGCCCATGAACCTACAGTAGGTGTCGGTGATATGACAGCAGAGATTGAACCTTCTCATCAATATTCTGTTACATTTTGTTGCCATGTGACAGATGAAAGCAGAGGGATAGTCTTACAAAATAGAGTGTGATATGGGAGTGTGTATGAAGGAAGGGGGTGTCACTGAATTCCTCCATGTGAACAAAATATCGTCCACTGACATTCATTGAAACTTGCTGAACGTTTATGGAGACCAAACAGTGGATGTAAGCACAGTGATAGGTGATGCATTTCAGCAGTGGTGACAGTGATATGAAAGACAAGCTATGTTCCAGATGGCCATGCACAGTTGTCACACAACAAAATAAAGAATGTCTCAATCAGCTCATCTGCATGAATCAGCTAATGGTGGTGACTGTGCTGAAAAATAATGTTTTGTAGCTGAGAATTTGCTCTATTAAACAGTATTATTGTGCTCTTTGTATCTGTTGTAATTTCTGTGGAAATAAATAGAAAGTATTATTTTTGGAGCAGCCTATGTACTAATATATACACTCTTCTTACACTGAAGATTTCTGTTAGTTGTGTTGCGTTTTTCATCATATTATTTTTCTGCATTATTTTTGTAATCTGAACTCAGAACAAACCAGATATATATCAGAAGTACACACTGGGAGTGAATGAAATGTGGAATTATGTGGAGAAGTAACATTTGCTGAGGCATTAGGTGAATAGTAGAAGGAAGCAAACTGTATTGATCCTTTCTTCTGTATTTTAAGAAAAGCTTTTGTCAGGGACATTAAATTAAAATCGCTCTAATGATTGACAGTGTATTGCTGTTTCATGTCTTGTAAGAAAGTGGATTCTCTAATAAATAACACACATAGAAATATATATGTCAGAGCTTTTTCAATTAGAAGTACTTATTTATCAACTACATAATGCTACATCTCTTCAAATTTAATATATTTCTTGATTATGCCTTTTCTTGAGGGAGAGATTTCATTATTTTACTTGCTAATGTTTCAGCATTATTATACAGACCAACTTTATCTTTCTGCTCATCTTGTGTGTATTATTCATAATGTTACTAGAGAAACAAGAAATTTGTTAAGAGGTTTTTTTTCTTACTTTGTCTCCCCCTCTTCCCCCACTGGTCTTTTTTTATTTACTCCTTTTCTTCTGTTTTAGAATCATAGAATCATTAAGGTTAGGAGAATTTCTGGAGACCTGATCCAATTTCCTTCTCATTGCAAGGCTAATGTCAAAGTTAAATCAGATTGCTTGTAACTGCTGTGTTTCATTCTGTCTTGTACCATTTCTGTCTTGGGGTCTACTCAGTTTAATATCTTTTTCAGCGCTGTGGAGGACACAGAAAACACATCTGTTTTGTTTGTTGAGTGACAGCAAACTGAGAAATGCAACAGATAATGCTCAAGGGCAGAGTGTCCATTCAGAGGACTCTAGATTGGCTACAGTAATGGATCATTGGGAACTTAATGAAAACCAACAAGAATAAATGCAAAATTCTGCAACTGGGAGGGAATAATCCCTTCCAGTTATATAAAGGGAGCTGACAGGTTGGGGAGCAGCTCTGACAGGGGTCCTGGAGAGCAAGGTGTTGAATGTGAGTCAGACGTATCCCCTGGCATCAGGGGTGACCCACAGCACTCTGGGCCATGGGAACAAGAGCATAGTTAATATATCAATTAATATATCAAGTTATTTTTCTCTTTTATTTTGCGTTCGTTAGCACTCATTTAGAATTTAGTTTTGGATCTCCCAAAACAATAAATGATCAGTAGCATGGAACAGCTTCAGTGAAGGGTTACAGAGCTGAAGCTCCTGCTTTGCGAGTAGATTGGAGGATCTTGGGCTTGTGGCTTTGGGAACACCTGATGGCAGCCTCCCAGTATGTAAGAAGAGATTACTGAGAATGCATAACTTGGCTCTTTACAGAGATGTGCTGCAGGAAGAAGAGAGGCAATAGTCAATAATTAAAACAAGCATTGGAACAGACTGTTCAGAGAGATCGTAAGTACAGTCTCTGTGGTATCTTATTTGACAGCTAACCAAATAAGACCATAATAATCTAGTGTGAATTCAAAGCTGACTGTGCACTTTATCAGCCAGTTGGTCTGGAGACCTTCTGAGGTCCTTCCAACCTGTATAATTCTGAGAATTGAAGTTATGTCTGAGATATCAAAATTTTGTATTTCAAGCTTACCCTTTTCATGTATGGCAGGAAGTCTATAAAACTATTACTACCATAGTGATTCCAGTAGCAACTTTTAAATAAAAACTGTATTTTAAAAAAATCTTAAAAATGAGTTAAATGTTGGTTCAGGCTGCTGTTTTGCTTGAGACTATCATTACCACCTGTCATTCTGCCAATACTGTGTCACTGTTTCCTTTTATTTATTTCTGTCTTGTTTGCACTTTTAAGTACAAACTCTTCAGATTTGCTAATACCTAGCAAATGCAGGTCCTCTTTCCAATGCTGTGCTTCTCAGATAGCTGTGTTAATAAAAAGCAAACAACTGAAATTAAACTTCAGTATAGCTGGAATAAAGTTCTAATGCAAAATTAATGGTTTATGTGTTTAAATTAGATTAAATGTATTCCAAGGGATGTTGATAAAGTGCATTGAAGAAATAATATTATATCATGACATAAATAGTCACATATCAGTTTGAAGTCCACAAAAGTTAAGCCATTGCTTAAGCTCAGCTTATGGTCAGAAGTGTTTTGGGGAATTTATAAAGAATAATTGATTCTTCCACACTTTAAACAAAACAATAAAAAGCATCTAATTCAGAGCTTTGTCTTGCAGGTACCATCACCTCCTTTAGGAATTTGAGAAAGGTTCTGGAGTTGAATATGGAGGAATCAACACAGGGTCCAGGTAAATCACTTTAATTTTGATATAAGTAGTGAATGTTTGTGCTCAAATCTAATCTCCCATAGTACTGTATTCTGTAATTAGAACCCATAATTTCAGTTTGGGGTAAATCTATGCATACTGCATGTGTGCCAGTGATTGCTGTGTCATTGAAGTTGCAGAGTGATATTAAGGAAAACAAGAGAACAGTGGTGTAAATACAGTGAAAGAGCATATGTAATAATTGCTACTGTACAAAAAACATAGGTCATTTATGCTAAATAATGTATCACATCTATACATAAATATTTTTTTGTTGCATTTACTTGTCACCTTGATTTCATTTGCAGGTTGTTCCTAATTCTTTTTTTTTTTTCCTTCCCACTGCTGGTCTCTGTTACCTACTAGCAGATTTATCAGCTCTAGAGGTCATCTTATTTGGGTCAGAAATTATGGATGCAGCATTGATTGTTTTATTGCTTTAGTTTCCTATTTACATATCTTTGACCTATTTTTCTGAACAGATGTGGTAACAGATCACTGCAAGTGATTTTTTAAGAGAAACCTGGGGTGATATATTTTTGGCCTTCCACAGGACAAGTGGTGTTGCTATAGGTTGAGCTTTAATCCTGTCAGGCAGCTCAGCACCTCAGAGCTACTTTTTCCACTTTCCTCAGTTGGGACATGGGGGAGAGAAATGGGAAGGAAAGTGTATGAGAATTCATGGCTTGATATAAAGATGGTTTACTAGGTAAACCAAAAGCTATGGTAATGAGCAAAGCAAATTATTAATTCCCTTCTTCTCAATTACAGGAAGATGCTCAGTCACTCCCAAGAAAGCAGGGATCATCACATATAGAGGTTTATTGGGAAGAAAACACCACACTCCGAATGTTTTCCCCTACTTCTTTCTTTACTCCAGCGTTTACTGATAAGCATGACACCATTTGTTATGGGATATTCTTTTCGCCAGTTTAAGTCAACTGCTCTGTCTGTGTCATCTCCCGGCTCCTTGTGCATGCACATCTCTTCACTGGCAGGGCAGCAGAAGGAGTCAAAAACTCCTTGGCTCTGTATAAGCACTGCTCTGCAACAACAAAAGCATCACTGTGCTATCCCCTCTATTTTCATGAAAAATCCAAGGCATGGCATCATATGTTGCTATGAAGAAAAAAAAATAATAATACTAAACTAATTAAAGAATTTCCATCTATTTCAATGTGCTCTTTGCCATGTAGTCCTCTCTAGTTTACTATAGTTCCCCACTCACCAAGTATGTCTCACAAGAAGTTTGGGAAAAGGGATGAACCTTATTCTGACTATCAATGTAACAGCTGTAAGCAAATAGAACTGGATGGTACAGACTGAAAAAAACAAAGTTCTGCTTTTTTTCCTTTTTATTTCTTTCTGTAAGTTCAGAAATGTAACTTCCATGTGTAAAATACATTTGTTGCTGTGGCTACAAGGAGGAGTACGAATGTTTGCCCAAACAATATTTAAAATACTTAGGTTGTGTACTGTTATCAATACATTGAAGTAAACATTCAAAAAGTGAAGTGAATATCTAATCTTGAGTTAAATTACAGAATCACAGAATCACCCGGGTTGGAAGGGACCTCAAGGATCATGTAGTTCCAACCCCCCTGCCTAGCAGGGCCACCAAACATCCACATTCAGATCAGGTTGCCCAGGACCCTGTCCAACCTGGCCTTGAGCACGTCCAAGGACGGGGCATCCACAACCTCCCTGGGCAGCCCATTCCAGGGCCTAACCACTCTCCTTGTAAAGAACTTCCCCCTAACATCCAACCTAAATCTTCCCTCCTTCAACTTAAAACCATTTCCCCTAGTCCTGCTATCGTCAGCCCTTTTGAAGAGTTTACTCCCCTCCTGGGTGTAGGTTCCCTTCAGGTATTGATAGGCTGCAATGAGGTCACCCCGCAGCCTTCTCTTCTCCAGGCTGAACAAGCCCAACTTCCTCAGCCTGTCCTCATAGGGGAGGTGCTCCAGCCCCCTGATCATCTTAGTCGCCCTCCTCTGGACCCTTTCCAAAATCTCAATGTCTTTCTTGTACTGAGGGCTCCACACCTGGACACAGTACTCCAGGTGGGGCCTCACAAGAGCCGAGTAGAGAGGGACAATCACCTCCCTGTCCCTGCTGGCCACCCCTCTCCTGATGGAGCCCAGGATCCCATTTGCCTTTCGAGCTGCCAGAGCGCACTGCTGGCTCATGTTAAGTCTCTCGTCCATCAGGACCCCCAGGTCCTTCTCTGCCAAGCTGCTCTCAAGGACCACTCCTCCCAGCCTGTACAGGTGCCTGGGGTTCTTCCGGCCCAAATGCAAAACCTTGCACTTTGCCGTGTTGAACCTCATCAGGTTCACCCGAGCCCAGCCCTCCAGCCTGTCGAGGTCCCTCTGAATGGCATCCCTTCCTTCCACCGTATCAACCGCACCACTCAGCTTGGTGTCGTCAGCAAACTTGCTGAGGGTGCACTCAATTCCCTCATCGATGTCATTAATAAAGATGTTAAAGAGCACTGGTCCCAAGACAGACCCTTGGGGGACACCACTTGTTACCGGCCTCCACCTGGACATAGAGCCATTGACCACCACCCTCTGTCTGCGGCCTTTCAACCAATTGCTTATCCATCGGGTCGTCCACCCATCAAATCCACTTCCCTCCAATTTGGAGATGAGGATGTGGTGGGGGACCATGTCAAAGGCCTTGCTCAGGTCCAGGTAAATGACATCGGTCGCCTTCCCTTCGTCCACCAATGCCGTCACTCCATCATAGAAGGCCACAAGATTAGTTAGGCATGACCTTCCTTTGGTGAAGCCATGCTGGCTGTCTCGGATCACATGCTCATTCTTTATGTGACCGAGCATGTTGTCCAGGAGGATCTGTTCCATGATCCTCCCAGGCACGGAGGTGAGACTCACCGGCCTGTAGTTCCCCGGGTCCTCCCTGCTCCCCTTCTTGTATATGGGAGTGACGTGACCCTTCCTCCAGTCATCCGGGACCTCACCTGACAGCCACGACTTCTCAAATATGATGGAGAGCGGCTCGGCAACCACCTCAGCCAGCTCCTTCAGGACCCTGGGATGCACGCCATCCGGCCCCATAGACTTGTATTCATTCAGTCTAAGGAGGCACTCTCGGACTTGCTCTGCCCTTACAGTGGGGAGGGATTTACCTCCTTGGTCCCCACATAGAGGTTTGGGGATGCAGGGCTCAGGGGCGTGAAAAAGACTAGAATCCTGGCCACCAGTGAAGACCGAGGTGAAGAACTCATTCAGCACCTCAGCTTTCTCTTCATCTGTTGAAGCCAGTTCTCCTTTTAAATTTACTAAAGTAGGTACGCCTGTTTTGGCCTGTCTCTTCTGGCCAATGTACCTGTAGAAGGTTTTCTTATTGTTTTTCACGTCCCTTGCCAAGTTCAGTTCTGCCTGCGCCTTGGCTTCCCTGATCCCACGTCTGCAAGTCCGGAAGGCATCCCTGTACTCTTCCCAGGTGACACAGCCTTGTTTCCAGAGCTTGTACACCCCTTTCTTCGCCCTCAGTTCTCTCAGCAGGTCCTTGCTGAGCCATGCCGGTTTCCTACCTCGCCTGCCCACTTTCTTATTCAGAGGAATGGAGACCTCTTGTGCTTCCAGGAGGGCATCCTTGAAGAGCAGCCAGCTCTCCTCAACATCCTTGTCTTTGAGGGCAGCGCGCCAGGGGATCTTGGCCAGCAATCCATTGAGTAGCTTGAAGTCTGCTCTTCTAAAGTTCAGTGTCCTGATCCTGCTCTTTGCCAGGCCCACATTGCTTGAGATCACAAACTCAACCAGGGCATGGTCGCTGGAGGCCAGGCAGCCTCCAACCTTGACGCCTTTGATGATCTCCTCAGCGTTGGTGAGCAGCAGGTCCAGCAATGCTTCACCTCTGGTCATTCTGTCCAATACCTGAACCAGAAAGCTATTGTCAATGGATTCCAAGAGCCTTCTGGAGCTCTTGCAGCTCGCCGTGTGGTTTTCCCAGCAGATGTCCGGATGGTTGAAGTTTCCCACCAGGACAAGAGCCCATGAGCCAGACATCTCACGCATCTGGAGCAAGAAAGCCTCGTCAACAGCCTCCCCTTGATCAGGTGGTCTGTAGTATACCCCTAACACCAGCTGACCTATATTTGTCCCATCTCTAATCCTAACCCACAGGCTCTCAACCTGTTCCTGACTGTATCTCGTAGGGAGTTCCTCACAGTTTATCCAGTCTCTGACATAGAGAGCAACTCCCCCACCCCTCCTACCTCGCCTATCTCTCCTAAAGAGTCTATAGCCGTCGATGGCAGTATCCCAATTGTGGGAGTCATCCCACCATGTTTCTGTGATAGCAACAAGGTCATAACTTTCCGAGTGCATCACAGTTTCCAGTTCCTCCTGCTTGTTACTCAGGCTGCGTGCATTGGTATAAAGGCACTTCAGCCGGGCTATCCGTCTTGCCACCTTTATAAGGGATCTAGGATCCTCTAGAACAGCAGCGTCCCCAGCATCCCCCTGCCCTAGTCCTTCCCTATGCACTCTGCCATCATTGCCCATGGAGTTTGGTACAAGCCCTCAAATGACCCATTCAACCCCAGTAGCCCTTATTTTGTCCCCTTCCCCCTTCATTCCTAGTTTAAAGATCTGTCAATGAGTCGCGCTAATTCTTCAGCTAAGATCCTCTTACCCCTCAGGGACAGGCTGCATGCATCAGCAGCCATCATGCCAGGTGCAGTGTAAATTGCCCCATGGTCAAAAAAGCCAAAATTCTTGCGTCTGCACCAGCTCTTAAGCCATCTATTTAAGAGTTGGGTATTTTGGATCCTCCCTGTACCTTTCCCTGACACCATGGGCGTAGAAGAAAAGACCACCTGCACCCCAGCACCTTCAAGTATTCGCCCCATTCCCCTGAAGTCTTTCTTGATAGATCTCAGGCTTTCCTTATCAACTTCCTCACCGCCAGCCTGAATTATTAAAAGAGGGTAATAATCTGAAGGCCAAATCAACCCAGGAATTTTCTTTGAAATGTCCCTGACCTGTGCCCCAGGAAGGCAGCACACCTCTCTGCGGGTAGGGTCGGGCCGGCATATAGGGCCTTCTGTTCCTTGCAGAAGGGAGTCACCTATGACAATCACCCTTCTGTCCTTACGGGTAGAAGCAGTCTTGAGGGTTGGGGGCGACTGCTTCGCCTGAGGCAACCTCACGGATGAACCTGTCTCCGCACTCTCACTCCTCCCCCCCTCAAATTCCAGGGCCTCAAACCTGTTATGCAGAGGCACCTGGGGAGCCGGGGATGGTCAGGATGGGGGATGCCCCCTCGGCCGAGCAGGTACCCGTTTCCACTCCTCCTCCCTTCTCAAATTGCTGTTAGGGGGAAGAGAGGACAGGGGGCTCGCTGAAACGCTGTCAGCTGGCTGGTTCCCCTTTACCAGGTGTTTGTAAGGTGGCAGGGGCTGACGTGGTCCGTGAGGAGCCTCATCTGTGTGCTGAGAACCTGAGGTTGAGAGGGACTGACACCACCAGTCAATCTCCCTCTCACACTCTTTTATAGTCCTCAGCCTCTCCACTTCCTCCTTCAGGCTAATCACAAGGCTGAGCAAGTCATTCAATTGCTCACACCTTGTACAAGTGCTGCCTCCTTCCTGTGGCATTGCAAAGGCCAGGCTGTGGCACTCTTCACAGCCAGTGACCTGCACACTAGCATCTCGTGATGGTATCTCTGTCTGAGTCGCCACACACTTCATACCATTGTTCTCCTCTCTATGCATGCACCAGACCTCAGTCTGGCTCTGGACCGTCTTCTTGGCTACTGTCTTTCTGCTGCGTGTGCTCGGGACCTCTGCATGGGTCTTCACAGTTTTTGTGTTTGAAGCCTTCTGCCAAGGTGCACCCATGGCAACCAGCAGGCTCACTAACTCAACAAGAAAGTCCTATAGGGGTGCAAGTGATCAGCCCTGCCCTGCTGCCCCCTACCCTCACACTGTTGCCAGGTTCATTAAGTGCCCTGGCACTTACCACCAATAGCAATAACAAGAATCCTTGCAGAGGAGTCCAGACAGGGGTAGCTTACAAAAGCACTACGTTAAGACAGCTTAGAACTACTTGTGGATGGTTTTCACAATACTGTAATGATTGGTGGGACTATATACTTCTTTTCCCCTGCAGTTTAACTAAAATTTACTGGAAACCATCAATCTACAAAAAACAACAACACAGCACAACTGTATAATCAATGGATAACAAGATGTTGCAATCACAATATAATCAAGAGAGTTAGGCAAAGTTGACAATGATAACAGAAGAGAATAAAATGGAAAGCTTACCCTTTACCCTTTGGCTGGGCTCACCACAAAACACCAATAGAGGCAATCTCCAGAAGAGATCCTTCCTCACTGGTAGCCAGCTCTTAAATAGGTCTAGGAGCAGCCAGGCTCCACCCCTCCCGGCAGCACAGCTGAATTGCCTTCACCTGTGCTCCTCTGGCTGGCTCATGGCTCGCCTCAGGTGATCAATCAGAGGTTCAGGCCGTGACTCAGTAGTTCCCATAGAACAACCATATACAGTCTTATTTATATATCAATGGTTGCACTTTTTACTCTGAAGTAGCATCTTTTGTGCTCTGCTGCACTATACCCTGTCTCTACTTAGAGATGACTTTACTGCCCTCTCTTTAGATGTACAGGGAGAAGATGCTCTCTTGCCTGCAGAGCAACCTAGTGGTCCAATCTTTATGCTTCCTGGCAAAGCAAGGTCCTTACTCTCCTTAGAAGTTCTCACTGACCTCAGGGCTCAGGTTGTCCAAAAACCATTTTCAGATTACTCTGTCAAAAAATAACTATTTGTCTCTCAGAGAAAGAATAAAACAAACAAACAAATAAAATGAAATAGAGAAGGAGATTTATTTCTTTTTTAATTGGAGAATTTTTGAAACAAAATATTAGTTATTAATAAGGGAATTCACTTTGGATATACTGTCAGTCAGGCCTTGACATCCCTTAATTATCAACCGTATGACATTTCACTGTTTTTTTGCAAGGGTGTTTGTTGTCTGCTTTTCATTTTCCCATTGTAACTGCAGAAAATCTGAAAGTAAGCAAAAGTTAAAATGTAAATGCCATGGTCTTAGCTGTAATATTAAATGTTCCCCGTGGTTTTACGATTACCCTTTACAGAATCTGTTGATGCATTTTGGCAAGCACAATATTAAAAATTTGCTTGGTAAAAATCCCCTTAGCCGAACCTGACAGATAGTAAGGTCAATAAACTTTTAATCAACTGGAGAGAAAATGCTCTTCTTCCAGATGGGTACCATAGAACAATACTTGCATGAAATATTTATGATTCTCTTTAAAATCTCCAAGTCTGAAACATAAGTAAAGGTTGGTGATTATTTCTAAGGTAAAGTGTATTCATCCTTGCAATTTCAGAGGATTCAATTGCTGTGAAATGAATGCTAGCCTTGTTGCTGAAAAGATGCAATTTTAGTATTTATCTGGATACCAAGTTTTTTACTGAACTTTCCTGTGCTTCATAACCTAGCATCCCTTTCAAGAAATCATAATGGCATATATTATATTAAGTTTGATGATATATGAAGTTTGATTATTGATCTATCCCTTCCTGTTTAAATTGTAGGATTTGTTTGAATAATATGTAATTATGTATTTATTATTTGTAAAGACATCATGCTGTCATTAATTTTTTTTTGTTGTTATATTTTCCCTTTACAGGATTGTTCATCACTGAAAAGTACTGTAAAAATAAAGTGTTTTGATATTGTCAGCGATTTATGGGCTGATTCAACCTGGTTCCATGACTAGCGGGGCAGAGACCCTCTCCCCGGGAAAGAGAAAAGGGGAAACAGTACAGAGATGGGCCTAAAAACAAAACGGTAGCAAAGATCTGAGAGGAAACAAACTAATTTATTTAATAAAATATCGAAATGCAAGAAAACACAATATAATACAACATAAAACAATATAATTGGAATTGAATATAATAATCAAATAAAAGGAGAGTGTGTCCAAAAATTGAAGACCTTACTCTAATGCTGAAGGCGAAATGGTCTAGGGAGCTCACATGCTGCCAAGATCAGTGAAAGGGAAAAGAGGAGATGTCTCCTGATACGTGATCAGTTTTATTTTTCCCTGTGAATGGAAAACAGAAACAGAATAATGCAAAGTTGTCTAGGGCATGTAGTATGTAGTTCTTCTTCTCTTCTGAAAACCAGGTACCTGGAAGCATACATGATCCACGAAACTGGAGCATTAACTCTTTAACTCTCAGTGCATTGCATGATGTGGAATTCTAGTAACCAAAAATCATAAAACCATGACAACTATGTAGCCTGTTTATACTTGGCTGATTCTGAAAGGAAATTAATTGTTGGTATAGAGGATTTCCTTCCATGAACCTTAAATCTTACTCATGCTTACACAAACACAAAGAGGAGGAAGAAAGGGAAAATGTTGCCATTATGGGTGAATTGTAGAATGACAGCATGGCTTTGATTTGAAATTACCTTGAAGACCATCTAGTTCAAAACCCTCTGCCATGACCAGAGTTCACACCCACTAGATCAGACTTCCCAGGGCCACATCCTACCTGGCCTTGAATGCCTCCAGCAATGGGGCATTCACAGCTCTTCTGGGTAACAGAATACCTCAACCAGTAACTCATCAACCTCTGAGCAAAGGATTTCTTCCTAAAATCAAAATTACATCTCCCCTCTATTAATTTTAAACTGTTCCCTCTTACCTTATCACTATCAGACTGCATGAAAAGTCAGTCTTCATCTTTTTTATAAGATCTGTTTGTACTGGAAGGCCACAAGGTATCCCACGCTCTTCTCTTCTAAGCTAAACAAGCCCAGTCCTTCAGCCTGTCTTCACAGGAGAGGTGCTCCAGCCCTCTGATAATCCTCACAGCCCTCCTCCTGACATGTTCCAAAATCTCTATTATTTATTCTTGTGCTGGGGGTCCTAGCCCTGGATGAGGTCTCATAACGGCAGAACCAAGGCAGAACCACCTCTCTCACCCTCTTGGCCTCTGCTCTTTTTATGCAGTCCAGGATACTATTGGCCTTTTGGGTTGCAAGAACATACTGCTGATTCATGTCCAGCCTTTGTTCAGTACACTAAGTCCTTCGTTACAGGGCTTCTCTCAGTGAGTTCTCCATCTGTACAGACATCTGGGACTGCCCTGACCCAAAAGCAATACCTTGAACTTGCTCTTTTTGAGCTTCATTATTTTCATATGGGCTCAATTCTATAGCATGTCCAGATCCACTAATTCCCACTGCAATGTTACTATTTAGTTTCCTGTTGTGATTTCTTCAATGATATGAGAAAAACAAGAAAAAGAGCTGAAAAGGATCATCTGAAACTTATGCTTTCCCAGCAGAAGAGTAAGCAAAAACCTGCCCAGGCTGAATCAAATTAGAACAGTGTATGTGACTGTATTCTGATTATACACGAGAGACTAACTGATAGAATCAAGTTATCTAAAAGATATGCCACTCATTTCATACCTAAGGAAAGCTTGAATCTATTCAGAATTCATTTTTTGCTACCATTCTAACATTTGCTAATTAAAAATTAATGTTGCCATTAATTAACACCTACAGAAAGCTACTTAGCCATCACACTGAGAGACTGAAAGCACTGAAACATGATTTGTCGCTTTGAGTTCATTATGAACTCTGAATAATTCATCTTGTTTTCAAGAATCTGCTATGTTTTGTACAGAGAAATTTAAACTGCAGGTGTGCAAAGAATAGAATTATCAACTGTACTGGCACATTTAAAGAACAAATTACATTGTTTTAACTCTGATGTTAAAGGTGACTGAAGTATTGGCTGAGGTATTTCTATCTGGTTTGATGTTATATTTTAAATTTTGGATGGCACAATTTTTGGAAAAAGCTTTTTAAGAAGGCTATGAGGATGAGTGTGCAAAATGTATAATAATAATAATACTAATAAAGAATGTATATAAGGTGGGATTTTTGTTAATTTTAATTGAACACTTACAGAAAATTAATTGTCTAGATTTTCTTTTAGAATATTTTTAAATTAATGACAGTTATGAGAAAATTGTCTTTACTGGAAGTGGATGAAATTTCTGTATCATTTGTATTAAACTCATAATTTATTTTAAAAATTCTTGGTATGTACTGAGTATTCTGCATAAAATTCACATAATCTGTTCTGTTACCTTAAAAATGTATATACTTTCCCTCCAAATGTTTTTTTATTTTTCTTTACCCTTATTTTAGTCTTAAAATTCAGAAAGGAATGGTTTTAATGGTTGTGTTTTGCTTTGTTTTTCAAAACTCTAAGAGTTAGATTTATTGTATTTTTAATGAATATCTGATTTTCTATCACTGATTGGCACTATCACTGTATCCTATTGTTCATTCAGAGCACACGCAAATACGCCTGAGAAAGCTTAATTGCATTTTTTCCTGTCAAGTGTTTAATTTCCTCACAGGCAATTTTAAGTGATAGATTTGGGGAAAAACAGAATATCTTAATTTTCTATCCAGGATGCATATTTATTGCTGTCTACTGCAGAATGGAGTCCACACAGTACATCAGTATGCTGCTGGATGACAAAAAAAGTGCTAGTTGGAGACAGAAGTTGGCATGAATTTTAAGGTTAGGCAGATCTTAATTCTGACCATGCCTATTGGGACCAAGATACTTGTAGTGGCTGCAGTAAAACTGTGTTGTGGCAACCAGTCTGACATAATTGCATATTCTGTAGCCTCAATTGTAGTACAATACTATAAAGCAAATTTACTGTTCAATACTTGTTACAGATTTGTACTTCCCATGACTGCTTTCTCTGTTCTTCTTAAAATGTGTTATTAGAGTCTGTTTTTTCATACATAAGTTGGTCAACCGTGGCAGTCCTTGTTGGTACCATTATGCCTACCAGATGTGAAAGAAAGAATCTAGCTGTGTCTTCTCTTAATAGAGCTAGGCACCTCCTCCTTCTGTTCCAGATTAGCTTATCTGATGTTATTAAACTGTTCTATATAGTGACAGAGTCCTTCACAAATCAGTCCTCCCTGTAATAAAAGCAGTGACTGCAAATGAAAGGTAGTCATAGCAATCAGTGCATTCATAGCATGTAGATTTGAAGTTTTGGGGTATAGTAATGGAGACCTGCAGCATGGTTAGAAACCTGCAGCTTTCCTTCACAGTAAGATCCATGAAAATTTATAGCTCTAATTAACTGTTCTCCATAGTGAATGCAGACTGACCAGAGCATTTGGTTTTGCATAGCTCTGTGGGATTTGGCCCTTGCTATGTGAGTAGCTGCATTCCACTCTGCAAATTTGACTGAGTGATAACTTAATATATTAAAACAATGAAAATATCAAGTAACAGGGAAGACATGTCTCTGCTTGAGACTGAAATTTCACCAAAGTCAAAATCACACAGGAATAATACATTTCACTGAAGCTGAGGTTAGTGTCAAAACTATTTTATTCATCAAATGTTTTTTCAAGATTTCTTTTTTATTAGAAACAACAGCATTATGGGTTGAACAAACATTTCCATGTATATTTCAAAAAAACATAAATCATGAAATGGTTTGGATTGGAAGGGATGTTTAAGATCATCTAGTTCCAACCCAAATGCTACAGGCAGGGATATCTCCCAGAAGACCATGTTGTTCAAAGCCCCATCCATCCTGGTCTTGGATTCCTCCAGGGAGGGGGCATCCACAGGCCTTTTTGGGCAACCTGTTTCAGTGGCTTTCCACTCTCACAGTAAAGAATTTCTTCCACTGTAAAGCCATTTCCCTTTGTCCTGTTGCAATATGCCATTTAAAAAAGTCCCTCCCCAACTTTTCTGTAGGTCCCCTTCAGGTGTTGGAAGGCTGCTATAAGGTCCACCTGGAGCCTTCTTTTCTCGAGAATGAAAAGCCCCAGCTCTCTCAGCCTGTCCCTGTAAAGGAGGTGCTCCAGCCCACTGGTCATCTTTGTGGTCATCCTCTTGTCCTTCTTGTGCTGTGGGCTCCAGAATTGGATGCTGTACTCCAGATGGTTTCTCATGAGAGAGGAGTAGATGGCCAGAATCACTTCCCTCAACTTGTTGGCCAAGATTCTCTTGATGCAACCTAGCATATGTTTGGTCTTCTAGGCTGCAAGTGCACATTACCAACCAGGACTGCCAGGGTTGACCAACCGACATGCTCAAATCCTTCCTCTTGGGGCTGCTTCTTCTCTTATTTAATATGACCTAGTACTTTTTTTAAAAACAGTAGCTGATTATTTAGGATTTTACTTAAAACTCAGTTCTCTAGAGGTAGATTTTTCTTACTTATTTACTATCTTCCTTCAGGTTTGTTTCTCTAAATTCAGAATCAATATTTTTAAATTGGAAGGAAAGGAAGGAAGGAAAGGAAGAAAGAAGGAAGAAAGGCTAAATTAGGAAAAAAATCCTTCCAATGTTCTTAAATTACATATAAATGGAGCACTTTCATAAGTTGTTGAAAAACTGCTGTTTGAACATGAAAATAAGACATTTTGATACCTGGTTAGACACTAATTTTTCCTGACAAATTTTGTCTATTAGGCTCATGATGGATTTGCTGATCAAAGTCTGAGATGCATCTATTCCTAAATAGATGTCATCTTATTGCCATACTGACATATAGTAGGCCTGATTGCAGCTACTTGTCCAATGGTTGTTACTCTTCTTTCCCTCAGGTGGTAGAATCATGTACCCATGCTGCTTAGCATTCTTTATCTATTACAGAAATGCCATTTGTGTCACTGTAAGATTTGACAAAGCCTAATTCCTCTCTGCCAACATTATTAAATTTAGATTTCTATTCAGAATATTAAGTGCAAGTTACTTTTCATTTTCTATTTAACACCAAGTCTTAATGCTTTGAATAGTGATCTTTTTTTCCATTCTGATTTAAACTTTTTAATGTTTACTCACTTATATTCTTTATTTTTTTCACCACTTAATTATTATATACAATGACTCTCTACAGATTTTCAGAAAGCCATGCTAAGAATCTTGACTTCTCAGGTATAAATTGAAGGAAAAGGATTTGACAGGTTTAGATATGAAATGAATGGTGACTTTTCTCTGAAAATGTGTCAAATTAAAGCAGATGGAGTGAGGAAAACAGCTACAATATGTCAAGCTTTACAGGCTTTGATTTATTTTTAATGATGCAGTGCACTTTAGGAAGCCTGAAGATGTGTTCATTCACAGTCCAGGTCTCACAGTGTACTATATTGTTCAGGTACTTCTTCTAAGTTGGGTGCAAGATGGAGTCATGACCTAGAACTCCTGTAAATAGCAATTACCTCTTTGGAAAAAGAATGATTAAAGTTTAGTTGAATGTCAGCAGACTATTCACTCTTCTCCCTTTCTCCCTCTTGTAATTTATTTATATTCTTTAACCATCCGTCCTCCTAAAGTTTTTCTATTGCCAATTCTCTTCATGTTTTATTTATTTGTTGTTGATTAGTCACAGAGAATAATGTGACAATATAAGGTATTAAGAACTATTACTATATGTAAACCTTATCCTTTTATATTGAAATAAAAAAAAATATTTTTAAAAGAAAATTTTACATACTTTTATAGTAAAAGGATTTCATTTTAAAAAATATCTAAATATGATGAAATGAAAAAGTGGGTATGAAAAAGAGAACTCAGATAATTCAGAAAAGGAACTAAGAAAATGTATGTACAAGCAGTAAAACCCATTTATTCCTATTTCATGAAAGGATTTTATACTAGAAATGTAAATTAGACAAGAAATTGGCTAAAGAACTGATAGCATTTAGTTCACACCAAGAGGAAAAAGTAAGTAGGAAAATAATTCTTCAGGATACCCACAAATAAAATCTCTCAACATTATTATCTAGAAATATCTTCACTAATGATCTCAATGTTAAAATTAGAGAGATCTGGTGAAATCTGCAGAAGATCCCATGCTAGAAAGCCTCAGTATTAAGAACAACCTGGGTTCCTTAAGAATTTCAGTAATGAATAGAGAGTAAGCTAAAAAAGTCACAAAGAGGCACCTCATCCTTCAAGAGTTTTTGGAAGAACTCTATAGAAGTGCTAACTATGAACTGTGCAGTGAAATGATTATTGGACAACAGTAATCCTTGTGGAGTCAAGCATTGCTAACTATGATGTGGACAAGTAATTTAAGCTCTATGTGCTAATTAAGTTGCTCACTATCTTAAAAGATGAAAACAGGTTCTGAGAAATAGTATTAGCGAGATATGATAGCTACAGCCCAGGCGTTCTCTTGATAATATAGTGAGGCTTACTATATTTTATTCAGAACATTGTATATGTCATGCTATATAAGAAGCTTGAATAAGAACTGTATTGACAGTGATAGTAAAAACTGCAGCTCAGTTAACATTGTATGAACAACTTTGAGATCATTATCTTCTGTTGAAACCATTTTTGATCTTATTTTAGTGCTGTAATCTTACGTGTTCTTGTCTAAAATATCTCACGTTTGAAGATATATAGTTTTAATGCCTTGGATACAGCCTTGAATGGAGAATCATAATGTGTTTTCTGTGAGGTAGATGAAACGCAGAGAAATGCTGTATACTTTCAGGAGCTGTGAACTTGCTCACATAGGAAAGCATCTTAACTATGGGCAAGTCATAGTCATGTATCGAGTAAAGATCTTTTATCCACCTCTCAGCTATGCCTTGTGATAAGAAAGGTAGTACACCATTTTGGGAAAGTGGGCTGTTTAAATCTGTGGTTCAGTGTAAACTTCTATTTTCAGTAATCACAGCATGGAGGAGAGCTAAGATTATAGCACTTATTACTGACTGTTCAGTACTATCAAACTCAAGAATAAAAGCTGATCCAACAAAAATCTTCTAATAAAAGAAAATAAATAAATAAAACAAGAAAACACAAAAATACTATCTCCAATAAAGTTAGATTTTCTGTTTTTCCCTACAGGGAAAAGGGCAATTTAAAATAAAAAGATGAAGTTCTAGGGCAATCTAGATATTGTGGAGTATATAGAAGTCTTGATAACAGGAGCAAATTTTCTGCACCAGGCTAAACAATCACTCCCAGTGCCAAACTAATTCTAGTTACTTATCACTCATGTTACATTAGGAATTTGCAGGGATGTTTTTTGTTACTGATGGCAAGTTATATAAAAAGTTATGTGCTGTACCATTAAGAATGAATGTATGGTACTAAAATCTCTAAAATTCCTTAATTCTGTGTGAAAGATTTTGTTCGTACATTTGTTTGCTTGCTTGTTTGTTTGCTTGATTTTCCTTATTTCTTTTTCTTTTTAACATTTTTTTTTCTCATGTCTTTTTAAGAGAGGAGTAATAGATTAATAATTAATAAATTAATAATAATTTAAGAGATGAGCTGGATCTGTTCTGGAAAAAGAGAACTTGTCCTTCTCTGTTGAGCAGCTGAACAAGCTGAAGAAACTTTGAGATGTAGCAAAAAATAAATTCACAGCATGGAGCTACAAATTCACAATTTAAGAAGAGGAACTGGCAGGCAGCACTATGTATTAGGGAGCAGTCAGTCTCAGAAATGATGGAAAGGACTGTCTGAAGGACAGCAGCTGATACAGCACTGTTTAGCTCGGATCAAAACACAACAGATACATAAAAGCAAGCCTGGAAGCAAGTATCTGCCAGAAAGGACACAATGGGCCAGGAGAGCAGGTACAAACCTTTAATTCTCTCTGTCAGACTTGCTAACTTCAATTCTTTTTTATTTCCCTAAGTCTTTCAGGGCTTTTAAAATAATAATAATAATAATAATAATAATAATAATAATAATAATAATAATAATAATAATAATAATAATAATAATAATAACTGCTTGTTATTATTGTTATTATTGTCATTATTATTATAGTATTTAAATATGAATTATTATTATTATTATTATTATTATTATTTTAGATGCATTCCAGTATTCTTTAATTCTTTAGGGAATATATAATGAGGAAAAGTTCCAAACAGATTCCCTTCAGAGTTGTAGATGATTCAAGATCTTATTCACTAGGATTAATGAATTTGATTTATGCAATTGACCCCTCAGGCAACTCTGTTCATTGTGAACATGTTTTCACTGAAACATCCATAGGCAATTAATAATGTCACTGCAACCCGGAAGGGAAATCACAGAAAGCACCAGGGGCTTTGATGGAAGGAGACCAATAACAAATCGTGAGAGATTCAGAAGGATGCTTTTATGAACTATAAGAATGAATTAGTGCCAAATTAGGCTAATGAAATAAAAGAAGACATAAGCAGCTTCTATAACCTGCAAAGTGGCGGTTTTATATTTGATGGAGCCCAAGAGCTTGGTTCCAAAACAACATATTTGGTTATCAGATGATTGTGTAGAAACAGCTGTGATGCTACACTGGACCACAAATTAATTTCTTACCTTGCCACAAACTTCCTTTGTGGCTTTGAGTAAGTGATCTTAAGCCTGTATATTGAAAGATGACTGACTGCTCTTGAAGTGATTAGGAGAGAAACGCCTAATGTTGAATCTCAAATTATCTTTTTTCTTTTCTATTTTTTAAATTTTATTTTAAGTGCCTGGGATTTATGTCTTGTTTTGTACGAAATGCATGCTTTTTTATCTAGACTGAATGTACCAAACTTCTACTGTCAAAAGAATCTTCACAAATATGTATTCACACTGACAAACACCAAGCCGTAGAGCATCACACAGAAACACGTAGCTCCTTTTTCTTTCAGTTTGTATATTCACTTACCCAACCGTACAATTTAAATACAGAATTAAAAGCAATTCTCGGTTAAGACAGAGTACTTCAGTACTTCACAGGGAGAAAATACATTCAAAATTTTTCAGACTTTTAAAACAAAATAGGTATACCTGCAGATTAGGTAGATTAATTTGAAACTAGAATACTGAAAAAAATATGGAAAGCAAGTCACTCCACTGACTTTACTGGATTTCTTAGGATACAATTAGGATTTTTGGATACAATTTTATTTACAAAATTTTCATGAGATTTGGCTTATTTTAAAATCTCTTTTCAAAATAAGTAATTTAAATTTACCTTTTTTTCCTCCAAAATTATCTTCATCTGATAAGATGATTCTCAGCTGATAAGTGACTTAGTACCTGCACAATTAGGGTTAAACCTTGAGTCTAATTATTTTATCTGAACTGAAATTCAGTAAGTAATAATCATTAATCTGACTGCAGTACTTTACATTCTCTGGATAGCAATTTATATTTAATAGCATGAAAGTAAGCTATGAGCTCAGAGGTATATATATCACTTTTCTGTTTAAGAACCTGAAGTCTTAAAAAGATAATTGAGTGATTTTTATTGCTCTGAGTAGATTGTCATTTTTATGCAATAAACTTTCTTTGTCAGACTAGATTACTTTGTTTTGACCTAGTTCTAGGATATTAAAAAAATTTCTGGATGTTTTTCCCTTTTTCTGCAAATCTTAGACCACATAGCCCATGAAGAAATAATTTTTTATTTTTTATTTTTATTTTTGTCTTCTACATTTTGGTGCCCTTCTTTCAGATCTCTTCAATGTTATTTCCATTTTCTTCCAAGTTTATCTGCTACTTTATTTTCTGCTTCATTTTTATAATACACTTCGTATTATTGCTTGAATTTTTTTAATGAATCACTGAAGATGAAGATCACTTGCAGAATACTTCTAATTAAATGCACTGGATGACATTACCCCAGTAAAATTAATTCATTATATTAACAAATTTAAAATAGAAAACAATTAATATTAGCTAGGATTTTATAATTTTCTTGAAAGTCACTGAGATATTGTCAGCCTAAAAGTGATACCAGTCATGTGCAACATTACAAAAATTTAAGAATTCTTCAGTAAATATTTTCAAGACAAATTGAGTAGCAACAATAATTCTGAAGATATCATTTTGATTTTAATTTGGGAAAAAGAAAAAAAAGTCAACATTTTTGCCTTCAGTACCAACCAGTGTGCATCTTGCATGTCATTCTTTTATGTGTCCCTAAAGTAGTCACGGTATTTTCTTTTATAATCTTTCAATTTTCTTTTTGCTCTTACTTAGATCTGCAGTGTCCACGTTGTTTGTCTGTTAAGTATCATTTGATACAGTACTTTGTTTTACAGACCAGCACCATGTATCTGTTGCACAGGTTATTTATTGACACTGACCAACAAGTATCAGAAATATCAGTGTTTTATTCAACCAACTATGTGTAACATTAAATCCATATTGTAAGCAATAACTGAAGTGTTGACATCAGTCCTTCCATTTGTCATCATTTGTCCAATGTTACTTTGAACTCTTGGAATGACTCTAGTAACAAATGAGCTGTCTCTTTTCAAGTTGATTTTGTTCCTTGGGGAACTCCTATTTTTTTTTTTTCTTTACTCACATTTAAAACATCTCAATCTGGAGCCAAGTTGAGGTTTCAAGTACCCGGTGTTTCACATCACATTCTTTTTGCTCTCTTGTTCAAAGGCTACTAAAGATCTATATAATTTATGTTTGACTATGCGTCTGTAGTGTATTATTCACTGAATCCCAAAGATGTCGCCTGTTGAGGTTCACTCAGAAATTTTATTCTGAATGAAAGATTATTCCCACTGCAGTAGAAAACTTAAACCAAAGTGCAAAATCATATGTTAATTTAGTCAGACGGCCAGCAGAACTTCTTACGTGTATAAGAGAATGAGCCTTCCCTTGCTGTTACTGTAAAAGGCAAGGATCTTGGGACACTGGTAAAAGACTTGTTGGGTGGTTAGACACAAAGAATCATGTTTAATGGGTGATTGTCTACCTAGAGGTCAGTAGAAGGGGAGTTCCAAAGGAGTCAGTACCCCAGTATACTGACACCCCACTTTCTAGGCCTAGTTCTTTTACAAGGGGAAAAGGGACCCATGGATCCATGCCCAGGGAAAGGTCGGGAAAGAAGGAAACGAGATAGTGAGATGGGCCTAGATGAAGAAAACAGTGGCAACGAGCTAAGGAAAAAACTTAGTTTACTAAATATATTAGTAAAAAGGGAGATAATACAATATAATGCATTATTATTGGAATTGAAGCTAATAAAACAAATAAAACTAGAGAGTTTCAAAAACCAATGTCCTTACTCTAAATGCTATAGGTGAGACAGCCAGGGAGCAAAGAGAGAAAAAAAGCCAGTCTTGTGACTCCTAGTCAGTTTTATCTTTACCTCCAAACAGAAATTAAAATGTGAAAATAAATTCGTCTGAGAGGTGTAGTTCATTCATTCTTCTATTCTGAGAGCAAGAGACCGGAAATATTGACAATCCATGGAACTGCAGAATTAACTTTTTAACTCCCAGTACACTACAGGATGTTATGATGTGGAATACCAATCAAAAACCATAAAAAATGACTAAAACTTTTATATATTTACACCTGAAGTGGAGAAGGTGACAGAGCACTGATCAAGTGTACAGCTGATACCAAGTTAGGAGAGACTAATCATTGTATTTCAGTGCAGAATCCCAATGAAAGGGAACTGGACAGACTAGAGGAACAGCCAACAGTGACCTTGTGAAATTTAGCAAGGACAAATGATAACTTCTGCTATTGGAACAGAGGTATCCCTACACTGAAAGGGAGTGAGTTTGCAGCAGGCCTGCAGGAAAGTCCTTCGGACCAGGTGGGCAGCAGGCTAAACCTCAACCAGCAATGGTGTCCAACAGCTCTCTGGGGTACATGAACAGGAGAACAGCCACACAATGAGGGGAATGATAATTCCCCTCTGCTCAGCACTTATTACACCACATCTCAATTCTTGTTGGATCACACTGCGACCAGCTTTGGCCCCTAATGCAGCAATATCACACTCAAACTGGAACAAGTTCATCAAAAGCCGGTGCAGAGATGGAGAACTTGCCCTGTGAGGAGAGGCTGAGGAACTGTGGTTCTTCAGCCTGGAACAGGAATACAAACTTAAAGCAACACCTATCAAAGAAATAGAGCCAGGCTCTTGAGAGCTGTGCATAGCAAGAAAATAAGAGACAACTTGGGGAAGGTTAAATAAAGGAGATTTAGGCTGCATGTAAGGATTAATTTTCCTCCATGAGAACATCTCTGCATTGACACAGACTGCCTAGAGAAGCTGTGAAGCCTCCTTCTTTAGAGCTTTTCAAGGTTCAAGTGCATACAGCCCTGAGCAGCCAGTTTTGACCTCAGAGCCATCTCTGCTGTGAGCAGAATGAACGTAATGGTGTCCTGAGATCTCTTCCAACCTGAATAACTTTATAAATATATATATATATGTATTTTTTCCATATTCTCTCTAATATCTTTTAACACATTTTCTCCCCCTACTTAGCTTCTACTACCATTGATTTTCTTTGCACTAACATGCAATTTCTCTTTTCCTGCTATTTGAACTCTGTTCTGCTCCCTAAATTGTGTCGTGTTTGTTTTCTTTTTCTTTCCCTATTTACTTATTTTTCCATTTTCTTCTACTAGGTAAGATGAAATGTCTTAGTTTTCACCATTTTGTTCTCATCATTTTGTTCCCAACCTACATGCTGTTAATGAAGATTTTAGTTAATTTGATAAATTTATGTCACTCTTTATTTTCTCAGCTTTAGGACAGAATAATAACTTTTTGTTTGCATTTAGTAACAGTTTTCTTTCAAAAGTGCATCCATTTTGTTAAGTTTAAGAAAATTTCTTTATCCATAATTAATTATCTTGTGTTTTTGTGATGAATAAAATCATTACTCCAAGAACCATCATGACACAAAAAGAATAAAATCAATATTTTGTTGACTAGCACTACGGAATATTTTAATTTCTATCATTTTAAAAATGTACCTACAAAATAATACTTGCAATTTTCCAAATACAGTTTTTAAATGATGTGCAAATTTTCAGTGATGTAACATTATAAAATGATTTTGCATCATGCAAATGATCCACTGTGACTATGTTTTTTCTAACTTACTTCTTGAATAATAAAGACAAAATATTTCCACTGGACTTTAAATTTTCATCACATCATTTTTTGCATAACATATTTTCCCTTATAATAAATACATATTTCAAATAAAAAATGTGAGAATTATGCCCTGATATTGATAAAACTACCATTGGATTTGTTAAGTAGGTTTCTGATAATTAAAAAGATCTAGCTGTATGGATGCAAACCTATAACTCAAATAAACTGACTGTGTCCTTATGTTGCACAGACAGTCAGCACTTACAAGAAAAAGTATTGGCTCTTTGTGGTGTAAGAAATGCATATCTCCAGAAAAGAATTGCCTTTTATTGTTCATTAGTGACATGTTTCTAATGTGAGTATACTTGCAGTAGCATCTTCAGGTGAATCAAGTGACATCCCCCAAACTATCCCTCTGGTTCTTACATGCTACCTGACCATGTGACACGCCATATGACATACACGTGACCACCTAAATAATATCTGTAATTCACTGATATTGTTTATCTTATCCGCATATGGGGACTGTCTTCTGTTACCATTTCTGCAGGAAAACTTTATGTTGACTATTTATATTTATGTATAGAGTCACCAATTCTGCAGCAGAAACAACTCAGGAGAGCCTTTGGACATTTCACACAAAATGGATAAGACAGGGTTGATTCTACCCCTGAGAATTTCAAGAACTTTCCAAAATTCCTATGAAGAAGGATTCTGTCAATCAGTCATAACTTAATATTGAAGGTTCAATCAGTTTGTCTCCAATTAATTTCATACATGTCCCTTATATCATTTGTGCAGTGTCTGGGTTACCTAAGGGCTTAATAGTTTAAATGGTCCCAGTGGGTACACTAACAAGCTCTAACAAGCACTAACACAGCTCTGATACTCAGAAATTTAGCCGTAACTAAATAAAAGATGTGATTTTTATACATACAATTTAAACCTGATATCTCTTGTTACACTTGGTACATTAAGGTTAAGGCCCTGAATGGTCCTAACACCTCCTGTGTGAGAAGGAAGTAATACCAAGCATATAGTATTACCGAGAAAATTTTTTTACTTGGTCTACTGCTAAAGACTTGCTTTTGTTTGCTACAGAAGTTACAGATGCTTCAGAATTTAAAAGGAGGTTATGGGATGTATTTTCTCATCTGACATCAGAGGGCATTAATAAGAAATAATGAGAAATAGCATTCCAGCTTCTCCATCACATATGCTTATTTTGCTAAATGAGTCTTTAAGAATTCAGATTTTATGTTATAATTAAACTAAGAAAGAAAATGTCTTTAGAAAACAAATATTGCTACTTGTTCAAGCACTTAGAATCCTTGAAAGAGCCAATACACTTACAACTAATTCCAAAGAGGTACCATGACATCAGTCAAAAAATTCACACTTTTTCTTCTGAAAATAAATGATGATTATCAGTTTAAATACAGGCAATTAGACAAAAAAGTCAACAGCATAAATAAAGGCGTTTCATGTTTGAGATCACAAGATTTCTCCGTATTTCTCACAATTTATCTGTTCAGCTGTAGAGAACTGAGATACCGCCTTCCCTGGCTTTTCATTATTGTAGTTTCACAGAAACACCCATCTGGACTTCTTTGTCTGATTTATCTAATGCATATGCTATAGTTAGTAAATATAAATTTATCTTACCAATAGGAGACCTACTGTAATAGTTTAGATTTGTGTAGATATTAATTTAAACTTCTTAATTAGATTTATTTTTATTTAAATATCTGGTTATAATTTCATCTAATTCCTTATACATTTAATGCAGCAGGCTTAGTTTAGAAAATTGTTCCAATCATAATTGAAAATGCAGCTACTTCCCTAGAACTATTTTCCATTTTCCTTTCATGCAATATGTGCATTCTACTTTAGACAGCTTTTAGATGTTCACCAATAAGCATATGTTTGAAGAAAAGTTGGAAAAGTCTTTAAAGAACAGAAATTCACACTGCAGTTTTGTAGATCCTTGCAGATTCTTATTCTTTTTGATCTACTTCATCACAAAAGCACAGATTGCACGTTCATATTCTTCATATATTACATCAGTAAAGCTAATATCTGCTCCTTCATTTAGTGTATGTATTTATTTATTCTTGCTTGCTGCTCTTTAAAACAAAATATAGGTCAAGAAATCACAGCATAATTCTTGATTCTTAGAATCTTCTAAAGATTCTAGTGTTGCCATACCTATTTTGGTACATTTTTTGCCTGGTTTATCACCACTGAATGCTCAGCGCAGTTAAACAGAAAAAGTAGAGCACATCTGCTCTTTTTCTTTCTTTTCACTTTAATCACTATGCTATCATTGTGACACTTCATGTTGTTTCACTCATATTATATTTAATATCTGGAAAATCTTAGAATATCTGGAATGTGATAGCCAATGACTTAACCAAGACTTTGAAGAGGGCTTTACAGGACAAGGAGGGAGACTAATATGAAGAAAGAAGTATTGGTATAGACTATTCCTCCTCTGGGTTCATAGAAGATTTACATGTGAGTAGTTTCAATAGTACATTTTTTGTTCTGTTTTATCCCCTGCAATTCTCACGGTAATCAGAGAAGCTCTACAACTTTACAATTTTAAAAAACCTAAATTATATATCTTTAAAATTTTCTAAGTATGTTTTGGAAAGCTTGTTTAATTGTTCTGTATCAAACTTTATTACTACTGTTGGAAAGTATTTACTACTGTAATTTTGCTGACTCAGGAAAACGTGGTGCCATCAAATAAGGAAAATGCTAAGTTTCCTTGACCATAGATGAGAAAATACATGTTTGTTATGTTTTTTGCTTGTTTGTTTGTAGATTCTGCATATAGTTTTTAAAATTTCTCTGCTCATAGATTATCTGGGATGTTTGATGAAATAGTTTTACTCTGGTCTTGGTCTCCAGAGGCATGTTATGAAACACTAAAGCTGCTTTTTAGAATGAATTTAGGGGATGGCGGATGTTCTTGCTATTCCCCTGGTGACTGTGTACGGTGCACAACACAGAACAAGTTCTGGCGCTATGTGGATTTCAGAGACTGTTTCTGTCACAGTATCTCTTGTCAGCCAGTTCCCTAGGATGGTACTAATATTAGTTCAAAGAAACTAGCTTTATCCTCTTGACTTAGTGGTATGATAGCAAAATTTTGAAAAGAAGAAGGCAGTGATACTACAAAGGCAAACCAGCAGTGAGAGTGAGTCTGTGAAAACAATGAGCACTCTAAACTTATATATATATATACATATATATACATATTGTATATATGTATATATATGTATATATATATATATATATATACATATTTTGTGTGTGTGTGTGGAAATACATACTTTCAGTCAAGTATCTTTCATGATTTTTTTTTTTAATAGATGAGTCAGAGTAGACAATCTATGCATAATTTGTGAAGAAAGATATCCATGTTCATTGCTGTATATTACTTTGGGGGTTTTGTGGCCTTGAGGGCATGAAGGTACCAGGTACCATAAAGTTTGGATGCTGATAATAAAAACAAGGCTGAGAAATTAATGAGAAGACCAAAAGGTAAGTTATGGTCATATGAAGTAAGTACTTCCTTTCTCTTTCCGTAAGCAAGCCTGAGATCTCCTGCCTAAACTCTTGTCATGTCAGGGGAGATGGTATAATCAAAAGGAGCTGTACCTAAAAACCATTCCATTTATAGACATTTTTTTAACAAGTTTTTTTTTTGTGTGTGTGTGTGTGGTTTTTTTTGTTTTGTTTTGTTTTGTTTTTTAATTCCTAAACAGTTCCAGAATGAGATATAGTTCATTAGCATCCTTGAATTCATCACTTGCTTTGAACATATTTGAAACTAAGTTAAAAATTATTCTGTTACAAACTAGCTTACTACTATGGCCTCCATTCTGTGCAGCAAGCTGTTCCTTTTAGCCTCCATTCACGTAAGGAAAGAATTAATCTGAGTTTAGGACACTTTAAAATATATATGAAATGTGAAACATACTACCAGCTGGCTTGCAGACCACAGATTTGTCACTTATTATTCAGTCTAAGGCAAAGGAAGCTGAAAGCAGAAGTTCTGAGAAGACTAGAGAAGTCTGATATGACAGTGTATGCTTTTCAGTTGTGAAGTGGAGCAAATGTTTGCAACAGGTTTTCCCTCAATAAAACAGGTGATATCTTTTGAGAACTTCAGAGAAGGTAAAAAGTGATGATAATCAAGTAATCAAAGAAAAGTTAATAGCAGACAGACAGATGAAATAGTTTTGAGGAATGGTTTACAATCCAAGAACTTCTCTTTTGTCTCTGTTTCTCCCTGCTTTAATATGATGTTTCAAAATTACTGTAATTATTGCTGTTCCCTGTTGACATCTCTGGAGTTTGGTTACTTCTGGCACATCTTCAGAGGAAAAGTATTTCCTCAGATCCAGTACATGGATCTCAAGTTTGATATTCCATTAGTATGAGATTCCCTGTGGTGAAGGGAAAAAGATTGAGTTGTATTTTTCTTTTTCTTATACGATTTGAATTTATGCAAAATAATATGGCCAGTGCATTAAAAATAAAATAAAATGTGAATGTCACAGAGATATACTATGAAGTTGTAATATCCTGTAGTTTGTATAGATATTAACTGTCAATTCCTACAGATAAGTTAATTATTTAATCAAGATATATTTCTATTTTTTTTAATAAAAAATAAATGTTTTCATACATTGAATTCATTCTAGTTTTTACTAAATACATATTTAAGATCTGTATTTATTTGAAACATATGCTACTCAGTCCTTATTCAAGTTCAGGAAGACTGGAAGAGATTCTTGGATTGCTATCTTTTGTTTTATTTACTGATTGAGAGTAGAATTTGAAATGCTCTAAAACAACTGCTCACATTTTACTCCTTTAATAATTTAAATATTAATTAAATTATAACTGTTAAAATTTAAAATTAAAATTAAAAATTAGAAAATCATTGATTTTTAAATTTTAATTGATGCTTAAATTTTGAGTTATGCCCTAGTGCTTTTTGAACGAATGAGACCACTCAGTTTTACAGTTAGAAAAGTCAAGAACATTGATGACTTGACAAAACAATTGTATCAGAGGTAAAATTTCTGTCTCAAGCTTGAAGTGGTAAGTGTAATGAATGATTTAATTAAACTATGCTATAAGAGCAGTGTCTGAAGTTATCACAATTTTGATTCTCTTTTGCATTTTTAGATATCTAATGCAGAAATTATGATCTTTCAGTGCAAGAATATAATTTTTTCATTTGCACTGTAGAAAATTTCATGAGTCAATAAGAATCTAGGATGGTAAACTGTGTTTTGTCAAATAATTGCTTTGTTATTGGTACACTGTATTTTCGCTTGTCTTCAAGGAGCTAAAAAAATTAGTAACTGTAGCAAATCTTGGTTTGGCAGCTGTATACCAAATGCTATAGCTGCTACTGTTTTTGCTTTATACTCTGGGGAACAAGGCTTATGTGTTCAAACCTACTTCCAGGGAGTGAGCTTTGTGTGGCCAGATCTACCATAATATAACAGATTTCTAGACGCATGCGCTTCAAATCTCTGGAGGGTCCCTATAATTTCTGCTACCGGGTATGTTCAAATACTCCATGCATTAGATATTATGATTAGACACTTTCATAGCAATGAAAATTTTACAGGCATTACTTCTCAGCTGACCCTTCTGTCTCTGCTGACTGAAGAGGTTTGGCAACTAATGTTAATTTTCATTATTTTCTGATCACTGAAGAAAGAAACGAATGCAGGTTTAGATATCATTGATTTGTGTATATGTGAAACTCTAGGAAGTAGACAGAAAAACAGTAAGTCTGTTTCTGAAGGAATTTTATAATTAGAAATTTAACAATCAGTAAACAATTGGGAGTAATAAACGGAATGCCATTTTAAGTATGTGAGATGGATAGTAAAAAATATTTTAACATACTGTACCAAAAGTTGGTATAATTCTTATGTTCAGGGATGGTGACAAATAAGATAAAAAGTAGGTCATTGAAAAAAAGAAGTTAATTTTTACATGGCCTTACCTCCAGGAAACTAAGGATCAATCAAGATATTTCATTGGCTAGTATAGTGGTAGTGAATACTCAAATGAGTGATTTGCAAACTGGCATCATATGAAGTTCGACTAGATATATTTCATTGCACATCTCTCAAAAACCAGATTTCACCAACAGATAATGGAGATAAAACTCTGACATAGTACCAGAGAACAACTGCAGAGTTTGAAAACAAGCAGAAAGACCAATCTTTAATCATTTTAACCTCATGAGACTGACTTTCTCGTTATTCTAACAATTGTGGTCTTTTAGTTGCACACTTCAGTGAGTCTGAGAGACAAAACAATTAATGGCGAAGCTGAAGGTGAGCAAGAAGAAACCCTTAAGGGTTTTTTTAATCTAGCTATTTCTACTTTGCCAGTTATCTTGCTATCCAGATGACAATAACCAGTACAGTAATCGGTATTAATTATCCTAAGCACCATCAAATTAGGAAACTTGGTGCTGTTGCAAAGAAAGATGAAACACGAAAACAAATTTGAAAAGAAAAAATTTATCACAACTTAGTATATTTTTTTCTATTCCTCCAGCTGCTTTTCAACTTCTCACATGTACAAGTCACTAATTAGTGCATATCATTAATGGGAGAATCATGGTCAATAAATCTTTCCACATTACTTGAGAAATATTTATGATCAGAGAAAAGCATATTTTTCCAAAAGGTGTTTATATGTTCTATCTGCACAACATAAAGTCCTAGATAACAAAAGTTACACTTAAACAATCAATCCATATGGAGATTCTCCATATGGAAAATATGGAGAATCAATCCATATTTTTTAGGAAACGTGAAGGAAAAGAAACAAAGGAATTGTAACTTTTTAAGCAAAAATTTCTTCAAAATTTTGGAAAGTAAGAGTCTAGATGGTCTATGACAAAAAGATGGTTCGATACTCCAGATACAAATAGAATTTCATGGAAACCAGTGGATTCTTGTTCTTCAGCAAGGCGTTGGTGTTTCAGAGTTCAGTGATTGTTTAGAGAATAACTAGCCATTTTACAAGAAGTTAATTAAAGATGGAAATAGTAAAAAATAGCAATTTTGAAAATGATCTGCAATTTCCTACTTGCATACTGACATAATACCAGGGACATAATTGCTCAGTTAAGAGCTTTTTGTGTATGTAGTTAGCACGTACAAACATGAGGTGGATTTTTGTAAGGAAAGTAAATTGAGGCAGATGTTATAAATAACACCAGGGAGAAAAAAAAATAAAAGCAAACAAAACCCTGCAATTTCTTTATTTTCATTCCTTTTTTTTTCTTCATTCTCAGCTCAGATATCTGTTCCCAATCTCCAGCTGAGGAGTCATCTGATTGTTGCAGCAACATTGGAACAATTTTTCAAAACAAACAAGCACAAAAGAGGATACAGGATGCAATGGGAAAACAAATGTGTGAGAATGCCTCCTTTGGCAGTATTACTCTCTCACTCCACCTGGTTTCTAGTTCAAGGCTCCTCACTCTCACTGTAGAAGATGAGATCTGGCACCACAGAGCAGCTGCACTGCATTGACCTCTACTCCCAAGCCCTTCATGCAGTGCTAATGCCAGGGAACTGTTATAGCATGCTACAGCTGCTTGCTAGTGCTGGGAAGTTGAGGACAGCTTCTGCGGAGAGCAAGAAAATGGTAAAAGCAGTAGTCAATGCTATATATTCATTGTATAGAATTTTCCTTCCCAGAACTCAAACTAACAAGGCATTGTCTTATACACTGTGTATAATTCCAGGTTCGTTTGGCTCCCTTAAGTGCGAGAATTTAAAGCATATTAGTTTTGAGAGTGTACTTGAAGAGCCAAAAGTGACATGAACTGTAGATTGGAGTTTATTTACCTACAACTTTTCAGGAAAATTTACATGGATTAAAGTATAGAGGAATGATTCTCTGCTTTTGCAAATGAAATGAGACGTTTCACTTCAATGAACTATTGAAACAATAGAAGGATCAAATCCATATTTCAACCCTTTTATTCTGTAAGTTTTCTTTTCTCCTCTTTTCCAACTAAACTGTAATCTGCACTCTGTTGTAAGTTTATTTTTCACTAGGTTAACAGTAAAAGTCGATACTGGGATAATGGTTGTTGAGCTTTTGGATAATAGGAAGCTAATTATTTGATGACAGAATTTATCTTACAGCCTTATTAACCTGTGAGTGAGGAGAAGCCAGATAAACTTAAGTTGCATACACATAAAAATTAGTAAATGTGAGTATTTTTGTCTGTGCATAATGTGATACTGTGTTTCTCATTTGTTATGCTGGATGACATAGGGGAAACTAATTTCACTTTGGAAGAAAAGGATAATATTCTATCTTGGAATTACGGATAATCATTCCATTTTTAAGAACATTTGTAAATTTACACTTTCACTTCATGATACTTCTTGCAAAATACTCTGTCAAAACTGCAGAATCATTGGCTTGTATTTATTGTACTACAATTTAACTCAAGGTGACAGGTAGCTGTCCCAGATATTTTTGGTTTACAGCATGAAAAGATCACTTTAGACACATACAAAGAGGTGCTGATTTTCTCTTGGGAAGTTCTTACAGGCAGCACTTTAGCTATTAAAAATTCTGCATATGCATAAATTTATCTTCTTCTTTTGATAATTCTTTAGTCACTACTGTGAATGTTTGCAGTTGAGTTTTGGTTGTAGAGTTAAGAATTAGAAGTCTAAAGCATTTATTAGGGGGTTAGGCCACTGCAGGAGCTCCAAAGTGATAGATTTTAATTCTGTCTTTAAGTTTATAATATTCAGTATGTACTCTTTGTTCAACATATTTAATACCTTGTTTTGATTCCTTTAGGTTTCTATGTTTCCTTCTGAACTTAATTACCAATACTTGATTTTGTGAGACAAAAAAGCTGTGTCCATATAAATAATACAGTGAAGCATTTATGAGCCAAATTTTCTATGACACAACTTAAATGATCATTGAAATAGGGAAGTGCTTTATATAGCTGCCTGGAGAGTTTGCCTTTTTAGCTATCATTTTATTGATTTCTTTCTTTAAAAAGGAATATAAAAAGCCATAAGTTAATGTGTTGGAGCAATTTTGGCTGAAAAAAAGGAAGCAGAAGTAGTTAGAAATAATGTGGTAATTCAATGTAGATGTTTTATACATTTTTAAATCATTTTAATATGATTACAAACTTCAGCCTTATTATAAAAAATAATATAACTGCTTACTCTACAAGCATTTTCTTTTTAATTATTCATACATCCTCTCTCTTTGCTTTTTTCTCGTTGAGTGGGAAGTTGGGTGCTTGTTGGGTTCTCTTATACTCAGAATAGCTGTCTAGATTCCTGTTGCATATATTATACATCAGTTGAAAATGTAGCTTCTGTGGCTAGTAGCAGTCTCTTAAAAACAATTTACTACTCTTAAGACTCGAGATAAGTAATCTAGATGTGAATAATACCAAATGTCTGGGCTAGTTTTTGGGGGGATTTTGTTTAGACTCTCCTATACTTTGAATTTTGAATAGAGATGGTAGTATAGTTTGACTTTTGTCACTTTGATCTAAATTACCAAAAGGTGAGAAGCTCCTATTAATGTTCCCTTAAGCTCATCTGAAAAGGAATAATCTGAATACTTCAGATGTACTTAGTTTTCTTTACTGTAATAAATTACCTGTTGTGATAAAAACCGTTTGCAACTGAAATCACATTTTCTGTAAGCATTATGCCAAATCAAAGTACTACAAGACAGTAGGATTAAGATATATAGAATCATAGAATCACCAAGGTTGGAAAAGATTGCCAAGATCATCCAGTCCAATCCAACCTTGCCACCAAGATTTCCCACAAACCATATCCCTCACTACAACAGCCCCGCACTCACTGCAATCATCTTTGAGATATTTGAAGAGAGCAATAAGGTATTAGCCTCCTCTTCCCCATGCTAAATAGCTCCTGTTCCTTCAGTAGCTCCTTGGAAGGTATTTCTCTAAGCCCTTTACAAGCCTTGTTGCCCTTCTTTGGACTGCTCCAGAACCTCAGTGTCCTTTCTGTATTGAGATGCCCAAAACTGAACACAGTAATTGAGGTGAAGCCTCATCAGTGCTGAGTACAGGAGCAGCATTACTTCCTTAGTCCTGCTCAGCTCACCATTCCAGGATGCCATTGGCCTTCTTGGACACGGGGGCACACTTCTGGCTCATATTCAGCCAACTGTCCATCAGTACACCAAGGTCTCTTTCAGTCAGGCAGCTTTCAAGTCACTCCCCCAGAAACCTGCAGGGTTGCTTGACCAAAATGCAGGACCCTACACTTGGTCCTATTGAAACTCATATGGTTTGCCTTGGTCCATTGATCCAGTCTATACAGATCCCTCTGTAGTGCCATTCTCATCTCCAGCAGATCAACACTCCCTCCCAACTTGGTGTCACCTGCAAATTTACTGAGGGTGCACTCAATCCCCTAATCAAGATCATTAATAAAGATGCTAAAAAGAAGCTGCCCCAGTACCAAGACCTGGAGGACACCACTCTTGACTGGCCACCAACTAGGTTTAAATCCATTGACCACAGCACTTCGGTCCTGGCCGTACAGCCAGTGTTTCACCCAGCAGAGTATGCCCATCCAAACTGTGGGCAGCCAGCTTCTCCACAAGAATGTTGTGGGGGACAGAATCAAAGGCTTTACTGAAGTCCAGGTAGATCACATTGATAGCTTTATCTTCATCCACTAAGTGGGTCACCTTGTCATAGAATGAAATCAGTTTTGTCAAACAGGATCTACCATTCGTAAACCCATGCTGACTGGCCCTGATTCCCTGGTTGACCTTTAATTGGTCTATGATGGCTCATGAGATTATGCATTCCATAATTTTCCCCAGCGCCAAAGTGAGACTGATAGGTCTGTATCTATCAGGATCATCTTTCTGGCCCTTTTTGAAAATTGGCATCACATTTTCCAGTCTCCAGTTCCCCGGGATGTTTCCGGTTAACCAGGACTGCTGAAGAATGTTGGAGAGTGGCTTGGCAACAACATCTGCCAACTCCCTCAGCACTCTAGGGGGCAATCCATTTGGCCCCATGGACTTCTGAGTGTACAGCTTTCAGAGCAGGTCCAAAACCATCTCGTTGTGGATTATGCAGGGCCTATTCTGTTCCCCCTCCCTATATACCAGCACAAGGGGCTGCATACCCAGGGAGTAGCTAGTCTTACTGTTAAAGACTGAGGCAAATAAGGCATTAAGTAATCACAGAAGTCACAGAATCACAGAAACACCAAGGTTGGTAAAGATCTACAAGATCATCCAGTCGTACCATCCACCTATCACCAATTGTTCTCACTAAACCATGGCCCTCAACACAGCTTCCAAATGTTCCTTGGACACCTCCAGATAATCCATCATCTCCCTGGGCAGCCCATTCCACTGCCTGACCACTCTTTCAGAGTAGTAATATTTCCTAATGTCCAGCCTAATTCTCCCCCGGCGCAGTTTGAATTTTCCATTCCCTCCAGTCCTAAGTATCTCAGCATTATCCTGATCCTTGGTCACTGTGTTGTTCTTGGTGTCCAACAAGGTATAGAGATTCCCCCTAGCCCTCCTCTTGCTGTTGATGTATTTATAGAAATATTTATTGCTGTTCTTTACCTTTTAACTCTCATAAAAATTATCCATATTGCTGGTGAAAGCCTTCCAAGATACATCTCCATCTCTGTCTGCTGCATTTAAGAGAACCATCAGCTTTTGTGAACCACCATAACACTAGGAGATATGTTTTGTTTTTTCAACATCTGGAAATGGCATTTTCTATTTCAAGTGTTTTCAATAAAAGTATGTTGATTTCAATCTCAAATTCAAAAGTCAATTGATTTCAATTCACTGGGTCCCACACTGTAGTTGCTCTCTTTCTGAATGATACCCCACAATGCCTTGATAAAATAATAGGATGTCATTAACAAATCCATACCTATCTGTTTCTTAAATTTCTCATTAAACATTTATATATTGACTGCTGTTGATTCATTACAATAAAGTATTAATTATTGCTGTTAAATAAAAGGAAAACCATCTGCTGGTGACGACAGCTGTCATGTATCAAGTGGCAAGCAACGTGATAAACGGATCACTGAGATCTTTTGTATAATCAGCTTATTCACAACTTAAACTAAGTTGGCAGTATTGATTGAATAATTTAATATTGCCATTTCATAAAGTAGTTTCCAAAATAATAAATTGCTGTAGCTTAGTAACTTACTGAGCATACTTTCCTCAGGAGACCTGTGGATTTAAAAGAATCTCCTACTTCCCCAATTCCTCAACAATGACAAACAGGAATGTTTTCATTAATGCCTACCACTGAATGATTTATGCATACTTTTCACTTTACTGATTGTGTGATAGAGGTGTTTTTTTTTCTACCTTAAAAACTCCATAAACGTATATATAAAAAAGTTTTCTGGTGTAGAATCTGTAAAGAGTACATAGCCAAATAGCTGCTATGGTTTTTGTGATATTTCTTAAATACTGAAAAATAGTTTAACTTCAGCTTTAGCAAAAAGACCTGCAGTGTTAGCACATGGATATTTTTAAGGGTAAATTGCAATGATGATTCACCTGAGTGAGGGAGAGAAGGTGTATATCTACCAGATAAGGATTTTCCATTACATACTTGAGGTTTTGTGCTCTGTACCAGTTCCCACCAGGTCTGCATGTGGAGATATATATATATACTTACCAAGCATTTGTACACAAGTAAGAGAGTATCCAGAAAATAGTAACAACAGTCAGGTCACTTGTCTATGTCCTTCCTAATGCCTTCTGAAAGTCTACTTGTTTAGGTGTGGCAAAGGGGCAAAAGATGGTAAATTCTGGATTTCAAACTTAGAAAATTCAGAAATTCCACTTTATTTCCTGTTAATACTGCTTGAGGAAAAATTGCAACTCTCCACTCAGCCTGAAAAGTAAGGAGGAGACTGGAACTGAAGTTTTCATCAGCTCTCAGCTTCAGACTACTGCTGTAATAGATGCAAGCATAGACCTTGTGGGTGAAAACATCCTACATGCATCATTGTGACAACTGAGGTAGTGCAGCCTCTTTTGTAGAAGCTTGAAAGGGCTGCCACATCAAACTGTCTCCAATGTGACACAGTCAATTTTAGCTAGAGAAACTGAAATCCCCCTCCTTCCCTCCCTGCCACCATCCTGTCACACATCCAAATGTCAAGGGGTTCAGGGTATTCTAGTGAGAAGTAATTTGTTTTGCTTGAAGATATCATGGTTACTCAGCATGCTTGATATTCTGTTTTTGCAGAAATAAGAGAATATGTTGATCAAAATGACTGAAATGTCTCATATAGTGAAAGTTGTTTTCCAAGTAAGATAAATAACTCATTGCTCTTTTCTGGCTACTTGTTTTACATACTTCCTAGAAATAGGAAAGTTGATGGTTAATAAATGAAACATTTCCTAAATGATTTGGAAAACTGTTTGTTACTGTTTTTATTACTTATGTTAGCTCTTTTTTTTTGTTTGTTTGTTTTCTTTGTTTGTTTTTTTTTTTTTAATCTCCCTATGAAAATGACTCCCAGTCATTTTAGTCAGTGACTTAAACTGACAGTTTTCATTTTATCCTCTGAAGAGTGCTTTCTAGATTCTTTATGGGCTATCAGAGATTGCTGGAAGGAGATCTTCTGGTTATTCAGACTTGAAACTCTGTTAGTACCAGATGACCATAAAGAACGAAGAGGGCTATCTAAAGAAATCTGTGCAGTGAATTTTGACTGCAAGAAAATGTTAACTGCCAAGATTTGGATTTGACTAGGCTAGCCTGGGGTCACTGTCAGGAGGAACTCTAAAGAATAAGTTTTCTGCAGCAGAGGTCAGAAAAATACAGATTTATCTTTATGCTTGTCCGGCATTGACCATTAAGAGAAAGAAATGAACCTCACACTTTGAAGAAATGGTGAGCCTTCACCACAAATTGAAATGGATGGTAAACGAGTCTGCAGACTCAGTTTATTATTTGTTTAGTGCTAGAGGAATTCGTGGCACATTACAGACATGTAAGAAGATGAGGTCCTTGCCCTAAAGATCTTGCAATCTAAGCTAGATGGCAACAGATAATAAATATAGATCCTGATGAGTGAAAGAGCAAAAAGGAAGGACGTGATGCCAGATAAGAAAAAGAAGATAATACTCTCAGAACTTTTATGTTTTATTTTATTTTTTAGCTTTCACATAATTCTTGACTTTTTGTCAGCAGTATTTTGTTCACCTTTTTGAAGGTGTAGATCTGTATATATAAATGATATGTATAAAAGATTATGCCAGCATAAAGTGGAACTAAATTTTTTTACTACAAAATGCATTTATAGAGGCAGAAACAGAAAGTGAGATTGGAAATATTTGGGAGGAAAAATCCTCTAAACATATAACTAAACTCCTTTTTGTCTCCCTGAAAAAACGTGTCAAATTTATTTTTATTTGAGATGTTCAGTACATTTTTTGAGTTACTTAGGAACTTGTATCTAATCTGTAATGAGATTCCAAACTCCCTGATACCTTTTCAGTTATCCAGTATTTTATTTTTTGAACATTTTTTTTAAAAAAAAGGAAATGTAGATTTATAATAGATTGTGAAACAACAAGCTAAACCAGTGTTAATTGTATTTGCTATTAAATTTATTATCAGCTGTGAAAGTACATGCAAATATTTACTAATAGTTGATCAAATATAAGGGAGAGTGGAGAGCATATTTTCACAAATTCTGAAAGATGAGTTAAAAAATAACAAAGGTGTGATTCTGTGTTCTGTTTGGACTTGCATCATGTCTAGTCTGGTCTTCATGAGCACAAGTTGCTCCCAACAAAGCTGCATGTGGGATTCTGTTGCATCAGCAAAGCAGGCTCAGCCCTGGTTTGAAAACTGGGAGCTCCAGCTGTCTCTGCCTGATTCAGTGTATTCTATCACTTAAGTAAACCTGCCTAGTCACAGAGTGCATAAGCATCAACCTGCTTGTACCTCACTGAGGCAAGAACTACTGAGACACAAGAAAAGAGACACAAGAATATGTTACTGTCAGAATGTGTAATGCATTTCTGCAATTATTTACAGGTTTGCTATTGTATATTGCAGCATGCCGTTAGCGTAAATAATTTTCCATGTACTTTTCACCAGAGCTATCTGCAGGCTGAGGTGGTAACATTCCCTGTGTCATGAAAACTGTCTTTGTAGACACAGCAAACAGGCTGTTCACTGAAAGGGAGGGTCTGACTTTGCACTAATGCAGGCTCTAGAAGTTATCATTATTTAAAACAGAATGTAGCACTTAAAAAAACAACTCCCCCCAAATTAACCACCTTCCATTCTTAATTTAAAAAGATTTTATTGTTAGAAAGCATCCATCAATAGCCTTACCAAGTTATTTGGTAATAAATTACCCACAAGTTTTGTTACTTGCCTTTTAATCTCAAATCCTGGCTAAATTCTAATCTGTATTTATCTAGTTTCTACTTTAAATACTAGCTGAATGAATCACAAACTCTCTACCAGTAAGTTTGTTAGATATATTTAGCAAGAGCATAAATAAGGCATCAAGGCACGTCCATTATTTTGATCTATTAAATAGATTAAAAATAATGAAATTTAGGTGAATAGGCAAAGTTGTTAAATTTTATGATGTTGATTGATAACAGGAATGTGTTAAAATTAACTGCAAGATCTTATAAATAATGCTCAGATTCTTGAATCATATGCTGAAATTTCAGCCAACAGGAATGCATTCTGGTGCATACAAGGAAAAATCATACCAGTTCTTCACACATAAACATGGACACCAAGGACGCTCATTTTCTCAGGATGTCTGACTGAAAAAATCTTTCAGTGACTGAAAAAATCTTCTGAAAGTATGTACTTAGTTTTACAAATCAAATAAATAAAATTTTTAAAAATCTAGATTTTAGGGAAGGAACTGGGAACAAAATATAATTATTATGTCATTATGTCTGTGGTCCTCCACAACTTGAAGCTGCACCATATTTGCTTCTCTTCTTGAGAGGATATAACAGAAGAAAAGAAAATTCACCCATAGACCAGCAACTGGAGAGTAGAAGGCTCCAAGGAAACCTTATAGCAGCCTTACATTGCTCAAAGGGGACATACAGGAAAGATGGGAAGGGACTTTTTACACAGCATGTAAGAGGGGAAATGATTTTAAACTGGAAGGGAGTAGATTTAGATTAGGTATTAGGAAGGAGTTTTTTACTGTGAGGGTGGTGAGACACTGGAACAGGTTGTCCATCTCACTGGAGGTGTTCAAGGCCAGGCTGGATGGGGCTATGTGCTAGTGGGAAATATCTTTCCCTGTAGTAGGTGGGTTGGAACTAGCTGTACTAAAAGGTCCCTTCCAACACAAACCATTCTGTGATTCAATGATTCTATGAACTGGTTCTCTTAAAATAAGAGGTTACAAAACTCAGTACAGTATATTCTGCAAATAGGTGATAGAGGTGTGTAAAATTACAGCAAACTTGGAACAAAATAATAGACTACTTCTCAGAGAAAGTGAACTATTAATAACTGGTGGTTTGCTTTGAAGCAGTACAAGCAAAACAAGCAAAAGACTGTGAAACGTCTGAAAATTCTTGTGGGAATGGCACAGAATTCCACTGAGAAGTCACAACATGGCAAGCGCAAGAATACTGAGTTAGGGAACCCACCAACTACAGCTGTGTGGATTGTGCATGTGCTAACAATATGTTTATTGTAGAAAAGTGTTACATGCTGTTCAGTTTTTCAATTTTTATTTTTATTTTTTCCTGCCAGAAGCTCGTTCATACAGTTTCTTTGTGAGTAGAAGGTAGGTTCTCAGGGTATAGACTGTAGTAACTCAGATTGTAAAACAAAATCTCCGCTGTCTAGCGTTGCTAAAGTATACAGAGAAGTTTTCAGGATGACCACAATAAATGATGTTAAGATCTTTTCATAAATTGAGATCAAGGCAATTTATTTTTTATTTTTTATTTTTATTTTTTGACATATTGCAGATGGATTGCTGGCAGGGTTTTATACAGTGTCAAAATGAAGGGATAAGAAAAGATGAGGAAAAAAAGTCTCATGTTTTCCCTCTTATCTGACATATCCTGCAATCTCAGTTTGCTCTAAGGGGTGTACACTTCCTCCTGATAACTTCTTTTTCGAAGGACAAATCCTACCATCTGAGTATAGATTAGGTCTAAAGTAATTGACTTAATTGAAGTAAGGTAGAGTCAGAAATACAGAGCTGATATTTATGGGACTTTTTCAAACTTCTGAAGTGATTTGGAAAGGGACTCTTGTAGCAGTGAATATGTGCAACACTACACAGATTCTCAAAGCTGATATAATGTAAATCCATACAAACTCAAATGATTTCAGAAGAATGGTGTATTATAAGGAATCTGTTTTGTCTAACCTGTCTTTTCTATGCTAGTCTTTTAAACCTTTTCAGTTTTGTGTCAGAAACGACAAACAGAACAACTTCAGAGTGAAGACTGTTACTGGAGTGTGAGTCAAGAACATTACACCTGTTCTCAATCAGGCAGAAGGATGTCTTCATCCTTCTCTACCCAGTTTCATCCCTGTACTCTTCAGCATACAAATATGTTTAAGGTAGACAATCACACTGTATGAGTTATGATAAAAACCAACGATGTTACTAACAAGCTTTTAATTGTGGAACCATGAAGATATCCTACAAGAGATTTAGATTATGTGATATAATAACAGTGAGTTTGATATGTAAATTGCTCTTTTTCAGTAAAACTTGTCCTTAATATAGCTATGGTCTCTCCCCAAAGATTGCAGTCTGCAATTTAATAAATTGTTGACATGTTTTTTGGAGCAATACACAAAAGTGGAAAATGTATTTTAATATAATGCAAAGTAATATAGCTGTTTTAATCTGGCATTATATGTTGTTGACAATTATCAACCTCATTTAATTTACATAATAAATGCATGTCAAATGGCTGTGAAATAGCAAAGCTTTCTGTACAAAAGACTAGATAGTAGGTTGCTTGTAAACATAACCTAACTACTTAGAGAAATAGTCTTTAAAGAATATTTACATTTGCATAAATACTTTTACATTACACAAAGTTGCAAGTTATTCCTTCCTCACCCTTATCATTTTTCTATGTACAAATAGTATACAGTGCAAAAATTAGGTAGTGTATAGTATGAAAAGTATTTTTCTTTTTAAAAAAATATTATTTTTTCACTATATACATTGAAATGTTTTTGCTCCTCTATAATACATACATTTACCCTCTCCTCTCCTCTCCTCTCCTCTCCTCTCCTCTCCTCTCCTCTCCTCTCCTCTCCTCTCCTCTCCTCTCCTCTCCTCTCCTCTCCTCTCCTCTCCTCCTTACTTTTTATCATTGATCTATAAATTTTGAAAGTAATTTTATTATAGGAAAGTATACTTGTCCATTAAAGCACAGTTGTCTTTTTTTTTTCTTTTTTTTTTTTTTTTTCCCAAGAAAAGGAATAATCTTGATGTATTTTTTTTTTTTAATTTATTGTAAATCAACATCATTACACTTCCTCTATTGTTTGCTGCCATGGAATTTTTTTTCTATGCAGTAAAAATTGTTAATGTTGAAATTATTATCCTTAGAAAATCACTACAGACTAGCAGTCCAGATTTTATTGTACTATTGTGTATGCAAATCTAAGATTAGTTTTATAGAAGACATTACGCACAGCATCCATAAAAACCATTAACTATTAAAAGTAAGTGTTGCAATAAACATCTAATGTTATTTCAGTGAAAGAACATTTGCAGGAAAATGCATCTTGGGATATCTTTCTGCTGCTTAAGGTATGCTGTTGCTCAGTGACAGCACTTATTTCAGCTACAGAATTAGATTGTAAATTAAAAGATTCGAAGAAATTAAACTTCCTCCATATCAGTAAATGAATCTTGGTATACTAGCCTATAAGCGTGCTTCTAAGGATGTTATATGTGAATATAAGCAAAAGCTTATGCATGGGAAAAATATTTGTAATATAAAACAATAGAAAGATTATTCCAGTAATTAGGTTTATCAAGCTTGCTTTATTGGAGTAGACTGACACAAGACACAAGTGTAATGATTCTACATCTGTATCTCATGTACCTCCTCTAGTAGAGGAGTATGATACGTAATGCCTAGAGTTTATCTCCATGGAATCTGCAACAGATAGAAAGAGCACAATCACACTGTTTTTCAACATAGTCACCACCATTAACCATGCATTTTCATCAGTGATGAGCAAGAGCCTGCATGCTGTGCTTGGAAAAATCTGCACCACTGGAAGTGACCCACTGTTGCCACTACAGAAGCACACCATGAAACTCCTCACTGTGCTCACATCCACTGTTTGATATCCATTAACAATCATCAGGTGTCAAAGAATGACATCAACATGATGAATGGGTGCAATTTTTTTCCACAGGAAGTAATTCAGTGATACTCTTCGGCTTGATACCCTATTCACTTCCATGTAAGATACCACTTTGTCACATTGCCCCTCTGCTGCCATCTGTTGCATGGCAACAACATGCAATGGTATGTAGGTGAGAAGGTTCACTCCCTATTGCTGTACTACCACCATCTGCCTCTGACTTCATGGCCCAACGCCATAAAATAGGAGACACCACTTTCAGAACAGCCCTCATAAACAAGGAGTATTAAAACGGTATTGCCCATTTTTATAAAAAAAAAAAAAGTGACATTTCTAATAGTTATGTTGAAAAACAAGTCTGTGAAAAAGACTTTTGTCTATATTTGCATAAAAATAAATTTATGTAACAATAATCCTAGTTTAAAATTATTTCAGAGAATGTTTAGTACTTAAGATAATTGCATTTTATTGTAAAAGTTCAAATAAAATATAGCAAAGAAGCAACCAGCATTTCAAAAAGGCAAGCTCTATAATCTAAGTGTTTACCATTCTTTCGTATCAGTACGGAATAAAATAATATTTTGTATTAAATTTGTACTAAAGAGGCTGGCATTAAGAATAACAACTATCAAGGATTTATGAAAAATAAATTCTATCAAAGTACATTGGTGCTGCTTTTTCAGGTGGTTATTCTGCTTGACAAAAGTAATACTGACATAATAGTCCTATAGGAGCTATTGCTTCTCCGCTACAATGTATTTTGTTTAAGGAAACCAAACCATTCCAAATCAACCTGGCACATAATCAGTGGATTAAAAGCTGGCTGACTGGCAGGTCATAAAACACAATTGTTAATGGGATATTAAGTCACTGCATATTTTATATGATTGTGCAGCTAGATATTGCTTTTTGACACTATACTATAAAATGTTTTTTTTTTTTCTTATTGATTATGCTGAGCTGTTAGAAAAGTACAAGATATGTAAAAACTGTAATATCAATTAATCTCACCTGATCTGTTTATCTGGAAAAGAATCTACAATTAAAAAATTGTCTCAGTGAACTAAAAATTGGAGGCTGTTCTTATTACAAAAGATTGTTGCGAGATGAAGTGGCTCTATGTGGTTCTTTATGCTGACTCATCAGAAAATCATGGTTCAATCCCACGGCTGGTAAAACAGACCTGTGGGTGGTACAATAATCCCCATAGATTTGTAGGTAGGTATCTATGGCACAGGATACCTCGCAGAGGAATATAGAATGTATCCCTTATTTTTTTGGAGCATATGTCACCAGTGGATACGGGACATAGGTTTTAGTATGGAGAAATTTAAAATATCTGTTATAAATACATCTGCGTAAGAACATAGAGCTCATGAATTTCAAAGCAAGTGTCCCAGACATTAATGCACTGATCTGGGCTCTTTGTGACCTTTAAAGAGAAGAACATTGAATCCTAAGTTGTTTATACATCTTTGAAATGTGTTATGCTGCCATTTTGTGCAACTGGTATTTTTGGTTGAAATAAGAACCAAAATGATATACTGAAATGTACAGTTTTAAAAACCCTCACAAGATGCAGCTGAAACCTTTCTCTTCTTCTGGACAAGGAAACTCACAGAGTGATGTTGGCTGATATTGAGCCAGTGAGTGAAGGGGCCCATTTTGAATCTCCTCAGTCATAGTGACCCCTAAAGCTTGGAGACCTTTTCCTTGTCTCTTTTTTTTTAACTTACTGTTTTGCAATATTTGATTTTAGCTGACGAATCTTCTGTTTTGACTTGGTATTAATAATTACATCCTTAACATTACAACCACAGATTTTGTCTCTTTGCATTAGGCTTTAGAATATTCTAATCCTTATAATCAAGATATGCCTGACACAATAATTACAATTAGGGAGAATATTGAGCAGGAAGTGTTGGCGTAATAATAAATTTTTTGCAGTCAAGCATCAGGAAAAAATATATTAAGACTGGCTTCACTTGTGTAGTTTCCTTAAAAATACTAGCAGTCATTATGATAGCAATTTGAAGAACAAAGAGGTTCTTTTTGCCCAGTCCAGACAGGGAGTGATAGGGAAACTCTCCACCTAAAATTTCCCTGGCATGTTTCCTTTCAAATGGAGATGGATAGGACCTAATTCTGGCATTTCCTCTTCCTACAGCATTTTGTACTTTGAGGTGGAATTTATTGTCACTGCTCCAGTTAAATGCTATCACGGACTCAGGAAAAAGGTCTTTTTGCTTATTATTCTGTATATATATAAATTTATCTGAGATTTGAAGAATCTGCCTTAAATATGGAAATTCTTCCGCTTGTAACTTACCCTAATATTCCCTTGCTACTCACCACTCCCCACAAAAACAAACAAACAAACAAACAAAAAACAACCACAATCTTTAGACCCTACTAAAATCTTTTTGTTTTTCTAGATTATGGAGTTTAATTTTCATAGAGCATGTCAGTAAGACTTTGAGAGACTTTTGAGAAATACATGCTTTCATTTTTAACAGTATTTTTATTTTGAGTATACAAGGAAATCTAATATATAGCTTTGTAATAAACAGCCTGTTTTCCCTTCAAAGGTCATAAAACAGTCTTGGAGTTCTCTTGAGAGATCCTTTTGATCTTTGTGTGAGACATAATATTTGTTTTTCAAAAGTTTTTAATTAAAAACAGCAAAAAAAAAAAAAAAAAAAAAAAAAAAGCTCAATAAATCCAGGCCCTGTCTGTTCCAGCTGAACAGACAACAGAAAGAAAAATATTTTCCAAACCATCTTTAAAGTTGATAACCAACCAGTAGTGCTTAATGTTCATGATCACCAGGAAATCCACTTACTGACATCTTTTGTGTTAGAGGAAAACGTGAGCTTAACTGGGTGTTAGTAGGTGGTAATAGCAACCATGAGAGATACTGCTCAAGAGGTAACAGAAAAATGTTGTCTGCTTATTGTTAACATGCAGGACAATTCCTGTGGGAATACAAGAAAAGCTGTTCAGAGCAGAAGCTGTGGAGCAAGATAAAAAGCATGAGAACCAAGGACACCTCTAGAAGAAGAAAGAACGTCTCACGGCTCTGATTGGGTAAGTGCCTGTGTGAACAGTTGAAGACTGTTTTGTAGAATGCTCTGTTGACATGTAAAGGTGGATGGGAAAGTTGTATGGGTGGATGGGAAAGCTAGAAAAAGAAAACTTGTGAAGGTATATAAGTGATGTGAGAACTTGTAATAAATGATTTGGATCGTTCACATCTGAGTCCGTGCATCAGACGCTGCAAATTCTAATATATATCTTATAGAAAAAAAATAACTGTTTTTCTTATAGGCATCCTATATCATTTTTCTAGACAGCCTATGGATCTCAGCAGGTAAATTCTGAATCTGTGTGATACAAGAGGAAAGAATTCATAATTTGTTTTGAACTTTGACCGTGTGTCTTAAGTGTGCTATGGTTTAAATGTGTACTATGTACTAAGGGGATGAAAAATCTACTGTTGCACCTTTACTGTAGTGATCTTTAAGTTCTTTTCAGTGTTAGAAGAAATAGTGGTGTTTGTATACACCAGTCTAGATGCATGTAAGTGACACTGCAAAATATTGCTGGTAGAAAAGTTCCTGCAAAACTAATTCTTTTTCACGTTTCTGTTGCTTGAAGATCCACTAGTAAACTTAACACATCACTCTTAATTTAAGCAAGACTCAGTGCTGGGCATGAGTATGTCATGAAAGTGACACTTCAGGTTTAAAGAGCTTATATATTCATTCTAATGCTGTCCAACATAGATAACAGAGTAAATTAATCTCAGGTGCAACTCAGGATGACACTGGAGATAAATTTGGCCTGTTGTATTCAAAAGCGTGACCTATTGTCTTTCAAAATCTATGGTCTTTCTTTTGTAAGATGCCATCTAACACAGATTGAATTCAGAAGGGTGATTTTTCTTTGGCAAGGTACTAGAACTCTTAAGTTGCATTATTTTTTAGCATTGAAAATTTTATCAGATTAATTTACCTCCATTTCCTTTTACAAAAGTATTTTGTGAAAAGGTTTTTGTAAGCCTCACAGTTGGGGATTCACTAAGTAATTCATATGCTCAAGAGTCTGTGAAGTGTTCACTTTTTTGCTGTGTTTCTTCTATTGTTGATGACATGTGATTGACAGATATGGCTAACTATTTAAGGTTCTGTTCTCTGACCGAATAGATGCAGTAAGTGAAAATTGAACAGTATCACTGCACATGAATGTCACATTTCACTTACAAAGCAGGCATTTTCATTTCTACCTGTCATTCCCAGATATCTTTTCAGAAAAGCTGTTCTTGCTGATTTGGCTCCATTCACTAAATCTCTCTTGCTGTGACATTCTACAACAGAGAAAGACAATGAGGGTATTCCAGCATCACTTTTAAAAAAAGAAAACAAAAAACAAAAAACAAACAAACAAAAAAGCATCACTATTTTATAGTCTAGAAACAATATTATATCAAATTATCTTCTACATAATTGTGTATGTACGTATCTCTGTCTATATGTGGTTTAGTTGAAAATGATAAAGAAAGCTGCAAAAACTATTTTAGCTAGCCATTTCCAGATTGAATGGGCTTAGGCTAAAAAAATTGTATTAAAAAAATGCTTTATTAATGCAAAGACAGAAGACAACCACTATAACTCCACTAAGAAGCCTTCACTGAAAAAGAACATTGTCATACAAATGTGAATAAAACTAAGTAATTATAAGAGAAAAAATATCTGTATATTAAAGAAGGTTTGGAATGTTACTTTCATTAACAGGGATCAGGGAGTAGAATATCTGCCTTCGCAATATGAAGTTTGTTTTATTTCGCAGAAACCCAAAATATACAAGGTTTTTTAGGAACTCTTGCAGCACCTACTCTTTTGTGAAGGAAGTTGATCAAGAGATCAGTCACTTGGAAAGATGGATATTAGCCCCAGCTTTTGGTTTCTGAATGATATCATCAACTGATTTCAGCTACAGTATACTGGCAGCAATGCTAGAAGTAATCAAGCACATGAACACAGAGATGTGTGAGCCTTCAACTCCTCAATATACAAGCAAGTTGGTTCATACTGTTCACCTTGAGCACTGCCCACCAGCATCTTGCAGCAGCACTGGTAGCATGGCCACTGCAGAAGAAAGCCCAGGGCTGGTGGAGTTATAATCGCAGCAGGTGTTACTACTGTCCTTAAGTATGCTGTAAATGTTAACAGTTTAATCTGGGAGAAGCATTCTTTTAATTTGCAAGTTAGTGATCCCTATATTTAGCGTTTCAAATTTTAACACTGTAAGTATAGAGTCAATACATTGAATGAACTTGTAAGTGGAAGAGGGCTATTACTAACTTGTTTAATCTTCTGGAGAGCAGCAGCTCTGTGCTGCCCTTTAACGTTCCTTTGAAGTAAAGGTCAAGTATACAATTTTCTTTAAGCTAGCCAGACAGAAGACTCTGCACACATGCAATGACTTGTGTTCTCATTTATTAGAAGCCTTTGTACAATTCTTTGAAATTAAAGTACTGTATAAATTATCTGTTAAAAATATTTACTATTTTTATTGCCATTTCTTCAAAGGTGGTAGTTCCTTTGAAAGGAATGCATGACTGTTCATACAGTCGTGCATAAATGATCATGATCACTCCCATTATATTTGATTTATTAGCTTCAATTCTAATTATACTGTATTGTAGTGTGTTATCTTGCATTCTGTTACCGTATTAGTAAATTTGTTTGTTTCTCCTCACATAATTGCCGCTGTTTTTAATTATTTTGGGGTCCCCTGTTTCCCTTTTCTGGAGTCGCAGATTTTGCAAAATCCCTTCACCCCGTTAGTCACAGAACTGGGCCGAACCAGCCTGTAAACCGTTGACATCCATTTATGAAACATATTTTTCATTCTAATTTAAAATGGAATACTAATTTATTTACTTATTTATTTTGATCTTACCTCAAAAGAAAAATTCTTCTGCTAAAATGTTTGGAAAACATTTGGAAACATTATGGATTTCCCCAAACCTAAAAGGATCAGCCAGCTACCCCATCTTGAGGAAGCCTTCTGAGCTGCTTTATTTCCAGTCAGAGAAATGAGACAGTATTCAGGCTGTCAAAGCTCAGGCTTTTCCTTGGTCCTCCAGCCCTAGTTTGCATGTTGAGTTCTAACCTAATACAAGACTCAAGACTGTTGTGATGCTCCACTCAGACAGGTATCACAGAACATTCAGAATCCAGAAATTCCCTTATTATCCAGGTGAGAATCTTGCTGAAATACTCCTCAGCTTTTACCCTGCAATTGGCTTTCTTTTCTTCGGAAACAAGTATGTTCAGCAGGTGTGCAAAGGAGACTCAGGTCTGGGCCAAATCAGTGTCTTCAGCTCCTGATCCCTGTGTTTAGACATAGCTTGAAGATTTCCTTCCATATTTCACTGGTTCTGTCTGAATGTGCAATGGTAAGCCTAACTATGGTCACCCCTGTGTACAGAGAATATTTCTGGAAGTCACTGTTCTCAGACAAAAAAAAAAAAAAAAAGACATAATACCCAAGAAAACAAAAAATACTTTAATTGAGAATTTCTTGGTGTAACATTGAACATTTTTGCAACATAAATTCTGTGAAAATTTACTTGTACAGCTAAAATATTTGCATGTGTTAATATTTCCACAAGCTTCATTAAGGTGCTTCTTGTTGTCAAAGTATGAAACATGAGGAAATAATACTATATATTACTTCAAAGAATGAACCTTCCAACTGTGATTGAAATGCCTGTTGTGAAAATGAGAGAGAAGCAACTTAAAACTGAAGTGAAAATTACTAGATCTGAAAGAGGTATATGTATCACCAACAAGCATTTTTGATAACTGCAAACTGTTTTTCAAGTACTGGAACAATTACTGAGAAGAAATCAAATGTAAATTTGGTGTATGTGTGGGAGAACTTTAACCACTAAGGAGATCTTATAAAATATTTAAATACTCTTATTTTTTATCTACAACTTTAAATCTCCATAAAATGCATTCTATCAGTACTTACCTGTCAAATGATCAGATGCCTTAGCTTTGTGTTTTATGTTAAATTTTTATTTTTGTCAACTTGTATTTTAAGCTGCAAATCAAGAAGCTTTCAAGATAGTTTTATTTAATTTTAGGCACAACATACCTTCATTTCTTTTTTATGTTTTTATAGTAATTTACCACAACATAAAATTGCTTTGCATTAAACTACACTCATGAATCAAGATTCCTTTCCAGTAACAAGATCCATTTAAGGACTGAGTTTACCTACAGATCAACTATTTTGTGTCAGTTTCAGTAATTATTGTTGAGTAAGAACTGGTACAATTTCATAATTAATTATTTCAACACATAAATGATTTAGCTAAATAGAATGCAAATGTTAATTCAACTTATGCTGGCCAAAAAACTTAGTAGAGATGACAGTTGAGGGTCTGTCGTATCCCAGATATGTGTGTTTACTGAGGGGGGGAGGAGGTTTAGTTAATGTTCTTCTAGATTGTAACAGTAGTTCTTAAAATGAGCTCTATTCATTAGGAAATAATCCAGGGCTGCTTTAGTTCTCCATCTAGGAAGAAAAGTAATCTCTAATGAACGAAGTCCCAAGGTGCCTCAACTCTAGGTATGTTTTTAAAGATACATATTTTTATATCTGTTTACATATATATATAAATAAATAAAATCTTCAAGGATGTATTCTTTTTGCTTATAAAGTTGTCTAGAAAGGTTGGTACATTAAAAAGAGATCCATTCACTTGATGATAGCTGTAAATAATATATCTGTAATAGCATTTGCTTTAAACAACATTGTTGAGCTTATTTTAGTTGACGTCAATGTGGAAGATATTTATACTATGTTCAATAGGTGTCCATTAGTTTTTTGCTTTGTCACATAGCTATACATAATGAGAATAGCATGAAGTTGTTTCAGGGGAGTGTCAGGTTGGATATCAGGTTCTGTAGGGATGCAACAAGAAAGACTAAGGCCCTCTTGGAATTAGATCTTGCAAAGGAGGTAAAGTATAAAAAGAAAGGATTTTTAAAGTATTTCAAAAATAAAAGGAAGACAAGGGAAAATGTGGGTCCCCTACTAAATGAGGTGGGTGCCCTGGTAACAGGAGATGCTGAATATCTTCTTTGCTGAAGTCTTCAATGTTCAGGATTCCCAGACCCTGGAGGTAAGAAGGAGAGTCTGGGGGAAGAAGGAATTCTTTTTGGTTGTGGAGGATCTGGTCGGAGAGCATCTAGCTAAAATCAATACACACAAATCCATGGGACCTTATGGTCTGAATCCATGTCTGCTGAAGGAGCTGGCAGAGGTGACTGCTGAACTGCTCTCTATCATCTTTGTAAGGTCTTGGTAAATGGGAGTGGTGCCTGAAGTTTGGAGAATAGCTAATGTCACGTCAGTCTTCAAAAAGGGCAAGATGGAGGATCTGAGAAACTACAGGACAATCAGCCTCATTTCTGTACCCGGAAAGGTGTTCGAGAAACTTGTTCTGGATATTCTCTCCAGGCAATTGGAAGAGAGGAAGATTATCAGAAGTTATAAACACTGACTGACCAAGGGGAAATCATGCTGAACCAACCTGATAAGCTTCTGTGATGTCATCACTGGCTGGGTAGGTGGGAAGAGAGAAATGGGTGTTGTCTGCCTTGACTTCAGCTGGCATTTGACACCATCTTCTACAACATCCTTGTTGTGAAAGTGTGGGATAGATGAGTGGATGGTAAGGTGGATTGAGAATTTTCTGGCTGGCAGAGCTCAGAGGATTGTCATCAGTGGCACAGTCAGTGACCTGTAAAAAGCAACATTCACCAGGGCTTAATACTGGGGATCTTCATCTTAATCAATAACCCGAATGAAGGGTGGCCTCAGCAAGTCTGCAATGATACAAAGCTGGGAGGAGTAGCTGACACAATGGAAGGCTGTGCTAGCATTCAGTGAGACCTGGACAGACTGGAGAGGTGGAAAGGGAGGAATCTGAAGGGGTTTCACAAGAGCAAGTGTAGAGTCTTCCACCTGGGAAGAAATAAATGCATGTATCAGTACTTGTAGGGGATGACCTGTTGGAGGGGTGCTCAGTGGAGAAGGACCTGGGTGTTCTGGTGGAGAGCAGGTTGGCAGTGTGCCAGGAAGCCCACTGGTACCCTGAGGTGCATTAAAAGGAATGTGGCCAGCATGTCGAGGGAGGTGATCTTCTCCCTATACTCTGCCCTGGTGAGGCCAAATTTAGTATACTTTGTCCAGTGTTGGCCTTCCCAGTTCTAAAAAGATGAGGATCTCCTGGAATCAGTCCAGCAGAGGGCCACAAAGATGATCAAAGTTATGGAGCAGCTCTACACCCTTGTGAGGAAAGACTAAGAAAGACTAAGACTGGAAAAAAAAAAAAAAAAAAAAAAAAAAAAAGAGCAAATATTTTTTGTCTCTTCATTTTTTGTCTCTTCATTCTTATGCCATTCCTTGACTCTCCATTCTGAGACCCAAGGTCCAGACTCTAAAATCCATAATTTACTGTCTGGCCTGAAGTTGAATCCAAATCACCCAAATCACCCAAATGAAGATTCCTAGAGCAGGAACACTAAGGCCATATGTCATGATCATCTGCTCAGTCTGCTTTTTTTCTGTTCCTTGTTGTAGAACTTTGGAACAGGCTGAATATATGTTCTGTCAGCAGTCACATCTAATAACATCAGAAGATAGTTTTCAAAGGGCAGTATTGACAACAGAAAACGATCCTGCTGCTAGAATTCTTGCTGCCTGTAGTACAGCTAAGCTAAAAATTGCGTCTCCTTGAGACAATTAAAACATAATCTTTAAGTTTTTCATTGACTTAAATATGAAAAGATTATGCATCTTTTACTCACTGTGAATATGTGACAGTAGACAAGTTTCCTTTTAAAGGAAGTACTTTTAAAAAGAAGTCTAAAATATGAAAATTTTCAGTTCAGTCTTATTCTTTAACCTCTGAGAAACTGCCAATTTCTGTCTTGTGAATGTATACTGTTTGCTTATGAAATATTGGCAAAGATCAAGGATTGACATCTCTGCAAATCCTGCTTAATACTGAAGGATGACATTTCCATTCCATTTTTTCAAATTGGCCCCTTTGATGGCTACAAGAATTTCTTGGTAGGAGAAGAAAATTGCTTTAGAATATGTCTCGATTGGGCTAACCTTCCTGCTATCAGAGGAGTAACTAGAGCTCCCCTATCACATCAAGTGGTTAATAAAACATATATCTGTCAAAAGAACTGATGCCAAAGCTGTTAAATACCAAGTTATAAAAACTTTAGGAAGTCCTCAAAAATCAACCAATCTTTTGTCACTTCACTGTAGAAGAGATTTCTGAAGTAAATGACAATTAGTTATATTGAATGTTCTTGAGCCTAACTCAGCTGTGTTTTTTTTTTCCCCTAGCATTGTTTAACTTCAGCTAAACATACTAAGTTAACATTTGCCTGCAATTACCATGAATCCATACTGAGACACTCACTCTCTAAAGAGAATTTGAATGACTACAGCAACATCATGGATTAAAATGTCTTGTTTTCATTAGTCTTAGTAATGACTTTCACTGTTGGCATCCCATGACTGGAAACCAGCTCTAGTAGTATCGGCTCTACCGTTGTGTTTTCTGTCTCATAGCTTTCTTAGAAGCTTGAATAACATTTTCTATGAAAACAAACAAACAAACAAAGGCAAGGTGTTAAATTTTAAAAGGAAGAAGAAAAAGAAATTCTCAATGGTCTACATGTATGCCAGCATTTTTCAGAAGCAAGCCTTCATTCTTCAACCACATTAATTGATTTGAAGGTCATCAATATCCCCTGCTCTGATTAGCTAATAAATCAGCAAAGCTAAATTCCAAATAATAATTGACAATTACCTTAAGTAAGATAGAAACTAGGGTTTAAAGAAAAAGATATCTGGTCAAATTGACTTTTTATAAACTACAGATTGTGCATGACTTGGATTTTTCAGTTTACTAGTTGTAGGAAACAGTAGGTAAATCACAACAAATCTATACATAATTTCAAGTTGTAAATAATATTTTAAAGATGATGAGTTTCTCAGATACTGATAGACAAGCTGGACAAGTACCACAGAGAGGTATCACTCTTCATTTCTGAGCAGCAGTTTCAACACAGCTATCACACACTGAGACATTTCTTAATAACAAGTGGTGACAAGACCTCAATTTGGCCTGATTATTGAAGTGGAACTATCTGTACCTTTTTCTTAAAGTGAGAGTGCTGGAAACCACCAAAGACTTTCCAATTATTACAGCTCTGTTTTATTAGAGAACAAGGAACAATTTGAAACATTTGAAATACAGAGAAAACAAATTTGCTGGCTTAGGCATATTAAAAAAAAAAAGGTGGCATTTTCTTTTTTTCCCCAATCTCCAATCCCTGTCTTCTTCCAGTGCAGGATCTTTCCTCAATTCCTTATCTCAGTCTAGCAGTTTCCAATGATTTTTTTTTCTTATGTATCCTGAAGACAATTATATTGTTGCATTCTATCGTTTTGGATAAACTTTACTTCTGCTTGGCAGTAGATTTCCTCTTCTGCAGTCCAGAAGGCTTCCCCCAGCTGATCATTCTCAGTGGCTTCCAGGGATGGTTCCATCTTTATTACAGTAGTGCAGCTCTCATTGATATAGAATAAACAAAGGAGTAGGCAGCTTTTCTCTACAGTGATAAACATTACTTTTGAAAACAGAATGTACAGTCAATTATGATTGAGTCCATCACATATACAAGTCAACTCTGTCAGTGAAGCTTTCATGAAGTATATCGAGTCTTGAATCAGCTTATGCTCGCAGTGCAGTGCTTCTTGAAAGCAAGATTGGATGTAACTGTACTGATAAAAACCTGTATAAATTCAAATGGCTCAGAGGAGACACATCAAATCAGGCAGTGCATATCCAGTGACTGTGGACCTTATTTGTTAAATACTCATTCTGTGAAAATTGCAGATCTTTACATTAGTCTACATGATGAATATGTTTATTAATAGCTTTGGGGAAATAACTGCCTTGTTACTATATGTTTATCAAGTCATGATGGGTTCCTCTCCATTATCTTTAAAGGTAATTTATTACTTGAATTTCTGGGTGGACACCAATTAATATAAAATGATGAAAAATAATGGGAAACTCATTGTGTAGCTTGATCTGTCTTTAGCTCACAGATTCTAGACATACACATTGAAAAAACGTAAAATAATTCATTGAGTGTGCAAGGTGTTGTCTTGTGCTAAGAATCTAGGAATGTGATACAAGAATTCATGAAAAAAAACAACACTATAGATAAAGAACATAAAAATGGAAAAAAAAATCAAAAAAATTGAAATTACAATTATGCTATTATCTCATCAATGCATAAATGCTATTTCAAATATTAGTTATTTTTGTTGGAATGACTTTTTGAATATAGACCAAGCATGGTGATTTGTTAAAGAACTTTGGTGAAAGGTGCATGCAGTTATGAGGCCTTGAGTTGAGAAGCGATGGTATCAGGCTGCCCAGAGCAGCTAACCTCTGTTGTCAGTCTCATCAGGGATACCAAATACAGCATGAGCCTCTCACCCCTAGATGTCTCTCCAGGTCAGATTTGAGAAATGATGGGTGTAGAAAGTACAAAAATTTATATCTGACATGAAATTTTTTCATCTGTTTTACAGACAAATGTAATCGTCAACAACTATTAGATTAGATAGATAAAAAACTTTTGAAAAAGACACTGTGAGGATAATCTGTGATCTCAGCTTTTCAGAAAACATTGAGCTTCTTGGGCCCCCGTTTTTTTAATATACAGCATAACTGGTTGCACTTTATCTGTTAGAATTACTGATTTCAAGCCTAAATGAGAAGCATGTTTCAACTTCATTTTCTGAAAGAGGGAAATCTAACCTCATTACTCATTAAAATAATAATAAAAAAATGCTTCTGAGAACTGCAATTTTCATATTTTCTTTCTTTTCAGTGTGTGTATGAAGAATGTTCAGAATCCACAGTAGATCAGCAATTAAAAGAGTATAAGAATGCTTAATACTGTGAAGAGCTCGAATGCAGTCTTCGGTGAAAGAACTTGAAGAGAACTGAAAATCAGATGCTTTTCCAAATTATGTATGAGAGGAAAGAACAATCTGTATATTTTACTAAAAGTAACATCAACTGTTAGATGAGAAATAACGTTTAAGAAAAGCATTTGAATGTTAACGCCAAAGTAACTTGTCTATTACAAAACTTCAAATAATCGAGAAAATCTACTTCCCAAGTTTTTCTCATGCATCTTGTCACATGTTTTTCACTTGGAGTGGGGTTAAATACATAGTTCTACTGCATTAAGTAGGACTGAACTTACATACACGATTGATTTGTCTTTTAATATAGCAGTAATATTCAGAATTGCAGATGTAGAAAAATCTCCATATCTTACTTTTCACAAAGTTTAAAAAAAAAAAAGGGGGTTGTGGGATTCATACTGCTTGTGAACCTTGATATTTCAGCCCAAATTTCCAATCAATGGCATAATGGCAACAACTAGAGCCTTTAGGTCCCTATGTGAGAGTTGGCATTTAACTAATCTAGTCAGATGAGATCATTTAGATCAGTATAGTCAGAGCTATTATAGTTACTGAAAAAATGGATATAGAGTTGAAACAAGAGACACATCCATCATCAAGAGCTGTTTCTGAAGTAGAGCTTTGGATCTCATGAATATGTTACCGCTTTACATGGTAAACTTAACTGCTAAATAAAGAGTAAAGGGAATGGGAATAGAAATGAAATGTTTTTGTTTTGTTTTTTCAGTCAGTCTTCCTTGCAATTACCAGATAATTTCAGAGGAAAAGTAAAAAAAACTTCCTTCATTGGAAGCATAGGCTGATACTTTAAGGTTCTGTTAGCATTGTGCAGAATCAATTTTGTAGTTTCTGCAGTTCACTTTTCTGAATCTTCCTACTACTTTTCTGTGTGGGGGATATATGTGTTATGTCATTGTAGTCACAGGCTTTTTTTTTTGTTTTGTTTTTTAAAGTAAAATTCTGGATTTCCATCTGTAGTTTGTTCCCTTAATGCAGCTGTGTTCATCATCAAGGCTACCATTTTCCATTGGTTTGGTAAAAACTGTACAATGTTTCGTGCATTTTTTTTCAAATGGATTTCCTAAAACATTATTAAAGACTAGAAATTGTGCAGTCTGTGTAAAAAAAACCAACAGTCAATCAGAAAACTTGTGTAGAAATGCTAACAGTTATAAGCAAACAGATATAAGCGAATGGCTGCAGGTAATAAACTGCAAAATCTGAAATTTTTAGGAAGGCATGCAAAGGTTACAAATGGAACAGCTGTTTTCTGAGCATCTTGTGTAATGGTGAATAAAAATTTTACAATGAATACTAGCTGGTTCAGTTTTTGTTCATATTATAAACAATTAAATAATAATAATAATAAAGCACTACTTGAATTTGACCAGTTTCCCTAAGGAAATTCAAATGTCTGTTTCAGTCACCTATGTTTGTGTGGGTTTTCATTTCTCTTCCTTCCTTCCTTCCTTCCTTCCTTCCTTCCTTCCTTCCTTCCTTCCTTCCTTCCTTCCTTCCTTCCTTCCTTCCTTCCTTCCTTCCTTCCTTCCTTCCTTCCTTTCTTTCTTCCTGAAATAGTCACAAGGAAATTCTGACAAGTATCAGATAATCTTGAGTGTTATTAATTAAAATTTATAGTATTCTTATTTCTATGGTTACTCTCTCCACTTTCTCTACAATATCCCATGTTAAAGATGTATATCTTTTTAGAAGCTTGTTATCTAGAATGCACTGTGATATTGTATTACACTTCATTCTTTCTACTAAACACATGAGGAAGAGTATTAACTAAAAAAGAATATGAATATGAAGTTCAGATTTTTCAAACCAGATGTTTGCAAAGTCAAATAGGATCTTTCAGTATAGCCCTATATTCTTTACTTCTCATTCAAGGTCAAACAGTATTTGACACACTGATATTGTATTTTGTTTCTTTGAGGCAATAATTACTCTACTGTCCTCTGTGGCTCTGAAAAACATTATATTCCAAAAGTTAATGGACTACATGTTGATTATGATTCTGGGTTAGTAATGACCATGATGCCTAGAAGAATTAACTTCAAATGAAATTCTTCTTTACCTGTTTTAACATGCCAGTCGGAGGTCATATTTTTCACTTCTGAATGATAGACCTAGACTGCTTTTGGCTTTTGTTCCCTGTTGAGAATAGGACACAATCCCTTTCTCATTTGTATACTTTTTTATTAGCTGCTGTGAAACAATTTTTGGTTAATATTGCTTTACCTGTGATCTGCAAAGTTACAATTCCCCTGGTTTTTGTTTTGTTTTGTTTTTTAATAATAGAAACTAGAAAAATATTTAATGTAATTGATATTTCACAAAGTCAAAATAGCAGTGTTTGTATTAAGATTTGCAAATGGAATGGTAGCAATTAAAAAACCAAAACTGCGAAAGCAGACCAAACAAAATCAAGCGAAATGTTTTTACAGGAAGGTGCATCTCATTTGTAATTCTTACCCACTGCCTTCTCAGCACAACACAGAAATCAATGGTCTGTGAATTTTCTTCTACCCAAAAGTTAAGGATACCATAGTTCATGATCCTTTCTGTGGTAAGAATATTAGACCATCATGATTTGCCTTATACTGTAAATATTTATCAATTTAATGCTATTGCAATTTAAAAGTTCTATATAAAAGACAGGAAATGAATGTGCATAGCTTGAGCATCAAGAAGGTCAGTAGTTAATATCTTCCCTGATTTACAGATGAGGAAATAGAGGTATTGGAACCTTGCCCAAGTTACAGTCAGATTCAAAGATCCCGCTGGGCGATAGAGTTGATAATTTGTACATATCTACAAAGCAGACTCAATGCACACATTAAATATCCATTTGAAAAGCCATCGTATTTGACAAAGTAGAGCTTTCATCTTTCTCTTCTTCCAGCTGTTGGATTGATATAGTCAGAGGTGCAGGCGCCAAGAAACAGCATCTGTCACAAAGTTAGTTGTGTGACACATATGTAATAACAGCTATTCTGGAATTGTTCCCTAAGTGATAGCTTTTTGTCTGACTGCTTCCCAACAGACATGATGGTGAGTAGCTTGGGTTAGTTTGTTTTTACTTTTATTTGGCTGGCTGGCAAGTTGATTTGTTGCTGTTTTGTTTGTTTCTTTGCCTTTTAAAATATTTGTTTAAACTGACAAGCTTTGAGAAGCAATAAAGTGAACATGATAGCAGAAAACTCGGTTGGAATTCTTGGATTTGGGGCAATTTTAGTTCCATCTTTAACATTATTTTAACACACTGCTTCCTATATTTTATCATGAAGAAATGATAAAAGGCAGCTAGCAATCATCCCTCCTTCTTTCATTTCTCTCTTTTTTTCCTTCTACTTTATCTACCGTTTCAAAACGATGTATAATAAAAAGATTACTAAGGTTGATAGATGAGTTTTTAAGCTAGTGAAAAATAATGAAATTCCTTTTTACTATAAAACATGCAGAAAAAATGTTTAAATAATTCAGTTAATTTAATTGAGATCTAAATAATTAATAAGCTCTTGTTATTCACCTTTAAATGCATTTCTACTACTGCAGAATTTATAGAATAAATTTTCTACTCTCATCTTTATTTTTTTTTCCCCCTCTCCTTATTTATTTGGATTCTTTTAATTGAAAGACAAGCCCTTCAAAAATAAATTATGGGGTCTTTAATAAATAAGAAAGATAGTTAGATATTTAAATGTGTAAATCTCAGTGGTCTGACATCTGTTGTGTCATTTTATTTGTGACATCAAGTCTGTCTGTTTGGAATTTCATATTTCCAAACAGAAGGGAATGTAAGAGTTCTAATTCAATGCATCAATCACAGAAAATGAACATAACCTAATGTCATTGCTGAATCAGGCCATCAATTTATTGCTTTGTAAAAGCAATCAGCAAGCTATCAAGCAATAAAGTGTATGAGATAAGTGCTTCTTCTGAGACAGCAGAGCCATTGACAATGATATACTGATGGAGAACAGCAACTATTTTCCAGTGTAGTATGGCTATTACTTGTTAAAAGCTCTGAACTGTTCAACAGTTGTGAAATATGTTTCTTATTATTATGGACCAATCTATTTTGTTTAATAGTCTTGTATGCCACTTAGATTTGTTGTCTTGTTTAATGAGGTTATATTTGCTCTCTCTGCCACCTTTTTTTTTTTTTTTTTTTTTTTTTTTTAAGTTGAGGAAAGTATGACTTGAGAACTGTTTTCATTCAATTTTCTGAGGAAAAATTAATACCTGGACAATGTTTGTTTCATTGGTTTATGATGGAAAGTGCTACATAGCAAATGCAGAGCTGTTCAAATCTTGTTGTGTTATGAGAACAAAGATTTTAACACCATGCTAACAAGATACAAATAAGTATTTCATAGATATCTGAAGTATTTTTTTTCTTTATTTCCATCTATTTTTTGCTCTTGATAAGAGACAACAGTAAAAGACTATGGCAACATAGGATCATAGAATCATAGAATCACCAAGTTTGGAAAAGACCTAAAAGATCATCCAGTCCAACCGTTCACCTATTCCCAATAGCTCCCACTAAACCATGTCCCTCAACACAACATCCAGCCTTTCCTTGAACACCCCCAGGGTTGGCGACTCCACCACTTTCCTGGGCAGTCCATTCCAGTGCCTGACCACCCTTTCTGAAAAGTAATACTTCCTAATGTCCAGCCTGAATCTCCCCTGCCGTAGCTTGAAACCATTCCCTCTGGTCCTATCACTAATGACACGAGAGAAGAGGCCAACCCCCAGCTCACTACAACCTCCCTTCAGGAAGTTATAGAGAGCAATGAGAGCACTGAGAGCAATAGAATCTGATCACTCGGTTGGTGTTGATGAGGTGGTGTTATGTTGCTACAGTGGACCCTGCAACTGTTATCTGCTCTGGGCAGGATGTCTGTAGCTAGCAGTCACATCTATTGTAAGTGCAGGGAAAGGATGCTGTAGCTTCAGGAACAATGAACTAATAGAAATAAAAACAAATATTTATTGCTCTGAAGGATTGTTCTGATATTTTGCACCACATAGTTAAATTTACTTGCCTCTGCTATTAGAAGGTCTGATGAAATTTCTGGTACAATTTTTAATCACAACCTATCTCATTGCATTAAGATGAGCTGGTAGAGGTTTTCTTTCTTAATGATTAATAATAAGAAAAAAACCTCAATTTTTTCTATGTTTGCTTACCTTTGAATCCTCAGAATACTCCTAAAATGGTTGCATTTCTTATTTGCTTAAATACATAATTTCAGAATTCAGTATACTCATGAATTCAGTGTTTCTTTTGGTAGAATTTATTGTTGAATAATTTTCTAGAAAGAGAAATTAAGTTTGTCAATAATTATAAACTAAGGATTTCTTTTTTTTTTTTTTAATAATAATTAATCAATACATGGGTCATTTTAAAAAAACAACTTTTTTTTTTTTTTAATTTAAATTTTATTTTAAATGTGGCTGGCAGAATCATCATGCTGTTCAACAAGGAAACAAGTGCAAGTAAAATCCTGCTCCTGAGAAGGAACAACCTTGGGCACCAGAACTTGCCAATGGTCACCCATATGAAAATCTGCTTTGCCGAAGTGAAACTGGGGATCCTAGTGGACAAACACCAGTAATGTGCACTTGCTGCAAAGATGATAAATAGTACCTTGGATTACATTAGGCAAATTATTTCCTGCAGGTCAAGAGAAGTGGTATTTCCGCTCTTTTTGTGAGAACTGGTGGGACCCCCAGTACTGTGCCCAATTCTGTGCTCCCCAGTATGAGAAAGATATGGGCCTGCTGGAGAAATTTTACTGAAAGGTCATGAAGATGATTAATGAACTCATGATGGTCAGAAGAAAACAGTGTGAAAGCTTGTGGGTCAAGAAGTTTATTAAGAGAAACAAAGTTACATGTACGAGCTGAGAAATCCATTCACTACTTTCTATTGGCAGGCAGACGTTCAGCCATTTCCAGGATAAAAGGTCTTCATCATTTGTTATAGTTACTTGGGAAATCACTATAACTACAAATGTATCTCCTTCTTCATTCATTTTGCCAGCTTTTACTGCTTAACACAGCCTTGTATGGTTTGGAGTATCCATTTGGCCACTTTGATTTGCTGTCACTGCTGTTTCCCATCATGTACAGTCATGGCCTGCTAACTGGCAGGTCACGAGGGGCATATCATGATACAATCACTGTTCAACAGTAACTAAAACATCAGTGTACTATTAATGCTGTTTTCCTCTCAGATCCAAAACATACTGTCGTGTGAGCTACTACAAAAAAATAATAACTATACCCCAGCCAAAACTAGTACAGCTGTTAATTCCTAAATTAATACTGTCAGTGTTTGGAATTATTTGTGTTTTCCATGGAGGAGACAACTCTTTGGAATCTCCTTGTCTTCTCCATGAAAGAGAACCATTTTAGTACTCTGCTGACTGGTGTGTCAGTGTTTACTTATTTGGTGGATTTTTATTGCTATTCCTGCTGTTTTTTGTTTTTGTTTTTTGGTTTGGTTTTTGTTTGTTTTTTTGATTGTTTTTTTTGTTTGTTTGTTTGTTTTTTGTTTGTTTGTTTGTTTCCCTCTGTTTATTCAGGAAATGAAGTTTATAATTAATAAGAGAAAATGAATATGTTGCTTGCAAAGTAAATGCTGCTAAACTCTAAGAAGGAATGATTTATTCCTGGTTATTTTTTGTTTAGTTGGTTGGTTGGTTTGGTTTGGTTGTTTGATTGGTAAGCTAGTTTTTCTTTTTTCTTTTGTTAAATTTAATGATCACTTCTTGCTTTAAATCTTCACAATGATATCTACAATAAATGCTTTAAAAGACTTTATTTCTCTTAAGTATCTTTAAAACAAATTGACATTCCCACCAAGTCAAATTAAAGAATGACTGAAATAGAATATAGATAAGATTATCCTGTGTCCAGAACATCTGCACTTATTAAAAATGGCAAAACCTATTACTACATAGGAAAGCTTAAATTAATAAACTTTAATTTTTTTTTGAGTAAGTTTTAATTTGTTACACAATGGATTCATGTTTTTTACAGAGACTAAATGAATCCACTACTAGACATCCGTAAGATGAACTAACATTAGTTCTTCTAACATTAAGAAGAACTTAATGAGTGGAGAATTCTTCCAGACTGTGCAATGATGCATTACAAATTGTACATTTTTACAAACAAGAGATACAGAAGAGTTTGTGAAGTTTCATTCACATCATAATTTTGGGAAGTAAACAGTGGGAAATTGTATCCAGATTGAGGTTTATTAATGAATGAATACAAGAAAAACTTCATTTATGAATATCTTCATATTCCTCAATGACAAAAGAACAGAAAATACAATTTGTTGTCACAAATGCATTCCTTTGTGTTAGTCATGATACTAATGTGTGGTTTATATGTCTGATCAACAGAAGTTTATAAAGAATACACACTTGGCTCACAGCTTTGCCACTTCTTAATTTTTAGGTTACATCCTTCTGTGCTGTAAACTCTGGAGGTTTCTGGTTTTATTCACTATGCTCCAGCCTACAGAACAGTCTTTTCAAGAACACCTGAATATATGCTTCAAATTTATATGGTGCAATTGTATACTGCAGCTGCAGCTTTGACCTGTTTTCTTGGGAAAGTCTTTTATTCCTGCCTATTTAACTTCTCAACTTTGCAATAAAATAGCAGGAATATTAGATTATGCAGTTCTTCCAATTTTAGCAAAGGGAGTTTATTGCTGACAGATGATGAGGTCTTCACTCTGTGAAATGACTTTCTTGGAAACAAGCATTCTGCAGAAAAAGGTTTCCACTTTATCTCTCTGTAAACCTGGTCTTATGAATGTCAGAAAGCCCATACTGATGCCAGTTAGGGGGCTCACTGAAATATAGGCTGTGAAAAATAGTGGTTGAAAATGATGGATGATTATACCTCAGAGCAAAACAGCAGATTGAGCACTTACGGTTTATTTCAGAGGTTGTTTCCTTCTTTCCTTTTTTCCTTCTTTCCTTTTTTTCCTTCTTTCCTTTCATCTTTCTTTCTTTCCTTCTTTCCTTTCATCTTTCTTTCTTTCTTTCTTTCTTTCTTTCTTTCTTTCTTTCTTTCTTTCTTTCTTTCTTTCTTTCTTTCTTTCTTTCTTTCTTTCTTTCTTTCTTTCTTTCTTTCTTTCTTTCTTTCTTTCTTTCTTTCTTTCTTTCTTTCTTTCTTTCTTTCTTTCTTTTTAATGATAATACCATTAATCTAACGCAATGATATTTTCTCCTCCTCAGTCATATGAAATCTCTCTGCTCTGTCTTTATTATCAGTGTAAGAACATCATCCATACAATCCTTGGAGGTCATAGAACTCCTGTACATTGAGGATAAATTTAGAATATGTATATATATATATATTTTTTTCCCCAGTCTCACTTGAAATTACTCAATACTTCTAGATTTCTATGGCTATTATATCAGTATTAATAAAAATTAAATCTATGCATTTATATCAGTAGACCAGCTAATGCAAAGAGGTTAAGGCTATTAAACAGGCTTTTTTTTTTTTTTTTTTTTTTTTAAATATCCAGGGTTTATAGACCATAAATGTCACTAAAAGCAAACAAGAAGGCATGAAATGTTCTCAATCCTACTGAAGTAATCTAGAGCTCATGGAACTTATGGGTTTATTTGAAAGCACTCTGAAAAAATTCCATGCATTCCCTAGGAGATGCCAGTCTAGTCTGAATATTTCTCCAAAAATTGTTATGCTTATTACACTTTCTAAATATTTCAAGAGAGTATTTTGTCACACCATACATATACATCTATAGCTGCTATCTAAAATCACATAGGCAAGTTTGTAACTTGGTGTATTAATGCAGATTGGAAATATGCCATAGAGAACCTTTTGTTAAAGAGTGATTCACTTCCTATAGAAGTGGATGCTCCTCAGAATAATCTTGATATCCTCCTTAGCAAAGCAAAACGGTTTATTCAGTACCAAATGCCCTACTTTTACACTCAATACATCCGCAAGTGGTTCAAGAAACCTTTAAATATCCATTTTCTTCTCTGTAGAAAACTATTATTCTGTGAATAAGTCTAAAGAAGAAAGAATATGAGCCTATATGTACCTTTACTGCAAAAAAAAGGAGACTGTATCTGACACTGAGATTGCCGAGGAATTATTTGCTGGTAAAAATGCTCAGCAACGTAAATTTTGACTTTTTTCTCAACTTTTAGATGATCTCCATAGAGTGTATTTTGTTACACAAAGCATGCTAAATACAGTGCTTGTCAGCTGTATGAGCAGATGGTTTTTGCAATATTTTATAGATCTTGTGATTGTACTTTATGATTTTGACTCTATAGAGTCTTTTTTTTTTTTTTCCCTTCACTTGGAATTTTTTAAGAAATACGGCAGTGGTTACTGAACTCTCATATCATACATGCATTGTATGTGTTACTTTCATGTAAAATTTTTGAGGTTTGTAGACAGATAAACCATTTCAGAATGTAATTTATATTTTCAGTCAAGGTAAAGTACCTTGTTGTATAACAGCAGACTTAAGTGATTTAGAAAAATGTAAAATGATGCCACAGCTGTCACATCTCTAAACAGCTTATACGTCTCATGATAAATGACTGCTACTATATTTACAGTCAAAATAATTATGCGCTTGAGAAAATGGCCTGTGGTAAACAAACTTCTTTGGCATAAGGAGAAAAGCAGACGTCTAGTTAGAAAATTAAAATTTCATAATTCCTAGTATGCTAGATAGTCACAGTTCTGTCTTCAGCATTTCACTAGATTATAATGTACTTACCCTGAGATAGTTTTTTTCATAGACTTATGAGTTAGCACTTTTTTTCCTGGGAAGATGAAGACAAGTTCAGAGAAGAGGGAAAATAATTTTTCATCTTTTAATATACATGCTGATGATTCTCTTGCCACTGAAATGTCTTCATCTCCCATTTAGTATATATTTTACTAAATCATGTGTAGAACTAAACCAGAAAAACATTAAAAACTATTATAGTTTCTAGATTTGTGTACACAGTTAATGTTTCTTGAGAGTGCCTCTGTGATAAATTGTTAAAAGCGGTATTTTTGCTGTTTTTCTCCATCATTTCCTGCTCAAAATAACTGTTTTTTAATAGCTAACAATTAAGAACCTAAGTAACAAATTATGAGCTTAGGATTGATAGAGACAGGTAAATTAAGATTAGGAAATGCATTGGTAAGTTTACTTTATTCGCTGGAGGTCTAATAGGTAGACACAGTCCTAGTAGTTACAGCTGGTTTGTAACATTTCCAAAGTAATTATTTCTCTGAAATAAGTGTGCAGAAGTGAAATCTGTGGTACTGCAAGGTCTTTCTTCATTAATGTACTTAATTGTACAAGAATTTCTTATCTGTTCACAAGATTGATTTGAAGATCAGCTAGTGCTCAAACACTCTGCTCAAGAAAGAAGAGAAGCCTTCACTTGAAACTGTTTGGAAAACCAACTGAAGTACAGCAAACTTTATGTGCAGGAGTTGTTAGAGGATAGGGTTACTTTTAATTTTTTTTAACTTCTTTTTCTTTCTTATTTTATTTCCTTGACAAAATGTAGTGACAAAGAATCTGCTAAAAGAGAACTGTGTCAGACAAAGGCATTGGTGAATATATAATTTCCCTCATAGGGGTCTGTACTGACCCAATCCTGAGAATAAAATTTTATAATTTGTTGGAAGACAACCCTCATTAATGGATACTTTTCTCTTCTTCATACATGCGTTTTATGCAAATTTTCTGATTCTCACTAGGTCTCGCAGGACTATGGTGTTGTCTCTGCTCTTCTTCCACTATGGTCTCACAAGTTGAGAGTGTAGAAATGAACAATTGTTTACTACAGACAGGAGCACTGGCTGATTTTATGCAACCTGAAGAGATGTTTCAGAGCTTTTATAGGAGATATAAGAGTATTTCTGTTGGAAAAGTGCTGTAGGGATTTGGGATGCTCAAATCCAGGTAAAGGGAATAAAAGAAATAACCCTGAGAGAAAATTTGATGATACTTGAAAGAACTAAATAAGACACCACAGAAAACTCTCCTCTATAAAAAAAAATACTTTACAACCGGTAAATTTCTTTCAACTCTAAATTGATCCTTTATTACGTGCAGATGAAATCCTAATCATTCATTTATTGAAGGCAAATAACGTCTAGTACTAAAATACTGAATAGCAACTGTAAAAATCAACAGTCAAGAGATTTCCATCTGATATGAAGATGTATCTATCACAGAATTTCCTGGAGGTTCTCTTCCTTATGTTTTTTGTTTGTTTGCTATTATTCTTTTTTTCTTTTTTCTTTTTTTTTTTTTTTTTTTTTTTCAGATAACCATCACTAAGCACAAAGAACATAAGCTTTGCAAGGGTACTTTCTAGAAGTATATATTTTATTCATAGAATGCTCAAGAAATGGCAAATATGCAGAACTATTGCAAAGTATTCAGTGTCCACACCATTTCCAAAAATTAGTGCAGGAAGACCAGCATTATTCCAGATGCAATCATGAACATTTGGATTTTTCTTCAGCTTAATCTAATGACTTGCAGCATCAGTAAAACTGCTCTATCAGGTAAAGCATGAGGCAGTTTCATAACTCCAATTACATATGCAGTGCAAAGGCTTACTCTTTGCTTAATTAAAATTAACTGAGATTTAAGCCCTGATGATATCAAAATAGTTCCTTGATATGCTTCTTTTCTTGAAGCCATAATACCATTTTTGCCATGTTTTCACTATCTGCAGACTCTAAGATTAAAGTACATGCCGAGTTGTAGGATTGAGAATTATTTCAAAATGCAGACTAAATAAGAAGTGTATCTAGGATCTCTTTCCCTTGCTGAAATGTTAAAGTTATCATAAAACTATATATTGTGTTACATTTAAAACTACTTCTGTAAATCAGTTCTGGGTGTAATGCCTTTTAGATTTCAATCTCCATGTCTATGTGCTAGCGTGTTACTCTGACATTGAACTATTGGGGTGATTGGTGGGACAACAGATCCCATTTCACCAGATGGCACCATTTTTTAAGTCAGTTCTCACCGACTTTCACTCAATTTCACAATGTTGATCAAATTTATTAGTGTTCAGAAGTTTTATTTTATTATATCTTTTGCTTTTCTTGCCCAGCAATGTCAGGAAAATTGCCACTTGTTCTGTGAAGGAATACTCTCACAACCTCTTTCTAAATTATTTCAGTCATACAACAAATTTTGGCCTCATTATCTCCAGATACTTAGTATAACTTTGCATAAAAACTTCTGCATAAAATTTTTGTAGCAAATTTGAAGAAAATAGGAAAAACATTGTGTCTCTACTGAACAGGTACATAAGTTTACTATAATGCAAATCAGTCTTGTTTTAGTATTTCTGAATTTGTTTCCATCTCTTTTTTTTTTTTTTGCTTCTTTTTTGTTTTGTTTTGTTTTATTAGATGCATTTATTTATTACAAGCATATTGAATGTCTAGTAATGTCTAGTAGAAATGAGAGTGAATAAAGGAATTGGAAAGAGCTTCAAATTCATTTTAAAGCTTAATAACATAGTAAGAGAGTTTACTGACTATTAAATCGCAATTGAGACACTGTAAAAATGTAGCAATATTTTGTAGGTAAAAAGTAAATTGCTTTGAGAAACCACAGTAGTTATTTAAAAAAAAATGTAGGAAAATTTGAACTGGGAATTCAAATGAAGTTACTCTTTACTAACAGGCTGCAAATACAGAATCAAGAGTCTAATTTTGCAATAAAGACAGCACCATTCAGCTAAACCCTAAAATCTCCAAACTAACAGTCTGTTTTAACAAAGGAGTATTTTCTGATATCAAGATCTGTTACTTTTAGCTGTAAAACAAAAATGGTTATATTTGCTGAACCTGACCTCAAATAATTATATTGATTTTAAAATACTGAAACCTATTCAAAACTTCCCCTGTGATTAGCTTTGTGTATAGACATAGAAATACACAATAAAGGAATTACATTGTGTAAGGAATTATCATCGTCAGCTGATGATATTCACAGTAGATAATATTCATGTTTTTAACCTGCATATTGTAAATAATCATTAATAGTTAATTTTAGGTATGATAATTCCTGAAGTATTTAAAGTAAATAAATAAATGAAAACAGGAAAAGAAAAAACATGCATGGAAGCCATTTAAAAGTTATGATTGCCTAATGCCTTTTTTTTTGTGTGTGTGGGGGGGGGGGGGGAGGGAATTGTGTTATTGTAACAGAAATAAACCAGTGAGTTTTTACAAGCCAAATAATTTCTGGAAATGAAAGGCTAGTAATATTTCCTTTAAAGTGTCTTTTCTACATAGGGACCATTTAGGATTGTGTAGATAAGTTTGGGGATTGCAGAAGACCACAACAAGATAGGTGGTGCAGTCACTATTCTGTAAGGAATAGATATCATCCAGAGGGACTTTGTGATCTTGAAAATTGCCTTGAGAATTGGGCACATGTGAACCTCATGAAGTTCAGCAAGTCCAATTGTATAATCCTGCACCTGAGCTGAGGTAAGGGACTATCCTAAACACAAATAAAGATTGCGCAGAGAATGGATTAGGAGAAGTCATATGGAGAATTACTGGGCAATGTTGGTTGATGAAAATTCAGCATGAAGTGTCAGTCCATGCTTGCAGCCCAGAAAGTCAGTCATTCTGGGCTTCATCGTAAGAATTCTGATGTGGTCAAACGAATCAGTCTAATGGAGGAGATTCTTCTTCTCTAGTTCATTTTCATGGGAGCCCACCTCATCTCAGTACTCAGATCAGCTGAGTAGATCAGCTCTTTGGCCATCAACATATGAAGAACATGGATTTGTTAGATCAAGTCTAGAAGAGGGTCATGAGGATGATGAGAAGGCTGAAGAAATTCTCCTATGAATACAGGCTGACAGAGCTGTGTAATATGGGGAAGATAAGACTACAGGAAAACATTCCGGTGACCTTCTAGTAAGTAAAGGCAGCCCATAAGAAAGCTAGAGAGGGCCTTTGTATCAGAGAGTATAGTGACAGAACAAAAGGTAACGCATCTAAACTGAAAGAGGGTAGATTTAGAAAAGATTTCAGGAAGAAAATTTTTACTGACAGTGATGAGGTTTGGAGAAGTGGCTGTAGACAGTTGGATGGGCTTTTGGTCAAGTGGGTTTTTGATCTAGTGGAAGGGGTCCATGTTTATGGCATGGGGGTTAGAACTAGATGGTTTTTAAGGTTCTTTTCAACCTAAAATATTCTACAAAAACAATGAAGTATAAACTAATGATATAAAATGGATGTTTATGTATTTCCAACAGTTAATATTGTTGATTTATCTTAATCTTTTCTTTTTGAAATATCATGTCCTTACAGCACTAGAAATGTTAATTGCATAGCCACAAGAGAAACAACAATCAAACTTCTTTTATACAAATTTGTATTGTTATTTCCTAAGTTATATAATGGCAAGTTAAAGTAATGAAAAACAGTCTAGTAAATTGCTCTGAGTCAACATCATCTGGCAGTAGAAGAAAAAGAAATGTTTCAGATTTGTCAATGACTGAAGCTTTCAAGTGGTTGTCCCCTTCTGTTCCATGGTCATGAGGCCCCATATGAAGTACTCTGTCCAGGCATGGGCTCCCTTCCCCAACACAAGAGGGACGTGGAGTTGTTGGAGCAGGTCCAGATGAGGACCACAAAGATGATTGGAGAGCTGGAGCATCTCTCCTATAAAGAAAGTTGAGGGAGTTGGCTTGTTTATCTTGGACTAGAGAAGGCTTCAGGGAGACTTCATTGCAGCCTTTCAGTGTTTAAAGAGAGCTTATAATAAGGAGGGAGCCAGACAGTTTACTTGGTCTGATAGTGACAGGAGAAGGGAATGGTTTTAAACTAAGAGAGCAGATTTAGATTAGATAACAGTGAAAACTTTCACTGAAAAAGTAGTGAGGCACTGAACAGGTTGCCCAGAGAAATTGCAAATGCCTCTTCCTGAAGTGTGCAAGGCCTGCTTGGATGAAGCTTCGGGCAACCTGAGACAGTGCATGATCAAGCAATGATGGCTTTTGAAATCTTCATTGTTTTTCCTCTCTTTACTCTTTAGGCTGAGGGAATCTGGCATACTCGAAAAATGCAGCCAGTACTATTTGAATTCCAGTGGTGCATGTTCTTGGATGCAGAACTAGTAAGTACATTAATAAATATATTAATTTGCAACAGCACTGGAATTTTAATCTACTTATTCTCTCTTTTTAGACATTTTACAAATATCCTAGACTGTTCTGGATTCATCTGGGATAGAAGTCTAGGACTTTTTTCCATCATAGTGACTGGCATGATGCTATGTTTTGACTTTGGGAGAACAGCGATAACACAGCAATATTTTAGTTGTTGCTGAGCAATGCTGCTAGAGCCAAGGGAATTTCAACTTTCTTGTACTGTCCTGCCAGTGAGAGGGGCCAAGGGAGCACAAAGAGGTGGGAGGATACAGAACCAGGACAGCTGACAAAAGCTACACAAAAGAATATTCTATAATACATGACATCCTGAAAATAAATAAATATATAAATTAAATTAAATTAAATTAAATTAAATTAAATTAAAATAAATTTAAAAAACTGGGGGGAGTGGACAGAGTGGCTGCTGCTGTTTTGGGACTGGCTGGGCATCAGTAGGTATGTGATGAGCATTGTTTTGTCATCACTTATTTTAAAAATAAATATTATTTAATCATAATCACTGTTATTATTCTCATTTTCTCTTCCCTTTCTGTAATAGTGAATAGTTTTTATCTCAACCCATAAATTCCACTTTATTGTTTTTTTCGCCAATTCTCATCCCCATCCCAGTGGGAGAGAGGACGTGAGCAAATGACTGCGTGGTACTGAGGTGCGCATCAGTGTAAACCACAACACAGAGGAAATGCTTTTACACTTCGCTGTCTGCAGTGCAAAAGTCTCAAAAGAGTGGAAGTAAAATGCAATATTTCTCATCACTGGAAATCCTTCAACTTTCCTTTATTAAGAAAAAAGTAACAGTATTAAGAGAGAAAAAAAGCCTTATGTAGGTTTTTCTGTTCTATTTGTATTACTGCAGCTGCGTTTGTTCTATTTCCTTAAATTAAATCCCTTTGATCTATCTTTGTATATCAGAGAAGTTCAAAGTCCAGTGAAGTTTTGATAAAGTTCAGTGAATGTAAAACTTTTTTGCCTCAGCCTTAACATGTTGTTTTTTTTTTTTGTTTCCCCTTATATATCAACAGTTTTCCAAACACAGCTTTAATTGATGAGTTTTCATAGCAATGAATACACTACACTCTAAATAGAAATCTTCTCGTATATTGGTCTTCTCAGTGAATGCAAACACTTGTTCCCTACAAGAATGTGTTTAACGTCTTTCCATTTGTTAGAATGCCCATTGTAGTTACCATGACCACTTTTACTGACTTACTCTAGTTCATCTTGTTATAAAGATGATTATAACTCTAGAGGATATTTGTTTATCAAACATTTAGAATCATAGAATCACCATGGTTCAAAAAGGCCTCCAAGATCATCCAGTCCAACTACCCCATGTATCACCAAAATTTCCCAGTAAATGGCCCTCAGTACAGCATCTGAATGTTTCTTGAACACCTCCAGGGACAGTGACTCTATCACATCCCTGGGCTGCCCATTCTAGCACCTGAACCACTTTCTCAGAGAAGTATTTCCTAACATCCAACCTGAATCTCCTCTGACACAACTTGAGATGTTCCCTCTAGTCCTACTGCTAGTTACACTGGAGAAGAGGTTGACACTCACTTCACCATAATCTCCCTTGTAGAGACTGATATGGAGTCCTCTGAATCTCCTCTTCTCCCTTGTAAATAATCCCAGTTCCCTCAGCAGCTCCTCATAAGATCTGTGTTCCAGACCCCTCACCATCTTTACTGATCTTCTCTGAACATACTGCAAGGCTGCAGTGTATTTCTTGTAGTGAGGGGCCCAAAAATGAACACAGTACTTGAGTTGTGGCCTCGCCAGGCCTGAGTACAGAGGGATGATCACCTCCCTATGTCTGCTGGCAACACAGTTTCTGATACAAGCCAGGATGCCACTGGCCTTCTTGGTCACCTGGACACACTGCTGGCTCATGTTCAGTCAAGCATCAACTGATATCCCCAGGTCCATTTCCTCTACACATCTTCCAACCACTCTGCCCCATGCCTGTAGCTTCGCCTGAGATTGTTGTGGCCAATGTGCAGGACTAAGCACTTGGTCTTGTTGAATTTCATCCCACTGGCCTTAGCCAAACTACTAAGCCTGTCTAGATGCCTCTATAGGGCCTTTCTTCTCCCAAGGGAGATCGACACTTCCTGTCAAATTGGTGTCATCTGCAAACTTACTAAGGGTACATTCAATCCCTCATTCAGGTCATCAATAAAGATATTGAAATTAACAGGATCCAGTACATACCTCTGGGGAGCCTCATTTACATCACAGGTCAAAGCATGCAAGCTGTAAAATTCCGCAGTCACCTGAGGTGTTTGTAGAATTATGCAAGTAGGAACCTACTGATTATGGTTGCAAAGGAAAGGAAAACATCACTTCTTCCATCTGGTCAAGTTTCTTCCACATAACATCAAAGTATTTAATGGAAATTGATATCACATTTCAATTTCAGATATTATTTTTAACATTATAATATATGAGGAAAACACAAAACTTGTACTTTCTGCTTGATCTCATTTTCTGTCACAAATGAATTAACATCCTGTTTTTTCCCCCTCTGCCTAAAAAAATATTTATCACTTAAGACCAGCCATGTGAACAAGTCACTAGAGTAAGAGTCCACTAAGTTCTTACTTGACTGTTTGCAAGTATTAGAAAAAAGTAATGAACTGACAAAATAGACTGTTGGAAGTTTCAGTAGAAATCTTCCTTAGAAGCAAATCCAAAAACAACCAACAAACAACAAAACACATAAAAACATTATTCACATATTGATGAAAACTGTTGGTGTCTGTTTACTCCAGCCCACTGTGAATCTTCCTAAGGCATCTACAAAAAGCCATAGACACAAATGCTGGAGAAGGGGAGCAAGTGCAGATTTTACAGCTTAAAAATTTTTCCTGACACCCAGCTTCCTAATCTCTTGCTAATATATCCTCATGCCTAGTCCTTGTCAAGGAAGAACTTAAAAACCAACCAACCAACCAACCAACAAACAAACAAAAACAAACAAAAAAAGTGTTCTTAAAGCATTTGCTCTTTCAGTTGTTCATTTTCTGTGTTTGATAGTAATGAGTTAAGTGACAAATGCAAGATGTTTTCTGAATGGTGTTCAGAGCCTTGGCATATGGTTTGGAGAACTATATTCACTGCTCATATTCACTGCTAATATAAATAAATTATTGCTTAGTGAGTTATAGGTATCTTTAGATTTCAGATGAGAAGATAAAAGTTTTTAGTTCTATTTTTAAACTTTGTGTTTTCTATGGTTCCATGAACTTTGTAATCATTTTCAGCTTGCTAACTTGATTAATCATGATTCATTTAACCAGGCAATTGTGATTGTAACAAACTTGTATTTATATATTTTCTGTAAACATGGAAAACAGTCTCCACTAATATTTATTCAAAATATTATTAGCATCCACACATCAAGACACTTCAGTAAACTGCCTCTTTCTTCATTTGTTGGGCTTTCAACTCAATTTGTGGGAAATGCTGTACTGTCTATTACCTGCTATGCAAGTTCTCACATAGTAGATACAAAAAGCAATTTCTTCTCCCAGTGTAGGATTTTTGGTTTTTGTTTTGTTTTGCTTGTTTTGTATACTGAATTTCACACTAGAGAAGAATTTTTTTTTTCTTTTTTTTTCTTTTCCCTTTTTTCTTTTTTGAGTCTTGTTCTCAAATCAGGAAAAAATTAGATGTTCTGGTTTAAATTGGCCAGGGAACTGCAGATGAAATATATACTTGTTTTATATGTCCACAAGCATGCACACTTGTGGATTTTCACAGCCAGAAATCAGAGGATATTTTCTACAAAATTCTATCTAGGCCACTGTTACAAATCAACAAATTTTGTTGGCTTTTTGCGCAAAATTATTCTACTGTTATCTTGTATGAGATAGGTGATTAAGATTTTATCTATGTGTATGAATGCAGGGAGGTTGTTCTGGCTTTGTCTTAGATTTTTAATTTTTTTTTTTTTAATTAACTATATTAGTATTTATTTGAGATTTCATGGCATAAGAGATTCAGAAACTTACTAAATCCTACCTTATCAGAAATAACAACAAGAAAAAAGCAGCTTGGGACTCCAAACACTTCCAGGAAGCACCTGTGAGGGGAAGAGGAAGATATGACATCCTGTGTAATGGACATTTTAATGGAAAATAGATGTTGCATCAGACAAGCCAGTAGTACAGTTTGAGCCTGGTTCCTTTTTTTAAACAAGGATACAAACAAACAACAACAATAAGATGGTGTGTATATACTGGAACTAATGTGTTGGAGATGTTTTCTCCTTTATTTACTCAGGAGTGTCTGAGGCCATGTCAACTCTGTAGAATATAAATTTTATTTCTACCACAAGTTTTGTAGGCTAAGCAAGATCAATTTTGAATATGTTCTCTTAATAATCAAAATGAATAATTTTCTGCTGAATTACAGGTTTCTTAGTCTAGAGAAGTTTTAGATTTTATGAAATTGTCACAGAATCACAGAATAGCCCAGGCGGGAAGAGACCTCCAGGATCATGAAATAATAATGAGATTGTTATAGTTTAATTATTTACATAAAGAACTATTATTATTGTTCTTTTAATCTCTTTCATCTTTTTGATGGCAGAGGGAAAGCTGTTCCTTTTTATAGAGGAAAAATAGTTTTACTTATAAGAACTTAATATATAGTTACTTCGCAACAGGCGAGTTGTATAACTTGCACTATTCAACTGTTCATGGAAAAGAAAAAAAAAAAGAGTTTAAAGCGATGGAAAACGTCCTGGTGAAGCAAAATCACTTTCAGCTCCACAACCAAATCTTCCCATGTAGATTACTTGTCTCAGATACTTTCTTATTCCACTGTACTCTCTCTGAAGACAAATTGGTGCCTTTTATTGTGTTAAAACTGGTATATGCTAGAGATCTCAGTCTCTCCTCGTTTATTTGTAGGAACTTGATCTTTATTAAACCAAGACACAACTGGTCTTCTTAAAGGCATTAAGACTTCAGCCCACATTATCTTTTTTTCAATGCATACCAGATTTTCCTGACCTGAGTTAAGCTAAGGTTTCCTGCCTTATTTGTACTAGTAAAAATTAGTCATGTACATTTAGACATGTTGGCTTGTTATCAGTTGCATCCATGTTGCTTTACCTAGACAGTTCACCAATTGTCCTTCACCTACACTTGCTGAAGGTTTAGTGTCACTTCAGTGAAACAATACTGCACCTGAGTAATCACATCAGGATCTATATTTTTCCTTCTGCACAGGAAGTTTTCCCTCTCATTTGAGAGAGGATCCTTAATTCCATGTTCCATTGGGATATTTTGTTCTGTTGTTGTCTATTTGGATGCATCCTTTTATTTCTGATACCAAATGTGTATTTCAAAATCATTCTATTTTTTTCTTCACTTAGGCTTTGATTGTGTAAGATACAAGTACTCCCTAAGATAATACAGTTCTGTAGCTGTAAATACAATACACCGAATGGACTCCTTGTTTTGAATTGATTGTCAGCCCTGCACTTTCATTTCTTGAAAAAAAAAATCCATGTTTATTTATTGTGGAATCTCACATAAATGAGTTATCTATTTCCTCTGTCTATTTTTTCACCTGCAACTTTTTCAAATCCAAACTGAAACTTCTCAAAATATGATACTCTATGAACCTATGTTCATAGAGTCTAAAATCTATATTTTAGGTTTGTGATTTGTCTGTATTTATTTTGTTTCAGCTTTTGTTTATTTAAAGGAAAATGCCAATTTGGGGACATGGTGTATTTTTTTTTTTAAGTTACCATGAATTTGTTTCAAAGAACAGTTCTGAAACTAAAATTTTGAATTTTTATAATTTCCTTGTATAGATTTTTCTACTGAATATAGCACCCTTCCCTCCCTCTTTTTCTACAATGTTCTTACCCTCAAGTCTTGAACTTACAGTGATGGATGAGGGGGGAAGTAATTGCAACCTTCTACATCCATCTACATTTTTTTTTCTCTGTCCAGTCCATGTGTATGTATGTCTGTGTGTATTTGACTTAACTGCTAATTTGAGTGGGCAAAGAAGTATCCAGAAGTGTCACTTGCTCATTTCTACACAGGACTAGAAGAGGTTTTGGGGATCCCTTTTCTTCTGCTAATGTAATTTATGATATCATAGAATAAAGAAACTATCCTGCACTAAGGATGATATCTAAGATGGGTCAATTTCTCTATTTTTATGGCTACTCAAAAGCTATCATTTTTCCAGTGTTCTTGCACACATCAGATTCCACATTTTTTAAAAATTGATCAAAGTCTGCACACAGACATTTTAATATATTAATAGAATTGTGTTGTTTTTTTCTACCTCATCATATATTCTTTAGCCACTTTCTGGTTCAGAGTAATTCTAATAGATTCATTATATCATTGCATTTTTACTGGCATTTTCCAGTTATAGAATCATAGAATTACCAAGGTTGGAAAGGACCTCCAAGAGCAATATAGCCCAACCATCCACCCACCACCAAGGTCTCCCCACTAAACCATATCTCTTAGTATCATATCTATACATTCATTGAACACCTTCAGGAATGATGACTCAACCACCTCCCTAGGCAGCACACTTCAGTGCTTGACAACATCTTTGGAGAAGAAATCTTTTTTAATACCCAACCTGAACTTCCCTTGGCTCAACTTGATGCCACTGTTGAGTCCAACTCCTGGGTTCAATCAGGACTACCACAAATTCAAACCCTACACATGAGAGCATTGTCTCAGTGCTTTTTGAATTCTGACAGCTTGGGGCTGGGATAACTGTCCTGGAGAGCCTGTTTCAGTGTCTGACTCTCAGTGAAGAACCTTTTCTTAATAACCTATCTTAACCCCTCCTGACTCAGCTTCATGCTGCTCCTTAAACACCAGACTTTTATTGTTAAGACTCTCATAGATTTTAAAATTTTAACCTAGACTCAAAAAGGTACAACTATTCTCTTTGTTGGAATGTCTAACACAAAGTATCTGATATGACAAACTTACAAGAAATGTCAGTTCTGGACACAGTGAATTGAAAAATGCTGTTGTGTTCACGGTACTACACTCTTCAAACAATGGATAGGACAACTCATGATTAAGAAAAAATCAGTAGTTCTGAAACAGAAATTTTTAATGTAAATGTAAAATAGTTAAGTTAGTCATCTGCATAATGACAGGATATTTGTTTCACATCTGACTATTTCACATCTTACTTCAAGACAGACAAAATACATTAAAATCACAGCTAGGTATAAACTCGCCCATTCATTTCAGATATGGAAAATTTAAAATTCAGTAAATGGTTCAGATCTCAAAAAGATCAGTATTAGATTTTTACCCTTTGTCAATACTTTAACAAGATGAAATTGTCATTGCTGTTTTATATTTAAAGGTATTTTTAGTTGATTTGTTAACATTGCCTGAAGAAAGGTAGAAAGGGTCACAAACATTAGTTCTTGAACAAAAGGTAATTCACCTAAAATTTTATATGAGTTGTCATAATGTGTAAGCAAATGTGCATTCACAGTCTATTCTACTGATAATTTTATTCAATTTACTCTAGATAAGTTAGATTGTATATTGCTTCCTACTCCCAACACTTATTTAACTTTTCTATAGCTGGAAGTATTTTCTCTTCTCTAATAAAGTAAATGAAGAATAAAACTGGAATTGCTCATCTAAGTGATTTAAGGTGGTTGTCTGACTGTCAAATTGGATACTCTTTTTGAAGGTTTCTCCCTGTTCAAAATAGAATAAGTTTTTCATTAAGTTGTAACGTTCCTGTAACAATCACAAGCGGACTGTCTTCCATTTTTATGTCTTATCATGACTGGTTATTAAATCAGTCTTGTCAATAAAATAATTTCTAGATGAATATTTAAATGCTGCATAAATGAGAGCTCAGCTTATAGATTAAACTTTGTGGAACATACCCTTTGCTTAGCAAGCAATGATGCTTATGCTAAGTGATTTTCTTCCTCACAGAAAATATGACTAATTCATAAGTAATCATTAAAATAACCACATTTCTGATAGTCTCTGCTTTGAAGTCAGTCTCACCATTTCAGTATATTTTCTTTTAATATTAAGTGTCTTTTGTCCTGGTGTTGATACAGCATGAGAGAAAAAGAGACATTCCTTTAGCTGTCCTGAAATCATTTGTTCTAGGCCTAAGCTTGTACAGGTAAAGTCTGAATAACAGGCTGTCTTGATATCGTTGATCTTACTGGAAATCTTTGCATTCATTTTTGTTTTTATAATTGTGATATTTATATTACTGGTTCATTGGTATCTAATTAATTAAGTACTTTCAATGAAGATAAACAAACTCTTGTTTCCTCCCTCTCACCTGGTAAAATGCAGTGTATTCTGGCAAAACAGCATGTACAATTGCATTTTAATAGTCACGACATGCTGCAAATCATTTTAATGAAATGAAAATTTGCCAGTATAAGCACAAACGCTGTCTACATATCCCTAGCATGTAGAAGCATTGAACTTTTCTCACCTTTGCTTTCCACAGAGCAGAGCATACATAATGCAATTTCCTACCTCATCAGTGACATGGGAGTCTGTGAATGGCTTATTATGGACCAGAAAGAAAGCGCAGCAGATCCTTTAGTCTTCGAGTCAACTTTGCAAATTGGTGTTGGGTAGCCTCTACAACATGTTGTGTGCTATATGAATCTCCTTGAGTGAAAAAGGATATGCAATTTCGCAGTTCTGCTGTTGATGCACAACACATTACATAAGCAAGATGTAGTCTATCAGAAAGGCCTTAGAAAACACCTCTGGGTGAGACAGTATTGAAATTTTAAAAGTACAGTCTTTATCTGTCTGATTCTCTGCCTGTACTTTAAATATTTTTTTTAGCATTGCTACTTCTTTAAAATGTCAATTGATTTTAAGATTGTAAGACCTTTAATCAGCTCATTGAGCCCCATGACACTAGATCAGAGTATTTTGATATGGTCTGTAACGTTGACTCACTGTATAAATGTGTGCTGCATTAACAAATAAAAGTCTCAGAGAGTGTTTGAATCAGACTAAGGGAAAAGGGTATCAGTAACAGAACAGTAGGGACGAGAAAACAAATACATTAACTAGAGTAGCAACATAAAAGATCTCCTGTGTTGAGAGGCGTATAAAGCATAGGTATGTCTATATTGATATGATATATACTTTTAAAAATGTTGTAATTGTTATTCCTTAACTTAAACATTTTAGACCATTAGTGTTTCTGAAGGCACATTGCTATCTTCAGATCCAAGTTCAGATCCAAGTGTGTATACATAAATATCATTTTAATTGCAGAATCAATAAAATAATGCTAAAATGAAATGAGCATTGAGTGTGACATTCAGTAAGATTTTTGTGATGAAGGAAAATGAAGCATACACATGTGAAGAAAGATCAATGAATTAACAAGTTCTTAAACTTTATTCGTACAAGGAATTTATTATGACTTAATACTGTGAAATGTCTTTGTTTATTAGACATAGGAGGGAAGGTCCTTTTTAACAAACTTAATTTCCTTTTATGAAAAGGTCATCCACCTAGTTGGCCAAAGGAAGTCACTTGACATTATCTTTATGGACTTCAGCAAAACTGTCAATACTGTTTCTCACAGTATTCTGGACAAAATGTGCAGCATATATCTAGACAATAACTTAATGGTATGGGTGAGCAATTAGCTGACAGGTCAGGCTCAAAGGATTATAGTAAATGGGGTGATATCAGTCACTAACGGGGTTCCCTGGGGATCCATTTTAGGGTTGGTTTTCTTTAATGTTTTCATAAATGACTTGGATATAGGATTAGAAGATGTTTTGAGCAAGTTTGCTGATGATACTAAGCTGGGACTCCATTGAGGGTGAAAAGGTCTTGCAGAAAGATTCAGACAAATTACAGAGCTGGGCAATTGTCAACTTCATGAAATTTAACAAGTGCTAGATTCTACACCTGTGAAGAGGCAACCTTGGCTATGCATACAAACTGGGGATGAGACACGGGACAGCAGCCCTACTGAAAGAGTTTTAGGGGTTTTGGTCAACAGCAAATCAAACATAAGTCAACAGTGTGCCCAGGCAGCCAGGAAGGCTAAACTGTACCCTGGGGTGCAACAAGAACAGAATTACTAGCTGGCTGAAAAAAGTGGTTATCCCACTCTACATTGCATTCGTATAGCCTCACCTCAAGTACTCTGTGCAGTTTTGGGCACCACAGTACAAAAAGGATATAAAGATACCAGAGAGTGTCAAAAGGAGGGCTACAAAGATGATGAAATGTCTAGAGGGAAAGACGTGAGGAATGGTTGAAGCCCATTGGTTTGCTCAGCCTAAAGAAGAGGGAACCAAGGGGAGACTCTCATGGGGGAAGCAGATGCTGATTTATTCTCTCTGGTAACAGCAACGGGACCTCAAGCTTCTTCAGGAGAGGATCAGGTTGGATATATGGAAAAAGGTTGTTCAGCAAAGGGTGGTGGGTATAGAACAGGTTCCCCTGGGTGGAAGCCACGGCTGCAAGCTGCTAGAGTTCAAGAAGTATCTGGACAATGCTCTAATTCATTGAGTTTGAATTTTGGGTGGTGGTCCTGTGTGGAGTCTGAAGTGACACTGTGGACACTGTGATCCTTATGAGACTCTTCCAGTTCAGGATATTCTATGTTTCTATGATTACTGTGATTTAACATGACTGTCTATGGCAAAAGAAGGTGATGACAATTCCTTCTAATAGGATACAAGCACAATGGAACAATAGCAGATAACAAAGAAGAAGAATAGGCTCAGTCCTTCCAACAGAGATGGTGCAACATCTAACTAGAGAGATGCTGATCCCTCAGCTGCTAACCCATAAATGAGAGTGAGGAGGGGTGGATCCAGGCTCCACACCTTCCAATCACTGGGGTGGAGAGGCTGGAATATGGGAGATCCCCAAGTCTGAGGAGACAGAAGTCTGAGTGAGATGTCAGAGAGAGACCAGAGAGGTCTCATGGCATCTTGGCCTCCAGCTTGTAGCAAGCACACTGTCACAACTCCAGCCTTTGGAAGAGAGAGATGAAAGTCTGCAGTCATTATCCCCGTCGTGTTATTTATCCCCTTCATCGTATTATAACTGAAAATGTTTGGTTTGACACTTAAGGTAGCTCCTACTTATGACAAAGATCCTGGCTTTCATTGGAGCAAGCTTCATTTTTATGTTGTATTCCTGCTATTATTTTTTTTAAATTGGTCAATGACTGAGTGACTCCATGGTTATGGGGCAGGGAAAAGTGAAGTCCCTTATCAGTTGGTTTTTTGATTCTTTGATAAGAACAATTCTTGTGCTCCACAGAAATGGTTACAATCTCATGCCTAAGCTGGGCAGTAGTAAGCTTGCCTTCTCACAGCGCCTTGCTCCTTCAGATTGCTTCAGTACTCACTTGTTAGACTGGCTACTGATCATGACATAATATATAAAAAAATAAAAAGCATAAAAAGAAAATGGGGAACCATTTACTTATTTTAGAGAGAAAGTTTTACAGAAACATTGCCCTTCCTCAGAAATTTCAGACAACAGTGAAAAATAGGTTATGATGCCTTTTCTGCTCAAGGAAAATAATTTGGAGCATAATTCACAGCTGTGTAAGACAATTACTGAGATTGATTGCGTACTATGGATGTCTTGCTATAGTTTGCTGTAGTCTTTCCTACTGTGCTGATTCTAAGTAAATATACTTAGCTGAAGGGTACATGCAATGCAGAAAGATTCATCTCATTATTAACAGCTTCATTCTTGATTTAATTTAACCACAACAATGATATATAACTTCAACCTGAGCACTAATATTTCCAGCATGAAAGAGAGAGTGGGCTGAAAGAGAAGTCATAGTTGTGTGAATGAGAAATTAAAGGAGGTAAATCAGTAGTGGTGGATTTTATTTAATGGATATGAGGAGATGGAATAAGCCATGGTTAGTACTGATAAAGAAAAAAAAGGGTAAATGTATCATCCAGCTAGAAATCATACAGAAGATTCATGATGCTAAGTTTAAAGAAAGTAAAACTCTGTCCTGAGTGAACAAGGAACCTTCGTATGTGCTGAAATTGTTAAAAAGTCAATGCAGCATAAGGATATCTTCCTCTCATTGGAGCCCATGGTATTCAACTTCTACCTCTCATTCTCCCTCAAACTTGAGTTTCTGGCATAGGCTGTGAATGAATGAGGTCAGTGCAATGGAGCCAAGCCTTGGGTGGATCCTTGGTAGAAAAATGTTGGGATCCAGACATGACTTTTTCTACAGAGAAAAAGGGGAGAGATGGGTACTGAAGCAGAAAATCTGGGTGAAATCAGTGATGGGTGGGCATTATCTCAATGTCAGATGCTCAATTGCAGTTAGTGAGAACAGTACTGGATAGGCATGGAGAGAAATTAATACGTATATTAGGTAAGTATGTATGTATATACGTATATAGAAGGTAAGTATGGAGAATAACTAGAAGAACATGAAGGGAGAAGGGAAACTGGTGAAGGAATGTCAAAAGAAGCTATATGGATACCAGCTATAGCTAGAGAAAAGTTTGCAGTACAGAGAACATTAAATACTTGTGTTGATCAATTTATGGCATACCATTGGAAAAAAAGGAGGTAGCCTGACTAGGGTGTTCTGAGTGAAGAGACTTTGAAAAGCACTTCCTTACTTTCTTGAATGTTCAGACAATAACATTTATACAGGTGTAATACAGTAAATTTTTACATTTACTGATTAATCTTTGAATGGCTGCTGTTAAATTACACTCTTAATAGGTAGAGGCAGAATTATACTAATACTTCCTACACATTTTTTGTCTTCAGGTTTCTAGATAAGCTTACCAATAAGTCAAATAATTTTAAGTTATTTATAATGTTTTAATAAGCATTGTAATATTTAGTACGTATATGTAACATGTAATATTTAATATGTAGTAAGTTGTACAGCCAAGCTAATAATGTCCAGTTCCTAGCTATTTTTAAGAGATTCTAAAAGCTTAGGTAATCTAAGATTTCTTTTCAGGATAGAAAAAAAGTCTTGAAGTATGCTGAGTGCTGGGCCATTTGGTCAGTTTGTTGAAAGGTTGGGGGGGGATTTACAAAAATAGTATAGGAAAAGATCATAATATAGGAAGAACTGTGTGGTAAGACAAAGGATTATAACAAACATTATACAGAATATTCATTTCCCACAAGAATAAAACAATTCCAGCAATTTCAAAGAAAAAATTGTTTTGAGTGAGAGTAAAGTCAGGAATTATTTAGACCAAAAAATGGATCTATATTTGTGTCTTCCTCTTATCAAAGAACCATGTAGTCTGTTTCCTATTCAGACTCCTCTGACTTTTGAATTTACAGCTGTCATGTATTTGAAACAGATCATCCTGATTAAGGTGCTGAATAAGTAATCACAGAACTCTGAATAGATTCAAAGGATGTCTGCATTAAATAAAATAACTCCATTTAAAGGAAAAGCATCAAAGTGATCTGAACAGAGATGAATTTGATCATGCATGTGTATGTGTCATTTACCTAGCCTTAATAACTGGATATTTCATTTGTTTCTTTAGCACTTTTGACTAATTTTCTATACTGTTTAATTTTTTCAAGATAATGTCTCACAAGAACTTCAAACCATGGATAATATAAAACAAGCCTTCAAAGCAGTGATCAGTGTATATTACATCAACATATTTATTTCAATTTTCCTTAAAAGCATGTGAGTAGCTACATATTGTAAAGAAAAAATAGTGTTGGATGTAAAGAAAGCAATAAAATATGTCTTGTCAAAACATTTTATTTTTAATATTGTGTTTCTTACATTCAATACAAAGGAAATTATTAAGCACTAAAATAAATGAAATTCTGTAATTGTTTAAACGCTGCTGTGTTTTAAATTATGCAATTTGATTTGCATCACGACAACTGCTTGCTAATTTTGTATGCATAGTATGCAGTGTATTTCTGTGTAAACTTACCATGACTTAGCACTCTTGCAATGTATTATAAATTGCATGTATTATTTAACAGTGTCCAGAGTGAAACATTTTCTAAAATATATATGTAAAAAATGTTTGTGTGTTCAGTCAAATTAGATTTGAATGGCTGAGTCAACTCATGAAAATTTCAGGAAAGGAATAAATCCTTTAAAAACTGTATAGTGTATTTCCAGAGATTACTTTTCTTCTCATACTGGAATGTCTTTTCTGATAATAAAGCTTCTTTGTTAATGACATCTCTGCATTCTCATGAAAGGACTGTGCCTAGCAAAAACTGTTTTATTTTATTGTGATTTACAAAACAATAACAATAATAATAGTAATCATTGTAATAATAATACAACTGTTACTATCAAAATGATGTCTGCAAATTAAGAAAAAAAAAAGAGATTTATAATTTAAATTGATCATTACAGAACTTGAATTAGTCATAAATGTAGATTGCTTCAAGATGGCTTGATAGAAAGCTTTGCAGTTTGATTGAATATCTGGAATATTTAGTATTTTATTGGATGTTCTCTTATTCCATAGCCAATAGGACAATATCTTAATAGAATGACTGAATCCTTGATAATAGATCTCTTGTTTCTCTTTTAGGAAGAGTTAATTATTCTTTTCATTATATGAAAATACTCATAAGCAATACTGCAAAATGTCCCTTTCTTTATACTGAGCTTGGCCTGGTAACAGCCTGAGGAAGAAACCAGTGGTTTTGTTGAAATAAAGTGATAGTATTTGTCTGGCCTTTTCTGATTAAATTACAGAGTGATTGACTTCTTATTCAACTGGATAGAACCATGCTGAGAATGGAAAGTATAATTAAAATTTTAATGTATAATTAAAACAATAAACAAAGTAGATGTGTTATTTTTGACAGTAGTGGGCAGTAGAAGTAGAATGCATCTTGGGTTTTTGAACTGGGTAGGGAAGACCATAACTAATTGCTGATTTAGTAGTAAAGATCTATATTTAGCTGTGCTGGGACCTCAGTTATATTGTGCAGGGATGAAAATGAGAACTCATAATTCCTTAAAAAAAAAAAAATCATGCAAAGCTTTAATGACTATGATCAGCTCCTTTCCTTCCTTTAATACTTCTGTGCTCAGAGGATATTCAAGGTTCAGATTGCTTTTTACCCTAGTTTAAACTCTGAGTCTTAGAACTGATTTATGACCTCTGAGACCAAAATGGACCAGTTGAGAAAAAAATAGGTATCTAGATGTTACTTTTGAAATATTTTTTTATTTTTAAGGTAATTTATTTCTTGATACTATGATGCAATGAGAGTTTATCTTTACCAGAAACTTCCTTGTGGTTTCTGTTAACAAATTTAAAGAAGTAGGGAACAGCAGTTTTATGATGTTTCTGAATAGTTTGGGGACTTACTTCAATTGCACATACTTTTCCCTTTTAGCTCTATGAAAGGGCATAACTTGTAAATTAAACTATCTTGTTCAAATTTTCTGAAAATCAACAAAGCAATTCTATTCTGAATCAGAACAACTTTCTTAATCTGAACTTTACAATTGGCATACTCTAGTGAGAACAATGGCACCAGGAGGAGTTAGTGTCAGATATTCACTGACTCACCATCGAGAGTCTATCTATTGCCTGAGATCATATTGGTATTATTGCTTCTGCGCTCATAAGCTTTGTATGTTCATCTCGTTTATATTGTCACAAGACATGGTATATCAAGGGTTAAGAATTGTATTGGTCAGAGTAAAACATTCCTGTGAAATTACTGGCAACTGCCTTGCAAAAGTATATATATTTTTTATACTACCGTGAGACTGAGATATTTGTGGCTGTCTGTATTTGCTATTGTATAATTAGGAACAGAAGTTATCCTGCAGTATTTACTAGCCATATGTTATTCTTCTAGTTTGATTATTGTGCTGTCATTAGTGAGTATTCCTGTGTATGCTAGCATTAAAATCAAAACTGTTCATTTTACAGAATATAAATTAACATTTATTTATATTGAAGTGTATACTAGATGGCCATTAAAAATCTGCCGATTGCTCTAGCAATATATGCAGGTAGACATGCAGGTGAATGTCGAGGAGATTTTGTCAGATGAGTATTGCCAATTATTATCATTTCTTTTACGAGGCTTTCCTCTGACTTTATTTGACTGATTAAGAGAATCCTGTAGTCCTAAAATACAGGATTAAATCACATAAGGCCTTTAAGATATTTCTTGCTTTGCATAGCTAGAGGCTATGGAAAAATATGTTGTCATTTCTACTACTATGCACAGCATCTCACTACATGGCTGTGCTTTTTGACATATATTGAATTTGTAAGTGCAGGATATTTTACAGCACCAACCAACTGAAAATTTTCATGGTAATTTACATGTCATAATGGCTGAAGCACATCTATGCTGTGAGAGAAAAAATGCTACCAGCAATACGAACAGAAGTCCCACAGTCGTCTACATTTTACTCATGGTAAACACACAGAGTTTGATATAAATACAATTTTAGATTAACATTAACCACTTTTTTTTTTTTTTTTAACTTCAATATAGATTTTGCTACTTACACTTCTCCATTAAAATTAAAAAAGAAAAAAAGAAATATAAAGAGTTAAAACCACTTCCAACATTCTAATAGTAAAAAATTGTGAGTCAGGTAATAAACCAAATGTAACAGAATATACTTAGACGTTCTGATAATAATAAATAGTTCTTTAGGAAACAAAGCATCATTTAACAGAACTCTTTTACAGAATATAATTTTGACTGAATTTCTAATTGTTTGATTGTGTTTCAGTTCCAGTGTGCTCCTTGTTTAGCTGCATAGAAAGTTCCAGGTATATAGAAGCAAAAATAAAAGCAAATTTACCTCTTCAGAGACTTTTTTGTCAAGAAGAGAAGAAAAAGAAATCTTAAATTTTAAAAAACAAAAGATGTAAGTAGGAAATAGAACAGTGTAAAAGACTTTCCAAGCCTTGCTGAAGTATTCATCCATTTTACTTTTTTAAAGTATTTTCTCTTTCTCTGATTCCCTATGCTTACATTTCCTTAATTACATTTTAACCCTTTCTTTTTTAGCTTAAAATGCGTTTATTTGGTCACTTCAGAATGATCTTGTTTTCTTGTTTCATCAAATGCCATATAGCATCATAGTTTTCAAGTTTTTACCAAACAAATTGCTTGCTCAGAAAATACCTGAGAAGCTCTAATTGACAGATTTTTTTTTTTCCCTTTTGAGAGGGAACTGGAAAGGTCACAGGATTATTTTCTTTTTCCTCTCCTTCTACTGCAGTAATAAGTATGCATCTGAATCACTGCAGTAAGTCAGCCTTCTCAAGATTCTGGGGGGCCAGTTTTACTCCAAGACAATGTGTGCTAAATTAAAGAATCACAGAATGGCCAGGAATGGAAGGGACCTCAAGGATCATGAATCTCCAACCCCCCTGCCACAGGTAGGGCCACCAACCTCCACATTTAACACTGGAACAGGCTGCCCAGGGCCCCATTCAACCTGGCTTTGAACAGGGACGGGGCATCCACAGCTTCTCTGGGCAGCCTGTTCCAGAACCTCACCACTCTCTCTGTAAAGAATTTCCCCCTGACATCCAACCTAAATTTCCCCTCAACTTAAAACCTTTTCCCCTAGTCCTGCAGTTATCTACCCTTTCAAAGAGTTGATTACCCTACTGTTTGTAGGCTCCCTTTAGGTACTGAAAGGCTGCAATGTGGTGACCTCACACAGTACATTTTCATTTTCCTATTTTTGTAACTCTGTCCACAATGTGCAATTTTATATTTAGTGGTATTTCAGAATCATGGAGACATGCTTCGTTCTTGACACGAATAGGTCATCAAGGAAGTAAGGCTTGGTTGTCATATTCTAAAAGAGTTTCTGGAATTGTTAATCTCAGTTACAATATTTAGAATTTAAAGTTGTACTTTTAGTCAGGTGTAGAATCACATATACAAAACTAAACAATATAAAAAGCAGCGTCAGTCAAAGGTCTTTGCAATAGACATGAAGTTGAATGTGTTTGCCTGCATGAGATATGAGTGCAGGAATTAAAGGCAAGGCTGAAAAACACAGAAGTCCTTAGCATACACTTATGTGCCAGCTCTCAATATTAGTAATACTTCAGGTAGGGAAACATAGAAAAAATGATATGTTTCAGGGCATGTTAAAGGGAAATCACTACTGCTTAATGTATCAGAATAATCCTTCATAATGAAAACAGCAAACATTACTGTGCAGAGAAACTTTTAACTGCAGCATAGCAGAATGTATTTTACATTGTTAGCATTCTTTCTCTTCAGTGTTAAATTCAGACAGGTTTTGGTCGTTTTGTGGTGCATTGAGTCATTCAGATTCTGTCTGATCCAGGCATCGATGAGTATTATGACAGTCCAGTGAAGCTGGTCTTTTCCCTGTCATTTAAGGTAGTAGAATGAAGAGATCTGCTGACTTTCTAGTGAATTCACTTCTCTGCTAATTGCCCCCTGAGGAGCAGAGTGTCAGCAACAATTCCTACGAAATCTTGAATAATGATTAAAAATGGAGAAAGCAAGGCAGCTGAATTAAAGGTCACAGTATAATCTCCACTTATTGAAACAAATAGAGTTAATCACAGTACTCCATCTTTTGTAGATATCTTGGTGTGGATTTTTTTATTTTATTTTACATTTTCAACAACAGAGACTTTCCAGTTTTATTAGATTGAGCTTAATGTTCTGTTTATGAGCATTCTGCATTGACAATAATGAGATGCTCATGCCCTTTTCCTTACATTAAAAAGTAACTTTAAGGAAGACTTAATTATACTTTTATTTATCAGTAAATGAGGAAACTGTCATTTAGTGAAAGAGGAAAACATGCTTAGCAATGCTACTGAGGAGATTACAAGATGCAGTTCTCTATACCCTTATAAATTTGACTAGATAACTAAAGAAACATTATTTGTATTAGAATAAATAGAGAATAAATGCAATCATTTATAAATACAGAAAATATTGTCAGAAGTATCAGTTACAGTATTACTCAGAGATCCGTAAACTGCTGCAAAACAGTGCTCTTCTTAATTTCTTTGGTTGTATACTATTGCTTCCTGGTTTCAGCCAGATGAGTGTCTGGCTGTGTCTTAGAGTGTCTTCGAGAATTCTATGAGTGTCTTAGAGAATTCTAATTTGTCAGGATGTGGGTCTTATTGTTTGTTTGTTGTTGTTGTTATTGTTGTTTATTTTTTTGTTGCAGGTGTTCTTGTTGAGGTTTGCTTTAGGTTTATTTTAAACAAATCCAACCATTTTCAGAGTTTGACAGTGAAAATATCTGAAAACTTGTTTCTGAGGGAAAACTATTGGCTTGAAATAGGATTCTTCTTCAATACTTCTTTGAAAGATAAGGAGGCTCTGCTTGAATGCATTTATTTTCATTTCCTTACTGACTCTTTCTTGTCTGGCAGAATACATTCTCTTCACTGGATTCCTTAAGGCTGTATCAGAAGGCAGGGTGTGCTGAACTGCTTGAGACCATTGTTTTACTTGAAGCTGGAATCTTGGTGGATGCAACAGGTCTTTTGTTTTCCACTTACATGGTGAACCATTCATCCTGAACAGGTTTCACGTTGAAATGAGCATTAAACTTCTGAAAACAGAAGATGCAGATTATAGGTACTAGACAGATAAGATGGAAGTTTGTGGGAGAAACTATAAATTGTGACATCACCACTCTTAAACTGATTTATTGGCTGCTGCAGCATTCCTCAGTTTCAGTGCAGAACTTAGACAACCTTGCAGAGATGATGACTCAGTTTTTGTGTAATTCCATCACTGAACCTCAGGTCATCACTGGAGTTTAGGACTGGCTGGCATCTGCTTGTTTTAGCCTGCAGTTTTGAAAGATTATGCTGTCTGCTCCTTTCAAATGGAAATGTTTTCTGTCTGTGACTCACACCTCCAGCTACAGCTTTTATCTCTTTCTTTCATCCTTTAAAGGTGGTTTGTCTTAGAACTTTGGTAGGGGAAAAATATTACTCCCACTTGGACTCATGATAGGTACTGCATATGTGTGCATACTCTAGTATCCACTGTGTTACCTCATAATAAATTCAGAGCATTTTTCAGAACAATAGAACAACCTGGACAAGCAAATTCCAGAACTGTAAATTATTTTCATGAAAAGTATCTGGGATTACTTTTCTCACAGGAACAGACTCCTCAGGACCATCCTCTGGATGTCATTCTCGGACAGTGTAATCCAGGAGATAACTATATAATCATACATGAAATTCCCTTTCTCTCTGTGCATATGCACACATGTACAAATATATGTTTCAGCATTCTTACCAGTATATAACCACAGAATCTCTTCTAAATATCGAAATACATATACAGCTTGTCTGTACATTTGAGCTTTGACTTTAAAATTACTACATTATTTATACATATAACATGCTTATGTAATTTAAATGTCATAACTCTGTAGCCCACATGCTGACCTTCTAACTCTGAGATATCACAGAATCATAGAATTACAGAATTTCAGGAAGGAATCTAAAGAGATCATTGAGTTCAACCCCCGTGCCAAAGCAGGTACCCTATGACAGGTCACACAGGTAGGCATCCAGCCAGGTCCTGAATATCTCCATAGAAGAAGACTCCACAGCATCTCTGGGCAGTCTCTTCCAGTGCTATGTCACTCTTACTTGTAAAGAAGTTTTTCTACACATTTGTATGGAACATACTGCATTCAAGTTTTAGGCCATTATTCCTTGTCCTATTGCTATGAGCCAGTGAGAAGAGCCTGCCCTCATCTGTTTGCTTCCTTCTTCCCTTTAGATATTTATAAACATTTATCAGATCTCCTCTCAGTCTTTTTGTCCCCAGGCTGAACAGACGCAGGTTATTCAACCTTTCCTTATATGGGACCTTTGTCATCTTTGTGGCCATCTGATGGACTCCTTCCAGGAAATGCCTGTTTGTTTGTTTGTTTGTTTGTTTGTTTAACTGGAGAGTCCAGAACTGGACACAGTATTCTAAATGTGTCCTCACCAGAGCTGAGTGGAGGGGGAGGTTCACTTCCCTTGACCTGCTGGCCATGTTTTTTATGCCCTTTCCTTCTTTCTGGTCCATTGTATTTGAAACAATATGTTAACCGTATGATGCCACAAAGATATTTTCACAGAGTGAAACTGAGGCTTTTTTTAAAAGACATGAAGAATGGAGTAGGAACAATTGTTTGATGCTGCAAAGTCTGTTGTTAAAATACTACTTGGAGAGTGGAACATAGTGATTCATCCTCTTGTGAACTGTGAATTTGGTCTCTGGTACATGCTGTTCCTGCATTCAGAGCCGTGCCAAAGAGATCACTAAAAATGAAGTGGGTCAGATAAGACACAGCATTGTGACTGAGTTTGTTGGATATATTACGTGGGGTAGACAGCCTTAGTGTTAGTCTGTGAACTCAGAAGCCATTCCAGTCCAGACCAGATTTTGAGGAGTTGGGTTTTGATGTTCCCTTCTTCGGAGCTTAACAGAAAGTTTTACTTCCTTTCGTCTTTTCAAGAAGAGCTGAGACAGTCTGGCTGAGCCCTGACTTCTCAGCCAAATATGTCCTGAGCACTGTGGTGAATGGCCATCTGTTAGCAGAGAGATGGAACCATCTGAACATGAATACTCATGGTACTTCTGTGAGAGGCAGGAACTCACTGCTATCAAGATTTGTTTCCTCCACACTCTTTGTTGATCTCAAAGTAGATGAAATAAAACATTTCAGGCTTTCTGAATCAGCAATTTTGCTCCAATTATACTTCACTTAATTAAATTCTATTAAGTAAATTAATCTTTTCTACAAGTTAAAGTGCATTTTAGCTGTAAATGCAGTACTGGAAAGAAGTACGACAGCTCACTAACCTAGGCTTGCTTACGGCTTTGATTTTTGTTTTCATTTTGTTTTCATTATTTATAACTAATGTCCTATTTTATACATTTCCATGTCATCCAAAGATTGTACAAATAAGCCTGTCAGAAGACTGGCTATGATGGCTTCTTCAAACCTGTTGATATGTAATCTATGTTAACTATCAATCTTTTTGAAATGAATTTTTTCACTGGAACCACATATGTACAGCACCATCCGTAGGATGATGTTGATTTTGCAAGATGGCAGAGCATTTTCTCTCTCACACAAGTTGGGTGCCACACCCAAGTGGCATAACCCTCGTAAGGTGAAGCAGGAGACACACACACACACCAATATGATGATGCAAGTGCTCAGTTTATTGCACAAATTATTTGCTTTTATATTCCCTTGTTACATGTGAAATACAATGATTGGTTCTGCGTGAAGCTCGTAACATACTAAGAATTAACATATATGGTCAAGTTATTTCTTATTGGTCCCTATGTCCCTTCTGTGTTCTGCAAGTGCGTGCGTGTTCTTCAGGAGAATGACTAAGCATAGAGGTTGTGTAGTTACATCTTGATGTATTCATCCGGGCTCTCAACCATAACAGGCCCCTCATTATAGGGCCAGTCATAAGGCCACATTTCCCTTGTGCCCTAGCACCTTGTAGTTTCTCCACAGTTGGGGAATTTGAAGTATTATTCTTTTTTTTTCCAGAACGCATTCTGAGATCATTAGATAAAAAAAAAGTAGAGAAATAAGGCATTTGTACCCACTTCCTCCAATGCAGCCTTTTGTGACATCCTTTCTTCTCCTGCTAATGGCTGGCAGACCAATGGCTTTGTAATTTGCTGTGTGAATTCCAGGTAGCTCCTGAAATTACAGAAGAGAACTGTGACAGAATAAAAGGAAAGTTAAAACTTAGGAGGCTTCAGAAAAAGACTGCAAAACTTGATTACTGTAGTCTGGACTAAACAGTTTGGGCCTTGACCTTAATTTTAGTTTTCACCTGTTGAAAAAAAAAAAAGTATTTTTTGACTAAAATTAAATAAGAAAACAATATTATTTCCAGGCATTTAACATATGTGAATATTCTTTACCAGCAGAAAAATATGTATATACTGGATTTGACTTCAGTAACTTTGTTGCTTGAAGTAAGATTTATTCACTTTCAAAAAGTTGTTCAGAGTTATATTAAGAGTTTCACCATAGAAAAATAACTGATAAAGTAGTTAATATAAGATTCACCATGGGACAAATACACAGTGCACGGCAGTTAAAAAATTAATGGCATAAGAATGTCTGTTTCTAGGTATTCTAGTAAGATGTATGAAACAGATGCTAGGTCTTGTGTGATCTAGATCACTGTTATTTTTTAAATATTTATTGGCACAGTCTTGGAATTCTAGTAAAATTGATATGCAGATGAGAGCTACACTACAGGGTCTGCTCTCATTTAGGATCAATTAATAATTAAATTATCATATTTTAAAATATTGAAAAAATAACGCTCTTTTCTTCACAAATTAGTCTTTTCCCTGTTGATTTATGCATAATATGTCCTGTGATAAATGAACTGAATCTTGTTTCCTGCTACTTTGACTAGTATTTTGAGCAATACTTGCATTTTCTCCTCTTTTTCTTCTGTTTTGAAACTAATCTTTCACTGATCTACAAAGGAGAAAAGGCAAGGTATTTCATTAACTTCAGAACTTTTGAAGACTTCAGTCTGAATTCACTTTCCCTACTAATCACCTCCAGACCAATATTTATTTCCTAGAGCACTCTGCATACCTGGCTCTGGGCTGCAAAAGGTATGACAGATTCTTCTTTCCTTCCATTTGGAGCTGAGTTATTTCATACAAATTGGATTCTTCGAACTGCACTGAAAAAAACAGCCATCTGTTCTCTGAAGAAAACAAGTTGGTTTTTAATTCTAAGAAGATTTTTTGTACTCTTTTGCATTCACACAAAAGCATTTTGTCTTAAGCTTCAGCGAGTATTTAGGTGTACAGAAACACTGTCTGCTTTGATTTATCCAATAAAGAAACCAAATTTAAATAGTAAGCACTTTACTTTTTTCATCCATTTTGTGAAGGAAATTGTGCACTTCATTTGTTTTTGTAAATTACAATTTCAATTTGTGCCTGTATATCACATCAGACACGTATGAGTTATTCTAAACACTGTGGAAATGTGGCAGAACCTGTACAATGTCTAAAACATTTCTAATGGGGGACAGTCCCAAACAATTTGACATCCAAGGAACATTCTCATTGGCTTTGATGCATTCTTTGATGCATTCTTATGATGCTGTTCCAGTGACAAAAAGGTCTGCACAGTATTTGTAGTGAATCTGGGTCTCAGCTCATGGGTCTGTGCAGAGCTGTGATACACAAGCTCATTTATCAGCTTGTGTTAGCTCTCAGTTCATGAACCACACAAAGAAAACTGAACATTTCAGATGCATTCAAATAGCATCACTGCTGCTCTGAAGTTTGGATGATTTATTTAAAACTAGAAAGTACCACTTATTTTAAGATCAGTCACAGAAAGCTAACAAAAATTTCAGATATCTGAAGTGTGTTATATTGTTTCTGTTTACTGAAATATCCAGAACCACTCATTCTCTCCTTCAGAAATTCTCTTTCTTAGAAGAGCAAAATAAGGGTGACATTGAGTTAATGGATCCCTGCTATGGACTGGCCTGTGTAAGTAGCTTTCTTCAACAGTAAGTTCCAAAGCTTACTGTGTTTCACTTTAACTGGATAGAACCAGTTAAAACTTAAATGGAGGAAAACAGCTGTAAAGATTGTTAAGATTTCTGGACCTGGAAGGTACAGCCAGCAGTCCTCCTAGAAAGCTTGTTTTGCAAGTTTATTTTACATTAAATACAGTAAATAGTAATACAGTAAATTCCCAGTAATAGTAATACAGTAATACAGTAAATTCTCAGTTCACACTTTACGTATTTCATTCATCTAAATAGCTAATGCACATATGTTTGCATTTTGAGAAGAATTGAAGTGTATCAAGATTTGAATACCATTTGAATGGTATTACATTTATCCAGATTAAAATAAGAAAATAAATGGTTTCCATTAACAAATTCACAAATCACATCTCAAAACTCATTTGTTAATGCTTTATTGAAAAGCATTAATACAGAGTATTTCAGTCATGTAATTGATTATAATGGCAATTACATATTGTGAAATACTGCATGTACAAGTGTTAACTTGTTTTCCATTTGTGCTTATATTTCACCTAAGATACTAAATATTTATAAATCGAAGCTATTAGAGAAATATTGATAAACAATTTTCAAGTTATCCCTTTGTTCATTCTGTTGCTTAATCATTTTCAAAAAGCAAAATATTTTTACATACAAACTGTTTCTGTCAGAGAAATCACTTTCATCTGATGCTCTCACTGTTGTATTCATCAGGCAATCAGAGAAATGGAGAATACTCAGAAGAGGTTTAAATAATAAAGAGCTCTGTACTGCAGCAAGGAGACCTAATTTTTCTTCCCTAGTCTTTTGCTTTAAGAGCTTATCTGATCAGGACATTCCTCTAGAATTCCTTGTTTTACATTTCTGCAATGTGGATTTAAACCTGTAAATTTGTACCAGGGTCTCAGTTGTCCTGTATTAGCAAAGAAAGCCTTCACTTAATGAATAAAGCCATTTTTTGTTTTTAAGCTTTTTATTATTCCTGGAAAGGAGTTCCAGCAAAGGGAGGTTAGCTCACAGTTCTACTCTCTGCTCTGCTTCTAATGCACACAACTCCTGTAATTAACCATAGTACAGGTCAGATTGATCAGTACTGACTAACTCATGATCTACAGTTGGGTGAATATTGTAGCTACAGTGGGACTTGTGATGAGATGTCCTTTATTTCTCTGTAGATTTGACACTGGCTTACACTCTAACTGAACAAAAACTTCATTATGATCAACTGTCTCTTTTTAATGACAAAAATGAGTAATCTTGAAGCACAGCGTTACAATTTCTAATCCAATTACCAAAGTAATCATGACAGGAATCTCTCGGCAGCGTTTGACACATAGATGAACCAGGGCACAAAGGCTCTCAGAGACAGTTTTTATTATTACATAAGGTACCTATGTTGAGCCCAATGTGTGCTCATACAGAGTCCAGTGTATGTAGTTTCTATCAGTAACATTGGAGAGGAGAAAAATGGAGATTTCTGACATTGTATAACAGGTCCATGAGCATGGCCAAAATACTTGTAATGGAATGTATTCCTAAGTAGTGATAAGTTAGGAGCAGAAAAATTATATAAAGTGTCACAAGTGAAACGAACCTACTGTTTAAGACAAGTAAATTCAGATTCTAAGTTACTAAATAGTCAGAAGCTTTTACTTCCTGCCATCATCTATTCTATTACTGCTTACAGTAGTACAGAACAAAACAAAAAATAATACTTTATATGCCATCTGTTTTCTTAAAAAGGCAAAAAACAGTACAGAACTCTTCTGGCAAGAGTAATGATCACAGAATCATGGAATGGCTGAGGTTGGAAATGTCCTCTGGAGGTTATCTGGTCCAATCTCTCTGCTCATGCACTAGCATCTAGAATAAATTCAAGATTATATCCGGATGGCTTTTGGATATCTCCAAGGTTCTCCACAGACTTTGTATAATAGAAATCATAGAAATCATATCACAGAACCACTTGGATTGAAAGGGACTTCAAATATCATCTAATTCCAACACCTCTGGCATTGATCGGGGTTGTCAACCACCAAATCAAGCACCCCATTCAGCATGGCTTTGAACATCTCCAGGAATGAGGCATCCACAGCTTCTCTGGGCAACCTGCTCCAGAGCCTCATTACACTCTCAGTGAAAAATTTCCCCCTGATGAGTAATCAAAATCTCCCCTATTTTAGTTTAAAATATTTTCCCCCAAATCTGTCTACTTCCCTTTTCTTCTAGTGAAATCTCTGTAGGAGGAGTAAAACTTTTAAAAAGGAGAGAAAGGAGAAGCATTGTCATAAAAAAGAGAAGCCTCTCTTAAAAAAATGAGAATTCAGTAGCTGTAATTGCTAATTATCTGTCTGACTCAAGTTCTGTCCCCATATATTCCCTAGTATACAAGCATATTTCAGAAGGCTTCTTATGGAAATTCTCCTGCCTTTTTTTGTGGTATACCACAAAAATTTGTGAGCTCATTCTGACTGCACTGAGTGCTTTATTAAAAACAAAACAAAACAAAACAAAACAAAAAAACCATGACTGTATTAGTATTCATAATCTTGGGAATGGATAAACCACACTCAGAGGCAGTATATTTTAGCTGAAAGTTGACAAGCATTAACATGATCACCTAGCTCTTGAATCAAGACTGTTATTTATACCATTAGCTCAGAGAATGGACATAATACCTTTCACAATATAAAATTTAGGCATTTTCTTTTCCAGAATAAAAATAATATTTCCATTCTTGTTATGAAATTCATAATAAGGTAGTATAACTCCTTCAATCAGAATATTCAGTTATCTCACTGTGTTTGTATTAGATTCTGAGATTTTAAGCTCTCTAGTTATTTACATTTTTTAAACTGTGCCTCTCAAACAGGAGAAGTACATATATACTGTAAAATACTACATACTCAAATTCTCTGGGTCCCAGAATCATGGAATCAGAGAATTGTAGGGATTTGAAGGGACCTCTGGAGATTGTCTAGTTCAACCACCTGCTAAGGCAGGTTAGGTTCTATACATGAAGATGTACAGGAAAGTATCCAGATGGATTTTGAATATCCAGGAGAATCCACAAGATCTCTGGGCAGCTTGTTCAAAGTAAAGATGCTTTTCCTCATATTCAGACGAAACTTCTGTGGGAAATGAAATTGTTTCTGCACTGAACACTGAAAAGGGCAATTGATCTAAAGAATTAAGCTGTAACATATCCTTAGAAATAGCTGATGTAGAAAGTAAGAATACCATACATATTAGTAACATATTTTAGAAACATTATTACTAAATTACCTAAATAATACTTTTTCACAAATTTGCAATAGATTTTGAATGTTCTAAACCATATTAGTATTCTGAACTAGGAAACATATTGTAAGTCTGCTCATTAGACCAGCAGAAATAAAATGCATTTAACAAACTTTCAAGGAGTCAGGACCTTTACAAAAAGCAGAACTGTCCCACTTTGTGGGCATGTTAGGATGCCATAGACAGGCTCCAAGATACTCCCCTCTATCCTCCTTCCGAGCTTATCTCTATGCTAGGACAAATGAATGACCAGAACAATGACCCAGTGTGAAGGGGCACAAATGTTAGGGAGGTAATCAAACAATTGAGGCTATGTCTATGTTTATGTTGTAAAACTGACATCTGAAAAGTTATGACCAAATGTTTGTTAAGAAAGCAATAGTTAGAAGTCAATTAATCAATTAAAACATTTGTGTTTGGGCAGCAAAGATTTGTGTCTACTTGGTGTTTGTATGATTAATGAAGCGTCATGAAAGAGTGTGAACCTGCAGTACTCAGCCAATGAGGAACCAGAGGAGAAAGAGATAAGCGGCGGGCAATAGGGGATAAAAGACGTAACACTGTTTTCTCAGACTCTTCTGCTTTCAGGAGGCCCACCATTGAAACTGCGAATAAAATCTGCTTTATCAGAGAAACTGTCCTAGAAAATTATTTGGATATTTCCAACACTTCCTTCGTGCCCAATGCCCCTTGCCATGTTGCTGGTCACCATTGAAAAGAACCGGCCCCTGACATTTTTTATTTATTTATAGATATAAATATTTATAAGATTGATAAGATACCCTCTCATTCTTCTCCAGGATAACCTGTCCCAGGATCCTCAGTCTTTCCTCATAAGAGAGATGTTCCAGCCTCTAGTAATCCTTGTGATCCTCCACTGGACTCCAAGGTTCCCTGTTTTTCATGAGCAGGGGAGCCCAGAACTAGGCACAGTACTCCACATTTATCTCTCTAGGACAGGATAGAAGAGGATGATCACCTCTCTTGACTTGATCTTTTTAATGCAGCCCAGGATACCACTGGATTTCTTGGCCACAAGGGCACACTGTTGACTCATGTTCAACATGTTGGCTACCGGGACACACAGGTCCTTCTCTGCAGAGCATCTCTCCAACAGGTCAGCCCCTAACCTGTGCTAATGCATGTAATTATTCCTTCCCAGAAATTCCCTACACTTGCCCTTGCTGAACTGATAAGGTTTCTCTCCACCAAACTCTCCAGATTATTACTGGGAAAGGACTTATCAGCGAATAACTGTGATTTGCATTCTGTTTCTTAAGAGATTAAGACAATTTTAAAGCATCACTTCATTTCAGATCAGTGACCGATTGAGTAAACAGTGTTTGTCACTGTAAGGCAGAATTTTAGTTACTGGATTATCTGAATGTCAACTTCGAAATTTCTGTGCACATACATATATATGTATAATTTTACCTTGTAATATTGTAACGCACACTTACAAACCTGTTAATTTTTGTAATTAGTATCACAAAAACATGTAAATCAGTTTTCAGGATGATTGGACTTTATTCTATTTAATGGCTCAAGAAATTGTATTATGTTTATAAATCCAGAAGGAAATGAAGGAACTGTGTCAGTTATTTTGATTATTCTGCATAAATTTTTAACATGCATCTTCATTTTTGTCAGGATCCTGTTTCTTCTAAGATGTTTTTACATTTTTTTCCATTCCAATCAAAACATACATTATGGTGTGTGATTCTTATATATATATATGTTTAATATTTCTCTTGTCTAAGAGAGAACTCTACCATAAATGGAGACCTCACAGTTATTAGGCTGAGTGTTTCTTCCACTTAACTCCAAGTTACAAAAACTATTATTCTTTACAACATTTTGGAATTCATATTGAACTGTGTGTTCTGTGTTCAGATCTCTTCATTCAGTATGTTCAAAACCTCACAATCTTCTATTATAAGAATTGATTTATCTACAATGTAGGATATTTATATGGTGTATGTAAGGATTTATCACACTACAATTATAGCTCTGTAGCTATGGTTCTCATTTTTGCACTGTTTTTAGAATTCTACCTGTTTTTGTTATAGATTTATTAATGGAAGATATTGGTATTTTGTTTACATTTTGAATGTAGGTCTAGAAAATGACCTGGGTAGTAGATACTAATAAAGTATATTCTTCACTTGAAAATTTGATACTTTTTTGAGCTTGCAACTAGGTTCTGATACCCAGGGTTCTTACAGGTTTCTAATTCCTTCAGGGCTAGATAACAGCTAAAAGAAAACATGAACACTCACAGATCTTGAATTTAGGAAAGTGCAAGATTACTAAGTCATTTCTAATATGATATTTTAAGTGCTATCGCTTAAGGAAAATGACAATTATCCAAGTCATTTTTGTTAATGACACCTTAACATATTGTTATCCTTCAGATGCTGCTATGAAATTTAAATACATAGTCTTTTTTTTTTTCTTCAGGAACAGAATCTCATCTTCATGTAAGGAAGCAATTCCTTAGAAATACAATTTTGAAAATAGTTTGAGGCAAGTGTCTTGTGTAAACTGGACTGTATGAAGAATGCGCTCATATTTGCAGGTAACTGAATGATTACCCAGCTAAGGAACAATAGATGTTTAAAGAAATCTTTATTAAAATTATAGGTAAGGGGTAACTAGGATAACTCTGCATTATAATTAGAAATGCAATACCAGTCCACTAAAAATAAATGAATAAATAGATAAATAAATAAATAATCAGATCAGAACTTGCTTGATAAGATGTTTCCGTGTTTCCACCATTTTATTTTCTCACATCTGTAGTTTTCTGCTTTATGCATAATATAATGTACAGAGAAACCCAAATCAAACCAGATCATATCCATGGCCAATCCAGGCCTGTGAAGGTTCCAAAAACCTAAGTCACGGATAAAGTTTCATAAACTTATCAAGCTTTATAATCCACCTTTTGAAAAATCTGTAGTACATTTTCATTTTCAATTGCACCATTTAAAATATAACTTTATATCATTATTATTTTACATAATAGCTAATAAGTGACATTTCTAGTAGCATTGAATAGTGAAAAAGAGAACTAGCTATACTGATGTCAATGAGTGTCTTTTACTTTCCTTTACTTTCAACAGGACCAAGTCTTAAAAGATAGGTATCCTATATTTCATTGTTTTTTTTGTTTTGTTTTTTCATTTTGTTTTTTAAATGTAATTTGTTATATTGTAGGAGCAAATTCTTAGTTATTATGATGACTTTATATTCATGGCTTTTAAAGAAAACTTCCCAGCTTTTCTAGACCTGGAGATTCTCTAAGATTTTTTTTTTTTTGCTTCTCCTTGGAGGGCTAGTTTACATGTAAAGTTCTGTAGCTTGATAGAAAGCATCATTACTTACATTTTAACTCTGAGCATGGTTTAGATAATGTTGGAATTTTGTTGCCCTTGATCTCAGGGACTTCTAATGTCCACTTAGATCAAAGCAAGTAGCTTATAAAAACATTTGAACCACAGATGGTAATGTGTTCAACATCAAATTAAATTATATTTGTTCTTCTTGTCCAAAGGCTAATTTAGAATGGAATTTTGCTGTTTCTCATGTGGTGTTAAGGATCCACGATACTGGCCACGATAGGGCCAGGGCCAAATCACTGGACATTCACACCAATATGGTGAACAGCAAAATGGCGTTTATTACAGGTGAACTCTAGCTTATATACCCTATGTGCTTCGTCTACACCCCTAAAGCATGTGTCATACATCCACCACAGAGCAGGGGAGGTCCTGCCGTGTCACATCCTGATATCCCCTTGTTAACGCCTACTCCTGACACGTCACATTCCAATTTCAACACCAGACGCCTATCACAACATATGCAACATTCTCGTGACTGTTAATAGTACTTAAAATCTCATTTGCACTAAAACCCATGAAAAGAGGAGAAACAAAAAGTGGAATCAAATTTTCTTCTCATCTAGAAACCAGTAATGAGCAGACTATCCCAGGAATCAATACCAGGCCCAGTTAACATCTTCATTGATGAAGTTAAAAAAAATACAAATCACAAAACAGGCACCAGGACATGCTGTGGACCACCCAGGTGGAAAACTTTATAGAAAAGGGTCTGTGAGTCCTGGTGGGCACCAAGTTATACATAAGTTAGCAATGTGCCATTGCTGATAAGAAGGCTAACAGTATTCTTCAATGTATTAGCTATCCAAGAAAGAAATTGGTGGGGATTCTGATGGGAAAATCTTTACGTGTTCTATCAAAGCCATGAAGCAAAAACTTTATCTTTCTGCTCTGACTTTGTTTTCTTTGAATGCTACTTTTATACCCTGATAATCTATTGGATTTGCAGTCCCCATTAGACTTTTACTCCTGATGTTTTGAATAAATATGTATTAATGTTGATGTATTTTGCTAGTCGTACCTGAAGGTTTACTTCAAGCCATCTTCACGGAGATTTTTAGCTTGCCAGATATTACATACCTTCTATTTTCTTCATTTGGACATGATCCCAGGTCTTTGAAGACTGCTTTTAAATGTTTTGCTTTTGCTTATCCCTTTTGACTTGATCTTGTTAGGTGTCAATGCTACACCAGTGTTATTAAATTACTGTGCTGCTAGGGAAGGAAGATGCTTTCAGATTTTGGATCTTTTTCTAAAGCACAATTTCCTCCTCAGTCTGTGCATTAAGATAAGTTATGGTGCATTTATTTGGCAGCTATGATTGACAGTCTATTTGCAACTGCTCTGGCTGTTCAATTGACGATGTCTGTTAGCGTCCCAATGGGCTGCCTATCTCTTTAACTTTTAAAACATAGCATATGCTTTATAATGTTTAGCTTTAAAATCAGATTATATGTGGAAGATGGCATTTTTCAAAAGATTTAAAGATCTCTAGGGAAATGTTAAGAATCCTAAAAACTAAGATGGTTTCCAAATGAGACGAGTTTTGTTTCCTAAGTTCAATTTCTATGAAGTAGCAGTGAAACTGGCTATGTCACTCATTTTCAAATTTGTCCTTGGGTTAAATAGCACTTCTTTTTTTTTTTTCTTCTTTTTTTTCTTTTTTTTTTTCTTCTTTTTTTCTGAATAGCTTGATATGGTACAATAGGTTTGATTTTTTTATTTCAGTCTTTCCCTAATTGTATTATTGATGGTGTTTCATGAAAACTGTGGAATGAGGTGGGATTTTCTACCTATGTTCCATCTATAGAAAAATTCTTAAGTATTCAGTGGTTTGGATTTTATCATTCTAAAAATATTTCTTCATTATTCTTTTCATATTAAAGATTTTTCCCTTTCTGTTTAGATAGAAAAATCATTGGGACTGACTTAAAGGAATTTCTGTAAAAAATTGAAAAAAAAAAAAAAACGAATCAACCAACAACCTTTAAGATGGCCAAACTAATTGTGAATATTCCTAAATTTAAACTAATTATTCTTCCTCTACTTTACACATTTTTAAAATTAATATTTTCTTTTATATTGATTTGAATACAAAGAAACACCAGTGTTTGACTCTAAGAGAGGAAAAGAATGCCTGAGTTTTTCGATTTTTTTGTATTAAATAAAATTATGCAGTTTTCTATTATTGAGGTGGTGTTTGAAGTAATATCAAACAACCCATGAAAGGGAAGGGGAGGAACTGACATTTTCTGATACTCGTGAAGTTATATGCCATTAGTGAAATTTTCAATTCTTGGTTCTTGTAACTCTGAGAAAATAAATTATGGTGACAGTAAGTATATGTCTTCTAATTTGTCCCGATAGTCTACAATGTGAGTATTTTTTTTAGATATTTTAAATAAGACTGTAACACCTTCTAGTAACATTTACTCATAAGTGGCTGAGATCTAACAGATTTTTTTCTAGAATTTTCTAGTATTTCACTAGAAACTGTACTAAAGCCATCCTAAATTAAACAGACAAACAAAATTCATTGGACTTATTTATTTTATAGCAAACGTATTTATTTTATAACCAAATATTTATATATATATTTATATTTATATTATAGAAATTTTACAATATTTCAAAATATTACTTATATTTATATTATATAAAATTAAGATATAATTAATTATATATATTATATTTATACTTCTATATATACATTTTGGCTAACTATTTTCTCAGAAGAGGAAGTTCCTTATTGAATCAGCCTCAAAGTGCAATCAATACTGGTAAATGGAACAACCAACAATTTTCAAAGCAGATGAAATTCTAGTAACATTTATTATGGGAAATTTATTATTGGGGAAAAAAAAAAACAAACACAAAAGGAAGATGATGATTAGAAGGAAAAAGAAGAAAAGAAGAAAAAACAGGGAAAATAAACCATGAAATTTTATCTTTAATTTTCATTTGGGATTCTTCACCTCACTCATCTCTGGTCTTCAGAAAATGAGAATTATCCAGTAATCCACATGTAAGAGGTTCATATTGACAGGTCATGAAAGTGGGAGAAAGGAATAACTGATCTTCCAATCATTCCTTTCCTCAGTTTTGCCTCAAAGTTGGAGGAAAGACTGAAGTTACAAACAGATATGTAATGAATATCAACTCCTGATTATGTGGCTGGTGGTAGTGTGAGAGCTTTGATTTTTATTACAATAAGATATTTTCTAAATATTATAATCTCATAGGGATGGGATTCATCTTTCTCAATGAAGCAAGGCAATCTTTTTCAGCAGGTTGGCTAACTTTGCGAGGTGGGCTTTAACATTTCATGTACCTGGTAGGGCAAAGGCCAAAATGGCAATGCTCACACCATCGCAATTGATGGGGGAATAATCCAGCCCAACCAGAAGAGTGATAAATCACAGAAACACAGAATCACAGAATGGCCCAGGTTTAAAGGGACCTCAAGGATCATGAATCTCCAACCCCCCTGCCACAGGCAGGGCCATCAACCTCCACATTTAATACTAGACCAGATTGCCCAGGGCCCTATCCAATATGGCCTTGAACGCTTCCAGGGATGGGGCATCCAGAATCTTTCCAGGCAGCCTGTTCAGAACCTCACCACTCTCTCTGTAAAGAACTTCCCCCTGACATCCAACCTAAATCCCTCCCTCAACTTAAAACCATTTCCCCTTGTCCTGCAGTTATCAACACTTTCAAAGAGTTGATTCCCCTCAAGTATGTAGGCTCCCTTTAGGTACTGAAAGGCTGCAATGAGGTTACCCCGCAGCCTTCTTTTCTCCAGGCTGAAGAAGCCCAAATCCCTCAGCCTGTCTTCGTAGGGGGGGTGCTCCAGCCCCCTGATCATCTTCGTGGCCCTACTCTGGACCCTCTCCAACACCTCCCTTGGTGCACAGATGTGTGCAGTTTCACAGTAATGATCTCAATACAACAATGGAGATATGATGGAATAGCTCACATAACTGGAATTCTGTCATGGAAGGACCTAGGTATTCTGGGGGACAACAGGTTGACAATGAAATCCAGTGATAAACTGTGATGCATTAAAAAAAGTGTGGCCAGCTGGTGGAAGAAGGTGATCATCCCCCTCTACTCTGCCTTGCTGAGGTCACATCTGGAGTACTGTGTTCAGATCTGGACTCCCCAGTTTAAGAAAGACAGGGAACTACTGGAGAGTCCAATGGATGGCTACAAAGATGATTAGGGTCCTGAAAGCATCACCCTTATGAGGAAAAGCTGGTAGACCTGGGACACTTTAGCTGAGAATACTGAGAGGGAGTCTTATCAACACAAAGATCTAAAGATCAATTGTCAAGTGGATGGGGAAAGGCTCTTTTTGATGGTGGCTAGTGACAAAGCAAGGGTCAGCAGTCACAAACTGGAACACAGGAAGTTTCATCTGAACACAAGAAAGAGCTTCTTTGAGAGGTGGCAGAGCACTGGAACAGACTGCTCAGAGAGGTTGTAGAATCTCGTTCTCTGGAGATACTCAAAACCTGACTGGATGCTTTCCTGTGCAACATACTCTAGGGAGCCTGCTTTAGCAGAGATTCGGACTAGATCATCTCCATAGTTTTCTTCGAGACCCTTTGATTCTATGATAATGTAATTCCAGTCTTGTGTTAAATGATTGTTACTTGATCCCAAAATATTCTGTATTTTTTTATACTTATATCTCCATCTAAATATACATCTGTCTACATATAAAGCAAACTGCTTTTGATAGAACCATGAATTTAATATTTAGCTCCTTTTCCATGAAAAAGGAGTTATTTCTTAAAGTAGCTGTTTATTAACAAGTCCTGTTCATCTACCTCTCTTTCTCCAGGTATTTATGTTCCAATACCCACCACAATCTTTGGATAGGTCACTATCTAAACTTCTTTTGCAGTAGCTAAATAGTTTGCCAGAGTGTTGTTATTATTATTATTACTGTTTTTTGAGCTGTTTTTATTATCGTTGTCATTATTGTTTAAATAAATATTCCATTTTTTATTTTAATCTATATGCATAGAAGAATAAGGTCAAAATCTGGATACTCTTCCAGTCCAGAGTCAAACCTAACTGCTTCACTGCATTTGTTTTCCTGGCAGAATATAATAGCATTAGATGTTTGTGTTCTTAATATTTCACATATATATGTACGTATATGCGTATATATAAGAACATATTAATTAATAATTATTAATTAAATAATTAATGACTCCCCTATAAAATAGCTGTCATGTTCCTTACTAGAACTAGTCTCAAATTGATCTGAAATTTTGATCATGGTAAAGTATTATTTCTTCTCTTCAAGTCTTTTTGTAAAATATCTTTTAGTATGTTAATTTGAATAACACAGTAATACTAGTTCGATTCTTCTATTCTGAATTAAATTGTCTTAATTCATCATCACACTGCAATACCGTATTACTGTCTTGTAACAGTCATTTCATCTCCACCAAAACAAAAGGAAACTTGCAATCAGCAATACTGAATATTATTTAGTAAAATTACTTTAAATAAATTCAATAAAGATAATAGTTTAAGGTATCCAATGAATTTTTAACACAGATTATAAATAAGAAGTTATATGTATGTGTATATGCGTATGCGTATGCGTATATGTATACGTATACGTATATGTATATGTATACATACAAATAAAAATCTTTCAAATTTCTGTGCAAATCTGAAATACTTTTATTTTCTTCTCTTGTGAATCTCTTATATGCTCTGATAGTAATCTTTCTGAAGAATTTCTAACACATTGCAGATGAGCAACTGTCAGCTTTATTGCTTTGTACTATTCTGGAGCAAACAGAAAATCTTGATTCTAGGTGAATTTAAAGCATTATTGTCTGAATTTAATCTAACTCTTTTGTAAATAGGAATGAGAACTTGTGAAGTGCTGCACAGCTGTAGGGAATGTACTTTACAGTAATAACCTTGTTCTTCTCAAAAGTGCTGACAGAATAAAATGGATTCAGAACTTAGCAAAATTTGTTACAATATCCTATTCACCTGCAATAATTTCATTTTTTAAAAAAAGATAAAACTATAGTGGAAAACTGTGCCCCTTCAATAAGAACCTTCAGTGTCTATTAACAGGCTATCTGGAAAATCAAACCTCTAAGCAACATAATCACAAAAGAGTTGGGGTCTGAAGAAAATTCAGGGATCACCTTGTCCAAATCCAAGCAGAGGAAGATACAGCATGTTGCCAAAGTCTGTATCTGGTCAGAATTTTAATATCTCCAAGGCCAGAAAATCCACAGCTTCTCCAGGTAACCTGTTCCAGCACTGAACTACCCCCATGTAAAATCAATAACAACAACAAAAAAAATTCCTAATGTTCAAATAGTAATTTATATGCTTTAATCTTTGTCCATTACTTCTTATCTTCTTAATTTATATTTCTGAAAAGAGTCTGGCTCTCTTCTCTTTATCTCTTCATCAGGTACTAACAGACATGTATTTCTTATCCATGTGCCATCTGAGCCTTCTCTTCCCTATCCTGAACAGTCCCATTTTGAAATAGTTGCAAAAAAATGTACGTGAACTAGGAAATGTCTTCTAGGGCAGTTAGCATGAAAGCTTAATGACATACTGCTCTGGCCTTGAGCTTTATAAATGGTTTGTGGTATATGTCTGTGCTAAGAAAAGAAATATGATCAATGGAAAAAGGTTCACTGCTTCCCTGACTCGTTATATTAATCAGATTGTCTTATAGGAAGCTAGCAGATGAGGAAGATCTTTTAAATAGTTGAGGCCACAAAAGATCAACACTATTTTCAAGAAATTATCCAACGGTGGTTTCTATTCTTTGATCATCTTTTGTGTTTTCTTCCGCTCCCTTTTGTTTTCAGCAAAGTGCTACTGGTCGTCTTGCAATTGAGTATATTTGTTCTTATGTATCTTTCTACATCAGCAATACAGGTTTTAAAATCGGTGTTAACTGTCAATTTTGTTGATGATGCACAAGGCAGAGTAGAGCACAGCTTGTGGTTTTACAGCTTTTTGTCAGCAGTATTGACAGCAGTAAAACCCTGAAGCAGAACCTACACAGGAAGAAGATATGTACACTAACAAGATGTTATTTTTAGAATTTCTTTTTCGGCTTATAGCTTTTTACTGGACATATTTTAATTGGTCCACTGGCAATATAAAAATATAGTATTTTATAGCTATAATGAAACAACATTTGGGAATTTACCACCAGGTCCCCACCCCCTAGCCACCTTCATGGCAGGACATACAAGAATCTGAAAAACTGAAATGTCCTTGGCTTGATGTAGTACTGCTCAGCATCAACTGAAATATTGGTGTGTTAAAAACATTTTTTTTTCCTAAAGCCAAAACATAGCATCATACCAGACACTATTAAGAAAATCAACTGTGTTTCAGCTGAAACCAGGACAATGGGAACAAATTGGAACAGCAGAAATATCTTCTGATACACTTCTTTACTGTGCATGTGATGGAGAGATGGCACAATTGCCCAGAAATGTCCTGAAGCCTCTTGGAGATCTTCAGAAGTTTTCTGGACACGGTTTTTGACAATCTATTCTAAACTGTCTCATTTGAGCAGGGGGATGGACCACATGATATTCAGAAATCCCTTCTAACCTCAGCCATTCTGTGATTCTGTGATTCCAAAGTCATCCTCAAGGTTACCTAATATGCCATATTTTAATTTCAATTTTATTTAAACTTTTAAGCATCAAGCAAATTTTTCACTATGGGGTATCTGCTTCTGATTAAAGACATTATCATATATATATATATATATATATATATATATATATATAGTATATATATATATATATTTGTTTGTTTGTTTGAAAAGTCAACAGAATTCATCTTCTTGAGGATTCTTAAAGGAATCTGGGAGAGAGAGGGATGGGAGAGGAAAGACAAAATGATAATATGAAATTAGAAGAAGAAAAAAGCCTTTTGCACAGAATCTTTTATCACAGCCCCACAGTGAGGTCAGCAGCTAGACTTAACCCCCAGGGATTACATAGATGTCACAAAATAGAAGGTTGCCCTATTTGATTTGCTGATGGGTGCTAAGAGCACTCTGCAGCAACTTGTACAGTAGTGTCAAGGCAAGCCACTAATCATATATTACTTAGTTAATCGATCATTCACCTAAAAAAGAACAGATGGCACAATTCAGAGTGTCACTTGCAAGTGTACAAAGGGGCTCATCAGTATTTCTGGACTATCTCTTCAATCTATAAAATAGACTTGACTGTTTTATGGATTGGCTAGCTGTTCGCTGTCAGATTGAATTCACTGACATGCTTATCTCTTTGAAAAGATAATTCAAAATGAATGTATCACTGATTAATTATCCATAGGCAAGATAAGAATGATCATCAGTAACAAACAGGACCAAATCAAGCAAAGGGAAATTTGGGAGTCTTTATTAGAAACTAATAGAGATCAGTTCCAACAATTCTTACACTGGTAACACAAATAATGGTGATTTCCTTAACCAGATGTTCCCAACACAGAGACAGTAAGGACTGGCAGGACTTTCTGGAAATAATCCAGCTATCAAAGTCCTAACAAGAATATTAGTGGCTCCAGCTACTATTTTCAACATGCCTTTGTGATTTGAAAGAAATGTCCCCAAAATTTCAGGCAAATGGTATGTGTATGTGGATTCCGTTGGGATTCCATGCTATCACTGGATAGAGAAGAGTTTAAAGGGAAAATCTATGTCTGCAGTATTTCATGTCAGTTAATTCTGATATATTTTTGCTGACTACTTTTGTTCTTGTGGCTGTTCTTCCAAAGTAGCCAACTTTTATTTACACATTTATAATTATTTATTTGCACACTTTTTTTCTATTACTTTTTTTTACTTTTTTTTCTTTTTTTCTTTTTTTCTTTTTTTCTTTTTTTCTCCATTATGTGGGGAACCTGGAAGTTTTGCTCAGACTGTTTACTCTGCAAGAGCGTGTAGTTGATAAAATGATATTGTAATCACAGCACTGTGACACTTCAATCATCTTATGGATTCTGCTGATTTGGGGCTTCGATGAAATCTTTGTTAAATTTCTTTGTGTATTTTCTGCCAAAGCTCGGAAGATGCCTCTGAAATAACTACAGACATGGTCCCCTCTGTAGTAATGCAATGCTAGGGCTAAAACTACTCATAATGTAAGTGAAGCCCTTCCCATTACTCCTAATGTCAGTTAAATGGGTCCTCTACCAATGTCTATGTCACAGTATAAGCATGCATACATCTAATATATGTGGATAACTGAAAAGTGCCAGTATTTTTATACCTTTTAAAAAAAGAAAAGTCTGTGTCCCAAGAGTCCAAAAACTGTCAAGATAGTCTTACTCCACTTACTCCACTGCCTCACCTTGAACAGCTACACAATACCAAAATTTTTATTAAAAAGTCAGAGGTGAGTATCCCTTAGACTCAGTGACATAGAGAATATTTCCAATCCTTTGATACTATTTTCTTTCCCTGAATTATCATATAATAGCCTGGAATCTGTAGCAGGAAGGTGGAGGAAGAAGTTGAAACTAAAATGCTATGTAATGTAATCATTCATCAACATACGTTGTAACAGTTACAACCAGAGTGCGCTACTTTCATCAAAATACGCATCAAAAACACCGGTATTACATGCTGTGTATGCAATTCATTTTCCAACGAAACTGTTAAGGTAAGAAGTGTTGATTCAGTGCTGCTGAAACCTGAATGTATCAATATTTGGGAAGCTATCTCAAATGCTATATGGAGACGGCTAAGCCTCCAGTTGCATATAATGAGGTTTGAAGAGATACAGAATGTGTCAGTATACCTTTCAAATCCATACATTGTAGCGTACCTCCTGAATTAATTGACACCTCTTTCCAAATAACGATTTCTATTTTGCAAATGAAAATAAAAATGCTCGAGTACTAAAGATGTCTGCAATGAAATGGCCAGCTGTCAGTTTGCATTTTGCCCAGGTATCATCTGACAAGTTGTAACTGTTTGAATGAAAAAAAAAACCAAACTTTTTTTCCAGTATTCAGAACTTCTGGTAATAAGATTCTTAGGTTTTTTTTTTTCTTTTTTTTTTTTTCTTTTTCTTTTTCCCAACAGCCTTCCTGACATAGAGAAGAAAAGAAACATTAAAAGGCAATAGAAATAATAACATAGAGGATCTTTGGGGAAAAATTCCAGTCCTTGAAACCATAGTAATCACCACAGTCGTGAGAATAAGTGGTAACATTTTTTGCTGAATAGCTATTTAATTACAAACTTGTTTAAAATAATAGCATTAATATTTGTGATTGATTACTTAGCCAGGTAATATTGGAATCACAAAAATAATTTTCCAGCATGCTAATTTTTCATGAAGATCATTCACCTTAGTGATCACTGCTTTTAGAGTGTACCTGTAAATTCCTTCATACTGCTTGTGTAACTCTGTGTGTAGGTTAGCCACTAATGAATAAGAATGGAGAGTGGATTTTAGAATTCCTAATAAAACTACTGGTAGTCAGTGAAATGATTAATTCAGTGATGCCCAGTGAGACCAAAAGAGGCAATTAGTACAAACTGGAACACAAGAAGTCCTAAGGAAGCATTTCTCTACTGTGTGACTGAGCATAGGCAAAGGTTGCCCAGAGAGGTTGTGGAGTCTCCCTCCTTGGAAATCTTCAAAAACTTAGGTGTCCCTGCTTGAGCACAGAGTTGGACCAGATGGTGTCCAAAAGACCCTGACAATTCACTGCAATTTTTTATTCTGAGATAATGTTTCTTCCTTCTTCCACATCAGTTCTATTCACTAAGGTGAAAACTTTTGAAAACTTTGAAAGCTTATATATATTGTTGCTACAGTCAAAGATGTATTCTGACTAGAGCTGAATAAATACGCAATCATTTTTTAATGTGGGAAACCTAGATTTCTCATTGATTTTCAAAGTCTTGTACTATGTCCTGACTATAGTGTTGGAGTCTGTCTTCTGGATTTAGGAAAGCCAGTTTTTGTAATAATAACCATGAGAGTTCCCAGAGCTTGTTCTGACAGATTGGATTGAATATTTATGTTCATTATAATTTTTTTTAATAATTTGTACTATTTACCTATTACTGTCCCTACACATACTAAAGTAAAGACATTGAAAAATGTTAAGAATAAGAAACTAAATAAGAACAAATAACAGAAGAATATAAAAGAACTTATAAAAAATAAATCCATATAAATTTTATGCTGAAATAAGTTACTGATGCAATGTTGATTGCTTAACATTTGTATGTAATTCATGCTTTGCCTTTCTGAAATTTAGGCACCTGACTATTTACTTTTTCCTTCTTCTCCACAGAGAAAAACAATATTATAATGAGATTATTCAACCTACTTTAAGATGAGTGTTTGTCTTTTCTGTTAGGTATGCAAGAAATGTTAACTTCCGTGTTTCCTGCTGTGCTAGAACTTAAAACACACTTTGTAAGAGTCCTTTGGCTATTCCTTTTTAGGTGTAATATACTTGCTCAGAATACTATTTTCTGTTAGTTCTACATTTTCTTACTGCATGAAATCCATCATTGTTATTTTAGCCTCTATAATTTAATCATCGGAATCTACTATCCCAGTGAAGCTAGCTTCAGCATTTGTGTGCACTGTGTCAGAAATCCTCTCCATTAAAAGATTTTTTTCACTATACTGCATTAAACACAGTATGCATGTTCTGGTGTTGTTAAATCTATTGTCTGTCACTACTAATACATATCCAGAACGACATGACCATTATTCTTGCAGTAGACCATAAAGACAGACTCCTTTGCACATTTGTACTGGTAGATGCTATATCATCCTTGTTTAGAGGCTGATAAGATGAGGGATAAACTATTGTTAAGAAAATCTTTGGTTTTGTTCACTACCTATTAAGCTTTTTGTTATTTTTTTTCGCACTGCATTTCTGTACCACAATTCTCATATTCAGTACTATATTCATAATATATCAAGTGAAGTTTTACTAATTTATTTGTTGTTGTTAAGGAATATATAACTTTTTTTTTTTTTTTGAGGTGGGAAGAATGTTTACAAGAGGGGATACCTTTGATTTCATTAATGTCATGCATTAAAAAAAGTTTTAAACGATCATGAATTTACTCAGAAATAAACTCTCATAAAAAGTACTACTGAAAAATTCTGATCCATTGATCCATTTGAGATTTAATCCAACAATAAAAACATTATATAGTTATTCATCATGTAGAGTCCACAGTCCTGTCATTATCCTGAATTGTTTTTTTTCAAGCTTTAAAAATCATTCACTTGACGGCAGGAGTTGGAATGTTTATTTCTTCACAAATTTTCTCCTGAAATGTAACATTAGTTGAAAAGTTATTTATAATTGCTTTTTAACATTAATTATGAAATCATAGATACTGAGATCTGTCACACAATGGCAGTCTGACAGCTAATTCGTGCTTACAGCCTTTCATTTGTGTTCCTGGTTCAAGAAAAATATACGCTGAAGGTATCCCTCCTAGACATTGAAATAATCTGTAACCATAGAAACAGCTGAGATGATCACTAATGGGGATGTTCATTCTAAAAGGGAGCTCAGTGTAGCTGTTTCTTGTTGAAAATTTTATGTTCACAGAAAAAATGGCCAATTTTCAATGGTTTTTAAATACAAGGGGAAATTGGATATATGTATTACCACATGTTCTCAGTATGAAACATTCCTGCAATAGCTGTTTTTATCAATACCAATTTTAATTATGACAATTTTATGAGATATTCAGGATTACTTAAGTTTGGGATCAACACTGAAAATGAATACTTTTTGAACAGTTTCTATGAAGGGAAATATTTTTCAAGTTCTACAAAATTTTCCCCACAGACTGAAAACTTCTTGAGGTGAGATGTTTAATATTTAATAACAAAAAGACGATTTGTTGCCTCAGTTTCAAGGAAAACTAGGATTTGATGGTTAGGAAACACAAAAAGCCTGGGGATCGATGTCTTATTCTTTTGAGGAAGATGTATTTGCCTATCTAAAAAGCAAAACAATACCGGAAAACCAGCAATTTTGTTTTTTAATAAGATAAATCTGACAATCTTTTAGGCAGATGCTCTTGTAAGATCTGCCTATTTATCTTCTATTTTCTTGCCTAATGCAGATCTGTTGCTGTTATAGGATATGATATTGTTTTATGTTGACCTTAGAACAATGAATCTCTATGTTATCTTATTTGTGAGGTTCAGGAAGTTACCTGAGTTTATAAAATTATTGCTGAATTCCCATTCAACTTAGAAACTGAAGGAGTGCAAAAAATGATTTAAAAAAACAACAAAACAACCACAACAATTTATTAAACAGGTTTGTTTCTGGCTTCACGAGGGTTTATAAAAGAAACACTACAGCCTGTCACATGATTTTAATCAAAGTCTTTTCTTTTTACAATAAGGTAGAAGTCATGTACTTGATTAAGAGAAGAAAAACAAAGAGTTAATTCATACATGAATCAAAGCTAAGAAAAACACAGTCAATTCCTGCACTTGACAAAAAAGATCAGAAGAAACTAGCCCTCTGAAGCACGGAATTGTGTATGTATATATGAATGCATCTATGGTTCCATACAAAATATACTTTTCTTATATATATATATATATATATATTTTAAATTCTAATGCTAAATTCTAATTCTAAACAGGCAAATTCAGTTGAATTCAATTGCACCAAACTGGCTGTAGTAAGAGGGAAACCAGTATCTGATTGTTCCTTGTTTGAGTTTTTGAAGATGGGTCTTTAAAAAAAATCTGTTGCTTTGGGGTGGGGGGAAGAGTGGTACTGAAAAAACTGTTACCTAAAAAAGAGCTCCCCATTAACAATGAATAAATTCTTCAGGTATTTGTCAAGGAAGGAGCGATACAACCTTGAACTATCAAGAATCCTGGAATTCTCAGAGATACTACTGAGAGAAACAGCAGCTGTGAAAGTCTTCATTCCTGACATGAAGATATAAAAAGTTGACTGGAAGGCATTTGTTTTATCCATGTGGGAGGTATAAACTTTTACTAAATGATAGACCTTAATTTAAATTGAATTTAACAAGATTAAAGAATAGTCTCTCATATCAGAGTGTACTCCTGAAAAATCTCACTTCCCCGAGTACATTCCAAAGGAGCTTAATGAACAATAAAGCATACGGCTGATTTTCTAACTATGATCTCTAATTTGTTGCTTCCAGGTTTTCTTGTTATTGTGCTATATTTATGCAAATTGAAGCTCCATTCAGGGCCTTTTCATACCTCTATGCCAGACTTTGAAGTAATGATCATTGGCTGTTACAGGATGCAAGAATTCAAGATCTGTCTGTTTTGCCGTTTGTCTGTTTGTTTTTTTGATTTTTTGTTTTAATTCTTGAGTAGGACCAAGCAAAAACTGTGACTGAAAAATGTGACCTAGAAATTATTTGCTCCTTGTTTCTGTAACTGAAGTTATTAAGCGAAGAAATAAACAATTCCTCACGGTTTTCATGCACTTAACAGTTCTACAATGGCAGAAAGGCAGAACACAAGGTCAAAGACTAAATTCAACTCACCAATTTTATACTGTATGACTGCAGGTCATAAAATCAATCAGGAGACCACTAAAGTTAAAGAGAGTGAAAAAGTGGAAGCAATAAAATACATATAAGTGGGGTTGCTGTATAAGTACCTAATAACCACTTCACTCAAAAAAAATTTGCTGGCTCATAGTCGTTATGTGAACCTTCAGAATGAGAAGAGTAGGAAGTTTTCACTCTAGTAAAGGAACAGAAATACCTCAAAATTGATTCATACCACCCATATTGAAGAAAAATATCCTGATTATCCTAACAACTTCATCATCAAGATGACATGTTTTTAAGCTATAGATGATATGAGAAGCATATTATATGAGTAAACTAAAATTTCAGAAGGAATACTGCAGTTTACTTCCATGGTTATTTTCAACAAGAAGTTCATAAGAATGAGGAAGAAACTCTTAAAGGCATCAAAACTTACTATTAAACAACATACACAGGCTAAAAAACATTTAAGCTTCAGAAAATAAAGCATGATTAAAAATTAACTATCAGTGTTTAAATTTGTCTAAGCCATTGGAATTTCCAAACATGTACAAGTAATTTCTTTCATTTAAAATCCCAGTTAAGTTATGCTACCTGATCATCTCTTGGTATGCAGACTACTTTAGCAGCATTCCTTGGTAGGTTGAAATATTCCATACTTAATTTCTACAGATTATAATGATTTAATGTGTGAACAAATATGTTCACAGATGTACTGTGAATTGTCTTCATACTGTATGGCTACAGACTATTGCAGGTTATAGAATTGCATTTTTTATTTGAGTTCCTTACTCTACAGTATGAATAAACAGTTTGTCAGAAATCATTCTTTCATTTGTTTAATTTTACAGATTTTGAAAAAAATTTCCAGGAACATGATTTTTCAGTAGTCACAGGCCTCATCCACCTTATTTGTGTAAATAATTGCCTTTTCAATGGTAAAATTCAAGAAACTGAAGATGATGTCTCCAGCTATTATTTCCTTTCTACCTGCCATGAGTTTGTGTATCTGTAGCAGAATTTTATGTATCAGTTATATGGTATCATTTGAAATCATGTCAGTGTGAAGTTAATCACAGCACCTTTTATCCATTTTAAGTGTAGTTGGGCTACTTGGGCAGTATCAATCACAGAATCATAGAATCATGGAATCATGGAATCATAGAATCATAGAATCATAGAATCATAGAATCATAGAATCATAGAATCATAGCATCATAAATGGCCTGGATTGAAAAGCACCTCAAAGATCATCTATTTTCAATCCCCCTGCTATGTGCAGGGTCGCCAGCCACCACATCAGGCTGCCCAGAGTCTCATCCAGCCTGGCCTTGAACGCCTCCATGGATAAGGCATCCATAACTTCCTCTTTGGGCAACCTGTTCTAGTGTGTCACACCCTTTGTGTAAAAAACAGCTGTTCCTCCTCTTGTTTATATGCTCCTTTCAAATATTGGAAGGCAACAATTTGGCCTCCCTGGAGCCTTCTCTTCTCCAAGCTAAACAAGTTCCCCCAAACTTACTTCACAAGAAAGAAGGATATATGTAAGGTTCAGTCAATAGTCATGGGAAACTGGTAAGTTCTGTAACCCTTTCAAAACTATCGCAAATACACATACTAATTTTGTGAATCATAAGGTATCTTTAACAACTGGCCTTGCAGACTTTGCTTATAAAGCTTTTTCCAGTAAGGTAAATCAATTCTTTCTATACTCTAGGCCAACAGTAAGCCATGTTGTAGTGTAGAAGTGTGGAAACATAGGGTAATGAACCCGAGTTTATGCTTCCTGCCCCTCTGTATTGTTGCTGAGTCAGATACATTGCCTTACCAAAAAACGGCTTCCACAGGTTTCAAAATATAGGTTAATTGAATTCCGATCTTCTCTGAACAGGACACAATTACACCTGCCCGCAAGAACGTGTGTCTAGATACAGATATCACTGTTGTCCTTTCTCTGGTTGAAGTCTTGTTATTCTATTCCCTCCAGCTATGCTTTCTTGGCCATAATCCAAGAGAAATCCTACTCTCCTCTTCCTCCCTTTTTTCTAGTCTCACCATCCTCCTGGTCACTGTATTAATTACTTCCACTATCTATTTGTCTCTTGTAACATCCACATTTTAATTGGAAAATGGATGATGAAAGCTATCCTCTCTGAGTTACATCTTCTCCAGCTTTGTGTTATTTCAGTCTAACAAAAGTCTTCAATCATAGCTGATTTTTCTCAGTCTTCATTTATGAAATGCAGATAGTAATATATGCTTTGATTTTAGAGATTCTTAATTAATTATTTCAAAAATCTAGTGATATTTATTACATTTGAGATAACTTATTTTTCAAATGGATTTAAATTCAGTAAGTTTGTTTTAGTGTTTTCATTTTCAGACTCTGTTTCAAAGCATGAACATACTAAAACTGTTTAAATATATATACATGAATAATCCATAAATACAGTAGACTTAGCATCTTTTTCATTCAATATTTCTTTGTTCTTCATATGACTGAATTATTTCTATTAAAATACAAGGAGTTTTCTTCAAATATAAATCTTTCATGGAGAGTTTTAAATGTTTAATGGAGTTGAATATTATGAAAAAAAAACAAAACAACTATTCAGTGTATAAATGTGCAATAAAAAGGTATTCGTTTTGCCTCTACAGTTGACTAAATCTTTTCTTTTATTTATGCAACCAAACTGTTGTAAGTAAAATAATATTAAAGATATGATAAAATGCAAAATTCACATTTGGGAAAAATTAAATCTAAAATTTCATATGTGAAGTAAATTATGAGAGTATACTGTAGTTGGGTTGGCTTCTACTTTTTCCTGCGCCCAAAATGTGTATATCTCATTTGCCAAACTAGTTCATCCTTCATTTTAAATAAGTTTCCCAAAATTTCCTTGGATAAGATCAGCAAGTAAGACCAAAATTAAAAATAAAAGAATAAATAAAATTCAGTTGAATTTCTTGCTTAACCAGGGAGTCCTTAACTTCTCCTATTTTCATCATTCTGAATAGGTTTTCCTTGTGTATATTTCTGCTATGTGTTTCAAGAATGTAAATCTTAAAAATATGGATGTGCCAGAATTTTTTTTATAATTTCATCAAGTGAGATAGAATGAATTTTTTTCTGTGATTTTCATATTTGATTACAGACAAGCTTTCCCAATTAATATATAGTGTATTTAATTAAAAATAAAGTTCATAGAAATCAAATACAAACCAATTAAGCAAACAAATAATTCATGCTCTGTTGCCTTATTAAAAATATTGAACAAACATTAAAAGGAATTTTAATTTTCACCTCCTGTTTCTTTAAACTGCTATAAATGCACATTGTTGCTTTTTCAAAAAAGAAAGACTGATATCAAGAAAAGGTAACTGTTATGTAAATCATACTTTACAAGTTTTGTTGATTTTTTTTTCCCACCCAGTCACTGAGAAAGACTTAGAAACTTATTTGCAGGCCACCACAACATGAATTAGTTCACTATTATTCAATATACATTTAGGAATGCATACGTAGATATATACATATATATAAGTTAACTCTAGCATGCAGCTGATCATTACACAGTTATTTACACACTCACCTCCAGTGCTCTGGGGAAGAAGCAAAAGTGAGAAAACTTATAGATTAAGATGAAGACAATTAATTAGGTATAGCAAAACTGCAAGGAAAGAAAAATAAGGAATTTATCCACTGCTTCTCATTGGCAGGCAGGTGTTCAGTCACTTCCAAGAAAGTAAGGCTCACCACATAGCAGTTATTTGGGGACACAGATGCTACAGACACAAACACCTGCCCCCTCCCTCTCTTCATCCTTTCTCTCAGATTTTATTGATGAGCACAACATTGTATGGTCATTTTGGGTCAGGTGTCCCCTCCCAACTTCTTGACCAGTCCCAGCCTGAGAAGCAGAGGTGATTGCAGGTACTACTCAGAAAAGCTAAAACAGTGTTTTATCACAGAATCACAGAATTGGAATTTTGACTGGAAGGGTTCTCTCAAGATTGTCTAGTCCAACCCTCCTGCCAAACAGGCTCACTAGACCAGGCTGCAAAGGTAGGCATCCAGGATTGTCTTGAATGTGTCCAGAGAGGGACACTCCACAACCTCTCTGGGCAGCCTGTTCCAGTGCTCCATCACCCTCACTGTGACGAAGTTCTTATGCACATTTGTGCAGAACTTCCTATGCTTCAGTTTATGTACATTTCCCCTTGTCCTATTGCCACACACCAGTGAAAAGAGCCTGGCTTTGTCCCTTTACCTCCCACACCTTAGATATTTATAGACATTGATCAAATCCCCTCTGAGTCTTCTCAAGGCTGAACAGACCCAGGTCACTCAGCCTTTTCTCATAACAGAGGTGTTCCAGGCCCTTTATCTTCTTCATGGCCTTCCACTGGACTCTCTCTCAGGGGATTCCTGTCTTTTTTGAACTGAGGATCCCAGAACTGGACGCAGTACTCCAAGCGTCGTAGAGTGGGAGGATCACCTCCCTTGACCTGCTGGCCATGCTCTTTTTAATGCATCTCAGGGTGCTATTGGCCTTCTTGGCACACTGCTGGCTCATGGCCAACCTGTTGTCCACCAGGACCCCCAGGTCCCTCTCTGCAGAGCTCCTCTCCAGCAGGTCAACCCTCAACCTGTACTGGTTCATGCCATTATATCTCCCTACATGCAAGAGACTATATTTACTCTTGTTAAGAGAAATGTCACTGTTCAATTTTTAGAGCACTCTGATCCAGAAGTTATGGCTTGTTCTGTTCCAGTTATTTACAAAGGAAGTCTTCTGAACAACTTGTTCAGTGCTACTATTGTTGGTGATGCAAACTGTGTTGGCCACATGACCACAGCACAGTCTTTCCTTAGCTACAGTATACTTAGCCAGGACAAAGGCAAGGAAAAAACAGCAATAGTGTGCCAGATATTATGTAAACACAGGAGCAGACTGCAGCTCTTTCTTGCCTTGGGGAAAGCTTGTTATGCAGTATGTGGGGCTTTATATAACTTCAGAGTCAATGCTGACCTTCTGTATAGACTGTATTTTGTTGTATATATGTATCCTGTCAATCAATGTCATGCTGACAAGTGTATTAAAACATACATACATAAGCAGACTCCTACCAACTTCACTGATCCACCAAAGATGTGAAAGAGTGTAGTTTTGCTTAGATCTCATCCACACTGAATGAATCTGATCAACCCCTGAGTAAATGGAAATGCTGCTGTTCAACTGACACAGCATGACTAGTTAAACTACATACTTTCAATGCATTTCTCTGGTCTAAAAAAGACCCTCTACAACGCAAGGCAAAATTAGGGAGAAAATTAGGAAGGCACAAGGATACGTCTGCACAGTACAAGTCACTATATCTGCTACATTTGAGATTGTCTAAGACCAACGTCATAAAAGAACTTTTCAGAATTGCTTTCAACATGCTCCAAAACTATCTTATTTGAATGTTTTATAATATTATCTGATTCCCTGGTCTCTCGGGTTGTACTTGGAGTCAGCTGAATGCTTAAATATAAACAATAATAATAAATATTACATATTTTCAGTCTGCAAAATAATAAATGTCAGTTGCATTCAGACCGTAACTCAAGACAATTAATTGGAAGACAAAAAAAATAATTGCTTTTTCTTTTCCCTGCTGCCAGAGCTGTAAACTTTTTGCAAATTGCCTTTATAAGAATGTAACTTCCCTACTGATAAGTTTGATTAACATCAATTTAAAAAGTATCTCCACTACTTACTAGGCTATAAAAATATACCTTTTCCCAGCATTAAGCTATTATGCTCATTTTATTTTAGTCTGATCCTAAAGAAAAAAAAAAAAAAGAAAGAAGAAGAAGAACAACAACAACAACAAAAAACCAACAAATTGAAATTCCAAAAAAGAGAATTTTTCTACTTATTAATCTCATTAAAATCCCTCTAGTTTCTTAAGGTGGATTAAGAGGAAGTCTTCTTTTTCATCCTCAAAACCTGTCATAGCTTTAAAATTAATACTGAAAAAAGTAAGGAAAAGTTCCATTTTACTAATTCCAAGACTGAGCAATATTTCTATTTCATCATAAGATTTTATCAATATGTTCTGAGCAGGTAAAAGAATACAAAACTTGCTTCCTGTTTGGTCAAATTATCTAGTGATTGAAATTAGTCATTAACAAATACAAACAAGTGGTGGGATGATTTGTGTGTGTATTGGTTTAAAACTAATAATCAACAATTGACATAAACAGAGGGCACTAGAGAAAACTCAAACCATAAGCACTGAAAAAGGAATAGGATAGAATTAGGTACTTCAGTGAGAAAAACAAAAACAAAACCAAAAAAAAAAACAAAAAACAAAACAACCCAAACCAAAAGAGTTTTGTTATTCAGAAGATGTGATAAAGGCACAGAAGCACAAAAATAGGAGTTCCATATTGCCTTATCATTTTGGAGATTAAATATTTGGAAATAGTTAAATTAACTAAATTCAATGGCTTATTTGCCTGGACTTTAGGCTTAGATGCAGGCTGCAAGCTAGTGGCCTTGGCTGGACTGGCAAACTGAAGGCATGGAAGGGGAAAAAGGATCGAATAAATGGGAGTAAGAATGAAGAGATGATCAGGTCACTGACTAATTCAATAATACAATGTTTCACATTTTCCTGCTCTGATATATTAAACTGGGCACTCTATAATTACAATTACCTTGTAATATTTTGCACAGCTGTTCACCTTTTTTTTTTTTTTTTTTTTTTTTTTTTTGGTGGGGTTGGGGTGGGAGGAGAATTATTTTGGTTAGCCTTAAAACAATGCACTCAAGCTCTTTTTTTTCCCAATAGATTTCTTCAACTTAATAAAAAATGAAATTGTTCCTTAATATCAAGCTATGGTGCATCTAGGAATAAAACACAACACATTTCACTGTCCTTTAAAAACATTTAAGTGGCTTCATTATCCTGTATTTACAGCTTATCAAATCTGACTTGTAAATAGCAGTGTATTCATCAACAGCAGCAAAGCTTGCATAAATAACAGTTATGAGTCTAAAATGATAATTACCACAATCTAATGAATCACATAAATCATTTGTAATGAAGAAATAAACGACTTAGAAATGAACACATTAATAACTAAGAGTGGTGTAGTTTTGTTGTTGTTTTTATTTCATTTTTCACAGGCACTGAATAGTTTAATTTATATGGTGTATCCATAGGAAGTACAACTGGAATTCTATCAGTGAAGTAATTAGTAATTAATCTAAAGAGATAAACTTATCTAGCTGAGTCCAAATTGAAAAATCACTATTAAAACCATCATTAAAGTAAGAACAGTGCTATAAAATTTTAGTAAATGACCAATAAGGATGCAAAGAAAATTCAATGTCTTGAAGAGACAATTTACCAAGCATAACATTTATGAGTCTCCTACCACATCCAAAGGAACTGATTAAAAAAAAAAAAAAAGTATTCCAAGATGGAAACACAGGTTATTTAAATAAAAGTGTGTATATTGACATATGGCAATTAAAATAATAAAAATAAAAATCTCATTGCCTACACTGAGGTATATTGGGTGGATAAGCCTGATTATGACTCTTGCTGGTGGAGGTTTTGGATCAGTTATTATGTGGTGTAACAATGGTGATTCAGAGAAACATCTGTTTTCTTCAGTGAGTTAAAAACATGAATAAGATCCTGCAACTCCAGCAGAACTATGGTGTATCTGGTGGATTACATTTAAAATAATTTATGTGGCTATTTTTTGGGCTTTGTTGCTGTCGTTTGTTTGTTTGTTTGCTTTTGTTTACATAAACCAGTTTCTATGTATGTATTTCTATGTATGTGAAAGTGTGGATTTCCTAACTATTTACAAATATTTGTGAAGGATATTAATTCAGCAGAACATTTTGTATTTGGACATCTTGAAGGATTTTAATAATATGAATTAAATATTAGAGTTTCTGAAGAATAAATTATATGTGATATGTAATATTTATCATATTATTTTAGTTAATAGTGCTTGATGAAATTTATAATAGAATAGGATAGAATAGGACAGGGCAGGACAGGGCAGGATGGGATAGGACGGGAGAGGATGGGAGAGGATAGGATAGGATAGGATAGGATAGGATAGGATAGGATAGGATAGGATAGGATAGGATAGGATAGGATAGGATAGGATAGGATAGGATAGGATAGAAGTCCAACTGCCTGACCACTTCATGACTAGGTGAAAAGCAAAGCATGTTACTACCCAAATGACTCTTGAACACTGACAGGCTTGGAGAGTCAAACATGTCACTAGGTAGCCTGTTGAACTGCCTGACAGCACTCACAGGAAATAAATTATTTTTAATGTCCAGACTGAACCACCCCTGTGCAGCTATCATGTAATGTGTTGCATCCTACATTTCAGCAACCAATAAGTGACATCTGATAAATTAAAGTTGGCAGAGGAGAATGACTGGCAATATGTCCAAGCACTTTTCAATAGACAAAGGGACATAAAATCCTCATGACTGTCAGGTATCACACAGATTTCTACTTGATATCTGACAGCAAAGAATGTTTTTTTCTGTTCAGTAATGTATTATGAACTTGTAAGTCTACATTCAAAATTAACAGTAGTAAAATTAATAATCATTCTAGAATTGTTTATAAATTATTTTTTATATCAGGTGGGATAAGGAAAGTTGGCTTTCATTCACACTATTCATTTATGCACAGTATTTCTGACAGAAAATTCAACAAGGATGATAAAAATTTGATTAAGATAAATATCCATCATATAATCAGCTAACTTGATATAAGTACATTTCAAAAGAAAATGAATATTTATTTAAAAGACTCTAAAATATTCATAGTTTTTTAATTGGTGACAAACGCATACGATTTTTGTGAAGATTCTAAGGATAAAGCTAATTTTCACCTTGATTTTTAAATCATATTTTATTTTAATATAACTTTTACACTCCACTCTCATGGTATCTCTTTCTTCCTTCTCAAATAACTTCCTTTTGGATAAGTTAGTAGCATATAAATATACTGGGATCTGATAAAATAGTCTGTATTTTATAGCCCCTTCTCATCATGCTGATTGGTACAAATCACTATCTAGTACCCATCAGTACCAATCTGTACCAGAGGTATTTTTTCTAGTTAATATTGTTAGTTATATCACAGGACTCAGTGGATGAAGTGTTATAAAAAATAAATGAGTTAAATTACATTCACTTTCCCTAATTTGTGACATACTATTTCAAAATCTACATAAATTGACAAGGACCAAAACTTTTGGTGCCTGATGTAGCCATCTAGCATTCATGCATTGTAAATACATATTCATATTTATGGCTTAATCATTTTTAATGGTTCCTGTGCATAAAATATCACATGTTAGTTTTGTACTATTTGCCATGAGGAGATGAAATGTCTTAAAACAAACTGTTTGTAGGAATGAATATGATATTAAAGTAGCTTTTTGAAATAGCAGAAAACTCGCAGCTTCAGTTAAGTGAGGGGCAGATGGCTCTGCTTTGGGAAAGTGAGAAATACAATCCCAGGACAGCATTCAGCAGATGTCTGAATGCATCAGCTCCAGCTGACCTGACAGGTTTGCACTTCCTCCACTCCACACACGTCCAAAAGCAGGAACAGAGCAAGCAAAAGGAAGTAAACTACAAGCAATACTGCTACTGAGCACAGAGAAAATTATTTAAAGACATAAAACCAAAACCTAAATAATCTAAATCAAATAACACCAACAAACAAGCCTCTCCCCCAAACAACAAAACAAAACAAAACTATCAAGATCATTCTACCTTGGATTTACTTTTTCTGGGAAGAGGAAGGAAATGTTAGGAAAATGAAACAGGATCAATTCACAGTTCTGTTATACTTACTCCCTATAGCACATATATGTACAGCATATGGCATATATGAGTAATTTAGATTTGAAAAGATTTTGATTTTCTCTTTGGAAAATGTATACATTCCTATAGAATATTTACTTGCACTTGGCTGGGACTGGCTGTAGGAGGAGAGGCAAGGTAAGGAAGGTAAGGTTTTGCTCTGAGCATAGACCAACATTCATATTGCAGCACAGCTTCAAAATGGTTTTCAGCACAATCAGAGCTCTTAAGGGCAAGCAGTGCCCCTAAGATATGAGACAACTCTTATGAAAGGTCTGGTGTCACATATGTTGTGGATGTATTAAGGACCAGAAATAGAAGCTGTAGATAAGAAATTGACAGCACAGTGGAACAACGAGTGTTGGAATTACTGGCCTTGCCACAATTTAGGATTGTGTGGTATCTTTTTTAATAATCTTATATTAAAAGCAAACAGAAAAAAAAAAAAAAAAAAAAAAAAAAAAAAAAAAAAAAAAAAAAAAAAAAAAGATAATTATGATAGCTAGTAGTAATTAAACACTATGTTTCCACTAAGTTCAAGAGATCATCCTAGGTGAAGGATGGCTTGGAAATACCTGAGAAGCTCTAGATTAAACCATGGCTGTTGCTGGATAATTTAGCTAATCTTAATTAAACAATCAAGACACTAAATCCTTGTGTATAAACTTTGTGAATATTAAGTAACTTAATTTCAAAACAAACTTTTCTTTTCAGACCTAATCTCCTATCAATCACTGGAATGTTTTGAATTTCATTACTGTTTTTCCTCTTTAGGTTATGATGCAATGCATCTTTATAATAATCTCAAGTCCCATGATGCTTACAAAACTCTGAGGGACAATTTCTTAGTCATTTTTAAAAGTACTTCATCATTTCAGAGCCCTTGAGTTGGATTATTCTGGATGCAACCTGACTATGCTTATATATTTATTTTTACCTTTATTTTTGTATTTGTTTATTTACTAAAGTAGTTGACAAGGAATTAAATCTGTAAGAGAACAAAGATTTTTGGTATTAACTGCGAGGGCAAACATATCAGGATTTTGATGTTTGGATAAGGTTCGTTTGTTGCTCAGCAGGAAATGCAATGATCTAGTGCAATGATCTAGTAGCAGTGATCTATAAATTGCAGCTAATCATAGTCTTTCAGCACTTTGTGACCCTCAAGTGCAGATGATGTGTGATATTGATAAAGTATATGTATCACTTGCCCTTTTGCCTGATAATGCCACAGGGGTAATATATATACTCTACTAGAACAGGGTACGCTTCTCCAATTCCATTAAGGGCTTTTTTACTGTGTAGGTTGATATTCACAAACACAGTTTCTAAAAGACTTAGCAAAAATGCACGTAAGCACCAACTAGTAACATACATTTTATAATTTTATTGCCCACTGAAGCATGAAAGATCTAAGAGGATGCAAATGATCATGCCTATAGACAGGAATTGATAAAAAAATTCACAGCCTAAGACCTACCAGTATTGAATTACTGTATGATGTCATTCCCTTGAAACCAAGTGAGTTTTGCTATAAATGAGGGAGAGAAGAAATATTGGGCTTTGTGAGAACTAAATTGCATTGCATGGTGGTAGTCAGCCTGTCAGTAAATGAGATTAAAACAATTCCTATTGTATAGATCTGTGCAGAGATGTAATGCAGGGGAAAATGCTCAGATGAAAACAGTAAAAACTGAAGTTAAACTGTAAATCTAATCAGCATCGATTGGCTGTGGCTTTGGAATTTGTGCACTGAAAATATTCTTTTGTTATTTTTAATAGCTCTTAACAGTACAATTTGGAGGGAGCTAAACCACAATCACCATTGATTTTTCTTTTTAATACTTACAGAAATATTTTCCTTTTTTTCTACATTTCTAGTTATTTCCTTTCAAATGCTTTTTCAATGTCAGCACTAAACACAAAGACTTTGCAGTTTTTACAGTAGTAATATTATGATACTCGTGTTTCAATTATGCTAATAAAAGACAAATAATCTGATCAGAAATTATTACTATCACTTTATTTATATAATTATTTATATAATAGTAATTCCAGCATTCAAATTTGACATCAGCAGAAGAAAGTATGAGATCGGTTCTAAAAATAATGTCTTCTATTTTGTCATGTTTTCTCGCAGCATCAGAGGTGGGTGTTGGTAGCATGGCAGTAGATGTTGAACTATCCCACCAATGTTTCATAGTATACATGAAGAGTATCTGGGCCTTTCAGATCCTGAGTACCTAATGGTCACTTTAATACTATTTACTGAGGTTTGTTTTGGGTATTGCCTAGCTTGCCCCTCCTGAAAGTCATATAGATTTTATTGCAAGCATCATTAGATTTTAACAGCAATTTATGTGAATTCTATGTATACCGGATATTTCTAAATGATAATGGATCTCCTATAAAAACAGCACAGACTTTTTTTTTTTTTTTTACACCAAAATATTTAAAAGGCAGGCCTTAGCAACAAAACCAACCAAGTCTTTCAACACAGGGAAAGGTTAGCTGACTTCATAATTGCCTTCTACGTATTTAAATACAAATAAAGATGTAATTTCTTTATTATCTTAGCAATTATAGCAGTACAGTTTTCAACATTGCCCTGATCTCTGTTATTGAAAAAGGTGGCTGTCAGAGCATTTGGAATGCCAGAGGAATTGCCTATTACATAGATTGGACTGGTGTCTGATTTTAGCTTTTTATCTATTGCAACTATTCAGCATCCAACACTTGACAATATTTACAAACACTTGGAAAAAAAAAAAATATTTTCTTATTTTATTCAAAGCATTGATTTCATCAGACCCACCACGCAATAAAAAAGATGTGTACTATTAAATATATAACAGGAAATCTTCAGTTTGGAAGTAGGGAAATTTCTTTCAAAGTATCAGAAATGCAGTGACATTAAAAAGTAACTGAGTAATGAAGATGAATTCTCAGAAATATTGTTCTCATGTGTTATCATAGCCTGAGTTTAAGCATTCTCAGTATAATCTTACAAAGAAGAAATATTCAAAGCAATTTGTAATCATTGATAAGTAGAGAAGAATCTGAACATGAAACAGTCAAAAGACATAAAATATTTCCTACCACCTGAGAGCATTTATTTCCATTATAATAATAATTACATGCTTGCTAAACATTCACCGTATTAAAACCTTTGTGCTTAAAGTCAAAGCAAGGAAAAGTCAAAATTTATCTCCAGGTATATGAAAACCTTATATTTTTTAAAGTATGTTTATAAATCCAATTGATTGGCTTCATAGAGTAAATATTCACAGGAAACACAAGAAAAGAGAGGAGGAAAAAAAAAATGGGTGTACTTTTTTTTATTTAATTGTAATAACCAGAATATTGATAAAGCTCAATTCAGTTCAGATAACATGAAAATTCTGTGAGTTATTTTTCAGTTTCAGAGCACAGAAGAGGACTTAAGTGCTGATAAAACTTTGAAACCCTTAACTGTCCTGCCGTAGTTACTGCAAGTTTCTGATCCGAGTTCTGCCCACGCACACACCCCTAGTTTTAGTGTGTCCTATAGTTCACACTGACAGGGTAGATGAAGACTTCACAGCTTTCTCTCTCCTGTTGTCTGTCACCATATGACTGTTTAAGAGTCCAGGGACTGCTGAAATGCTCTTGAGAACAATTTAATTCAGCTTCCACTAAAGCAGAAATTTTCACCATCCCTCTCTCAGTATTTTTAGCAGAAGATGTGTAAGTTCAGCAATTTGTTCAAACAACATGTATGGTGAAGTCTCTTGTGACTGGAAAAAAGAAGGAAATATCACAACCATTTTTTAAGAAGGGTGAAAAGGAAAAACAGGAACTACTGACCTGTCAGTCTCACTGCTGGGAAAGATCATGGAGCAGATCCTCCTGAAAGTTATGCTAAGGCACATGGAAGACAGGGAGGTGTTATGGGAGAAATAGCATGGCTTTGCCAAAGGCAAACCCTGCTTGATCAGTCAAGTGGCCTTTTATGATGGTGTAACTGCATCAATGGACCTGGGAAGAGTCACTGATGTTATCTATCTGGACTTCAGTAAGACCTTTGAGATGGTACCCTACAACATCCTTCTCTCCGAATTGGAAATACAGGGATTTGATGGGTGAACTGTTCAGTGGATGAAAAACTGGCTGCAGGATAAAATTCAGAGAGTGGTGGTCAATGGCTCAATATCTGGATAAATATCAGCGAAGAACCCCAGAGGGGTCTGTGCTGGGACTGATATCTTCATCAGTGACACTGACAGTGGGGTCAAGTGCACCCTCAGCAAATTTGCTGGTGGCACATCCAAAGAATATGAAGCCATTCAAAAGGACCTAGATAGGCTTGAGCAATGAACCTCGTGAGGTTCAACAAATCCACATGCAAGGTCATCCACCTGGGTTCAAGGCAACCTCCACTACCTGTACACGATGAGGGATGAAGGCATTGAGAGCAGTCCTGCCAAGAAAATATCTGGGGTTACTGATGTATGGCAAGCTGGACATGAGCCAGCATTGTGCCCCCACAGCCCAGAAAGCCAACTGTATCCTGGGCTGCAGCAAAATAAGTGTGGCCAAGGGAGATGATCCCGACCCTCTACTTTACGCTGGTGAGGTCTTGCCTGGAGTACAGTGTCCAGATGCAGAGTTCTGAGTCCTCTCCTACAAGAGAGACATGGACCTGTTGGAATGTGTCCAGAGAACTGCCACAAGATAAGCTGAAAGAGCTGGGGTTGTTTAGCCTGAGGAAGAGAAGGCTCCAATGTGATCTGACAGTAGCCTGTCAATATCTAGAGGGGAGTACAGGAAAGGAGGGGACAGAAAATTTAGCAGGGGCTGTGGTGACTGAACATGGGGTAGTAGTTTCATGCTTGCAGAAGGTAGATTCAGGTTGGATATACAGAAAAATATTCTACAGTGAGGGTGGTGAGGCACTGGAACAATTTGCCCAGTGATGTGGTGGATATCCTGTTCCTGGAAACATTCAAGGTGAGGCTGGATTGGGCCCTGGACAACCTGGTCTAACTGTGGATGTCCTTGTTACGTTAACGTATAACGTTACGTATTCTGTGATTCTGTGATTCTATGAAATGTTTGTACATGTAAACACACTGGCCTTACATTACATTTTGACACAGTATGAAAACCTACTGCCAGAGTAGATTTAACAAAAGAAACTCTGTTGATGAGCTATGATAATTATTTAATCATTTCTTCTGTCATTCTAACTCCATTGGTGAGTAGCGGATGTGCTGTTTTTGGGGACTAAGTACTCTCCTGAGTGATGAATTAAAATAAGAGATAACTGAACCATAATTAAAAACAAAGGATATAAATTACTCTTCCTTCAGAAGTGAAGAGCTACTAATAGGTGAAATAATAAGCAATACTGAATATCTTCTTGACCTACAATTGGTCTTCGCGTGCTTCTGAATAATCTATTTACAACTCCTAAAAGCAAATTATTTGCAGTGACATGAGGGAGAATGGGGTACAATTAGAAAGAAGTGGGCATGGAGGGCAAGAGTATAAAGTTATTTTTGAACTGCATTATAATACAGAAAATATTGAATTGACAAGAGAGAAAATACTAATCTAAAAAGAAAAGTGAAATGAGGTAAAGGAAATACATCTCATAGAAGAATTGCTTCTGAAGGAAAGAAAAAACAAAGAATCATTCTACTGAGATTTGACTACATCAGGGAACTGTGTGAGATATTAGATTATAGGTACAAATGCAGTAGAAAGGACAAACAATGCTGGAGGAATTATAATCTCTCTAAAGAAATAAATGACTTATTCTGCAACCAGAGAGGAACCTGGTTGTTGATATCCCTTAGAGACCTATTCCAGGAAGAATAGTGTTTGCTGTTCACAATAATTTCTCAGCCCAAACTTGATTTCACTGCTTTACTTAAGCATTTTTCATCATTTGTTTAGTATCTCACAGCTTCATCCACCTTTTCTTAGAATGGCTGCTCAATATGATCCAAATAATAGATTGAAAACCTGAAAGCATTTTATGCCTAAAGAAAAATAGATATTTCATTGGAACACTGCAAAAGAAATTAAGAGCAGATACACACAAGAAAAATATCCTTGACATTGATTGTTATTCTTTTAAAGAAATAATTTTTGCAATGTGACTTAAATCCCTGACTATTTTAAAGGTATGGATGTATAAATTTAAGATTGAAAATGCAGTAACATCATGAGTCAAGATGACTTATCTAAAATATATAAAGGTCAGATCCTGCTTTTTTCAGTAGTTCAATAGTAAAATATGCAGCAATGTGATATAACCCAGGTACAAGCCAGCAACTAGTTCTCCATGAAGCTCAAATCCTTACAAAGCTCAATAAGCTTAACAGTTTTAAGTCCCAGTTACCTAATAAAGTACATTCTTTAGGCACGGTAATGAAAATACCAGTCCCAAACCTCAGGGAGTATGAAGCTTCTTATAAGTGAGATAAACTTCACACCATGTGAGCCAGGGCTTTTCTGGGACTGATCTGAAGTTGTAGAATGAAGAACTGCTAGATAACAAGTCCACTTCAAAGATCAAAGAACAAGGTGCTGTCTACTAGAATGGTAAATAGACCAGTGTGAGCACTTAAATTGTTCTCTAAGTCCCTTCCTCTCATTCACTTTTGAATATCAAAAAGCAGATAAGTAAATGATATCTGATATGAAGCCACATTCAGGGGGAAACATGTAGAGAAAGAAGATATCTATGAAAGTTCAATTTAATGTACTTCCCTCAAACATAATTTTTATGTGTTCACTGATGTCTGCAGCATAAATTATTGATACCTATGAGCATTAGTAAAGCATCTAACTAGAGAGTAACTTTAGGTACTAGGCCTGAAACAGAAAGACACAGACATCTTTGGCATATATGTACACATATGCGTACACATATACTTTATAAATGAGAACAATAATTACCAGATTTGATAAGATTTAAAAGACACAGAATGTAAAGGACATTCACAATATGAACATATCATCTAATATTTGTTTACTTGTATTATAGTAAGAAAGTTTCTATGCACAAGGACTACTGTATATCTTTGGTTTCCTCAGAATTAGGGGCCTTGAGCACCTCCCCTATGAAGACAGGCTGAGGGAGCTGGGCTTGTTCAGCCTGGAGAAAAGAAGGCTGTGGGATGATGTAATTTCAGCTTTTAGTACCTAAAGGGAGCTTTAACAGGAGGGGAATCAACTCTTTGAAAGGACAGATAACAACAGGACAAGGGGAAATGAAGGGAAGATTTAGTTTGGATGTCAGGGGGAAATCCTTTATGGAGAATGGTGAGGTGCTGGAACAGGCTGCCCAGAGAGGTTGTGGATGCCCCATCCTTGGAGATGTTCAAGGCCAGGTTGGATGGGGCCCTGGGCAGCATGGTCTAGTATTAAATGGGGAGGTTGGTGGCCCTGTGTGTGTCAGGGGATTTGGAGATTCATGGTCCTTGAGGTCCCTTCCAACCCAGGCCATTCTGTGATTCTGTGATTCTGTGATATGCAGAAGTTGTACTTCAGCTTTTAACCTTTTTCTTTATACATATATTTAACTTAAAAATATACCTGTTGTGTTTTGCATTTCTATATCTAAGAACATAGACTTACATGCCTACTGTTGTTTCTGAGTCTTCATATGTCAAAATATTTAAAAGGTATTCCAAACCAAATGGATTAAATTGGTGTTTAATAGGTAAAACTAGTTATTCCACACATGTGTACAACTTACCACTATCCTGAGATTTTTCCTTCCTAAGTCAGAGGAAATAAGATGTGGTGCTGGCATAAATGTCATTTAACCTCTACCTTAATTATAAAGGTTTTTTTGTTTGTTTGTTTGTTTTCTTATGGGACTGCATATCATTTAAGACAAGTGAAATTAAAACTTTATATTTTTGTCACTGATATTTGATGTCTCTGATATGAGTGTTATAAACAACACACATACATTTGTTTACCTGATTGCTGCTATTCTGTCAAGAGCTTAAGTACAAAGCATCATTATCCTGGGGGGTGCCTAGAAAGTGACATAAGAGACAGACTGCACTTTTAATTATCCAAATCTCTTATTCCTGGTAAAAACTACATTTAAGTGTGGTTTTAAGTTCTTATTTCTTAGTGTTCAGAAGGGAATTGACTCACAATCTAGGTAACCTGTGCAACTTATCCTAAAAAAAAATATTATTCTAAATAGCACTTATCTATTGAATTACAGAATGTCTCCCTGAAAAATATGAAAGAGAAGAGACAAGGTGCTGAAATACATGGAGTTAAACAAACAAACAAACAAACAAACAAAAACAAAAAAAAAAAAACAAGGATAGTTATAGCAAATATGAAAAAGAAAGAGAGGTGAGTTAATAGAAATGGGGTTGGGGGGGAAGTGGAATTATAAGCCTCCAGAGGAAAAAAAAAAAACATGGCTCTTTTTTTCAGATATGAATGCACTTTAGTAGAATGATATATTTGATAATAGTAAAGCATGAGGATGGCAGGTGATTACTGGTCTGTAAGTGGAGTGCAAGTCTTTTATTCTCAAAGAAATCACATTTTAAGATTCATTGCTGGGTATTAACTGTTTCATGGCTTATGTATACTGACATCGCAGTGTTACTATTGGATAAAATGATTCGGATGGAGCAGAATTGGGCTGTAATTCTATAAAATGTTTCCTTATTCTTTTCATATGGAAGGTTTTGTACAAAGCCTTAATTGTTCCCATAGTTTGTTTTGTTTTCTGGTTTTGTTTTTGTTTGTTTGTTCATTTGTTTTTTATTTTTTGGGAACCACTTAATAGCATAGTCAAGGCAAATGCATGATCTATGGAAGAACTGTGAGGTTCCATGCAGCTTCTGTAACTTAGTTCAGACAGGGAATGAGCATCCTTGCTGTGTCTGATGCTGTTGTGCAGAGGGAGAACTCTTTCTGCAGCCATATTGACTGAGCATGTCTTGAAAGAACGAAAAAACGCAGCAGCAAAGACATCAAAACTATTTTTAACTTCATTGTAAGTTAAAGTGTTCTTAACACTCTGGAAACAGACCTTTCTCCGGCAGAGTGCTATCACAATTGTCTCAGGTGTCGAAGCATAACTATACTGCACACTAAAAATGCTGGAAAAGTGTGGAATAACATTTCAATGACACAGTTTGTTGTAACACGTACAAAGCTCACCATTTTCTGCAAGGCGCATGCAAACTCACACAACTCCTGGAGTCAGCAGATATTTTCTGTGCACATCTGGAGACACATTGGGTTCTTACTGTCAAAACTTATCACATTCACTTCATTGTTGCCAACTTTTCCCCTTGGAGCTTAAAGTTCCCTCTTGAACTAAAAGATGTGAAACACTGTATCTTCTCTCTTCTAATTCAGGAGAAAAGACGAGCAACACAGGAGTTGAAAGAAGCAACTTGTTTTTTTAAGCTACAATGCCTTACTGGAAATTGTAAACTTGTCAGAGCTGCATTATTATTTGAATAAGTCACATTGCTGCACAGTATATAAACCATTAGCCTTCCTTTGCTGTATCATTAATACTTCTACTCCCGCTAACTCTAACTTTAAATAAAATGAATTTGCTTATATTTTACACACAAACATCCTTGATTTACTAAAAAACAGCATGAAATGTTTTGCAACGTCTGACAATTTATCATGCATGCAGTTCTCAGCCAAGCTCAACTTAATTGGAACTCATATTGTCACCTCTAATCTCTTGGTCCCTTTAAGTTACAGGTGGATATGTTAACAACAACAACAACAACAATAATAATAATAGGAAATAAAAGAGAAAAAAAGAAAGCAGCTAGTAGTTCTAATAATTATAAAAAGTTATTAATGGTAGTGCCTTAAACCTCTTTACAACTCTTTAAATTAGGATCAAACAAAAGACTTTGCAGAGCAAAGCCATAAAGACTGCACGTGAAGATTATTAAAATTTATTTGTTTCTATATAATCTCTCTGCAATAAAACCAGTTTCAAATGATTCTAGGTTAGTTTCAAATATGTGGCTTATAATTATATTATCACTTTCTTTTCCTTCCTGTGGTACAAATAACATTAAGAGTAGTCATTTAAGTAAGCCTTAGAAATTTAGAATCTTGAAATTAATTTTGGTTTCCCAGAGGCTGATATCCTATATTTGGCTCATTCTCAGAACTATGGAAAATTCACATCCCCAAGCCAATTTGGAATAGTAATAAAAAAAAAAAAAAAAAAAAAAAAAGTCTACTTTCAGAGACAGGAGAGGGAAAGACCACTACATTTCCAAGATTGCAAAGTCTGATAATCTGAAAAATCTGGCAATCTGAATTTTCATGTCTTGGGCTGTAAAAATTATCAATATTTTCTTTTTAGTGTTGATGAAGACAAAGATTAATACATGCATGTGTTTTGAGACTGAAAAATAATTCTGTCATCGTCATTGGAACTTGACATGAGTGCACTTGACTCACAAAGAAACCATGGAATTTCAGTGTTAAATTGTAAATCAGCATTTTTTGGTAAACCTCAGCAAGTTCATAGATCAGTGACATAAATTTTACATTGCCTCAGACTTTATCAAGAACACTGCTAACAACCAATAATTCTTTCATTGATTTTATATGTATCTGAATAGATCACACTCAAATTGCACTGCCTAAGAAGGCCTTTATTGTAAAAAATGGAAAGAGGGGCCTACTTGCTTAAGAGTGCGTTTAGCTCACTTAAATGAGAAGTTTAAAATGTTTTCACCTCTCATACAAGTTTGAGTTGGATACATATATATATATCTTGTGGAGATTTGAACTACTGAAAAGTATTTGAAGCTGAAAAATACCTTAAGCTTTAAATTGGAAGCTTTCAGACTGAGAAAAATGAAAATGACAGTGTTTATTTTTTTTTCAGAGTGAGATACCTTATGATTCCCACTCATAATATCCATTTAAATTCATTACTACCAATTAATCTGTCTGTTCTTTTTATCTCTGCTCTTTATATCTAGCTCCTTTTGTTACTTGTAAAATAAATGAAAGAAAAATCTGTGGTCTTTACAGCTTTTATTCATACTGTGTTAACAGATCAAAACTCCCATTGGGCTTTTAATGAGGTGAGAGCTTTGAACAGACAGAAAGATTTTTAAATTTTATTTTCTGTTTATATATTAGTATTGCTCATCTCCTAAAAGAAATGTGATAAATTGAGTGTTTTACTGTCATGTTTGTCAGTTGAAATGTATCCACATATTATTACTCAAGCCTTGTGTCTTGAGCTTAGATCTCCTTGTTTGTCTTCTCATTATTGCCCTGCAAATTCATATATTACTTCCCCATGCTTTTTATTATCTCAAGAGAACATTATTAGAGTAAATCAAGTCGTGATATTATTGTTCTCTTCGGTAGCTGTTTTTTAAGACATTGGTGTATTCTGTTTTGCACATCAGATTTGAAATAGAGCTGTGTGTTTGCAAATACAGATAGTCCTCTAATGTGCTATTCAGAAGTTTCTGGTATACAATTTTGCAAAACAAACAAATAAACAAATAAATGAATAAAATCAAACTAAAATAAGAATCCAAGGTTCATTTGTTGGGAGATATGGGCAAAAAAAAACAACCTGTGAGTGCTAAAGCAGATGGAAAAAAAAATTCAAGGTACTGTCATGCACATAATATATCTTGACAAAGTCATTTCTAGACTGTCTGGATGAGTACTGTCATCAGACTTGGGAACCAGCCCTGAGATATTAGTTTTGAGTATGAATACTATGTTGAGCTGAATCTGGAAGTCTGTGGATATGAAGTCATAAGAAGACTTATTGGAAAGTCTTACTCTGATGTAACTCTGATGAGATCACTGTTTAGTATCTGAATTACCAGAAATTCTGAGGTTTCCAAAATTAGTTCTATAATCATTACTATTATAAAATATATATTTCATAGTTTGGCTGTGTTGTTCTTCTGAAAATGCTAGCGTGGTTATGTTGTTTTCATAAAATTTTTATTTAGTGCATTGTGAATCTTCTCTAATTCTTTAATTTTAATCATTAATAAACCATTAACCCAAATCCTGCTTCCTCTCTTTGAAACTTCTTCAAAATAAAAATTCAGTTGAAGGACAAGGACTGTGAAATTACAGAACACATGCAAGTAAATAATAAAACAACAACAATACAAAATGCCACCAAAATCACCACCTAAATCAACATCTAAATGTTCTTTATTTTTCCTTTCCATTTTGCCATTTTGTTGGCCAAGCTTACCAGTTTCCCAGTGATTAAGGAATGACAAGTAATAATTTTTTTGTGTGTAATTATCTGTAAGGAATGAATTAGACAATAGTTGTTTCTCTGATTCCAAGAGAGGTCCATCTCTTTGGTGTGTCTGTGTTGCTTTGAGAATATTTAATTTGTCCATAGCACCCATGAACATTTCCAGCTGTCATATCTTCAATTTACATTTCTTGATACATCTTATTACTACTTTCTCTATGATTATTTTTTATCTTTGTCCAGCCTCTCATTTTCAATTGTGTTAACATTTAATATTCTGTATAATTTGTCCTTTCTTATCTTCTATTACATTTTTTGCATTGTTCCAGAGATGTGCAGTTTGATCAATAAGGAAATGTGATGTACTTGTGAAGATGGAAAAGATGTATTTCAGTACAAGACAGGAAAACAAGGATGTAGTAGGCAAGTCATTTTAATACTGAAGATACCACTTTGTATCCATGGGTGAAGGTGAGCAAAGGTAGAATGGAAGACTCAGAAAACAGAAAAATAGATGGTCAAATGCCATCAAGTAGAAATCAATTTATACAAATAAATAACTTCTGAATCCAAACAACCTTGTTCATTTTGAACTATAAGTTGTATCACAAGCAATGATGTTTTTGAGGAGAAAAGAAAGAACACAACATTATTTTGCACTAAAAATCTTTAAATGGTCACTGTCTCTCCTTGGCAAGTATTTTACAGTACCATCTCTCAGAAGTCTTTGGAAATATGGATCCAATTTAGGTTCTCCAAAGGTAAGTGTCCATATCTGAGGAGGAATTACAGTATATATCTGTACATGTTAGGGACTGATCTGATTCAAAGATGCTCTGCAGAAAAGGAGCTAGGTGTCCTGGTGGACAACAGATTGACCCTGAATTACAGTGATAAACTGAGGTGCATTAAAAAAAGCATGACCAGCTGATTGAGGGAGGTAATATTTCTCCTCTACTCTGCTCTTCTGAGGCCACATCTGGAGTACTGTGTCCAGTTCTGGACTCTGTAGTTCAAGAAAGATATGGAACTTCTAGATAGAGTCCAGTGAAGGACTGCAAAGATTATAAGGGTCCTCAAGGATCTCTCTTATGAGGAGAGGCTGAGAGACCTGGGAAAGTTTAGCCTGGAGAAGACAAAATTGAGGGGGGGGGGGGGGGTGAGGGGGAGGGGGGGCTTATCAACACTTATAAATCTAAAGGATGGCATCAAGAGGGCAAGGCCAGGCTGTCTTTGATGGTGTCCAGTGTCAAAACAAGCAGCTGTGGGCTCAAACTTGAGCACAGGAAGTTTCATCGGAACATAAGGAAGAACTTCCTTACTCTGGGGGTGACAGAGCACTGGAACAGGCTGCCCAGAGAGGTTGTGGAGTCTTATTCTCCAGACATATTCAAAACCTGTCTGGATGCCTTCCTGTGCAATGTACTCTAGGGACCTTTTCCAACTGCACAGGTTATTGGTGATTAGGCCAGAATTAGGATTAAATGAATTAGTGATACAGGTCAGGTTATGCACTGCATAGATCAGTTCTTAAAATTAATTTGGCTATGCCTTTTACAGCAGATATCACCAAGACCTTACATTAGGTACACAAGCACGTTTGTATGTCTGCAACACAGAGTGGTTGTGTCAGTATTTTCATCTTGCTTATCATTATTTTAAAGAGCATTATATTGCTTCTTTTAGAGCAGTATGATGTCTACAAAGTAAGGTTTTTTTGTTTTGCTTTTTTGTTTTTTGGGTTTTTTTTTTTTTTTTTTTTTTTTTTTACAAGAACAAGTAGCGAAAGCAAAAACTTTGTTCTTCCTAAGTACTGAATTTAATTTATTCCTGAGAATGCTCATTGAAGGCAGGGTAACAGAGATCCATGAACATTATGCAACATAAAACAGCATGTGCTAAATGAAACATTTCAGTAGAGAAATGCTTAATTAATGCCATTATGAAAGCTGAGATGAAGTCTCCTGAAGTATCATTTTCATCTGTGTTTAATAAAGTAGATTCAGAACAGAAGGGCTGTGTGAATAAGCAAAGAAGATAAACAGAATTTAATGCCTGAAGATAAATATGAAAATTGAATAATGTGAATTTGGTTTTGAACTATACTCTTCCAGGCCTCCAGAGATTTTGTTTTAATACATGCACACAACTCTGAGTTTGGATTTCTGTTTTCAAAGTAAAAAAAGCCTTTATTTGACATGTTCAATTTTCTCTCGAATACACTGTGAATGACAGAAAATAACATATATATGGTACAAATAACCCACATTTATTTTAATAAAGCACTGTCATTTTTATGATAACTAAGCTGAAAACCAGGGAAATAGAAACCAAGCATGTGTAATTCCATGTTAAGTTTGATATAAACTGACTACAGGCTTTGGTGTTTAGTAATGAAGAGTAATGAAGCATTCATTCAAGGGTTCTCTCTTCTGCTTTTGTTTTATTCCTTGTTTGTTATTATGGATTCTTGCATTCTCTGAGATAGTTATTTTAAATTATTATTATTTTTAATTTTGCTCATGATGCCATTTAGGAAGTAGAATCTATTCTCCTTCCTGATACTTCTTTAAATTTGTATACTCAGTAATTCCTTTTGGGTAAAATGGCAGCAGTTGAATAGAAGAATAGCACTTTTGAGGCCACACCTTGAATACTGTGGCCATTTCCATGCATGAACAAGAGGAGCAAACACACTAGAGAGAATCCAAAGAACAGCAACAAAAATGTTGAAAAAACTAGATCATCTCTCCTTGAGGAAAGACTGAGAGAGCTGGAACTTCTCAGTCTGGAGAGGAGGCTTGGTGAATTTCATTAATGTCTTTAAATACATGAAGGGGGGGTGTAAAGAGAATATATCCAGGCTCTTTTCAGAAGTGCCCAGCAACAGGACAAGTGGTAATGGGCATAAATGGAAACATAGAAAGCTCTGAATGAATATCTGGAAACACTTATTTACTGCATAGTTGGCAGAGCACTGATGCAGGTTGTCAAGACATGTCGGAGGTTTCTTCCTGGAGATCTTCAAAAGTCATAGCAGACATCTGGCTCTAAGTGGCTGGGTTTAAACAGTGGAGCTGGACCTGATGATCTCCCTATGTCCCTTCCAATCTTAACCACTTTTTGATATTGTCATAAACCATATATATGTGTATTTAGGAGTAACAAATTTCTAGATTTAGAATGTTCTTATAGAGATTATTTCTGGAATTTTGTAACTACTACACATGGGACATCATTAATACTGGTGACAAACAGTGTTTTGAGAACTTTATCTGTACTACTTTCTCAACTTTGCAGTTTCAGGGATTTGACTTGTCACAGATTATCACTTTGGTTTCTCCATTGCCTTAATACTCTCCCTCAAATTCTTACTAAAAGCCCATAAAAAAAAAATAAAATCTCACTGCATATTAAGCTAATGTCTGACAATAAATTATTCCTGACTGAGCACAGAACTATCCTTTGGATATATGAATAACCAAGAGAGTGAGAATAAGTTCAGTGGTTGTAATGAGTGGCTTGCTCTAATTCTTATCTGTGCGTTTTTATTTTATTATTGAACTCTATTTTTATCATTGTCATTGCAGCAAAGTCTTCATAATACTGGATTAATAATACTATGAATTACTTGAAACAATAGATCACCTTTTAAAACAATACTCTCAAACTTTTGCACAGTACTTTGCTAAATACCTTTATTAACTTTTTAACTCTTTTTTGAGTCTTGTTCTCAAATCAGGAAAAAATTAGATGTTTTGGTTTAAATTGGCCAGGGAACTACAGATGAAATATATACTTGTTTTATATGTCCACAAGCATGTACACTTGTGGATTTTCACAGCCAGAAATCAGAGGATATTTTCTACAAAATTCTATCTAGGCCACTGTTACAAATCAACAAATTTTGTTGGCTTTTTGTGCAAAATTATTTTACTGTTATCTTGTATGAGATAGGTGATTAAGATTTTATCTATGTGTATGAATGCAGAGAGGTTGTTCTGGCTTTGTTTTAGATTTTTTATTTTTTTTTTTAATTAACAGGACTAGTATTTATTTGAGATTTCATGGCATAAGAGATTCAGGAACTTTCCAAAACTTGTCTTCAGAACAGCTCTGTATAGTTAGAAGTTATTATCTTCATTTTCTGAAGCAGAGGAATTAAACCAAGAAGATTTTATATCTCAAATTTTAAAAACTTCTATTTTTGACATAAAATTTTCATAGTATCATTGTACAGTACTTTGTATTCTGAGTAGAGTTTTCAGTGACCAACATTATCAATGAGAATACAATGCATTTCTGTAAGTTATACTACAGTACTACAAATTCAAATTAAATAGAAACCACATGTGAAAACTTTACATGAACTGTCTTCTGTCACAGATAGCAGAAACTTCATTCCACCAGCGAGAGTCTTCTAAAAGGAAGTTCTTTCAGAGAGTCTTCAGATTCTTTTCACAAAACCTTTTTTTTTCTTAATCTACTGTATTTGTGAAGATAAATCACCTCAAGAAGTGGAAAATTTACTGATTTTTTAAAAGAGTGCAATTCAAATAATATTTCTAAGGATTAAGAAACTTGGTAAAGCTTCCTAGCAACTAATTTTTCACTGAGCAATTGTGAACTGACTTTCACTGAAAGAAGATACTTCTGATGAAAAGCTAGTAACTCTCATTCTAAGAACACCTTAGACAGTAAGTCCATTACTTTCTACTAATAATAAGAATAATGGGAATAAAATCCACATAGCAAATGAACATAGTATTTATTCAGATTGCATAGTTTTCCTCAACACATTATAGTTTGTGACATGAACATTTATTACAGATATATTACTTTACCTACATTTATCCATGGGTATGCTCTCTGACTAATGTAAATCAGTAAAGGTGACTAAAACTGCCAGCTTATCACAGTGTTGCTGTGTATCATGTTCCCTTTTCAGATGAACATAGAGCAGAATCTCTGGGAGCTGCACTGAGAAATGATATTGCCTCTCCTCTCCTGGTCCTTTTAAGTATAGTCCATCAGGAAAACATAAATGTGACCCCTGAGACATACCTGCTAGACTATACAAGATGTGAGTTTTGAGACCGTTTTAAAATACTCAACTGTGATCTGTGGATTCCTTTCCTTCTTTAGTCTTTCTCAATTAATTCCCTGACTTTACACTCTGTCCCCTCTGTCCATGCCTGGATTTTCTGTCCCACAAGTCACAGGCAAGGTCAGAAGAGCACAAGCTCTGTCTTTCCAGTCTCTCACTAGACAGAATGCACATCCATGCGAATTAGTGTCCGCAACTGGCTTGTAGAGATTGTTGACATAGAAAGATATATGATTCTTGGACAGTGTATGTTATGTGCTTAACTTCTGAAACAGAAACAGGAAAAAGACAGGAACCACAGGCCATAAAGAAAGCAGTAGAATACTGCTGATCTGGTTCACATGGATAAGACTTGTTCCAACAAGCAGAAAAACACAAAGTTTAAGATTAAACATATTACGGCAGCCCTGGAACCCAACAAATATGATGCTGCTTGCTACTACAAATGCCACAGCATGGTAGCAATGCCATAGTCATCAGAAGTGTGGGCAACTTGCTGTCAAATACTGCAAAGCATTTAATGCTGCACCACTCATATTAAATAGTAAATGACTTGACTTTGCCATTCCTTGCTAATGTTTTGATTTTCTTTGTATTTTTTATTTGTGCATCAGTATGACAAAAGTGTGTGGGATGTTTAAACTTTAAAACATACCATACTGATTTTTCAAAAAGATTTTATTAGCTTACATACTACAAATTAATAACTTTGTAAAGCTTAAAATACTGCTATGAAATGGTCTTTCAGTGTGTGGTGTTCTATCCTGCTGAGTATCATTACTAGGAAATTTATCAGTAATTGCACGTGCATTGTATTTGTATGTTTTATGGTACTTACTTACTTTATTTTCAGGCTGTATGTCTGTCTATCAGCCTATCAAAAAAGCACAGGTAATTACCTCAGATGGCTGCTCTTAGAAAAGTAAGAATAATTCTGAAGAATTCCAGCAGAATTTCAGTGAGCTAATTCATTTAGAGTCTTCAAAATACTGTAGCATCAGCTCTATTCTGGTTGCCATTATAAAATACATTCTATCCTAACATTTTACTATACATTTAATTGCCATTTCATTTAAAGTGATTTCTTACAGAAAAGTGCTATAAAGTTTAACAGGCAATGATAACTTTCCATAGTTTCAGTTAACCAAGACATGAAATTCAAATTTAATTCCCATTGTATAATTAATTGTCCTTAAAGCTGGAGAAAGAAGGGAAGATAAAGGCAACAAGATTTTAAGGTTTTATTAATTCAATATATTCAATATCTAGGAAATATGAGAGGGTAAGTCAGCCAGTGTAGGTCATTCCTTCTTTATAGTTCTACCCACGGCAGATGTCTCCCATGTCCATACTTCGTCCCAGTAGATAGAAGACCTACAACTGAGATCTTATTTCTCTCATGTTGAAGAGTATTGGAAGGTGTAGTTTCTGCAGGGGGAGTGTTTCCTGGATGAAGGTTGCTTCCTGAGAAGGAGCATTCTGTAATTAGGGACACCCATAATCAGTTAGGTGAGAAAAATATCCTTTGTATGATTATAGATATTCCTAATGATCCTTTGCCTGGTATCACAAAGAACTTATCAGAAGAAATTTCAGTGCTTTGAAGTACTAACAACAGGATTGAGCTATAGAGTAGTACGTAAGTGGTGGAGGTAGAGATAGGTTACAAGAGAGGAGTGTAGAAGCATTGTCCAGTCATGTACTGATGGTATTAGGAAAATGAAAGCTTAGCTGGAATTGAGAGCTAAGGTACTTAAAGCAACAAGAAGAGCTAATTCTCCGTATTAGTTCAAAAGAATGTGCAAAGAAAATAAGTTCCTTGTCAAATGAGGTAGGCAATTTAGTGCCAGTAGGCACAGCAAAGCCTGAAGTACTCACTGCCTTTCTTGCCTGAGCTTTTGCTGGCAAGGTCTCCTAGTTATAATCAGAGACAGAATTTAGGGGGGAGGAGTGTGACCAGTGAATGATAATTAAGTCAGGTCTTACTACAGAGATCTGAAATAATGCACCTCCATGGGACTATCTACAGGGAACAGACAATATTTTTGCAAGGCCTCTCTCAATTATTGTTGAAAGGCAGTGAGGATTGAAGAGAACCATGACCGATGGAGAAAAGCAAACGTTGAATCCACCTTCAAAAAGGAACGGGATAATCCAGGGAGCAAGAGGCTAATAAATCTTGTTTCAGTCCCTGGGACAATCAAGGACACAGTCTATGTGCACATTTATGTACAGGAAGACATGGAGAAAAAAAAAAAAACATTTGATATGAAGCATTTTGTGAGGGATATCTTTCAGATGCTATTCATATTCTTCAGTGAGGAATAAAATGAGATTTATTTTTAGTGAGAAAAAGTAATACTGGAAAAAAATTGGCTCCCATATAATGAATAATTTTCCTGTATCAGTCCTTGGCACACTAAGGAGGGTGCTCAGAGTAGTACTAGTAGTTAGTCATCTTACATACAATCTATAACCATGTGCATACTGTACCTTACTTGACACCTTTGTTCCTGATATTGCTGTGTTACTTCCTCATCCTCACAGACTTACCTGTCTATTAGCTGTGGTCTGCTCAGGCAATTTCAGTTCATTCTCTGCTGCAAAGATGTCCACTCTTGCTGCATCCAAAAGATATCTTCTCTAGTATTTCCTACTCCTAGATGTTCCTACTCTATTTCTGATTTCCCAGGACAGAAGTTGTGGTTACACTGCAGAGCCAAATACACAGAGTAGATGTCCAGATGCCAGATGGAGAACTAGCCTTGTGATATAGTCCCTGTCCTAAGAATGAAGCACCAATGATATGTGTGTTTTTTCAGTGAAAGTCATTATAAATTGTACTTTCAGATTTCAACATGCTGTTGAGTGGCAGTGAAACTGTGTAAACTGTGATTTAGCAAGTCGTCAGTGAAACAAACTACAGGCAATTAATTTCAGAACAGTTTAATATTGCCTTCATGGCCATTGCTGAAGCTACTGGCTTCTGCCCTGGTATTCAGACACATGAGAACTTATCAATGAACAATAGTACGGATTTTGTTTCTTGAAGATGCTTATATAGCTCTCACATTTGCAGATCACATATGACTCTATTTTGTCCATCCCTGCATTCCTACTTGATTTCTTAATGATAAAGGGCTGTTTCCACATTCTTTGTAAAAGAGCTTTCACATGAACAATAGCACTTTAACTGATAATTCACTGTGGAGATTAAATCAAGCTGCAAGCAGTGTAATCACTTTAAACAAGTCTATAGCACCAGTACAATAAGATTTTTGTAACAGTTATAGGTCACAGAATGACAGACATAAGAATAATTTTAAAACCATGAGAGTGGGTATAATTTTTTTGAATTATCCTGCATATTTTCCAAATTATCTGTATTTATGGTGTCAGATTATAGTTACGAATGTAGTGCAAAACTGTTAGAAAGACTCAGAGCTGAGAAATTATTAAAAATATGAGCAAGATATTCACTGATCAGTTTTACATTGTGTCAGATTTTTAACAATGGACTAGCTGAGCTGTTGAGTCCCCAGGAGTTGAGATAACTACAACTCACCAATGACAAAACCAAACTGGAAGATATGTATCAGCTGCATTCTGAACATTGAAAAATCTGCTTCACTAGGGGAGCTGTGGTAAACAATTTTCCCTTCTGATTTGAGAGCTCTGAGAAAGAAAATCTCTCCATGCATGAGAGTTTGCTGCTACTAACCTGGTAGGCCTAGAATGAGAAGCAGTTCAAATTAGCTACCTATATAAAATGTGAAGCCACTCCAGTCAAGAGAGGTAAATCAACTGGAATGATAATACAGAGGTTGTGTTTCAGAAGATGTCATTTCATTGTGTGTCTGTGTCTGCATGTGAATCAAGCTGAAAAGAAAATAAATAGTGAAGCCTAAGCAAGTCTGAGAAGCATGAAGTAGATATCCAAAGAGTGTGTCTAAATTATCACCTTACCTTGGGCACTAAAAAGGGTTACAGATGAATGGAAACTCATTCAAAATGGAAATATCTGACACTGTTCCAATTTTTTAATCATTAGTTGATAGTGTGGACATTCAGCAAAGTGTGAAAAGGAATGCAGAAATAACTCCTGAAGTTGGAAGAACTAATTTCTTCTGTGTTATTTTCAACTGTAAATAACCTCAGAGAAGAAGAGTAAGCAGCAAGAAGTTCTCCTCCATTTTGTTCCCTTTTCTGTCCTCTGACCCCAGTCAGAATGCTGTGGAGTACCTTTCAGGCTGGCAATATCTCTCAAGAGAGGAATAAACTTGTAGGCATGGAAAAACTTGCATTTTAACACAGTGGTGAACCTACTTATAAATTTGGATTTACCTGGAAATAAAGGTTCATTTAGTTAGATATATCTATGGGTTTATTCAAACTTTGGATCTTGTGATCTCCTTAGGCACAGAAATAACTGAAACTTTGATAGTGAGGAGGATGGAGAGAGGTCACTGGAGATGTGGTAACCATGCTAAAATTAAATGAGAGAGGCTTATCAGTTTTCAGCGACTCCACCAAGGTCATCTGAATATTTTAAGCTCAACATTTGCCTTAATGAGGCTTAAAATATTTTATGAGTTGGTTTTCTTAATACATTTCTCAAATACAAAAGAAGACCATGGAAATTCATCGGCTTAGAAATCCTCCTAAACTGAATTAAGTCAAGATTCATGCAAGAAAATGGTAATTATGGAGATAATAAAAAAAAATATTAACGTACTTATTATTCCTATTAAAAAGCAAGTTCTTCTTTCTTGGAACGTATTTTTATATGCTCTGCTAATGCTTTCTTACCACTGTCTTCAACTAAGTGCAATACAGTAAATGCAGTCACACAACAGCTTGAATTAAACCAAGTGAACACTTTCCTCTGGACATATTCAGACCCCTAAATACTTACCACAAGAAACATTACCCTTTCATATAACAGAAGAAAGTCTGAAAGAAGTGTGAATCGTGATACCTAAGGATTATAATAGAATTAAGCAGAGATTAAGATCTATCTCTAAACCAGTAAAGAAAAACATTGAAGAAATTTTCTCAAATTGATATTCTATTTTGAGAGGGGCAAAAAAAAAGGATAGTCTTTTCCTATGGAAAACTATTTTTCAAGACCCGCACGGTATGGTCATAAGAGTATAGAAAAGGTAAAACATTCTCTAACCCAGATCTCCCCTGATTTTTAAGGGTAAACTAGTGTCAAAAATAGAAGGAAATAAGATTTGATTAGTTTTTTTTTCATAGTTATTGTTTTCCAATGACTGATTTTACACTATTATAGCCTCAAATGAATAATACCAAAAATAATGTTCCAGTCAACTGTTTTTGTCATTAAACACTTGTGAAATTAGGAAGACATTATGTAGTGGAAATGCTAAGTCATGGCTTAAAACTGATTGAGCACCTGATTTGAAGACAGGGCCAATCCAGAGGAGATCAAATGCATGTAATGTACCTGGGTGACCAGAAGGGGTGGAGCCAGAATTCACCTTTTACCAGATCTCATTTAAGGACTGGCAGTGGAGGTGAGTGTATCTTGCTAGAGATCCCTTTATACACAAGGCTTTCCAAAGGTAATCAGATTTTTTTTTTCTTTGTTTCTGTGCATTCAGCTGCTGTGTTTGAGCATATCCTCACTTGCTGTAACCTAGGACTTTGCTATTATGTTGCTATTGCTGCACTTTCCATTGTGTTTACTGTTACACGTTCTTTGAGTTTAAAAGAAATAATTCAAAGTAATTTCTAAACAGCGTCCAAATATTTTACTTGTTCAATCCCTCACAAAAGATCAAGCTACTAAAACAATAAAATTATTCTATTGAATTCTGTTTTAAAATGCCTTTGTTGTCCCTGTTGTGTTTCTTGTTTGTTTTCTTTTGTTAGTTTGTTTTTGTCTGTATTGTAACTTTTAATTTTCACTCCAGAAGTTCTTTTGTGTATAAATCCATTTCACTTCTGACAGAAAACATTAAAACATAATTACTCAGGAGGGCAAAGGAATTAAAGAAACAGAACTGGAACTGGATACTATATTTCCTACATTGTGGGAGTACAGCTAGAGGAGTATGAGGGTCAGAAAAGTGTATTAGAGCAGTGTTTTCTCTATACTTTTGAATTCTATAGCTGTATTTAATACTTACTTTTAGAGTGGCAAGTAATTTTTAATGCTTACCATGTGGTATAATTCTGGCTTAGTAGTTTTCAAAACCATTGTATTTTTCAAATACAGGTTTAGCTATCGTATGAATAGCCTAAGGCACAGAAATATCTTTGAGTGCTTGTTTACTAGCTTGATTCTCCCCTGTATCTGCTGGTTAGATAGTTGGTTGTGCATATGTAAATATATATGTATAGGTTTGGTTATGAATTATTTTCTCTTTTCTTTTAATCTTTAGTCCTCCTGTAACACTTTTAGACCAGTGATTGGGAAGCACTGAATGCAATGAATTCTGAAGTTCTCTCCTCTTTGATATTTTTAATAGATACCATTGTATAAACCACAGAAATATGACAGGATCCACAATTGTAAAGGTTATCTGTATCATAGTTATAAGTGACCTGTTTTCCATTCCTGTTTATTCCTAATATCTGTACAGATCAACACTGTAGTATTTGCTACTAAAAGTTCATTGGAAGATTATTCAAAAATTAGATGCGAAAAGTAAAAATTTCAGAATGTACTTTTCTCTTGTGTTCTGCCAGGTGATTTTTGTATTTGTTTTAATTTGGAAATAGATAGGAGCACTGACATCTGATGCCTTTTAAGTTTCATTATTTTGAGTAACGCTTCTTCAGAACTCAACTGTACCCAGAGTATTTTTTTTTTTTAGTCCCATGAAAAGTAGGAAGAGCAAGCTGTCTGTTACTTTGGCAGGAAACAGGCATTCTGGCAGCCTTACAAAGTAGTTTTACTCAGGAGAACAGTACTTGCATTTCACTGTCGCAGGTGATTTTATTTAGCTAACAGTGGCATCCTAAGTTAAATCACTTTGAGAACTGCTTGAATTTTTCTCAAATCTAATAGACACCATGTTGTCTACCAAAAATGAAATGTTTGTGAACTCTTGTAGAGGTTAGGTGGAGCTCACACCATATCATATGAATTTATTAGACTAAATTCAAAAGTTTTCTAGACAAATGTTCATATAAAATTGCATCAATATATCTATTTTGATTTCTATTGGTTTTCATATTCAATTATCCTCTATGCCTGGATGATATGCTTTTAAAAAAACAATTTTATTTCCTGCCGTACACATTTTCTAAACATACACATTTTCAAATCACAGTTACAAAAATAAATGTTTTTATTTCCCTGTAACTAAGATAGAGAAATAATTAAGAATGCTACCTCTGTAAAAGAGAGAGGCTGGGGGAAAAGTTCCCATTACTAAATTCTAGGATTTAAAACATTTTTTTTTTTTATTTAAAATTATATTATGCCTCAATTTTATTCTAATTTCTATTGAAAAATTCATTTTTATGGAAATATGATTTAAAAAAAAAGCAAACAAACTGAATATATTATCAGCATCAACATGCTTTGCCAACCAAAATCAGTAAGTAGCATAAATATTTTAAAATAAAATGTCAAATCTTAAAATTAACATGGTTTTTGTAATATTGCAACTACAAAAAAGAAGTTAAGTGAATTTTGACCTATGCATTTCAAAATCACTCTCAATAACACTGGAAAAGTCACTGCAGTCAGATGAAGCCCCTTTTGGCTGGAAAAAAGGCTTTATCATGAGCCAGGGAACTACCATCTTGCTCAGAATATCCTGTTCTATTCCTGGAAGCTATGCTAAAGCATGTGGAAGAGAACTACATGTTATGGGATAAACAGCATTGCTTCAGCAAGAGCAGGTCCTGCCTGTGCAACTTAGTGTCTGTCCTTCTGTAATGGCATAACTTCATCAGTGGAGGCCACTGCTATCTATCAGCCATCTGGCCTTTAACACAGGTAGCCCATAGCATCTTTCACTCCAAATTGGGAAGGTATAGATTTGATGAGTGCACTGTTCAGTGGATGAGGAACAGTTTGTGAGATTGTAACCAGAGAGGGTGGTCAATGTCTGGATGGAGATTAGTGATGAGTGGTGTCCTTCAGAGGGACTGACATCTCTTCTTCAGAAGGTACTGGGACAGATGCTCTTTTGTATCTTCATCAGTGACATTGGCAGTAAGATAGAATGCACCCTCAGAAAGCTTGCAAATGACACCAAGCTGTTTATTTCATTCATTTCTATCAAACTCTGCAGTTCTCCTTTTCTCATTTGACTTTGGCCAGAAGCTCTTTATTTGTCCATGTAGAACTTCTGGAATTTTTGCCTTGGCTTGGATGTATTGGTCATAATCTTGAGAGGGGGTAATCCTTGAATATCAGCCAGCTTTTATGGTCTTCCGTCTAGAGCTTTGTCACACAGTGCTATACTAAAGAGATCCTTGGAGATGCCAAAGTCTTCTCTGCCATACTACAGAGTAATGAGCATGCTGTGTGCACTCTTCGCTGCTTTAAGAATCTTGAATACTGCCATTTCATAGTCACCACTGGCAAAGTTGACCTTGAGCAGTACATTGCTCACCAATTCCTCCACACTGGTGGGAAAAAAAGGTCCAGCACAGAACCTCTCCTCATTGGCTTCTATATCACTTGGAGAAGGAAGTTGTCACCAACATAGTCCAGGAAAACTCTGAATTATGTATGCCTTGCTGTGCTACTCCTCTATCACTTACTGGGTAGTGGAAGTCTCCCATGAGAGAGCTTGTGAAAACAAAGCTGCTCCTACTTATACTGGAAATTTTGTCAGAAATATTAAAAATATTGGTACGTTAGAAAAGTATTTATGAATTGCACTATGGAGCACGTTTTGAATATTTATATTTTAGAGATAAAATTCTGACTTTGCTCTCAAAATAGATTTATTTGGTCTATTTATTTTGTATAAACCCATTCTATCACTTTCTTTTCAGTAGCTGCCTTTAATTGTGGAAAAACTTCTGGAGAATTTGGGCACTCTCTTTTTTTTCTTTTTACTACTTTTACCTTCTTTACTCATCATTGGTCATACTTACAGGTAATTTATATTTTTCACTCTCTTTTTGCTCTTTCTGCACATGAAAATCATTTCTGACTACACATCTTGAAAGGGCAATATCGGCATATAAACAAATCTGAAATGTCATTGTCTTATGTGATTTTTATAAAGCAAACAAAAATAAAGTTAGGCACTTTGTCAACATTTCACAGCAAGTGTTGATTTGAACATGGTGGGATTATAACTGACTGTAGACCTCTCTATGACAGCGTCATATTTTTGTAGGAGCAGACTGCTGTTCAAGGAAAAATTAATTCATATGCAGTGCTTACTACCAGAAAACTTTGGATCTGTATTCCATGATCACACACAGAAACATAACTTTATAATCAAATGTTAAGGCTGGTTTTCAACCCTAGTATTAAAAACAATGTTGTCAATTTGCTGAAATGATGTTTTCTTTTTAAAATATTTTAACTCTGAAAAGACATTGACTTCGGATTTTTTTTGCTCAGTGATGTCCATTTATTTTCATTTTAGCAAATGCAGTGCACATAGCTAGGAGACATAAGAATGCATTATTGCTATGAATGTATATGATACATTCATATGTGTATGATAATCTATATGATAGAGGAATACAAAAATCTGTTCTTGTATATAATTTTAATCCCTCATAAAGAGTAATGATTATTTAGAGACTTGCTAGGGAATTTCAGAGAAGATACTCATTCAAAATAGTTTCAATGATGCCTATATATGTTTAATATAAATAGAATCATTGGAATTTTGTAGAGTCTGAGTCTCATAATAAAAGAAGGAAGTAGGATTTTATTTTGTTTTTTCTTTTTTTTTTCTTCATCTGTTTTTTTTTCTTTTTTTTCTTTTTATTTTCTTTCCAAAGGAAGAAAAATACTTATTATTTATGCATTTTTATTTTTTAGTTTAAGTTTTTACACTGCTATCAACCAGAGTGGCTATGGAGCACTTCTCAATAAGAATCAAACACTGACTCACTTGTGGATTTATGCCTCTTCATACTGACAAGCAGAAAATTAACTGCTTAGGAAAACCAGATACTAAGTATTTTATCCTCATTTCCTTGCCACTGCTTAAATAGAGCTTCTACTAGTTTATTTTTTCCATTGTAATTATTGATAGAGATCTAAATTTTGTGGATTGATCTGTCAGGAATCTATTTCAGGATTACACAGAATCTTTTTAAAATGTAGGAATGTAAATTGCAGCATATAATGTTAAAAAATTAACAATGTAAATTAGAGCTTACATATTGACAAAGTAACCTGTTTCCCTGGATCATTAAATGCACACTGGCCTTTATTATCAGGCCCATTAGTCTTCATATACTGACTTTTTACGTTAATTAATTTTTCCTCTGCTATCAAATTTTGAGAACGGTATTATTTCACCTTCGTGTAATGCGTACTGGCAATAAGGCATGTTGCAACTCCACATATACGTGCACAATGCCATTGTGATGACTTTTTTGTTCTATGAGTGTTGATTTTCAAAGCAAGCTTTCAAGACAGTAATTGGGCATACACAGCTATATCATAGATTGAAATAGCCAGTCCTAGATGAAAATTTGTTAGAATTAAGGTCATAAGATACTTGATTTCCTTCAGTCAAAGATACAGGTCAGCCTCGAACGACATGGGATCTAAACTTTGTTTTAGAAATCTAACTATCCTAAAAGATTCCTAGTGGGATTCCCAAAATGCATGCAATTCCCATTGATTTGAGCTTGAGTAATGTGGCTGTCTAGGCATATGGACTTGAAAACTGGAAATCTACCAAAGCCTTAAGCAGATGTCTAAATGTCTTTTGAAGTAAATGCCTGAGGAAAACATAAGGTATTAAAACAGAATGGATTGCTAGCAAATGCCAACAGCCATCAAAGAGGTCAACATCTCCTTATGCCTAGAGTTAGCTCAAAGTGAGAATAACTGCATCTGATATTGTGGTGAAAATAGAGCTAGAGCATCTGCCATGGCAAGACTGCTGCTAAACAACATCCAGGAAGTAATACAGCATGAGTGGTAATGCACAAGAGTGGTTGGCTGCAAGAATTTTCCTGCCAAATACTGCTCGCAGAGAAAACATGAGGAAATTTTAGACTGAAAAGATGTATAAAAGAGGGAAAAATATATATAAGCATGAAATCTTATTCATGCCTTTTTTCATTATTCTATTTCTTATACCACTGTGCAGTCAGATTTAAAACCCTTTGAGAAAAAGAAAGGCAGTTCTATTCTTTCAGTATAGCAGAGGTTTGGGGCTACACAAGAACTTGCATGTGGTAAATCACGGATTCATAGGAGTTAGAAGGGACTTCAAAAGATCATCGTGTCCAACCCTGCTGCCAAAGCAGGTACCCTACAGTATGTCGCACAGGTAGGCATCCAGACAGGTCTTGAATATCTGTGTAGGAAGAGACTCCACAATCTCTCTAGGCAACCTGTTCCAGTGCACTGTAACCCTTACTGTAAAGAAGTTCTTACTCATGTTAGTACAGAACTTCCTATACTCAAATTTTAGGCTATCATGCTTTGTCCTGTTGCTACACACCACCAAGAAGAGCCTGACCTCATCCATTCGTCTCTCATTCCCTTTAGATATTTATAAATGTTTATCAGATCCCCTCTCAGTCTTCTTTTCCTCAGGTATTCTATTCAAGACTCAGCCTTTCCTTATGTGGGAGATGCTCTAGGCCCTTTTTCACCTTCCTCTGGACTCCTTTTAGGAGATCCCTGTCTTTTTTGAACTGGGGAGCCCAGAACAGGACTTGATACTCCAGATGTGGCTTCACCAGGGCTGAATAGAGAGAGAGGTTTGCTTCCTCAACCTGCTGGCCATGCTCTTTTTAATGCACCCCAGGACACCAATTGGCCTTCTTGGCCACCAGGGCACACGGCTGGCTCGTGGCCAACTTGCCCACCAAGATCTCCAGGTTCTTCTCTGCAGAACTTCTCTCCAGCATGTCAAGCCCTAATCTGTACTGATGCATGTGGTTATTCCTCCCCAGATGTAAGACTCTATACTTGCTCTTGTTAAATCTCCCATCTGTCCATAGTCTGTTGTATGGTAGCACAGCTTCAGGTGTGACAGCCAATCCTTTCAGCTTTGTATCGTCAGCAAACTTGCTGAGAATGGACTTTATCTCTTCATCTAGGTTGCTGATGAAGATGTTGAACAAGACTGGACCCAGCAGTGACCCCTGGGGAAGAGGCCTCCAACTAAACTCCGTGCCACTGGTGACAACTCTCTGAGCTCTACCAGTCAGCCAGTTCTCAATCAACCTTACCATCTCTTCATCCATCCCAGCGTTTGCACATTTGTAGATTTCACAAAAATAAAATAAATTTTCTTTTTTTACTTATATATAGTAGGATTAATGTATGTGGTATGCAATATCAATTAAGTGCCAAACATCAAAGTCCAAAGCAAGCAACATCCTCCATGTTGTGCCATCAGGCTCTTTCATCTACTGCTAAGTCATCTGAGTTACTTTACTGTCCAATTCTATTACAGATATTTTCTTGAAAAAATGAAGAAATTTTTTCAGATTTTACTGAATTACAGCAATACACTTTAAAATAATTTTTCTCAAAATTTATAGTACTGAGAACTATTCTGGTGTCAGCTTGCACAGCTTCTAGCAGATAATATCACGTTAAACATCTCTCTCCAATCTTAAGGAATCCTCTCAGAAATTTAGGTGATTGAGTTGCTGGTAGTATTTTAAAAATTATATCAGAAACGCTGAATTAAGTTAACAATATTTTCATGAAAAGCTTTTCTTTATGTGTAACGTTTTGGACCCTACAATTTTTTTTCAAGGGAGAGAAGTCGAAGGTACAAGTCACTGCTTTGCCTAGAGCAGATCATTTCTTATTCTCCAAATGTTTTAAAAGTTTTAAATGTTTTAAAAGTCTCTCTTAGCTGATCTTCTAAGAGATGTATCATTTTTCAATACTCTATTCATTTGTCCACGTAACAATACATTGGGATGTGAAGGGAAAAATATTTAGTACCTCATTCTATCTTATTGAGAAGGTTGTAGGAAAAACTCCCACATCCCAGCTGACTGCCCTCAACACCAATCTGCTAAGTGGCTCAATAAACATTGGGGCTGAGAGATTTCTTTCTCTAAAGAAAAGAATATACATATATTCCACTATTTCACTCAATAAATACTGAGGAAAGAAATGGAAATTGAGAATATTTCCATAGGACTGCTAAACGCTATTTTTACCTTTTTTTTTTTAATTATTATATTCTATTATTTTTTTCACTACCTTTGGTAGGAAAGAAATCTATTTGGTACACACAGGACAAGAAGGTCACACATAGGTTCCAGGAAAAGTAGGAGGACTCACATCAGCATTTTTGAAAATGATGACATTCTCACTTGTCAGTGTCTGCAGTAATTGTGAGAAATCCATTTGTCAGAAGGTAACTGTGAAGTTAGTAGAAAATAGATTTCATATTTTCTATGATAATTTTAAACTCTTGCATATTCCCTCCAGACTGAAAATAGTTTCCAAGGAGGGCAATTAAAGAATGTGTGACAACGTGGCATATTTGCAGTTGTATTCATCTGGAATGCCAATTAGCATTTCACTCTTCTTTTTCCTGATATTATTTTTCAATTTATAACACATGTAGACCTTTATCCTACCACAAGTCACTGCTCCAACATCCCTAGTAGCATTGCCTCTCACTTCTAGAGGTAAAATCTTACATCTTTGAATGCCACCATCTGGTGATATTATCACACCCTTTCAGAGTATTCCACCTCTCTTCTGTCCAGTGCTCTGGACATTAGTCATACTGCTTTGACACCTTTAACATGTATCATATACATTACCGCATAACTTCTCCTTTAAGTTGTGAAGATGCATTTAGTAACAAGTAGCAAGGCCGCTTCTCTGATCCTGAGTTTCTCTCAGCCGGCTGATCTATCCCCTACCGCCAAACTAGGAAGAGCAGTGGAACAACTATAGATTATTATTCTTCTCTTTACAAAAGCCTTGCAAAACCAGTCTATGAGAAAAATGCTGAAGTATTGAATCATCTTTTCTTCACGTTATTTGAGAAAACGGGATTGTTAATACATGTTTCATCTACACAGTTTCTAAGACGTGCAGTAGATTAGAGTTTAGCATTTAAATGGTCATCCCTGACAAATCAGTATCAGTTGAGTTCTCTAACCACCTGAAACAGGACCCAGCTGCATTTTACCTTAATATTTATTTAAAAGGAATAGCATCACAAAATTTTCAGTTAAATGTACAGAAAATTTCATAGAGGCTTATGCCAGGAAATTTCATATTTGTACAATATGGATTGTACAATTATACATATGTTTCCAAGCAAGAAAAAGCATAAAATCATCTAGCCATGCACATACAGGTGCACAAATGTAGCTCTATTGACAATACTATGTAAAGGCAATGATTTCTCTCTCCCTGCCATGGTGGTAGGTTAATGCTGTGATTTTATTTCTGTTCCAGCTATCCTACAATTCAAGTATCAGTCATGCTTCATGTGAATGAAGTAAGTCATCCATATGATTTTCCTGCCCTTAAGAATTTGTAATGTATTATGTTTTTAAAATAGTTTTGATTAACCTTGCATAGGACCTAAGTTTCATTGTCACCTTTTTCATCAGAGTTGCATTTTTTTGCATTTCATTGTGTTGACAAAGTTCTACAGTTGCATTCTTTCTGTACAGTTGGAAGGAAACACTCCTTAAGCTTATTAAAATGTTTCTGATAAATCATGCTAAATATTTATTTTATAGTCATTGTACTAGCAAAAATTCTTCCCTGAAGAATATAGTATTGTTTTCTTGATTTTCCCCTTCTGCAACTTCTTTGAAATTCTACGTATATTTTTTCTCCCAAAATGTGCCATTAAATGCAAATCCTCAATAGTTAGATGTACCATGCTCATGCAGAAACAGTAAAGCACAATTTTCTGCTTTTTTTTTCCTAGCCCGCAAACCTCTCAACACTTTGAAATTAAAATAACCTCCCTTGTGTCCCTAACCTTCATTTTATAGATCTTTGCAGCACATAGGTGGAAAGATCCTCCTTGCTTACATTACACTGCATTCAAAAGAGTTTTTCAGATCTTCGTGTCCCACATTTGCTTTATCTATTCATGCAACTGAGGCTGCCTGCGTATGTACATCCACACATGAAGAGACTGATTCAAACATGTTTAATAATAAACTTACTGATTTATACACTGTGTACATCCACTTAAATGCATAAATAAATAATCCTTAATTTCTTCAGTGATCTATCTGAGCACTGTAGTCCGTTTACATGGACTACATGAATGTTACAGAAGTGCCTCAACAAAGGGTGTGTTATCACTAGAGTCACTACAGAAAAGAAATATTAGTTTTTTGCCACACTTCACATTGAATTCAAGCCCCTGCATAGCTCAGTATCCAGGACTTACAGGCTCAGAGCACAGAACTATCAGGTTGTTCGATGTTGTGCATGTGCAACCTTGATTACATCCTCCCTGCCTGACTAATCAGGTGAAGGAGAGGAAGCAGAATTAGATACACCTTGATTTTCCTTGCACTGTTCAAAAGTGATTGTGCTGTTGATGTTCTGCTTGTTGAAATCTTCATAGTATGTTATAAATGCAATAGTATCATCTAATTATAAAGAATTGGATTGAATGTTCTTACACAAATTCAGATACACTGAGGACCAATATGTTCGCTGTTTGTTAGAAATAAAAATCTTCAAACAGTAAATGTTTTTGTTTTTTTTTTTCAATTTTCCACATTCAAAATGAGCCTCCATGCTCTTCTATCCTTCTACTTATATTCATAATGATTTCAGTGGAAAGAGAATTGTTCCCTTGATAGAGATAACTGGAGGCATTGGTCTTCTTGCTGTCCATTTCTTTCACTTGTGAGAGACAAAAATAATGCTGTAACACACTTTCCCACATCTTTCCATCTCATTGAAGAGGGACTGTAGTGCGGGAACTGCCACAACAACGGGAGTGCTATCATCCAAAACTCCACAGGGAGGAGATATAAAAAATAACTGAGGCTAGTCATGGCAGAAGAAATTAGTTAATGATTCATAAACATTTCTTCTCTAAAAATCTCAATTTTCCGGGAAGTATGATTTAACTGTAAATTTTTTTCTTTTTGGTTAAACTGGCCTCCAAACTGAGCTAGAGAACTGTTAATAATCTATTTGATAAAAATAGACTCTGGGAAAGATGAGTGAGATAAAAATTATGTGTGTATTCATCTTTTATCTTTTAAATACACACATATACACAAGCGCTAAAGTATACAGTATAAATAATAGGCATGTTCTGACCTAAACAGTCAGAATGACAGCATTTTAAAATTCTTTTAAATACTTCATAGGAACAGAACCAGCCCATTTAGGTATTCATTGGCATGAAAAGTACTAGCTGTTGGTCATATTAATAGGATTCATGTTGACAACTGTTTATAGCTCTTTTGGCTGTTATTTATAAAGAAGGGATATAAATCTGTCTGTTTCAGCCTAGATGTTTTGATTCCAATACTGCAGGTGATGTTGATAACCTATTGAACATGGTTGATGCTCAATAAATTAAACATAGTGTCATCACCAAGGGGCAACTGCTATTATCAGCACAGACTGGCTGAAGCTGCATAGAGGAATGCAGTTCACAGCCATTAGCGTATTCTTCTGTTTTGTTGTTAAATCTTGACAGTTACACTGCAACTGTCAAGTTGCACTTCATCTCCCACAATTTCTTTCACCAGCTTGCAAAGGATGTGTCAAAAGTATGTCTGAGAAATGTTAATTTATTTTAGCCTATTGTTTTCATCATTTGCAGAAAATACTCTGATAGATCTTCATGTTCAGGAATGTGAAATTCAGTGATGGAAAATACCTAATGAATTCTTCCTGCAAACTATTTTTTCTTCTGCAGTAGTACATTTATTGAGGAGCCTTCTCTTCTCCTTTGCTAAAATGCGCCAAAAACTTACTGGCAGTGAGTATCCCATGTCAATATATTTTTGCTTATGTCCAGACTATGTTTCTAATATATTTCTTAGTATAATTATTCTTTGAAATGTTATCTTGTATTACATTTCTTATTCCCACTTCTTTGTGCTTCTGTCCATCTGTCATTGCTAACACTGATAAGTTTAGAGAACACAACACAGAAAGCATCTTGAACTGTTTTTTGTAGTTGATTTGGTCAGTTGTAATAGGAATATTCTGCATTCATACACCAAGAATCATAGGAAGTCTTATGTCTGAAGGGACCTCAAAGCCCACTCAGCCCCACCCCATGATATGGGCAAGGCTGCCCCCCACCATCTCAGGCTGCCCAGGGCCCCATTCAACCTGGCCTTGAGCACATCAAGGGATGGGGCACCTCAGCTTCTCTGGGCAGCTGTGCCAGTGCCTCATTATCCTCTGAGTAAAGCGTTTCTGCCTAACATCTAACTTCACTCTCACCTTTTCTAGTTTAAAGCCATTCCCCCTTGTCCTATCGCTATAAAATATTATAAAAAGTCATTCTCTGAGCAAAGGGAAGGAAAGATGCATTAATGGCAGATACAGTCAATATAGTGGGCTGACATTTGTGAGTTCACAAAGTCATATGTGAAAATATTTGTATTTCTAGTGAGAAAAAACAAACAACAACAAAAGTCTTGTTCTTCATCAGGTATTTGCAAAATATAATTCAAAAATAGTTGTTGGGGTTTTTTTTTTATATACTTTCTTGTTATTTTAGTCTGTATATGCATCTTATACAATGCCCATCACCATGTCAGCATATTGAGATTTGCTATATAAGTTTGTATGTGAACTGCAGAATCATGGCCTGAACCTCTGATTGATCACCTGAGGTGAGCAATGAGCCAGCCCTGGGAGTACAGGTAAGGGCAAAGCACCTGTGCTTTTGGAAGGGGTGGAGCCTGGCTCCACCTCTCCTAGACCCATTTAAGAGCTGACTACCGGGGGGAAGGGTCTCTTTCTGCAGATCGCTCATTTGGAGTTTTGCAGTGAGCCTAGGACAAGCACTCTATCTATTTTTTCTTTGGTACAATAACCTGCTCAGCCAAACTCTCTTCTACTTAGTAATTATAACATCTGTGTATTTGTTGATTTTACGTTATTCACAAATGCATAAATAGACTTTATGCTTAGATAACATTCTTCAGCAAGAGCTTCACGTGGATGGCTAGTGATATGAAAGCTTTGAACCACTGAAATAAAATCCAGTGTACAAATATTAGGACTTGTTTGCATAAGCAAAAAAGCTAAGAGCAATCTGGACAAAGCAATAAATCTGTAATCGCATTAAGGCAACCTGTTACTATGAAGTCCTTTAGACTTGTCCTGAATATAAAGTGAATTCCTGCAAAGCTTCATCTACTTGGTGTACCTGAAGATACTCATTCAGGCTTTTCACAGAGGAATTTGTTGCTCATTGTGATCACAGTATCAAAATCTGGCAGGAACTCATCTTACTCAGAAAAATTTGTAAGGAACAGAAAATTCTAAATTAAGTAGGGAAAGAGTTCATCACAATTCTTTCTCAGGTTGCCCATTCTGAGGAGTAAAATAACCATAGAAATCAAGCCATTTACATTCAGGCATGTTTTGAGGGGTATTTGTAAATTATTATTATTTTCTTCTAATTTTTACTTTTATGTTGTTATTGTTGTTTTTACTGTAGGAGCGTTTTTGCTCTGCAGGTTATTGAAGTGACTGTGCACATTCTTGGTTTGGTAGTAACCACACAGCGAGTAGGCCTAGAATTTGTTAAAAGGTTTCAGTATTAAGGAGTTGTCTGAAACTATTTGTTCTGGCTCTGGAATTGTGTCAAATTAATGCATTTATTCTGCTTGTGAAACTCAAGCTGCACAATGCTACCTGGACTCATCAAATTAGCTGGTAAGTTCCCTGCCCTTGATATCAGCTTGACACAGGGTAATTACATTTCTGAAACTGAAAGAAGAACTTGTACTGAAACTGGTATTCGAATTAGGCACCAAACATCACAGTGGATGTTATATTTGACTATCTTTTTTCACATTAAAACATCATTGCAACTATCATTTTAATCTTATCAGTTACTCCTTAGTTGTGCAAAAACAGTCCCTAAGCTATTACTTACAATGACGACAGTCACACATCAGTGCCTTCACAAATTAAGAGAACCTTCACTTCTGCAAACTCATGCTAATGATTAAGGTAATCTACTACTTGCCAGTTGGCCACAGTTCATAGCTGAAATACTCTACACAGAGCATGTCCATAATCTTACCTTGTTTCTGTATTGCTTTAGACCCACAAGATTACAATTGTGTATGACACAGAAATAGGTAAGAAGAAAGCATTACAATTATTTCACCTACCTGTATCTGTGTAGAGTTCAGATATTTACTAATTAGTCATTCATGATCCTTTTGTGATCAGGGAATGCATTCCTTGAGAGTATTTAATCCAACCACAACAGTTGTCTAATTTATAATGTTTGCCCTTGGTGTACATACAAAATCTTTGAGGTCAGATGCCAGAAATTATCTGTTAAAACAGTAAAATAAATGACTTAAACTTTGTACCTCAGACTTATTAGAATGGAAACTTCCTGCATATTAGAGTTTCAGAATACAGGAAAATATTGTTTGGAATAATGACATTATTTTGTGAAGAATGCAACTTGATATCATGAGGAGAAGAAGGAGCTAATTAAATTTGAAGAGCTGCTGATAGATAGTTAAAAACTATAAACAAGGAGTTGTATAAAATCCAGTGACAGTGAGTTTGTTTACAGATAGTTTTAATCATGTAGGAATAAAAGAATAAATAAGATCTCCTATCATTTCTTTAAAGTTTGATATTTTTGAACAGTTTTTTGTTTGTTTTTGTTTTTTTGATTGTATCTTTTGCTTAGAACTTATTTTTATATATAATTGAAAGCTAATTTATGTTGAAAAGTACTTCAGGGGTTGGGTGATCAAAATATCTGCTTTAAGCAGGTCTAACTTAATGACCATTGCCAGATGAGTCTTGAATATCTACAATGTTGGTGTTTTCAGAGCTACTCTAGGCACTTGTGCAGTGTATAACTTTCCTCATGGGTAAATAATCGTTTCCTCATATCAAGTCAGAATTTCCCTTTTTTACAAAAGACATCCATTGCCTTGCATTCTCACCCCATGTGACATGGGAATAATCTGTCTTCTCTGTAGCCACCCATTAGCCAGGTAAGAAGTTTCTCCTCAACCACCCTCCTCTCAACTCAGGATACAATGTTCCCTCACTCCTTTCTAATATGTTATTTTTTCTCAGTTCTCAGTGTTTTAGTGACTATGCACTCAGCTCTCCATTTTGTTTTTTCTCATATACTAGGTGGTGAGAGTGGTAAATTCTGAAGATAGGTTTCCAAGTGTGCAATGCCAAATAGAGGGGATTCATTCCTTATTTTAGACTGTTTTGTGCACTTTTGATAATGCAAGCCAGTATGTAGTTTGCCTTCACTGCTGCAATGATGCACCACTGGCTCAAGTTTCACTTTTCATTTGTCCTTTCCTGCCAAATTGCTACTTAGCCAGCTAGGGCCCAGCCTTCAGCACCTGGTGCAGGATTTCGCAATCCCCACCACTGTGTTCCACCTAATTTTTCCAGCTTCCTAAAACCTATCTGAATAACAGGCCAAAACTGAACTATTCAGCACTCTCAACAGATTTTTTAAGAATGTAATTTGTCCCATAATCCAGATCATTAATTACCTCGTAAAATCCATTGCCATCCCCCAAGAAGCAAGAATGCTAGTGAATTGCATAATGAAGGTTTCACAGACTTCCTGTCCTTTTTTGAGAAACCTATAGCAGACATTCCCCACTGCACTTCTGTCATTGGCCTTTCCTCTAACCTTGGCTATAAGATTGACTGGATCATAATTCATTTCATTGCAAAGCTCTGGGCAAGGAAGTGACTCACAGCTTTCATTGGATCTTAAAGACCATATCTCTCTATCTCAGCACTTCAGCCATGCAGCCCATGCCACCATAGTATCATAAAACTACACTTCATATATTACTATTATCACGGCTTTGTGACTATGCAAAAACATTTAGATCCTCCTGTATTTTATTCCTATTGCATGTTTGCTTGCATGTGGGCACTACATCTAGGCTCCTAGTTGCACCACTTTTCAAGCATGAGAGCCTTCTCCACTGTGTTTTCCTCTGTACAGTGCCTCCTTCTATATGTTTGTGTTACCAAGCTCGTGGACTGTGGAGATGATTTTATTAGCATGTTTGTTTGTTTTTTCTCAGTGTCTTAGTCCCAGCTGGGTCACAGTTTATTTTCTTCATGGTGTGTCATATGATGTGATGTTTGGATTACAGAGAAAAAACAATGTGGATAACACATTTATGTTTTAAGTTGTTGTTAAGCAGTGGTGCACAGACCCAAAGCCATTTAAGCTTCTCTGACTGCCCTGCGAGCGAGGGAGCTGGGATTTCACAAAGAGCTGGAAGGGCACAGAACCAGGACAGCTGGCAAAAACAGACCATGGGAATGAAAAGATAACACTAAGTGACAACCTGACAGTAACTGTGCCTACCTGTGTTTTTCAAATTTTTTGGCTCTTCCTCTTGCCTTGCTAACTATTGGCAAAGGACAGACATATCAGTAATATCTACCTTGAAAATGCAATATAAATAATTCTCTGAATTACACTTTTGGAAAATGAGTATTTACATTGCCTAGATTTACTTCAAAATTTTCTTGATAACAGGCTTTCTAATATGTCTGGGAAAATAAATAATTATCATACAGATATCCTGTGATAATGGCAACTATTGTCATAATCTGTTTTACTATGATTCACTAAGTTTTTTCTATCATTCACTTGTCTTTAATTAGAACACTTAATCAGTCCTAGCTTGGAGGCATCATTTTAGGAAAAAGAACATCCCTCACTCTTATTATTCAGGACACTTCAATAAAAGCAAGTATATTAAAACCAATAATGAATGTCATTAATATATTCTCAGTCAATATTATTTCAAAAATAAACATGTAAATCACTATAGCTATTGCTATATTGTTCATAAAATGAAAATTGTGTCAACATAGTTTGCATCTGTCAAAACAGAAAGCAAAGCATGTTCTGCCTCAAATAAGTTAAGACCTACATCTTTCTGTCCTTGAAACGTTGAACATTTGGAAAGTTTAAAAAGACAGAAAAAGATAGAAAAGATAGTTTGCTGTGGTGAAAACTAGGTAGTTTAAACATGGTAGGGGCACTAAGCAAGGAAGCCCTGTACGTAAGTAAACAACTGCTGATTTTATTAAAATACCTGTATCTATATAAATGTGTGCATATATTTATATCTGTTGTCCTTCCTTGAGTTTCTCTTTTAGTTCTTTGATTTAAACAGAAATGTGCACACATAATTATTTTGTGGTTTTATTTAGATTGTCCCAATTTTTGTGTCCATTTACATCTCCCATCCTCCAATTTCATGAAATCCGCATAAGAGTGCAAGGAAATTTCATTCATCCCTCCCGATTTCACTCTATCATCCCACATCCCCCAAAACTAAAATCATTAAATGTATGTTTCTACAACTCATGCTACACACTGATGAGCTGAAGTTCAAATCCTAAACAGTATCTGGGTTTCTTGCACATCACAGGTGATGGAAACATGATAGATGCTGCTCCTTTTCCAATCTGGTGAACATGATGAGGAAAAGAAACAACTGGAATGACAAGGCTAAAGATAAGAAGAAACCAGCCTATCTTGCCATTTTTGATCTGCCATTACTCCTACCTTGCCATAGAGATTATGACAGATGTAAAAGACTGGATCACCTTCAAATACAATACAGTAGTGATACATCTCTTGACATTACATATATTAAGCAAAGTGGTTCAATTTCAGTCAGACTTCACAAGGAAAAGAGAACAGAAATGCTATTTAAAAAAAAAAAAAAAAAAGTATATTTCTTTATTTTTAACCCTTGTATCCCTCTCACTCCCCTCCCCCCCCAAAAAAATTAAATGCAAGGACAAATCAGAAAATTTTGGGAATTATGTACAACATAGGCTCCACTCTATGGACTATGTTAATGACTGTCACTAGACTAGTTTCCTTTTTAGCAGAAGACGTATTCCTGAATCATTTCAGGGGGGGCTCACAAGATTCCCTGCTTATTTGTTTTATAGAGGCAATATTATAGCAATAGAGTTTAAGAGGAATCATTGTTTTATTACTCGTATTATTCCCTCTTTTTGTCTGACTTTGAATAGTGGGGTTGACTTTAACAAAATTTTCATCAGTAAGATGAATTTTACCATATGCAAGTCATTAGTATTTAAAGCTGCATTTTCATAACTTTCAACTGGCTACAGATTTTTTCTCTTGCTAAATAAAAGTTAACAATTTATATTTTTTTTTAAAAAAAAAAGGTGCTTAATTAAATGTATAGGTAGGACTTGCTTTAGGGCATGTTGAAAAAAACCGGATGAGGTTTAACAAAAGCAAGTGTAGAGTCTTGCATCTGGGGAGGAATAATTCCATGCACCAGTACAGGTTGGGGGATGACCTGCTGGAGGGGAGCTCTGCGGAAAGGGACCTGGGTGTCCTGGTGGACAACAGGTTGGCCATGAGCCAGCAGTGTGCCCTTGTGGCCAAAAAGGCCAATGGCTTACTGGGGTGCATTAAAAAGACCGTGGCCAGCAGGTCAAAGGAGGTGATCCTCCCCCTCTACTCTGCCCTGGTAAGACCTCATCTGGAGTACTGCGTCCAGTTCTGGGCTCCCCAGTACAAAAAAGACAGGGATCTCTTGGAAAGAGTCCAGCAGAGGGCCACAAAGATGGTGAAGGGCCTGGAGCATCTCTCCTATGAAGAAAGGCTGAGTGAACTGGGTCTGTTCAGCCTTGAGAAAAGGAGACTGAGAGGGGACCTGATCCAGGTCTATAAATATCTAAGGTGTGGGGGGCAGAATGGCGAGGCCGGACTGTTTTCAGTGGTGAGTGGAGACAGGACAAGGGGAAACGGCCGGAAACTGCAGCATAGGAAGTTCCGCACAAACATGCGCAAGAACTTCTTTACAGTGAGGTGACGGAGCACTGGAACAGGCTGCCCAGGGAGGTGGTGGAGTCTCCTTCTCTGGAGATGTTCAAGACCTGCCTGGATGCCTACCTGTGCGACCTGCTGTAGGGAACCTGCTTTGGCAGGGGGGTTGGACTCGATGATCTCTGGAGGTCCCTTCCAACCCCTACAATTCTGTGATTCTGTGATTCTGTGATGTTACTTCTCAGGTTAAAGCAGTCCTTTATTTTCTCGTCCTTGTCTCTTTGCTTGTTCCCAGTTGTTGGCAACCTACAAAATATTATGTTCAAATTTGTTAGTGAGACAGAGATACAACAAGACTTAAGGCCTCTTTGACTATGGCTTTTGGATCTGATAATTTGAAAGTGGTGACAAAAGTTACACAATTATAGTTACTTAGAGAAGTGAATTTGTAGGCTCTGAAAGTAATGCCTCCTATTTATTTCCATGGAAACTACAAAAGATACAAAGAGCACAGACTATTTGATACTGCAATTTCTTAGCTACAAAACTGTTTCTCAGTGTAGCGACCACCATTAGCTATGCTTTTTTGCCAGCGATGAACAAAAACTTGCATGCTGTTGCTATGCTAAAGCACACCACCCACAATCTCAGTGTGCTCATATCCTCTATTTGTTCACCATAAATGTACGACAAGCATCAGTGAATATCAAAGGGTGCATTTTTTTCTGCACAGAGGAATTCAGTTCTACATCTTTGCTTCATCTGCACTTCTAAGTCAGATACATACTGCCCTTCTGTCGTATGGCAACATAATGTAACCAAATATTGGTGGGATGGTTCAGTCCCTATTGTCATACCACAAATACTCACCTGTGATATTTTGGAGTAGCCCCCACAGATTTAAGAAGGGAGATGATCCAGAAGTATATGTGACAGTGAAAAGCTAACATTATTTGCTCTCATTTATGATGACATAAGAGCAATGTAACTACATGACAGGCCTGAAAAACAAACAAACAATGAAAAAAAGGAGTTAAATAAAGCATATTCCAAAAAAGGAGGCACTCACTGCCAAAGAAATTAAGTGAAACAAAGGAAAATAGGAACTTGAAATTCATATGAAATTGTAAGAATTCTTACTAGAAATATTAGGAATTGAAACAACCTACAGATTTATAATCAGTGAAGAGTTCTAAATTTTCTTTCTGTCTTATATGTCATTTTCAACACTGAAAGGAAACAAAAGGCAGGGGCATGTTATTACATGTTGTTTACTCCAGGCTTTTTTCATCTTCCTCTGAAGCATCTTGTGCTAGCCCCCACTGAAACAGAAAATTAAATCTGAATTTGAAATCTGATTTGAAGTTTTTCTAGTCTTGTGATTCTGGCTTATATCTTTCTACTCCCATCTAAGCTATTCAAATATTCTGAAGATCAGTCTCTCAGAAGCATAAAGTTAAAGGAAAAAAGACAAAATAGACTATACACAAGCTTTCCAAATATGATTGATTATTTTATTAGTCAACTTAAAGTCTTTTCATAAGTTTCCTTTTTCATTGCAGGAGAAAATATGAAATTTGAAAATGCTGTTCTATAAAATCCTCTAAAGAGCATCACAATTCTGTGCAATAATCTATAACTTTATTTTCACTGTAGATATCTTTTATTTTATAGTAGCATTTTAGATTCCCTTAAGTCATGAATCAAGCACCAGAGGCAAGATTCATCTGTGGAAGATGAAAAGAAGTAGACAACACCCCTCTGGAGTCCATAGTTGATATTCTGATTCAGTCATAGAAATTGAGTAGTTATCTTTCCGGAATGAAGATGCCTTATTTAGCACTATTATACACAATTATTCTCTCTTTTAAAGTAAATCCAACAGGCAGAAATCTTAGTCTGTTCTTGTAAGATGCAATTTTATATATGTATATGTATGCATGTGCTTAATATTGAATAACTTTTTGTCTAGCAAAAGGACAAAATTTAGGGTAAAATATTTATATTTTCTGAAGTAAAGATGATTCTCCTTCTTCCTTATTTCATCAAAATCAGTTTACCACAGTGTGTTCAAAATGAGAGGTTTTGCAAATCATTGTCAGATGGAGCCTGAGTCAGATTTATTATCAATTCTAACACTTGGTTAAAGAAATTAATGCTTCTGCTAATAGTCCAATGAATAAGTCTGTCAGTCCACAAGCATGGTTATTGGAGCTGCCTTGGGACTTTCAAGCCTCAAACCAGCTGGAAAAGAGGCTATCACACAGAAAATCTTCTGAGAGTCTGGGAAAAGATATATAGAGTGCACTGTGTCTTTGTGTTCCCCTAGCAGCTGCTTACAGAGTGGTAAGCCAATCTCAGAGGAACCTGTCTGCCATTTCACTTGTAGGGTGACTGCAACTATCACAGCTGCTCCAGTGAGATAAATACAGAGAAAGGGGAGGGTACAGAAGTTAACTCTTTATTTACTAATAGCTGTAAAAAGTGTACAAATATGCATTAAAAATGCAGAAGGAGAAAGATGTACTAAGCTACCTACCAGATTAGAGGCTGTAGGAAAACACGATCTCTTGAACATATATATTAAACGATGTTGTGTGCGATGTGAATCTTTTCAATGATTATTGAAAAGCTTATTTACTTCACAGATATCTTTTATTTGTTTGTTTATTTATTTTCTGGAAATGCATTTACTTGTTAGCTGGTGAGTAGTGTCTTAGTGTAGGAAGAAACCAGCACAACTGAATGAATTAATCACTGTATTCACAAATTTTGTTTGAATAAACACAAAACCTAAGAGCATGGATGTCTGGCCTTTTTGAAAATGGAGTCACAAATATGCTGAAAATTGCTGTTGTTTTTTTTTTCTTTCTTTCTTTTTTTTTTTTTTCAATCCTGAAACCTATTTTCAAACTCCTTATCAAAATGGAAAGCGAAGGTACATAATTTTTACCATTCATAGAACTGTCTTTATCCAATGTATCAAAATGCATAGAACTGCTCCAATACTTTGAGCTTGCCATAATTTATGATTCCTTTTGAACGTTACTATAGTTTGCAATAGAAAACATTAGGTGACTCTCACTTTGCAAATGCATATTTGACTCATTTATATGAGTGGTAAAATTCACAGAAAATGCTGAAAATTTGAGCCATTTTTAACCTTAAATTTCTTTCACTAATATTCAGTTTGATTCCATATACATATTGATTTCATTTCACAAATCATAAAATCTTTTTAGCATTTTACCCCAACTTAGCCACCTTCCTTCAAAAAACTAAATAATGTCCCCAGAATCAGCATTCATACTTTTAAGGAAGTTGGTCCTGGAGTTGGTGATGATTCAATCCTTTGGACTTCGTGAAATGTACAGTTTTTATGAAGATTTATGTGACATTATCAATTCTTAAAGCTCTTGTGCATTATTTTTTGTATATATATATGATTCAGTGATATTTCATCAAACATGAGTTGTCAACAGCAATTGCATAATCTTTCATTCATTTTATAAGTCCTTTTTTTTTTTTTCTTAACAATCGTTGCCAGGGTGTCATCCACAGCTGTACCACATACACTTACACATGTTAAAGAAAATAGCTTTAATGTAGTTTCTAGTGCTTCATACAAATCAAGATATTTAATTCTGTTTTTTAATGGCACCAAAGAAGCTATTTCATAAGTGACATTATACTCAGTATCAATACCTCAAATAAAAATGGCAAGTTTCTCTCTCTCTAGCATCAGTACTTCCATATATTGTCAAAAGATAAAATTTGAAATTAGCAACTTCACTCTCCAAATTTCACTTTATATATTTTTCAGCTTCTTCATTTGATCTGGCTATAGTCTGGTAAGATGAATTTATTTTAGAAAAATCATCTTTTAAAATCAGGACACATTATATCTGCCATGCATTCCATTCATTGCTGAACATATGAGGGAGAGATTACTGAAGTTTCATGTTATTGTTTTCCTGGCTTTCTTAAAAATGAAAAGTGAAAAGGAAAAGGAAAGGAAGTGAACAGAAAGGAAAGAGGAAGGGGAAGGGAAAAGGAAAGGGGAAAGGGAACGAGAAGAGGAAAGGGATGGGGAAGAGAAAGGGAAGTGGAAGTGCAGGGAACTATCTTCATGATGAATGAATGAGGAATTGAGCTGGGGACATGTACAGTTACAAAAATGAGTGGCTTTAGTTACAGAGTAAGTTCTTTCTGGAGCTAGAAAACGCAAATCTATAGGCTTTACACTTAAATGAGTTACTGAACTCAAGTCTGTTTTTGTTTAAGATAGTAAAATTTGGTGAAAAAAATAATAAACTACACTCACATTTTAGTTAAAGGAAGTATTTATCTCATGCTTGCAATAGAGGAGCTTATAAGAGTCCACTACACACATTACAATAGTATAGTAGTATAATATTTTCACAGCAGTGTCGTCAGGCTATCTGGGTTGAATTCCTGGCTGGTGTAAATTTTCATCCCTTCCACAGCCTTAAGCTGACTTAAACTTGTTGGGCATTTGGCCCTATGCTAGGCTTATACAAACCACTTTAAGAATTAATTTTAGTTTACATATGTCAAGTTTAATATTTCATTCGTGAAGATGGTTGCGAGTCTAAGAGGTTTTGACAATCAAAGTTAGTTACAGGCCACACACATGATGAATCAAGCATTAATATCCGATTTCTGAGAACTCTAGAAGTTATATACTTGTCAATGAATCAAGACAAAATGCACATTATATATGAAACTAACAAAATCACATCTATACAATTTAGTTATCAACAAAAATTACAGGAGTTTTAAGTAAATACACTTTCCAGACTAATTTCCTCTAACCTGCAATGAGCTGAAAAGTCATTACATGTTCTCTGTATTTGTTCACACAAACATTTGTAGTAACTTTGCTTAGAAACTTAATCAGAATTCATGAAAAAACTGACTGGATTTGGTTAGTACAGAAACTTTGATCTCACTGAGCCAGACAGAGCCTTTGATTAGCTACTGTAACAGGAGACAAAAAAAAAAAAAAAAAAAAAAAAAAAAAAAAGGCCCTATCTTGCATTTCTATTGTGGTTTAACCCCACAGGTGGCTCAGCACCACTCAGTTGTTCACTCACTCCCCCCATCTACAGTGGAATGGTGGAGAGAAATGGAAAAAAAATGAACTAATGGGTTTAGATCAAACTATTTACTAGATACAACACTGCTTAGTAGCAATTATAAATATCAGTGTACTATCAACATTGTTTTTTCTCCTAGAATTAAAAACATAGCATCATATCTGAAAAAAAAAACAGCAAATAAACAAACAAAAAAATTCCAGCTGAAACTAAGACAATTGCCTTTTGTTATATATGGCTGAAACAGTGGGTAGGTACCCCAAGAGATTCTATTTTGGAAGAAAATGGCCTTAGAAATATTTTTATGTGTGTGTGTAAATATGCATATGTATATACGTGTCATCCATTAGCACTTTTGATTTCGTGACTCTCCTTTTCCAGGGAAATTTTAAGTTAATGGAAAAGCACTGGTCTGCCTATTTGGGCTCCCATTCCACAGATTGTATTAAAATGAAATTGTATGTCACAGTAGTACAGACTAAATCTTGGCTAACAGATTAGCATTATGTTAGTGCCTGTTATAGGGTAAATCAGAAAGAAAATTCTATTTATGATCTATGCTAATTGACTTATTTGGCCACACAGCCAAGTCTTAGGGCTGTGAGGGCATCAAGAGGTGTTCATTGCACTGACCAGCCTCACCTGGAACTTTACAATAGGCACTCCATGTCCATGGACCCAGGGATTTAAAATGAGCCTGAGCTGAGTTTTAGGTAGCTCTGTCTTCACTGCCCCTAGTTTCCTATTTGGATGTAACAGACAGACTCTGTTTCTGCTTTGTGACAGTCTGCTAATGTCACAAATGCAACTTTGCTTTGCTTCTCTCTTGGACTGCCCCCTGTATGATGGAATGATACCCTGGTGAACTTTGCCCACAGCTCAGCTTCCCCTGTAAAGCAGACCCATGCTTCCTGCTCCCTGACCCCAAAGCAAATGAGAAAGTGAGTACGCCACAAAGTACTGCCCTGCTGGTCAGGGAAGGTGGAGAAAGTTAAAGAAAATAATAGGAATAAATGTTTATTCATATTTTTTAGTAAACATTAGAGATATTTTACTGAATATTCACACAGGCCAGAACTAAGATCTGAGGTCTAAAAAATAATCTTTCCAGTCTGGAACGCCCTAGAAAATATAAATTTTGTAATATGAGGTTTGAAAGACTAGAACAATGCATTCATTTTGGTTGACTCTTATTCTTTATAAGTTATTCCTCCGCTAAGTTAGAGCAGACATATTCTCCTTTATGTCTATTTAACATCATCATCATCCATGTCATTAGGTATTATAGTGTCCCTTTTATCAGAAAGTATAACCTGCAGAGTCAGAGGTGTGCAAAGAAGAAGGAGTTCATTGAGTCATTTGTGATTCTTGCTCTTGAGCAATTTTATTTTTTTTGTATTTTTTGTCAGTTCTCATAGTAGTAGGTCTGCAGCATGATGTCCTTTTAGATGTCCAGCAGCTGGTAATGCAGCTTATATGGTACACATATCACAACCGCTGCATCAGAATTGTAGCTCAAAAGGATGTACCCTCCTGAGATTCACTTGTTATCACTTGCATCCCAAGGCATAAAATTATCTCCTTCAACTCTTATCTTAAGCTAACTGCAGATGACTCACATTTCTTCAAACATCATGCTTATCTATTAAATTTATCAGATCATTTAAAATAAGGTGAAGAAACATCTGTCATTCTGTTTGTCATGTATTTTTTACTTTACTAACTTAAATAAAATATATATTCATTTTTTGTTCTTTCCTTATTCAAACAGAAAATGTCATTGAATTAACCTTCACATTAAGATTAGAAACATATGCTTGACCCAGGTGCAAGACTTTGCATGTGGATTTATTCAATCTCATAAGGTTCTCCTGAGCCCACTGCTTGAGTCTGTCTAGATCTGTCTGAATCACATCCTGTCCTTCAGACATGGCAATAGAATCTCACAGCATGGTGTCCTCAACAAACTTGCTAAGGGTGCACTTGACTCCACTGTTAATGTCACTGCTAAAGATATTAAGGAGTCCAGCATTGACACGTGGGGGACAGCACTTGTCTCTGATCTCCACTCAGATATTGAACCATTGACCACCACTCTGAATTTCATCCTGCAGCCAATTCTTCATCCATTGAACAGTCCACCCACCAAATCCATGTCTAATTTGGAGAGAAGGATGTTGTGGGGTAGCATGTCAAAGGGCTTACTGAAGTCCGGATAGAAGACATCACTGGTTCTTCCCTTATCCATTAATGTAATTACACCATCATAAAAGGCCCCTATGTTGATCAAGCAGGATTTGCCCTTGGTGAAGCCATGCTGGTTCTTTCTTATCATCTCCCTGTCTTCTGTGTGCCTTAGCATAGTTACCAGGAAGATACTCTTCATGATCTTTCCCAGCACAGAGAAGAGGCTGACTGGTTGGTAGTTCCCAGGATCATCCTTTTTACCCTTCTTATAAATGGGTGTGATGTTGCCTTTTTTTCCAGTCCCCAGGGATTTACTAGGGATATCAGAACCTTTCATCTACAAAATACAATTTTGTATATATACTACACATAATAATAATAAATATTAATATACATAGCTTGTTCATAGCTGTTGACAGCTTATTCTTTCTGTGGAGGGATCTCAAGATTGGGGCAATTGCGACAATGAATAATACTAAAAGTGATCTCAGAAGCAATATTTATCTCTAAGGAAATATTTCTAAACCTATGATTGATTGGGTTTTTCTTTCATTTTCAAAATGTAGATATTTTAAGAATATTTGGAAATCCAAGTGATTAGTGAAGACAAGTAGAAGGTATGATATTTTATTAAATTAAAAATTACAAAGAAAAAAAATGATCTCTAAGATCTCACTAAATTTTATAAGGTTATAAATAAGTATTTACAATGTGTTAGACTAAATTCGTGTAAAGAAATATAAGTAGAAAGGAATGCAATTTGATTGGAATCTCAAAAAGATTCACCCTGAAATTCAGCCACAGCATCATCAGAGAAACATCTTATAAAATGAGAAAGGAGCAAAAGAAAAAAAATTACAACGGAAAAGATTGATAGTTAGAAATGAAGCTGTATCCTGTAAATTACAGGCTACATAAGTTATGAATGGCAGCACTAAAGCAAATAAAGCAGTGATTGTAACTATAAAAACTGCAGTGCCTTTACAAGAACTCATTTTATTTATGCATTATATATGATGCGTAATTTTAAGGATAGTTTTTACTATCTGATAATATTAACCAGCAGAAGAAAAGGAAAGATTTAGGAGAAGAATTGTATCATGAATGCTCATTACCTTATGAGCGTATTTCTAGAATGACAGTCTTATCTTATATTCAGTAAATATTTTTCTCTGTCTAGTTAATCTGAAAGACAAACTGGTTTAGATTTTACACATTTTGTGTAACCTATTTCTAAAATTATTAGATAATCAAGAAAGAAAAATAGCTTAAATTGATGAAAAAAAGTCTTAAGAAAAAATAAAACATTTTTGTTATTATTTAAGCTATGTGGTTATTAAATATATATATCTATATATTGTTCAAATTCTACTTTAGGCTTTTAAAAATCTTCTATTCCTCTGTTGTGATTGCCTATGTGGACTGTGTAACAGAATCTCAGCTAGTACAAGTGTGAATCAGAAATAACAAGAGTGCCAAACAGCCTCCACTGACATAACGTTGACAAAATTTATGTCAAAATTTACTTGTTTTCTGAATACTACCTGGCACTTTATACTGAAATGGTTGACATGAAATTAGAGTGTTTTTTTCTTGAATCTTCTTTCTCTATGAGCGTATGTGCGGAAAAAAAGTGATTGATTCTGACAAATAGCCATTTTCTATTTACATCGCTGGGATGCCAGCAGGTAGGCGTGTCCACCTGTGAAGTTCAATAACCCACTAAGTTCCTGCTTTAAATCTAATGTTTTACTCTTTTTTTTTTTTTTTTTTCTTTTCTCCTTCTGAAACAAAGAATCCTTGTAACAAGGACCGCTACTTCTGTGAGATTTGCTTCTCTTATTTCAAATACCCACCACCACTTGAAATCTTTCTCACTTCTGGGTTTTACATTGATCAACATTTGCTATTTGCCAATTTGTTATTTGTATGACATTAAAAATAAATGGAGTAATGCAATCATTAAGAGTCAGTATTGGCTGCAAAGTGCTTGTATTCTGAATTCTCTTAGAACTGAAGGGAAATAAGAGCAGTTGTTACTAGGACTAAGGCTAAGCTTTATGAGCACAAATTCAATGCCCCATTCAGTGAATTCACTGACCTTTTAAAATTCTTCTTCATACTTGCATGCATATGGTTGGTTGAATATACTACTATACATCATCAAATGTCTAATAATACTGCATTTTTAAGAAGTAGGGTGTAGCACTTATAGTTTCCAATGAATAGGTATACTCACTTTTCTAAGCCAAACTGAAGGTGCTTGATTTTAATGGATTTGCAGCATTATGTAGTGTTGGTTATTTATATGTTCGCAGCAGATCTCTAATTGATTTCAGTTGCTCTCTGAAACTTCTTGTTTATTCTGCTAATCAGACTGCAGTTGTCTAAAATCAGGTACTCTATTTTGCAACTTCCACTTTGATACGATAACTATGGAACTGTTTTATATGCCAAGCATTTCAGGAAGTAAATCCACTTATCAGGAAAATTATTTTGTTATTTAGGATACAGCTGTGAATTCTACCAGAAAACTGAGTCAATCCACCCGCACTGAATAGCAAACTTATGTACCAGATATATTTCTTACTACTTTCTTGGTAGTATGCAGCCTGATGATGATGTTTACTCAATTAAAGATTTATTAAAGGGAGAAAAAAGGAAGAAAAAAAAACAAACCAAACCAATACATCACAACTTGATCTCAAGAATCTGACATTCTGATTTGTGCTGAAAAATAATGAAAATAGTGCAATAAATAGATACAAGGACTAGTGCAAGCTTAGGTGCTATGGGGAAAAACAAAAAGCTTTATTGAGGAGAGTTTTCAAAATGCATCTTGAAAGTCTGAATAACCCTAATAGATCTTTTGTTATCTGGTAGATGGCTTTTGTCACCTGGCATGAGAGTATATGTGAAGAGTTTGGTAAAGAGTGACTGAAGGTAGAATTCTACTTGAAGGAAGTCCTGACAGAGATATTATATGAAGTGCGAGTTCAGGCTCCAAACATTGATATTTCCCTGTAGAGTGCAATCAGTGTTTGCTTGCACATGACAAAATTAAGTCTGAATTCTACTTTAACAAAGAAAAGAGACCTGAGCAGGCTTGAGCAGGCTCAGGAGAACCTCATGAGATTCAATAAATCGAAGTGCAAGGTCAGTACAAACTGGCTCTAGCAACCTTCACTGTCAACACAAGTTGGGAATGTATGAATGCTGCACAGACTTGCCAAAGAGGGCTTGGTGAATGGTAAGCTGGACATGAATCAGCCCAGAAAGCCAACCCTATCCTGGGCCACTTCCAAAGAAACATGGCCAGTAGGTCAAGAGAGGTAATCGTGCCTCTCTGCTCTGCACTGGTGAAACCTCACCTGGAGTACGCTGTCTGGATGCAGAGTTCTCAGCACAGGAGACACATAGATATGTTGGAGTGTGTCTAGAGGGGCCAACAAAATTATCCAAGGGATGGAACACCTACCCTATGAGGACAGGTTGGGGTTGTTCAGCCTGGAAAAGAGAAGGTTCCAGTGTGATCTGAGAGTGACATTTCAGTATGTAAAAAGAGAATGTACGAGAGAAGGGGACAGACTCTTCACCAAGGTCTGTTTTGACAGGACAAGGGAAAATTATTTCAAACTAAAGGAGGGGAGATTTAGATTGGTTACAAGGAAGAAGGTTTTTACAAGGATGGTGATGCACTGGAACAGATTGTCCAGAGAGTTGGTGAATGCCCTATTGCTGGAGATAGACAAGGTCAGACTGAACGGACTCTGAGTAAACCTGATCAAGCTATAGGTGTCCCTGTTCACTGCAGGGGAAATGGACTAGTTTACCTTTAAGAGCCTAATCCAACTCAATGATTCTATGATTCTAGGATTTTGAACAGGTGGAATATTTGTACAAGAGACAATTATCACGTAATTGTGAGCATAGTGATATTTTCTTATTGCATTTCATTCTCTGGATTGGTAATCTCTTCTGTGAGGGAAAACTGGTTTCTGAGATAAGTAACATGAAATTTAAGCTTTGATCTATAGTTAAGATCTTTTAAAATCTGCAAGAAAATTCTATTTATTTATTTATTTATTTATTTATTTATTTATTTATTTTTCCTTAAATCTTTGCTTAGTTTAAACAAATCTTTCCAATGCTCCACAAATCTTTCTTGAAAAAGGCTGTTCCAGTCACAGCCCCACTTGAAATCATCTTAATTTTAGCTAATATCTCCAGGGAATTTTCCCAATAAACTTTTCAGTAGGCTGCCACTACACAAAAATGTCCACGTTCAACACTGGACATTTTTCTTTACTGCTCAGTAACAGGAAAGCTGATCTTTTGATGATACAGAAGCTTTGTATTTAGAAAATATGGTGAAATATAATTTAGAATATTATTTAGAAAAATGGATGGTATAATTCAACAAATATGGTCAAGTTGTTCAATTTTTGCTTGAACTAACAAGGTCAGTGAGCAAGATGGTAAGATCACATTTTTCATTAATTTCCTGTAAGTATTGCAATTTTAGCAATTTCTGTTCATTGAGCTTTTAAAGCTCATATTTCAAAGGCTGGATGTAATATTGCAATTTCACTTTTAAGCAATCTATTCTTTTCTGAGCAAACAAATCTGCAGATTCTTATTTACTTGTCCAGTCCTGTTTCACCTCAATTAAAATGCAGTTTGAAATGTATCAGCATTACATTCTGGTCTAGTTAATGAAGGAAATAATTTTTAAAAATAATTTTACATCCCTCCCATGAAAGAAAAGAGAAGATTAAGTCTTTAGTTGCACATGCTAACTGAAAAGGAAAGGGAGAGATCAAATTCTTTTGTTCTCATTACTAAATGCAGTAACTGGACAATACAAATACTGTGAAGTCTGACCAAACAGTATTTTGTACTAAACATCTTTTAATTAGAAGTAAAACCAAGAAACGGGAGAAAATAAAACCAGGTAAAACAAGAGCAGTGAGATAAATTCTTATATAATCAGCAACCACTGAGCAATACATTCCTTAAGAAGCCAGCTACTGCCTTTACAGACATTACTGTAATCATTCAATCCAGCTTCTAGCTTAAATTAAAACGTAAGGAGTTCTGCTGATGGGAAAATTTGTTGTCATTTCTGCTTTAGTAAAGCCTCCTACTTATTCACATGTTCTATGTTTTTTGACAGTAGTTCACAAATGTCATCAGCAAAAAACATGTAATATTATTCTCTGCAAAAGATAGATTTTTCTTCTATATGTTTAATTTCCACTCAGAGAGAAATTCATTAGTTTTTTCTAAGGCATTTAATGCTTTTTAGTCTTAAGAAGATGCTTTCTGAACAGACTGGATAATTCTGTTCTGTTAAAAAGATAAAAATACCAAAATACTAATTTAAAGTGCAATCAGCGTGTCTTACGTTTATATAGAATTATTTTACATGAACCTTTGCTCTTGAAGTTAGATCAGAATAACTGACAGTTCTGACACAAGAACTTGTGGACTGCTTGACTTGTAATGGTCCACCTCATCTGACTGACTCAGCACCTGTCTGTTATGACGACAGAAGAAAATGATTATTGTATGGTAGACATCAGTGAAAAGTTGAGTATATAGAGAACATATAATTCTTATAAAATTATAGATTTATTTTTTTCATTTTGTACAGGCATCATTGTTATCTTTAATATTCATATGTATCTTATAAATAATTTTAGGTGCAGTTTTAAACGGCAAGTTAGTTAAATCTACAACTTATGCAGATAAATAAATATATGACAGAATTTGTTCCACTATATAATGCTAGGATTTAAGCTGAATTGACATAATTTAAAATAGTCTGTAGAAACTGAATCATTACACTGAGACAAAACTAAAGCTCAGGGACATTAGTGTGTTCAGGTCAGGAGATGAGAACAGCAGAGGTAGGGAAATGAAGGATAATCTCCTTTACTAAACAGGGAGACAGCTGTCACAGGAAATTGCAAACATAATAGCAACGATTTTTAATTTGTCTATTAAATCAGAAGAGGCATAATCATATATTTTTCCCATTGTAGATCACATTTGCTATTCTCTAATTGTATGAAAAACTGGATAACAGAGGTGTGAAAAGCTTTAAGAAATGTTTAGGAATACATGTAATTAAATGGATAGATGTAGAAACATATAAAAAATGGATCCCGCAACCTCATCTCATATCTTTCATTTATAATGCAAATTGTTTCATGGAAGAAAAATAAAGTAGATATTCTGTGTGGGCTTAATATATGACATAATATTACATAGGAGAAGTAATAACAAAAGTGAAGATAATGTAAACCAAGGCATGAAAGATTACAACATGGATGAAAAAGTGGTTCAAGAAAAGATAAAGCAATGCTATACAAAGCTAAAGTAAAGCAATAGATTTGGAGGATTTTTTTGAAAAAATGTATCAAGTATGAAGGTTTGGAGCATTTAATATTCATGGCTTTCTGAGTGAATATATAGGGAATTACAATGATATGCAATAGAACTAACTACAGGAAAGGATGAGCTTAATATGTACGAAGAACTGTAACACTTTGTATTATGAACTGGAACAAAGTTTGCAATGCAAGGGTAGGTTATATTGTAAGGTAATGCAGTTATCCTGTAAAATTTCTGTTCTGAACTCTTTCAATTTGCGGAGATTCTGGGGAAACAAAAAATAATTCCTACACACTGACAGAATATCTGAAGATATATGAAGATAGTTACCTTATCTTACCTGCATGCTATTGTTGTATTCTAATTATGCTGCTGTAATTGATCTTTCTGAATCTCAAGGCCATTATTCCTTTCTCTTCTTTTCTGTCCCATTAAACTGTCTGTATGTCCATCTATGAGTTTTATCTTTCTCTGATTTTCTTCCCATCCAATTGTGGGTGCTAAGGTGAGTAAATATCTGCGTGGTGCTGAGCTGCCTGCCAGGTTAAACACAATTTTGTTCTAAAACAGTGCTAGCAGGTCAATTCCAGAAGATCTCCAGCCCTTTCTCATCTGCACTGTGGACAGCCTTGTTGTCAATATCTTCATATTGGATAGTTCTGTTCAGATCTTTGGCCAGTGATGTATTTACAGATTTCATCCTGGCCAGTAGCAATGACTTGTGAACTTGGGTAAGGTCTAGAAGAAGGAGGAAGTTACAAATAAGCAAATGAATTAACTGTGTAAAAGCATCATGGTGTTCAACTCTTATGAGGAGCAGGAGACCTCATTGCACTCTACAACTTCCTGAAGGGAGGTTGTGATGAGGAGGGGTTTGGCTTCTTCTCCCAGGCAACAAACAGGACCTTAGGTAATGGCCACACGCTGTGCCAGAAGAGATTTAGATTAGACAAAAGGAAAAACTTTTTCTCTCAGAGAGTGATCAGGCTCTGGAATAGTCTGTCCAGGTAGGTGATGCAGTCGCCATCCCTGGCAGTGTTCAAGAGTGTCTAGATGAGGAGCTATGAGATGTGGTTTAGTAGCTTGTGGTAGCAATGGTAGTGGGAGGATGGTTGGACTTGATGATCTTGTAGGTACTTTCCAACCTTGTGATTCTATGATTCTATGATTCTGTGAACTCCTAGATATTTTCTCCCAGGTTACTTGGTCTGTCACTGGTGCTACTGATCCCTTCTAACCTTTCATCAAAAAATAGCACCAGAGGATTCACTGTGGTGGCAATGTTATAGATAGTAGGATTATACATCAGGATTATTTTACAGCAGGAAAGGATATCCATAATGATGATATTTTGCATAACTATTTAAAGACCTGGGGAAATGTGAATGTTGCATGAAAGAACTGCTTGCTTCTACTGCAGATGGAACCTGAAGGTATTTGAAATACAGCTCTCCTTTTCTTTTACCTGACACTTCAACTTGTGTATTTGATAGTGCATCAAATTTATAAATGCATTCAAATGGTCAAGTTTTTTTCTCATGGAAAGCAATGGGATTCAATTCTCAGATCTATGTGGAAAAAATCTGAAGTCTTGCAGTCATTAACAGAGATAATGGAGGTACAAAAAAGTTGTTTCAAATCTCAAAATTAAACATGGTGACTTGTGAACTGTGCTAATGAGCAATCTAGTCATATTTCTTTCCTTAATTGTCTTCCAGAAATTAGTCCAGGCATAAAACCAATACAGTTACTATGTTACTATTAAAGTCAAAAAAGGGTTTTTTTTCTTTTTTTTTTTTTTTTTCTGCTGTGCTTGTCTCTGTGATCATGTAGAGTTATGCCTCCCATAGATGTAGTGTGGTTTTCCTTTAGAGTAATGTCAGATCAGTAAATGAAGTTAGTGAGAAAAATATATGAAATGGTAATATTAGGATAAAATTACTAAATGAATACTACTGAACATTCCGTATTGTAAGTACAAATATACTATATAGTAAAGGAGGTTGCTTATACCACTAACCACTGTGTTGTAAAATAGTTTATTACATCATGAACATGTTCACCAGGAAGAAATGTTTGCTTAATAAGTAATATTCTGCTACCTGTTGTGACTTATTATGGGCATTAGCATACAGAATATATCTACAAGAAATTAGGCCTAAAACAAGAGCATGCAGACTGAATTTACTGCTGATAGTCTCTATATTCTGGTTCTTAAAGTACTGAATTACAAATGAAATCTTAGATAAAGTGTGATGCCTCCATTTTTGTTTAACAAGATTCCTTCTGTACCCCTGAGATTCATCAGAGATTAGAAGGTGTCTGAAAAGCTAGGATTTGTAATAATGGCCGAGATATTATGAGGATTAGAGGAATTTAAATGAACAATCCCTTAGCTCATAAAAGAAAATGATGAAGGATAAGAGACAGCATTAACTGTTCAGGGGTCTTGGCTATATACTCTACTGCAGCTGTACTAAATTAAAAGTCATTTGATTGCTTAACTGAATAAAAAGTCTTAAGGTCTCACAAGAAAGATGTTAATGAAACTAAAGCAATTAATTGTGTTGTGGCTTTTTTTTTTCCATGACACTGGTATGGGTAGTGGCCATTTTGTAAGAATTTTGCTTCTGAGTGTTTTCAAATCACTTTAGGAATATTATTCTTTGAATAATGATTGACTAATTGAAGTCTTAAGTAAAGTGTAGAATCATAGAATCACCAAGATTGGAAAAGGCCCCTAAGATCATCCAGTCCAGTCATCTACCTATCACCAGTATTTCCCACTAAATCATGTCCCTCAGTACAGGCAGCCTGTTCCAGCACCTGACCACTCCCTCAGAGAAGTATTTCCTAATGTCCAAACTGAATCTCCCATGGTACAACTTAAGGCCATTCCCTCTAGTCCTATTGACAGTCACATGGGATAGGAGCCCGATTCCCACCTCACCACAACCTCCCTTCAGATAGCTGTAGAGAGCACTAGGGTCACATCCGAGCCTCCTCTTCTTCAACCTGCACAATCTTGGCTCCCTTAACAACTCCTCATAAGGCTTGTACTCCAACCCCACCCTGCACCCCTCAGTCTATTGCTAATTTGGGGCAATAATCTGGCTATGAGGAGGTAGTAATTCAGTCTTATTTTTGTTTATAAAACAAAAAAACACATTTTGACTTTCCAAATACAAACAAACAAACAAATAAATAAATAATGAGCACCATGTTTTTAGGCAGATTGTTTTTCTAGTTCAACTCAATCTGTTCTGCTTCCGTAAAGTTGCATTTTTCCTTGAAGTTCAATTTTTTTTTTCAATACATGCCTTATTTAATGGGGATTGGGAAGAAACATTCATCTGTACTAATCTTTAACCCTGTTCTATATTACCTGCCTGGAGTCTCTCCAAAGATTATTACAGTTGACTTCAATACACTTTTTGATCAGACACTGAGGTGAGAAATATCCCTGAATCATGATCTCAAAGAGGAATCTTGTTCAAGGTAGAGAACAAATTGTGAAGGTGAAAAATGAACGTGCAGATGAGAAAAAGGCTGGTAGACTGTGAATAAAAAATATCAAATAGATCTAACAATCTCAAATATGAAATAATTTAGTCTGGAGGTTGGATGTTTATGTCTAAGAGCAAAATGAATTATTTACTTGGTCTGGTTTATGTTTAGATAACATATGTAGATCTCATTACTCTTCTGTGCATCAATGATTTATAAACAATTAACAATGCTTAGATGTTTCATATTGTGATATAGATGAGTTGATATTAGTAATGTTCTGAGTCTAGGGCAGGGGCAGAGTTTTCAGGTTTCCTCTTCTGTATATTCTCTAGGACTCAAAATCAGAAAAATAGTAATATGTTATTTAAGCTGCAAAGTTATCCATGAAAACTGTGATTAGTCTGAAGTCAATAATACCATCACAGTTATTCTAAGATTGTTCTAAAGCATATTAAATCTTTTTCAGATGTCCAAAAAGCACAGTATTTGGACTGAGATCCAGTATCAACAAAAGGAGTGAAATAAGGATGATTAATTGCAAAGGTACCTCTGCAGCTGTTGCAGGATGCTGTATTAGAAGAGGAGAGATAATTAAGATGTAAGGAAAGAAAAATAGCACCTGAGATAGCATTTGTTTATCAGTAGACACAGTGCATGCATGTAAAGAACTAGAAGTTGTGAACTGTTAAATGAACCCAGTTCAGTGAACACAGGATAACTTTCAGTGAAGTTTGTGCTTTTAAAAAGAATATCACATTGTATCACTGGCTATTTTAAAGTGGTCGGACACCTAAATAATAAAAAACCCTCCAAATTTTAGTAAATAATTTCTCATGATTATGAAGAGTATTGAGGGAATTGTGTAAAGAATCTCTTGATTTTTAGTATAGAAAAAGTGTTTTTGAATCAATCAATTATTCTTTGGTCTACTTAACTTTCTCATGAACCATCTAAAAGGTGAGATATATACAGGTGAGAAGAGGGCAGTGTTAATATTATTGGGTGATATTTAGTAAAGAAAATCTTTGCTTTTGATGAAATTTCACTATCTATGAACATAACTGTTATTCTCATTTATATGGAAAATAAATATAAAAAATACATCCCCAGTTTCCAACTCTGAATTATGTAAATTTTTAAAAGAAAAAAAAAAAAAGAAAAAAAAAAGTCTTGCAATTAACTGCTGTTGTTGTTATTTTTTTCCATTTTACCCTACCTATACAAACCACCATCAAACCAGTTCAGTGGCAAAATATTTTCCCTTGAAATTTTACTGTATTACTTTACAGATAAATGTCTGGGAGACTATTTCTATGAAAGTCAATTTTTATTTTATTTTTTTTTTTAATTTAAATTGCTTTCTTTCACACTTCTTATATATATCCCATATGTTTCAGCCTGGACTGGATACTGTAGATTTATATATATTTGAACCTGGACTAAAATCCTTGATCTGTTCAGGAAAGATGAGATATTTCCTTAAGATTAAGTGCATGCTTGTGCCCTTTCCCTGATTGAACTTAAATGTATTCATGAATCAAAGCCAATGAGTTTTCAACTTGTGCCTCATCCTAGGAAGAGGTCAGAGCAACAATTCTTGAAAGGTAAGATGTTTGTGTGAATACACACATTACCAAGTGCATACACATTCTGTGGACCTTGAAGACATTCAAGATCAGGATGTTAGACCAAATACTTTGGAATATCTTTGCTCACTCATCAATTACATTGAAATATCTTTGCACACATAGTTTTTGATATTAACATTTCTAACTTCATGAAGTAAAAATTAGCAAACCATACTTCTACAGCTTTGGAAATTAATCTGTGCTGGTTGTAGCTAAGGCATTTCCAAATCAATATGCAAAATTTCTTTCATAAACACATCTCACATAATATGAACAGCATGAACACGTATTTGATATTCCAGCAAGGTCAGCATTATCAATGAGCGAAGAAAAGAGAAAAAGGATTCTGATGAATGTTATTGTCTTTCAAATTTGTCAGTTTATCTAATTTTATGATAAAAGCTTTCAAAAATATCCTCTGTCACAATGAAAATACGTATTTTCATTGAAAGTACATATCAGTTCAATAATAATAAAACTAAAACTTTAACTTTTAGACAGATTTAAGGAATACCTAGAAAGTCTACTTTTTATGGCAGAAATGTAATTCAGGTGCAATATATTTTGCTTCAGTTTTGTGGAGAAGAATATTGAGAATAAATAGATTATGAGAATGTTGTAAGGACAGAAATAATCTTATCTCCAGATTTGCCAGATTTCTATGGAATTGAAGCTAGTGTGAAGCTAGAGAGAAGGAAATAACTAATAAGTTGGTGTAATTATTTAGTTACTTGGAAAATTGTACCTGAGGCCTTAAAATACTGCAGGATCTATCTATCTATTTATTTATTTATTTTTGCAACCAGCCAAAAGGCTAATCTATGGAGAATAACAACAGTAGCACTGTATACTTCAGGAAGCCTGGGCATTAAACAATTTAAAAATGGAGAGTATAATTATTATCTATCTTAATGAGAAATGATTTGAAATTCCACCTCCACAAACTATTTTGGTAATGAAGGTAATCATCTGTTTTTCATCCTCTGAATAAAAACCTCATTTGTTTAATTCAAGTTCATATGACAAACACAAATCATGTGAAAACTCCAACATAGGCTGTTCCTTTTCAGAAAGAAGCTACAGACCTTTTAAAGATTTTTCATTAACCTAGTATGCCTTATCCAGTAAGTATTAAGCAAAGAGGAGAAAAATTTTCTTTTATTCCTGTGAGAGCAGGAAGAAATTGATCTCAATGACATAGACAAAATAAATAAATAAATAAAATAAAATAAAGAAATTAGGACTTATAATGACCTCTTCTGTGTCTCTATTCTATTAGACCCTACCGTTCAGCAGAAAAATAAGCAGTTTAACTCACAGCACAGATTACTAGGTAGTACAAGTTGTGCTTCACCACTGCAAATCCATAATGTCACATACTCAATTGTGTCTTCAGTCTCAGAGGATTTTTCTTATTGGATATTATGAGTGGAAGATTTAAATGCACAATAGAAATGGCCTTTAAATATCCCAGGTATTAATGTCAGTTTTCTGATAATAGCTTTATTACCTTCTGTTAAGAACTTTATTGCATCAGTCAAACACAATACTACTATATTATTGCTGTAATACAATATGATGAATGAGTCTTACCTTTCCCATATTACATTAACTCTATATTAAGTTAATCACATTCAGTCGTAGCACACTATGATGGATGAGATGTGTGCTATTGTCAGCAATTATGTATGACAAATTAAACAATTTTCACTCTATGAAAGTCTTTATTTAGAGATAAGCAACTGAAAGATGTTGAGATTTACTTGTTGGGAACATACACTGCAGTGTTGTGAACTGAACTTATACTTCTGAACTCACTGGCTGCTTGACCTAGGTATGGGTGATGATATCTAGAAGAGGAATCCCAATGAAGTTAGTGAGATAAAAAATATGAAAGTAATTCTATTTTAGCATTGTCCTCTATTGTTATTGTTATGTTTTGTCTTTGTTGTTGTTTTTCGGTAAGCAGGCACATCAGAGAGATACTTTAACTAAGTCAGGAATTCATATCCAGAGAGTTCAGAAAGATGTTTTACTTAAATATACTTAATTGCTGGGATGAATCCTTTCAGCTTTTCAATTATTTTCTATTAAGCTTCTCAATATTCAATAATGGAGCAATGAAGTAAAAAGGGTTACAAATAATTTCACAGAAGTTACGTGTATCTTAAACAAGGGAAAAATTCAAAATTCACCAATTAAATGACATATGACCAAATACTCTTTCCATTGTTGTCTGATAGAAGAAAATTTAAGACCTGATATTATGGTATTTCTAAGAACAAAAAGGGACCCAGAGTGCAAATTACCTTTTAAAATACATAGCAAATTGCTTTTGCTATTAAAGATCAACATTAGCCATTAGATTTTTTATTTGTCAAACAGAACATAACAAGGTGCAGATTTTGAGCAGATCAATAACTGCTGGTTTTTCAAAATTAGACCTCCAAGATAATAATTCTATTTTTTAAATGTTACTTTTAGTGGATTTTATAATAATCATTATGCATTCCTTCACTAAGTACTCTCCCAGTATAGGCAGTTGACAATTATTACAAATGATTTTTCTTTGGTTTAATTGTGGTTGTTTATTTTGTGGAAGAACCAGTGAACAGTGAGTAGACACAAAATATTTTGGTGAAAAGTAGATCTTTCCTGGGAGGAAATTTAAGAAGGAAATACACCTCTGATCATAGAACTACATTCTATTTCGGGATCTCTTTTTAAAGAAATATGCTCCTACTGGAACAAAACGCTGTAATGCACAGCTCTCCTGTTGAAGAGGGAATTCAAGTAGGAATGCTGAAAAATGTAAAAAATGTCAGCTGTTTCAGTGAATGTACTACTGACAGGCACTCAGATATAAAATGATTTAAGAATATGTATAATGAACATGGTACTAATGCAGAAGGTGACATTAAATTTCATGCTATACCAGTTTACTGGAGCCTGTAGACCTCAGTCTCCAAATAAATTTGTCTTTATAAGAAATCCTGGGCTGTTTTTAATTTCAGTTTGTCAATTTTCTGCCAGTGACTAGATAAATATCTTCAAGAAAGAGATATAGGAAATAAATATTCTCTGAATTTATGGTGTTAGAACCTAAAAACCAACATCAGTATCATAAAAACTGACACAGACACAGAAAAAGTGTCTAGGTTTCTTCCTTATAAATTTACTCTCTGAGTTGCATATTTCTAGGCATTTTCCTTAGTTTGTTTTAAAACTTAAAATAAGAATTCTCTGTTCTCTGCACTCTCTAAATTTTGCTTTATAACTTACAAACAGATTTTTAATTCTTATTGATTATTATTAAAATATATGTATAAAAATGTAGAAAGATAAGAGAAAGAATAATTTCAGCTGGATAGGTGTATTCGCTATCTTTGAAAACAATATTGAAATTATTTCATGTTTAAGTCTCTTGATCTGTATATAATTATTTACCTAATTCTTCTTACTTCTCAATGCATGCATGGGGATTTAAAACCTTGAATATCAATAATTGTTGTAAGAATATTTACCTCACACATATTCAGTCTAGGGGAGATGATATTGCAGGGAGGTAATTGCAACCAGGCTATAGCTGGTTATATAATTATAAATTATAGTTATTTTTAAACCTAATAGTCTTTCTATTTTAAATATTTACTCAAATTAGAACATGTTTTAGACTCTTCTGAATACTTCATCAAGGATCTTGTTTCCCAGTTTGAGATTGTTTAATAAAATTATCTGAGCCATTGCAGACTGTGATATATCAAGCTGGGACCAGTCATCTTATCATATATTTATTATAAAACCATTTAAATTAATTGTCTTGTTCTTTGGAAATCTAGTGAAATAACTTACTGAGGTTGTAGCCTTATCCTTGAACTGATCTACACTGTTAAATTCTAACAGAGAGAGAGAGAATTGTATCTACATTATGTGTTTTATAAATATATAAAAAAATCAAATAATATTTTGGAACATTATTACATATAATATATTCAACTAGTTGCAATTTTAATTAGCTTGTATCCCCTTGAGATTTGAAAGATCTAAAGAGCAAAGAGTTAAAATCAGGAAAAGGTGTTTTGGTTTTCATTGAAATATAATGATACCCTTAATACTTCTTGATTCTTTTCACACTCACAAACATACAATAAAGAATAGGAACTTTTTTTTGTTGTTGTTCTGGAATGTCATATTAGAGATGAACAACACTTGGTGATCTTATTAATTCTTTTAAATATCTAACAGGTAGTGGTCAATTGGATGAATCTAGGCTTCTTCACATGGTGTTTAGCAACAGAAGAGACAACGAGCACAAACTGGCATACATCTGCCAAGCCACTTTCCATCATTTGTCAGTGGTACTGTGCAGCATCTGAACCACGGACTGAGATGTGAATGATCCAAATCATTTATTACAGGTTCTCACATCACTTATACACCTTCACAAGTTTTCTTTTTCTAGCTTTCCCATCCACCCCTGCAACTTTCCCATTCACCTTTATATGTCAACAGAGCATTCTACAAAACACTCTTCAACTGTTCACACAGGAGCTTATCCAACCAGAGCCATGAGACATTCTTTCTTTTCCTAGAGGTGTCCTTGGTTCTCATGCTGTTTATCTTGCTCCACAGCATCTGCTCTGAACAGTTTTTCTTGTATTCCCACAGTACTGGTCAACAGTGGAGGTCCCAACTGACTGTGGATTTGATAATGGGATGCTCATCTATAGTACAAGTTGGAAGGAGTATCTGGGGAATGGCAAGCCTATCAAGCTAAACTCGGTATCTGGGAAGGTAATGGAACAGATCTTGAGTGCAATCGTGCAGGATGTGGGAGACAATCAGAGGATCAGGTCTGACCAGTATGGGTTCATGAAAAGCAGAACCTATGTAAGTTACCTGACCTCCTTCCACAACCAGGTGACCTGCCTAGTGGAGGAGGGAAAACTTATGAAGGTAGTCTACTTAGATTTCAGCAAATCTTTTGACTCTATCTTTCACAGTAATCTCCAGGAGAAGCTGGCAGCCCATGACTTGGACAGGTACTCTCTCTTGTTTGGAAGCTGCTTCCAACAGAGGAATATCCATTACAATAAAGTGGGAGACTGTTGGGCAACCAGAACATAAATAGATTTATATTTCTATGCGTAAGAAGCAGAAAAATGATGCCACAGATTATTATTAAAAATACTATCAGATTGTCTGAGACTTTCAGATATTATGCTATTGTTTTATTGTTTCGAAAATTTTCAGTTTATTATATTTCATTAATGTTTGTATGAAGCAAGTCTTCAGCTGTCTTGAAAAAGAAAGCCTGAGACAAATTTTACTCCCTCACATTTATGTTAAGAGAGATGGAGTTTGATATGGAAATAAGAATTAGTTTGGTATACTGAAAAAGTACAGTAAAAATTGATTAAGCTGAAAGAGGCAAAAAAATAAAAAATATTTTAAAAAGAAATGAAAAATATTAGATACGTGAATTTTGTACATCAGCTGTACACAAAAGTTGTCCTATCATTTTTTTCTACGAAAATCAATAATCTATAAAGTAAGTGCCATACACTGAAATACCTCTGAGACTTTAGATTCTTCCAAAGAGCTAAGAATAGATTTCATGCGTATCTTCTTAGTTGAAACTATGAATTGCCTTTAAAATCTAGAGTTAAATTTTTTTTCTTATGTTTTCAATTTTACTGGCCATTTGTTCTGTTTTATTCTACTTTGTTCTACAGAGATGAACACTTTTCAGTATTCCATACATAAGTCATCATTCCTTATTATTACTCAGTGGATCTTTTGGCATCTCTACCAATAATTAAAAGAGCACAGAAAATCCTTTACCTGAACATTCAACAAAGTAGAAAAGTGAATTGTTCCCCCAGTGGCTGCTGCTGAAAGGAAAGAAGAAAATTGAGGAAAATGGGCAATTAAACTTTACATCACTATCTCATATTTTATTCAGTGTGATCAGAGAATCCTTAACTAGTTCACTACTGTGGAGAAATTATTCTTGTTTATTTATAGCAGTAGTTTTTACTTTTAACTTGAAAAATTAGGATTTAAAAAATAAATAATGACTTTAAAATACTGTACTGTAAAAAGCCATTTAAGTAACTAGCACTCCCTTCGTTACAACCTATAGTACCATTCAGATTCAAATGATAATTTGGGGCTGATCACTATTTGAATGAATAACAATCTCCAAAATCTGAATAACTACTTCTGCAGAAACTGCTGTTTTAACTCATAAAATAGTTCTTTAAGGAATTTCATGTACAAGTAAGTGAATTATCCTGTTCACTTGTCAATCATTCAATTAAATCTGAAATCATAATTTTCAGCAATTTAGAATACATTATTTTAGTCTGTTTTCTGTATTGATTTCAATGTGATGACAGTAATAAAGTGAATGATATTCTATATTATTTTATGTTCTGAATAGCACAGACAACGCAAGATTCAGTAATTACTGCAATGGCAGTGACACAATATGTGAAAATGAAAAAATGCTACTAACCACTGGTATTATATATATATCCCTCCTCGTGCAACAAAAGCAAATCCCAACTAATTTGAATGTTTTCTGAGTAGAATCTGATTTTACTTCCTTCATTATTTAAATCTTTTTTCTCCAAGTTAAATGAGCAGAATTTATACTACACTGAAAATACTAAATGCTGTACAGAAATAAGATGATCTATTATACATATTTGGGTATTGTAATTCTTCATTATTATTTTAAATTAGTTCACAACAGTGATCAAAATGAAGATCCTCTGTTAAAGTATGTGCATAAATGAAAATATTTAATCTCATTTATATATTTTATTAACTATAAAATATTCATTGAATTTCATAATTTGTCATTGACATTAATCAAGCAAAAAAACCTTTCTTATAAAATATTTGACAATTATTTTAACATTTATTTGTTTTCAATCTTCTTTAGGTTCTTCTGCTAGACAAGTCTTTTGTTGGCAAAATAGTGCGACAAGTTACAAATCTACAATTAAGTGTTGTTTACTTTTTTAATGCTGAAAAATATCTGCAGAGTAACTTTGTTTTAGTTTGTTTTGAGTTTGTGTTTTTCTCTGATTTTAACCATATATGTCATGACTGCCGAAAAAGACAAGTAAAGTGAGGAACAGTCTACCATGTGGAATACTGTACTAGATTATGAGCTGGAAAAAAAAATAATCAGTTACAACAAAAAAAAGTTTGATTGCTACATACACAAGACTGAAATATCAAACATGGCCATGAAGTGTGGCAAATATGGAAGACCCAGCTAGTGCTAATTGTGCCTAGGAAAGTAATCATTACAAATAGTCTTTCATGTCCAAGCATTTTTTATAAGAAAATTCATCGTTTACATTCTCATCTATTGTCACTGTGTCATAAAAAAAGCAAGCTGATCTGAAAGACAAATCATATGCAGTTTTTCTGTCATCATTATTGATTATCTTTCAACCTATAAAGACTATGTAAGGTTAAGAAGCACTTAAAGATTTATTACTTTTATTGATCTGTCTTTTCTGTGGTAATGAGAGTAAACATAAATCTCTGTTTTACCACATGATGCAGTAAAAAAACAGCTTGAAAGAATTAAAAATATATTAAACATAAAGAACTAACATTCCATATTTAATTTTAAATTAAGCAAATAATTGAATGAACATTTTTAATGCCTTAAGGGTCTTTAAAAATATTTTTATTTTGTATTTTGTCAGAACATATGGAAACACTATTTTAAAATCTGTTATATGCGAAAGCCAAAAAACATATTGGGCTTTCTTTTGCATTCCTAGTGGGCTTAGGGAGATAAGTAGGACAGAATGAGAACAACAAAAGTCACCATTAAGCTATTAGTATCTTAAGAGCTACTAATATGTTTTAGAATATATAGACAATAGCAAAAGAGTGCATATATAGGCATACGTAAACCTTACAAACACACCAAAAAGCAATGATGTACTTTTGGGTTGCAGCAGTTGCCCATCTACAGAAGGCTATCCATTCCATGTACCAGTAAAATAGCTATTGAGACCATTCTGTAACAAGTTTCAGATGATTTTAATTTCTTAATTAATAATCTTAATTTCTAAGACTGTTTTAAATAACTAATGTTACTAAAATGGATTAGTTCTTGATGGCATGTTACTTGGTTACAAATGACTGAGGGTTGTGAACAGATGTGTTTATGGTGGTGGCTCCTGCTCTATCGGACATATTCAGTAATCCAGTAATCTATGGCTGTACACACAGTGTAAAGTCATTCCTAAAAGGAAAAAAAAATCCTAAATTTTCTGTTAAAAATCCCCTTGTTTTACTCCACAGTACTTAAGAGTAAAGACATGACTCTATGCTCAGTCCTCATTTAATCCTGAAATTACAAGGAAATGATCCAGCTGGTACTCTATATCCTACTGGTACGTGAACAGATGTTGCTCACAGAGGATTCAGAATCATTCTTTAATTATGCTGTTCATAGATACAGAAAAAGATAACAGAAATATTGCAAAAAAAGAGTTCAGTGTTGATCTGGACAGACATTATGTTCTGCTTCTCAAGACACTGTTTACAGTGAGAGCATTAGAGGGCTTTCTAAACTTACAATCTTTCACTCTTAGATCATCCTCTATCTGGTTCTATTCAATGGAAATTAAAGACATCTAAGCTTTAGTGGATAATGGTGACTTCTAAATTAGATTTTGTAGACTAAAATTCCTGTTATAAGAAGAGCCCAGCTCACCCTTTGTTCTGCTTGCCAAATTCAGCCAGAGTGACAAGAACTGCACAGGCACATATATTTTAATCTGGCTCGACCCACATGCTGGAATAAACTGTACACAGGTGCCCTGGTTCCAGCTGGAACAGAGTTTATTTTATTCATAGTGTCTGGTATGATCTCATATCTTTGCTTTAGGAGAAAGCAATGTTGATAGCCCACTAACGTTCTAGTTTTTGCTGAGCAATGCCATATAGTGCCAAGGATGTTTCAGATTTTCAGCTTCTCATGTTCTGCCAGCAAGGGAGCTTTGGAGACACAAAGAGTTAGCAGGGGACAGAACTGACATAAACTGGCCACAGGAATATTCTATACAACATGGCACCATGTGAAAAAAATCTAAAACTGAGTTATGTTGGCCAAGGGGGCAGCTGCTGCTCAGGGACTGGCTGGGTGCTGGTTGGTGGTTGGTGAGCAGTTGTTTTGTGCATTACTTATTTTGTGTATGCATATATAAATATATAAATATATATAATCATCATTTTTAATTTTCTTCTCCTTTTCTGTCTTAGTAAGTTTTTATGTCAGCCCAAAAGCACTGCTTGTTTTTCTCCCCTGGGAGTGGGGGAGCAAATGTGAGTAATGACTGTATGGTGCTCATCTGCCTGCCAGCTTAAACCGCAACAGGAAATCTGACCTACAGAAAATAAAGAAATACATTTGTTAGTAGCAATCTGCATAATATGTGGTTATTGTTCTGTTAGAAGTTTATATGTATATCAGATAGATGCTTCAAGATCTTTCGTATGTTGGATGCTCCTTTTTATTTTTTTTAATAGAAAGCACCAGATCAGCACTGGGTTACAAATTTTTGTTAGCAGCTCCAAATACAATTTTTACTATCAGATCCCCCTTGGATAAAAATTGTAAGGAGATGTGAACTTCTTTGTTTTCTGGCTCAAGGCTTTCTTCCTAAGGTATTTCTTGAGATAATTCTGACTTGTCTAGGAGATAAGTGATGGTTGTTACTATGTGGCAAACAACATCACTGTGTGGACAACTTTACATTTGAAAGCATTTCTTTGGAGATGGAGCTGTTTGCTTTCAGAAGAGAGTGCTCAGGACTGATTACTGGCTGAAGATCTAGCCCGTGACCAAATAACTTCAGCTTGCCATGGGAGACTGGGGGATGATACCACTGTATCCTGTGAAGGCAAGATACAAGTTGGCCCCTCCCTGCTCCCTCTCATCTGCTGGCAAGGCTCAGAAGAAGGGAACAAAGGAGTTTCTGCTGTGCTCTTAGTGCCAGAAACTGCCACTCCAAGGAGAGCTGACTCAACCATTTCGGATTTGAGCTGTCACTCCAAAGAGAGCTGACTCGACCATTTTGGACTTATAAGTAAGTTGGTACTACCATTGCAAAGTTGTTGTCAACAGAACAACAATGCCCGATGTGGGAAATGAATGTTGTTTCTGCATCAGAACAAAATAAGAATTTTGTTAATTTCATGGCCTCTGCTACCGTTTGGGTCCTTTATTAGAACTAATATTTCTTTTCAGGGGGCCTTTCTACTTTATTGGTGTTCTCTACTAAGTTTTCATTGCTAATCCCCTAGATAAATCTTCCCCAAGATCACCTACTCAGTATACAGGTAAAATAATATGTATGCATATATATATATATATATATATATATGTATGTATGTAGAAATTAGGTAGATGGAGTAAATTATAAGAATAGAGAATTAAAGGATATATATAAGCTAATAACAACTTATGTGTAGCCAGCATTGAAAATATGTCACACACATTGCAAGAGTATTATGCACAAATTAAAAGGACAATTTGTTACATTCCTCAGGGAGTGCCTGAAGAAGGTATTGAGGAAGATTGAGCACCTCCCCTCCGTATTCTTTAAGAAAGACTCTGAAGAAAATCACCATATCAATATGAACAAGAAGAGTGTTGAGACATCTTGGAGAGGACAGTTTGACACCAGATAACAAATAAAGTAACAAATGTAAGCCTTCTGATGGGATTGTGAACCTGGAGTACCCAGCCAGTGGGGAAACAGGGGAAGTGGGGGAGGCAAGGGGGAGAAAACAGGATATAAAATCTGTCATGTCGTGTTCATAGGTGCTCCTGCTTGTGAGACGCCCACCATTGCAATTGTGAAAAAAATCTGCTTTTGTCAGAGATACCATCCTGACAAAAATTATTTGGATATTTCCAACTCCCAACAACCCACCACTACTGAAGATCAATGACTGAACTATGAACCACATTGGATCCATGCTGGTGACTATCTCCCTCTTGCTTCCTACTTTTCGCTTCGATTCCCTACCTTTTCTATTGCCTGCCTTCTCTTCTCCATCTCCCTGAACAACTAGGATTTGTAATAAACCGGTCGGGCCAATATTTGAATGGTTATTTCTTAATATCATGCTGGGTATACAGATATCAAAGAATGTCCTCTCCCTCCTATAAACTGGATCAAGACATTGCTTTTAATGCATCTAAGATTAATCTGTCTATCTATGCATCTATCTGTCTGTCTATCTAATTTGTCTACATTTTTATGTGAATGTTTTTATTGCAGAATGTAATAGATGCCCTCTTTTGTGGCAGTAGATTAATGAAAATACATGGCATATCTTTCATTATTTCTCTCATTCCTTATATGTTAGGGATGAAATAGATTGCTTAAATAAACCTAGGTTTATAGTACTTGTTATGTGCAAGTTAAAGATGCTTGAATATTTCTTTCAGTCCTTTACATGAACAGTTTTGTTACAATTGATATTTCCTCTCCATTTGTTTCCAACTTACATTCCTCAGCACTTTAAAACATGCCAACTAATTTACAGCTAAGTTCTTATAAAATCTCATTTTAAACCTGATACCAATCCTGTTTGACCTTTTCCATGACTTCTCACTTTCTCATATTTGAAAATTTGAGTATTTGAGAAATTAGTTTTGATCTAGCCTTAAACCACCTCCCCCACACTATCATTGCTAATCTTTTCTGGTCTGGATTTGTTCTTAGCATAGCAAGAAACCAACCTTTCTTTGTGTAAGTATTATCTAGTCATAATACATAACTCTCTGAGGCAATCAGCTGCAGTGCAGGCCTGTTCTGCAGAAGAGCAGGGGATCCTTGTGTACAGGCATCTTTCCTGAGCTGGGGAGGATACAGGGGAGGCAGAGACTTGCCAAGCGCTGGCAGTGCCCAGAAGAGAGCTGATGAGGTATGACCGGGTGACCATCGTCCACAGATACAGAGATGGCCCAGGGAACCACTGCAACAAAAATGACCGCAGTGACCATGATGGGCAAACAGGGCGTGATACATTAGTCAGGGAGAGATGAGGCAGTGTGTGCAGAAGGATGTGCAAGTAGGGCACTGTCATTCTGCCACTTCTAACAGCTTTGGTAACAGCATAGACCTGGCTGAAAGCAATGTCTGTTGCTTCTTCAGCCACAGGAACTGATATGGCTATTCAGAGTTCCCATGGGAGCATATCCAGGACTCAAGCTACAGAGTATGCCCAAGCTTTCAGTCATTCAGCTATCTGATGGCAACAATGAGAAACCTTTGAGAGATGCATCCAGGTGAAAGACTGAGGAACATCAGGAAGTTAGAGGAGGAGATCAGCTGATGGAGCTGTACTCTACCACCCCTGAGATAGATGTGTCAATCAGCTGCAGCACGAGACTCAGAGGAGCACCTGTTTTCTGACACGAGGCAGAAGATGGGGTCCTAAGAAACAGAGAAATGGAAGCACATTTCTGCTCAGAGTGATAGGTGAATCACCTCCCTGTCTACCTCACTCTCTTGGATACCCTTATACAACTAGTCTGAAGCTCTGGACCTTAGTGGATGTGCCAATGGTTACACTGTGAATGTCCACACAGGTTGAGGGGATCTAAGTCTAGTCAGCCTGTCCCCTGTATCACAACTACATCTGTCAAGAAAAAAAAAAAAAAAAAAAAAAGAGTTGTTATAAGTTACTCCCTTCTGAGCGGATCAGAGGGTCAGTAGGGGGCTCAGTATAACAACCAGACTTGACCCATAGGAAAATCTTCTGCCTCTCCAGGGCCCTGGTAAGAAATGTTGCTACAAGCCTCATTAGCCTGGAATGGCCCTATGATTACTATCTGTTATTGATTTTTCATGTCAGCAGCAATGTAGTGGCAAAACGAAGCTTGAGGAGAATCAAATTGAAACTTGAGAGCCTTGGGATGATTAGTTAATGTATCAGGGGTTGAGAGTATCTTCTATCCTTCCAGCAGTAGGGAACAATTTTAAAAGGAAGAGACAAAGTAAGCTGATCAATAAATGGCTCTGAGGTGCTGCCATGACAGAATTTTAGGTTTCTTTTTTATCGGTTGGTCTACACAACACCTGTCACTTGATGGAATAAAGCTTTCTCAGAGAGAGAAAATAATTTTTGTGCATGACATAACAGGGCTGCTTGATAAAGCTTTAAACTAGATTCAGAGGAGAAAAGGGATTAAACCATGTTCAGCAGAGACAAGCTATGACTTGGGATTGCATGCTAGAGAGATCTTTCCATCTGCTCCATGAGGTGTTGGGTACAATTAGGCACATTTGAAAAGTTTCTACACCAATGCATGCAGTATGAGGAATAAGCAAGAGAAACTAGAATCCTAGGTTTAGTCCCAAAGGTAAAACATCATTGACATAGGCAAAAACTATTGAGAAGAGCATTGTGACTGCTGTTATGATGGATGGTTCTAAGTTCTTCAGCAGGGTAGACAAGGGGTACCACTGTGTACAGCAGAGGGACTGGAAAGTATGGAATTCCAGTTTGAGATAACATGTCGGAGAGCCTCTGGGTAAGGATTAAGGGACAAGCAAATAGAGCAGGTGTCATTGTGAGAGTCTACTATATGTGGAGTGAAGAGTTTTACACCAGGATCTTTGTGGATACTCAAGAAATTGTATTACACTGTGGTTTTTAAAGGTAGTCAGTAACTATATCATCTTCATCTTCTTACAGGTGTTTGACTATCAGCATGTGTTAGTATATTCTTTCTATTTATACATACTTCCCTTCTTTTTTATTGTTGTCAAATTCATAAACAAAGATGGACCTTACAAGTAATCCCAGATATTTGAAATGGTAAAGACATTGAAACTTATCTGTAAAATTTCTAGTTTATCTTGCAAGAAAAATCTTGAAACTTGGTTTCTCAGTGCTCAATATATTGCTACTCGTCTCTGAAAATTTACTGTAGATATACTAAATATGCTGTGAATCTCTTCATTTTTTATGCCAAATTGACAAGATAATAAATAATTTCTGTGGCAACCATGATGTATTAAAAGTTATGCCAAATATAATCCAGTGATAGGGAATTCCTCTGTAGTGACTGCACAGACAGAGGCACTGAGAAGGTTGAATCATCTTATCCTAAGCAGATGGCAAGGATTTCTCTTTCCTTTGAATGCAATAAGGGTGCAGATAATAAATTTAAATTAACAGGCATGATGAAGTCAATCTCATCCTCTTTATTAATATTTCTATTATTCTTATCATAAAAGTGTGAATGACAAATGACACTCAACCTCAATAACTCCTCAGGACCTTAAGAAGTTTCAGGACATCCATTTTCCTTCAAATACCACCTCTGTACATTTTTTCTCTCTGATTTTCATCCTTCTTTTGTTTCCAAATGGAAGAGCAAAACCACTACTTCTGAAAAAGCGTACTCTGCTTACTCTGCTCCAAAAAATCTTAGGAACATTTGGCAGCATGAGTCTCAGGATACTTCAACAGGTATCAGATAGTGACTTGATAGAAAGTAAATAATTATTAATTAAAAGTATGCAGAATGCAATAAAAAGAGTATTACATAGATGAACTAATCTACTGTCTTTGCTTCTCTGTGTGGCAGTTTTTTTACTTCCTTCATGTCTGTTTTATAGACCACATTTTAGCTCCTTTGAATTGAGCAACTTGATTTTAGTGACAAACTCTCCCACAGATGTAACTGTCTAACTAACTTTCAGATTGCAAGAGTTAAATTTGTACAAGCCCTTTAGGATGCAGTTTTTGTTAAGGATTTAGTATACGAATAATAAACTTTTTTATATCCTTGGTGCCCAAAACAGAAAGTGGGAGTAGGATTGGACATTTATAAGAGAGACATATGTGTCTCTTTTCCTTAAGTGGTCCCATTCACAAAGGCATACTATGAGCCACAGTACCTTTACAGTGCTTTGCAAATGTACAGCTTCATAGGAAAAGGAATGGCATATTTACAATTGCAACTGAAGATATGGCTATAATGTGGGTCATCTTTAACCTTCAGCCACCCTTGACAATAGCAGTGAAAGTGGGACTGAGAATAGGAAGCGAAAGGAAACAGTAATAACTTCAGCTTGGTTTATGTGCTGAACCGCAAATAATGACCTGCTTTAAAGTTGTACTTGGCCAAGTTATTTGCAGTTGTTAGCCATGTTAGATACAAAATATTATACCTACAATCATTTTTACTTACAACAATAAGAATACCAAAACATTACATAATAGTCAGATATCTCTTATCAATAAACAAACACCTTAAATTATTTTATGCTGAGTTTACTTCAGCATACTTTTAAATACCATTAAGAACTGAGAAGAAAACAAAGGAGTGGGAAAAAGTAACAGTTTTCACAAAATAAATTCAAAACCAAATCAAATTATCAGTTACACACTTAACAATTAAATTTTAACTACTGAAAGTGGTAATACACATAAATATACGTCAAAACCAGTAAAAGGTTTAGTTGGTAATAGAAACTTGAATAACATGTTTTGGGAGACCACATAAAATAAAATTTTTGCCAATCAGACTTGGTTAAAATGTGCGTATAGTGCATATATATATATGTGTGTATATATATAATCTTCTGACAAAATTAATTTAGTGGATGAAATGCAAATAAGTTTTATTTTAGCAATATATACTGTTTTGTGGAAATATTAATCCTTATAGCTAATATTTGAACATGTTTTTTTTACACAATGAAAATGACTGTAAGCTTCTAAACAGAGATCACTGAATTTTTGTCCTGAAAAAACAGAGTTCTTTAGTGTGTCATTCTCAGGTTGCTGTTATTCACACTTTCATTTGCTTAACTAGAGGAAAAGAAAAAGTGGAAACGAAGGCAGTTCGGTAAGTAATAATCATTGTGAATATCACTGAGTACTGAAAACTTTCAAAAAATCTTTGATTACACTAGTAGAAAAAAACATACTGCCAAAAGGTTTAAAATTTTAAATATAGCTAAAGAGAAACAGTGGAGAGAGAGCAGAAGAGCCAAAGTCAGTGACAGAAATTCATTTTACCTAACTGGAAGTGATGAGAGCATTTATTGACATATGTTAGTCCTTACTAAGGCAATCATTAATAGTGAAGTGAAAAGGGAAATTTTAAAAAACAAGAACATACTTCACTACATGCATCAGTGTGATGTATAAAAGGACTACTTAGAATTTACATAAGGATGGCTGCTGCTCTCAGCTGTCTTTCAAAGGGTCATCAAGAGACATGACATTCATTTGTTCATTAAAGAGAGGCTAGTTTTGGATGCTTTACCCATTCTGTAGGATGAAAACATGGGTGTGTTGAAATGTAGACTCTGGCACATGTTGTTACCTCATTAGTTTGTAGTTTGAGAAATACTGAGATTATTTGGGTGTTAAACGTAATTTTGTCATAAATATATTTTTTCCAAACCTTATGGTGCCATTAGGGAGAGGGCTGTAATTCACGAAGGAAATTATGTCAAACCTATTTATGGATTTAATGGGTTATTTCTGATGTTATAAATTCATATTTACACAATTTAGAACTAAAATTAACATAATATACTAATTAATGCATTAATCATCTGGTATTAATGTATTGTTTTAATTTTAAGTTAATATTTGATAATCTTTAGTAACATTTTATGGAGTGTTAAATGCAAATATTTACATATGGAAGATCAAAAATTATAGCTGCAATTAACTTTACAGAATAATTTTTAAAGATTTAATGTTCCACTTCTACATCTGGGAAGTATGTGTATATAGATGAAAAAAATAACAAAGTCATCTAATTATTGACATTTTTTTTGTTGCTTTGTTTTGTTTTGGGTTTTTTTGTTGCTTTATTTTTTATTTTATTTTATTTTTTACTGTTTTCCTACCACTATTTAAATAGAAATAAGAAGGCAGAGGGCAAATGAGGAGGAAAAGTTTCGATTCTGGCAAAAATCAAGAAAGCTTCTGTGAAGGTGTGACACAGGTCTCTACCAAAGTTCTGGATCAAAATACTTGCCAGAAGCATAAATTATGAACTATGCAGTTGATATATTTATCTGCATATTATTTCTCTGCCTCAGACATAAGGGATTAAAAGAAACACATAATCAGTTTATAAATACATTTAAAAGTACATGGAAAATACAAAAGTAGATAATAACAGTAATAAGAATTTGGTATTACTATCCATTTTGCATGTAAGAATTATACAGTAGAATCACAGACTGGCTTATGTTGGACGGGACCTTAAAGATCATTCATTCTCCCAAGGCAATAAGTAGGATTGGAATGTGGAACTTCAGGAAAGGAAACCTTGACTTCTTCAAGAACTTCCTTGTAGGTATCCCACAGATTAGAGTAGTGGAAGAGGACGTGAAGTGAAACAAGTGGATCTTGTGAATATTGACTGCAGCAAGGCTTTTGACTCTGTCTCCATATTATCCTCATAGGTAACTTAGGAAGTGCGAGGTAGATGAGTGAATAGTGAGGTGGATTGTGAACTGGATGAATGGCAAAGTTCAAGGTGCTGTGAACAGTGGTGCAGAATTTCGTTAGAGGCCTGTAACTAGTGGCACTCACCAGGAGGCACCATCTTATTCAACACAGAGAATGGTTTTTGTTGGAGGGAATGTTTAAGATGATCTAGTTCCAACCCCTGTGCTACAGGCAGGGACACCTTCCTCCATACCAGGTTGCTCAAAGCCCTATCCAGCCTGGCCTTGAATGCCTCCAGGGAGGGAGCATACACAACTTGTCTGGGCAATCTGTTCCAGTCTCTCACAGCTCTCACACTAAAGAATTTCTTCCTAATATCTAGTCTAAGTCTACCCTCTTCCAGTTAAAAGCCATTTCACCTTGTCCTACCACTATAGACCCTCATTAAATTCCCTCCCCATCTTTCCTGTAGGCCCCATTCTGGTACTAGAAGTCTGCTATAAGATCCCTGCCAAGCTTTCTCCAGGATCATCTTCATGTCCCTTCTCTGGACCCAGTCCAACATTTAATGTCCTTCTTGTGTTGGGAGCCCCAGAACTGAATGCAGTACTCCAGATGGGGTATCAGAAAAGCAGAGTAGAAGGGCAAAATCACATTCCTTGACCTGCTGGTCCTGTTTCTCTTGATACAACTCAGGATACTGTTAGCCTTCTGTGCTGCAAGTGTACATTGACAGCTCATGTTGAGTCTTTCATCAACCGGAGCTGGCAATCATCTTCATCAATGACATGGATGAAAGGATAGAATTTATCTTCAGCAAATTTGCTGATGATACTAAGCTGGGGGGAGTGGCTGACTCATCAGAAGTTTGTGCTGCCCTTCAGAGAGACCTAGACAGTCTGGAGAGTTGAGCAAAGGAATCTTATGAGGTTCGGCAAGGGCAAGTGTGCAGTCCTGCAATGGATAGAAAAAACCTTATGCATCAGTACAGCTTAAATGCTTACTTGTTGCAAAGGAGCTCTGGAGAGAAGCACCTAGTTGTCCTGGTGTACAACAAATCGGCCATGAGATAGAAGAGTGCCCTTGTGGCAAGAATGCATTGGTGTCCTGTGATGCATTAAAAACAGTATGACCAGCACATTGAAGGACCTTATCCTACCCCACTAGTCTGTGCTAGTGAGGCCACATCTGGAGTACTGTGTGAGTACTCTGTCCATTTCTGAGCTCCCCAGATGTCATGTTTTCATTATTTTTGTTATTGGTATTTCACATTATAATATCATGTAGTATGATCGCAGTTAAAGAGTTAATACTCCAGTTCCATATATTGTTGATATTTCCGGGTACCTGGTTCTCAGAAGAGAAGAACTACACTTCCCAGTAGGCTTCTGCTGTTCCATTTCTGTTTTCCGTCTAGAGGGAAAGATAAAAATGCTCACAAGTCGTGTGACTGCTTCCTCTTTTACTGCTTGTCTCAGCAGTGTTTGCTCCCTAGCCATCTCACCTTCAGCATTAGAGCAAGGCCTTTAGTTTTGAACACACTCTCATTTATTTGATTTATTAGCTTCAATTCAAATTATATTGTATTGTACTGTCTTATCTTGCATCTGAATATCTTATTTAGTAAATTATTTTTCTCCCTTAGCTCAGTGCCATTACTTTGCTTTCAGGCTCCCTAAACCTCCCTACCTTCTATCCTTTTTTCCCTCCCCCCCCCCCCCCAAGGCATGGGTCTGTGGGTCCCACCCCCCCCATTTAGTCACAGAACCAGGCCAAACCAGCCCAGAGCCATTTACATCAAGTCATGAAAGATGGGGAACTTCTAGATAGAGTCCAGTGGAGAGCTACAAAGATCCAGGATTTACAGCCTGGAGCCTCTTCTCTTTCAGGAAGACTTGTGAGACCTGTGACTGTTTAAAGTGGAGAAGAGAGAACAGAAGGTAGATCAGTAGATAGTAGTACATAGTAGATAGTAGAAAGTTTTCAGAAATATCTAAAGAATAGGTGTCAAGCGGATGGCTCTTTGACGGTGCCCAGTGACAAAACAAGGGGCAATTGGCACAGACTGGAACATAGGAAGTTCCATGAGAGTACTAGAAGAAATGATTTTACTTTGAGGTTGACAGGCACTGGAACAAGCTGCCCAGAGAGGATGTGAAGTCTCCTTCTCTGGAGATATTCAAAACCCACCTGGATCTTTTCCTGTGCAACCTACAGTAAAGAACCTGCTTTCACAGAGGTTTGGACTAGGTGATATCCAGAGATCCCTTTCATATCCTCTAGTTTTGTGGTTCTGTGATCTTTGAAAGAAATATTAACCAAACAAATAGAAAATTTTTATTGTAGAAGGTTCTAGTTATGACTAGAGTGAAAATGTACTTTTCCACAGGATCATTCATGACTCCTGACTTCATTTGCTTGGGGTACTATTATTATTCCTAAATTCATCTGTTTCTTTACATCATTGTCCTGTGAATTCCATTTCTAACTCTAAAGAGTAATTGGGGAATATATTCTATGCTCTTTTTTTTTTTTTTTTAACTACTACTGCTGATTAAATTGTCATTATACTACTCTAAGAAATGGATCCGTGATGTAATGCTGATATAGGGGAGAACATTTTGGTTAAGTAGACTAATTTATACCCTCTGTTTATTTTGTTACAGATTTTCATGAGAAGTAGCCAGAATATCACTAAATATGTAGGAATTAATGACTAATTTTATGAAAGAGGAACTAGATAGGAGTGCTGTGGTCAAAACACTGCAACCTGATGCTGTGACAACCTGTGGAGTATGGCCCAAGTATAACCTGATGAAGAAGAGGAGAAGTTGGGCAAGACCACAGAACAAGACAGAGCAAGGGTCCATTAGCCATCCTCTTGTCAAAAACAAGAATTGTCCCCTAGCCGTGCAAGCCAGATAAAGCCATATCTATGCCCCTGTCACATCCCTCGCCTTATCTGTGCCTAACAGTTTGTAACCTATTACTCATGTCAGGGGCCTGAGCTATGACCAGAAGTGGTCAAGTAAAAGAGAAAGTGCTGCCTTTAGTAAAAAAAACAGAGACCATAATATCATGTGTTGATTAACATATTCTGGGAATTGGAAATGAGATCTTAAGGAACCAATGGAATTTTCTCTGCCTTTCTGCAAAGTAATGTGTTTTTCATGCCCCGTTTATATACCTTGTCACAGTTTGCCGCTCCTTCTTTGCTTATAATGACAAACCATATGTAAAAGAAATACAAAGTAAGGACTCTGGAAGGCAGCTTTCAGGACTTCCCTTGGCCAGACTGACACCTGAAGGTGGCAAGCCCCACCTTTGGAACAAATTTTATCATATATACCACATCATGTGGAAAAACTTGAACAAAATTATCCACCAGTTCCAGTTCTTACCTTCAGATATATCTTCAGATTTTTATATATTAGTTTTTAAATTAGTACAGTGTGAAAGACCTATATGGATAGGCAAACCAAAAAGTTGTTGGGACTAGATTTTTTACTCCTGTATATATTCTGGCCTTATTACAAAGAGACCAACAGTATCTTCTTATCATCTTGTTACAATGAATACATCAAATATCAGCTTAATAAGGTATTACCATAAATTATAGTTCGATAGATGTAGTTCTCCTTTCAGTTATTTAGCACTTTTGATTCAAAGGTCATTGAATAAAAGAATATGTATAGACAAAAAACTTGTCAAAATATTTTTCTCCATTTATTTTTGTCCTTGTTTTCCCCAGAGAAACAGTAGATTCTAAGTGACCATTTGTCTAAAACTCTCTCATTTTATAGGTAAAGCAGATTTATTTACAAGGCAAATTTTGGTAAGAGTTCTTAGATCTCAGCTAGGGTTTCAGGAAAACTAGGAGCTATTTTATAATTCACAGCCATTAAATGAAAGTACTTCACATTGCTTTGTGTTTCCTGCCCAGGATATATAAAATATTTAGAAGCTACTGTGGCGTTTGGAGAGACAGTTTTGTCACATCAGTTTTGACACTTTCTGTTACACAAGGTCACAGAAAACAGTAAACACTTGATCCTCAAAATCCATATTTTGAGGAAGAAAAGACCTTGAGGCAAACAAAACCAAAAGGAGTAAAGTAAAATCTATGATCACATAACCCATAGAAATTAATAGTGTTTGAGTTTTTCAAATATTAGACCAACTAAAGAAAACACACGTATATATTTATTTATTTTTATATTTATATTTAACACTGTACTTCTTTCTGTTGTAATATAGACAGAATATTGCAGCATGTGATCATGGAAGGGAGTGTAGAAATAAGAACATTTAGTTTGAAGTTAAGTTTAGAGTGAAGACTAAGTTTTCAGTGTGTGACAGAAAAATGAACTGCCCTATTTGAAGAAGGACAAGATAGTATTAAAAACTGTCCAAAGATATTGAGGTTTAGTTTCTACAGATCATTATGGCATGATCTACTAGAGATAACTCAGAATCAACTACCGGGAGCCCTAGGCTTATAGAACATTAATGTAAAATGTAATTTGGAGAGTCAGTACACTACAGTGTGATGTCTAGGTTCGGACTATTGCTCCTATGGAAGAGGACAGAAGGGAATGACAATATCCTGGGGAACAGGAGGTAATCTGAGAGCTGGAAAAAGGCAACTCAGTCCTTTTGGAAAGAGTTACTGATGTCTCCAGAATAGGCTACTAATACTGTCTCTGAATGATATTTCAAACTGTTCCGCCTGCCAAAATCATTCAGTCAAGTGGAAAAAAAAACAAAAAAAAAAACTGCCTCAGGTAGATTGCTGCCCCGAGTCCTGCTTTGCCTATTAAACCTAAGAAAGACTCACAGCATGGCCCCTGGAATGGCATTATGTTGTATGCTGCAGTTTAATATTTTCTGAGATATCAAGAGGTTAGGAGAACAACACCAGAGATGGGGAAGTTGTGAAGCTGAATGTAAGTGAAACTTAAATGCCCTCTGGAATTTGTGATGAAGCAAATAATTCCTCAGAGTAGAAAGAAATTAATCAGAACATACAAACGAACACAGGCTGGTCTAAGAGCACTAAGATAGATAACTACTGCAAAATCCCTTAATTAAGGGTTTAACTTGCACTCAGAAACTCAAGTACAATATTTTGTGTCTTTTAATAACCTGTGCTAGATCTATTGCTCAAGAATAATTCAAGGAATAGCAATGATGAATAGATCTTCTACCAAGATATATTGTGATACATAAAACTATGGCTGAAGCAGTCTTGAAATAAATATTAGTTCCTTTAAATAGCGTCAACACTACAGAAATAGGAGGTATGTTTTAAAATTTAATCTGTAGTGATAGAAATAACTAGTAACTTAAAGAATTCCTTTTGTAAATACAATTAGTAGTGAAGGATGAGAGAATAAACAATTCTTAATGAAAATTCTCAGCAGAGAAATATAAGATTTTGCAAACTAAAATAGACTGGAATTCAGAAAGCTACGGCTAGCTAGAACAAAAATGTATCAGGTTGGTGCATTAGAGGAAAATTAACTGAATAATGAAGGAAATCTGAACTTTGACTGAACACCAAATTTACTGAATATATCTGAAGTTTTTACACACAAAATAAAGTATTTGTCTTCCAGTTCTCACACCAGTCTAGTGTTTCATTTGACTTTAGTATTAAAAAGCCCTTAGCAGAATTATTATTAGCAATAGCATTTCTACATAGCCTCTTTGAGAAAATTTTATGCAGAATATGTATAACAAGAAAGGAAGGGAAATATTGTGCTGTTATTTTTTGTTCGTTTACTTGCTTTCCTTAGAAAAGGAAAATGTAGCATGGAAAGGAAAAATAGGAGAGGAGCAGAGACAATATACTTCTCAAAAAAGTTGATGATAATCAGACTCTTTCAAATTTATTAGCACCTAAAAACAATATTATTACTGTATCTTTTTCCTATGGATTTTTTTTTTTCAAAAGAGAATTAATAGTGCAACCATACTTTGATCTAAGCTATTTGATTGTATTAAATATATTAAATAGCCTGCTTATAAAAGTTTGGTTTGGATTTTAAAAACTCTGTGTACAGCACCTCAGAATACGTTATCAATTTTTTTGTCCCTAATATTGTGAGGACAATTCTTCACTGAAAGAGGAAACACTGGAAACAAAACAGTTTAGGTGAGAACAAGGTATGTTTTTTCTTTTATTTTGTAGACTGGAGTTTCGCAAATCTTCTGGACAGTTTCAAGACATCTGGCTAGCATAAGGAGGTTAACTATAAAGGAGGGTTTTGTTTTGTTTTGTTTTGTTTTGTTTTGTTTTGTTTTGTTTTGTTTTGTTTTGTTTTGTTTTGTTTTGTTTTGTGTGGTTTTTTATTTATTTATTTTTTACATAAATAAATAGTTTCTCCTTCCTATGTATTTTAGAACTGTTGAGTTTTGCTATCTTTATCTTTACTGAAATTCAGTTATTCTCAGAGTAGCAACATATCTTTGAAACAATTTGTACAAAAATCTCAGTGGATGTGCTCCATGGACTCTCAAGAGCAGAATTAGGTGTTTGTAACATCATGGTCTACGGAGAAAATAAATTTTCTAGGAGCCAGCATCAGCCAGGTAAACTCCTTTGGTGATGACAGAGCCATGAGAAGAGATTGAACCTAAATACTGGAGGGACTAATGGTCACCCAGAAACATTTATTTTTGGAGAAAAAATTTCAAATGTCTGCATGTGCACTCATGATCTAGAACCAACTTTCTTGCCTGAAGCACACTAACATTATTTGCATTACTCTTTCTAAGGATAAATCTCAATATCACAATCTAAGCAAGCACTATGTAGATCTTATGAAAAAGCAACTCTTAAGGAGTGTAGCACATTAGTGTGTGCATGAGAATTGGTAAAAACTGTACATAATCCAATTAATGGCTTTTTTTTTACTGTCAATTTTAAGTGCTTCTACATTTTCCTAATTCCTTAACAGAACTAAATTCCAACACTTTTTGTAATCATCTTTAAATTCAAATTGATATTCAACTTATGTAAATCCACTAATTTTCCATTAGTCATAATGAAGCTGTGTCACATCTGATGAAGACCTTGGCAATATATTAATTAAATTCCCTGTGAGCTTTTGGAGGACAAGTATTCATATGCAACACAGAATTCTTTTCATTTTACAGGCTATTGAAGAAGGGGAAAAAAAAAAAAATGGCTTAAATCCAGGTTCTCATTAGTCTATTTTACCAAGGAAAAGATCTTCAGCAAAATATAGCTGCTTTGAAACTGCTTGTACCAGGAGTCAAAGCATTCAGGAGACAGCAGTAACTGAAAATTATATTCCTAATCATATATTCCATTTTCATTTTTCTTTTTCCTTTGTGTCATGAATTGCAAAATATCAGCACTTATTTTCAGGTCGCAAAAGTCAAGGTTAGCAGAGGAGTAGAGGCTTCCAGCAGGGATGATGGGTCAATCAGGCACCTCTAGTCTCAGCATGATACTTCTGTTGCAGCAAAGGTAAAGTAGCCTTGGCCTGGAATTTTCCCAACAAACTAATGGTTTTTATTGGCATGAGAGGATTTTATTTTTTTCTCTGATATTTCAAAAGGAAGAATAAATAATTTTGTCTAATAGGAAACTGTTCCACACTGGTAAAATGTCATTATCATCTGAGCAAAGCTATATTTTAACTTTTTGTAATGACAGATTTTTTTATTGAGACTAATTATTTTTTTTTCTGTTTCTTGGGTACTGTGATAATATATTTGCCCTTGAAAAGTCTGTTTATGTGCATGTAATTTATTTTCTGTTATATGCAGTTTAATGAAATGAATCAAAACATGAAAATATATACTGGTTTCTGCATTTGGCATAGCATTAATAATAAAGTAGAGCAGGTTAATCACATTCTATGAGAAGAAAATATTTTAGCTCTAGGCTCTTTTCCAGAGGCATACAGATTTTTGAATCCTCTGCAGAGCTGCCACTACAACATCATTATCTCTCAAAATCTATCTTTGTTATAGTGCACACAAGGACACATACATAATCTTTGTATACTGAAAAGCTACTGGTGCACATTGTATGTACAGGAACAGGTCAGGATAGAGGATAGGATTGTAACCAGTTCTGAACTGAGTGCTTCTGACTTCATTGCCATGGCACAACACACATACTCTTGCTCACTCACCCACTCTTTTAGAAAAGGAATGCTATTTCTATACATTTGTCAATATCTGATGGTCTCTAGGTACCAGTACATTATAAATGTTTAATAAGAGAAGGAATTAATATAAAATGAACACTGTTATAAATGTAAGCTATAAAGTAATTTAAACCTGACTCTAAACGTTTGTCTGCTAGTTCCTGTTCTATTTATTACTTAAGCACTTCAGAGAGGCAAGAATCTTTCTCAGGAGCTGAACAATGAGAGAAAGCCAAGAAAAGTGGTCAGAGACTACAATGCTCTGCAGATGTTGGAGGTATGGATAACACATAATGTTAAAATATATTTTCAATTGAATCATTTGTTCTGTGACTAAACAGGTACAGTAAAGGAACCCAATGATCCAAAATGAAAAGTATGAACCACCAAATTTTATTCTGAAAATGTATCTTAAAGCTTTGAAGAAAATGCTTTTTTTTTCTCAAGAAAGACTTCACAGGAAAGCCTGAAGAGATATCAAATTTGCAGCTAGTGTCTAAACCTTTACAAGCTCTGTATTGTTTCTAGTTTACTTATGCCCTTGTAATGCTGTTGAAAAAAAATCATAAAGAAGATGTATATGAATATTGAGCACCTGAAGAACTCATTTAGGACCTAACTTAACTCATATTCATCTTGGAAGTAAATTTCTTAATATTAAGAGTATATTCCACAATTACAAGTTATTAAAGTTAATAGATTCAGCTTGTTTCCCAATATTTGGAGGGGTAGTGGATTTAAATATTTTATTTCACTAAAAAACCCATGTGATAGAATTCATTGCTAGCCAAATTTCAAGATACTAATTTTAACAACAGCAAAAAAAGATTATGTGCTATTCTTTCTGCAGATATCACATTCCAGCTCTCTATCTTCTCTGCAACCTATAAAATACAGTATTATGCTACTGAGAATAATTATTACACTAACCTAAAAAAAAAAATAATTAAATGATGACAAGATTTAGCCATCAGATGTGAAAAACAATATGGAAAAAACGTTAATCTGGGTTTAGCATCACCATTTACAGCTCCTGCTCTATTTCATTTTATAGTCCCCTTCTAACAGCCCCACTTTTTTTTTTTTTTTCTTTTTTTTTCTTTTAGGACAGGGTCTATAACTAATTCACTCTACTTGTTGCTTAGTAATAATGATTCATGTTGCATATTTGCTCTCCTGCTACAGACCAAGCTGAATGAATTCCGGTTAAGGCATTTGATGGTTTCTTGAATCAGTGTATTCGCTAGTTACACTAAGGCAGAATTAAAGCCTAAATTTCCTCCCTTTTAGAATGAAAAGTCAGAAGGGTGCAAGGAGGTAAATTACATGCAAAAAGGTATCATGATATTTTTTTCTTTCTCACTGCACCGGTATGTTTTACCACTTCTACAATTTGCATGAGGATTTTGTTGTACACACCAATCTTATTCTTGACTTACAATTCTAGATATTTCACGTATCTTTCTTATCTGCAAAGAAAATGCTTTTTGTTTTTTGTTTTTCTTTTTCTTTTTGTTTTGAGGAATACATGCAATTTTCTCCACAGTGCAACATCTTTACTGGAATAAAGTTCTCACTCCATCAAACGTACCCCAGGACTTCATGCAAGGAAGGTACTTTCCTTCCTCAAAAAATAAGAAAGTAATTTCACTTAAATTCACTTAAATAATCATGCATATGATTCTGTATGGACAATTATGGATTTCCATGGTGAAAAACACCTTAATTACCTTCAGTGAATCTTTAAATGTACTTGGTCTTTGTATATGTTTCTCTCTATAGCCAGGTTGCTCATAGAACAAATATCAGAAAACATATCTACTAAACTACAGACATTTAAAAACAGCCCTAGAAGAGATCCTAAGGATCTTAAAAGATATGGATAAATGAGTCAATCTTTAATTTCAAGCGAAGACTTTTGACAACTGTGCTTTGATATTTATTTCCCATCAGGATCCACAGAAATATTGCACACATACAATATGAAGAACATGTGAGACCAAATAACTAAATACATTTTTTTTCTTTGTCCTTATCAATCTTGATGCAGATCCTTAAAGTCAGGTTTCCAGCATCATTTACAACACTCAGAAGCATCCAAGAGTATTTTAGAGCTTCCTATCTGCTACCATGCAGCTGACAAAGCAAAAGATGTGTGGGAAACACACCTCTTCATAGAGTACGGAGTGAAGAACACCAGTAGATATGACCCCTAGACACCTTTGTACAGCCAATCAACTCTTCTCCTTTTATGAGATTAGAAAAGAGTAGGTGAAATAATGATAAAACCTTATGACTATTTAGCTTATATTACATGTTAATTTTTTAATTTAAATGTATTGTACCAAGTTAGGATGTAATTAGATGACAAAAATATTTATTTTTTTGTTCTTTTTTTTTTTTTTTACTCACATGACTCACATGGAGTATCACTCTTCATCTTATAAAGCATGAGTAGCTTGTGATGGGAATAAAAACCTATCATCTAAAATATTTCACAGTCATAAAATGTGTTCAGATTCAGACACCTGAAGTACACATAATGAGCAACAGAATATAATTGCTGTCTTTTTAGATTTGCACAGCGTATACACCTTGTATTAACCATTTTTATTGTAAATATACCTTTTCACCTGGTCAAGCTAAGTAGACTGTAAAAGAACTATAGTAGCTAACATTTCATATGTAATGTCTTTTCCCGTCAACATTATCTAAAAGCAATTTTGCGAAGAGATGTGAAAGAAAATCTTCCTAAAAATACAGCAATATCACATTAATTACTAGTTATTAAAGATGTGCATTTTTGTGTCATTTATTTGGAAGCATATTGAAAATTGTATTCTAAAACATTTTTGTTATCCATTAAAAAGCTGCAATTTCATTGCATTTTAGTGTAATTAAAGCTAGTTTCATTCTTAAGACCAGTTGAGCACTATGACAGGCTAATGTTTCATTTACTGAAGTCTGTAACTATGTTGTAGTTCTAAGACCATTTAATTAACTACTAGTTACAAAGACAGCTGAGTTTCTAGCTGGCGTTTAAAAGCAGCGAGCACAACAGAAACACAAACAACCTAAAAAGCTTCATGGGGAAACAAAGAAAGGATGTTTTTTTCAAAATAACTATTTGAAAGTCTTTAGATCGGTAAAGAAGAAGAACATGTTTCTGCCCTTATTCCCCTGTCCCTCTCCCCCTCTCCATACTCCCCCCCCCCAAAAAAAAATCACAGTACATATAATAGCTTGAGATCTTAATGCTTGAATATATCTAAATATTACATCTAAATAGTTATAAAATTGTTATTACTAAGTTTTTGATATTCACAGTAATTTAATACAGATGTTTTGGGGACAGATTATGCTGAGTAAAAAATATTGCTTCTCTAAGTGTTTTCTCATGTTTTCCTATGTGGAAACCTAAAAAAATTAATAAACAAATAGATCAGTGTTTTCCCTACGAGAAAGCGACAGAGAAAATCTTTTTCCTCACACAAATATTACGTATTCATTGAAAGTATTTTTCAAAGTTCAAAATATCCAGCATCATCTAATATATGTTTCTAAATTGTATTCACAGCTATGAAAAAAATATAGTCTGCATATAGCTTGTATTAATTTATCATTTTGGAATTGATACATGTACATATTGGCAGTGTATGTAACTTGAAGACATCAAAAAGGTAAATAAATGATTGTGGATTAGATAGATGAAGACAGCTTATGTAGCAGACATTGAGAAAAAAAAACTTCCTTCTTCCAATTCCTTCTCTTCTTTCCTTACAAAAACACGACTATTCTCTAAAAACATGCTGCATGGAGCTACACTCAAACTGAAATACTATGAGAATGTTGTGAATTGTAAAAGAGGGGTATTAATAGGGGAAATGCAAGGATAGATGTACTAGTAGATCATCTTTCTTGTTAGCCTGATAGATCTTATGCTAACAGTCAGAACACTGAAACAGTTGATGATGCTCTTGCAATTTATTTACTTGACAGCTAAGTCTAGTCATCAAAAAGCACTTGTACAGTAAGTATATGAAATATTATATTATTATAATATTTGTTAAACTTGATATAAAGGGAAAAATAGTGGCTTTTTAGCAACTACAATTAAAATTTACCCACCATTATGCTCACTAATTATTCCTCAGTAATTTCACTGTCATTTGCATTGATGTTAACTGTCATGATGCTTGGGGGAGGGGCAGGAGGAAAACTTGCAAGAAATAAAAAGTTATGTGATTATCACAATAATTTTTCAGATAATATTTCAAACTTCCATTAAAGAAAAATTATTAATTATTATTATGGTTAGTAATGATAATAATCAGAATGTCTAATGTAATCAATTGTACTTCTTACAAGGGCCAGTGTTGATACTTGTAGTGATATATGAAAGATATGTGATAGCTGTAGGTAAGTGTTAAGATGTATGAGAGTTATAAGGTATATGGAAGTTATATCATGCAGTCCTTACATGATTAAATATATCAATTTCCTAAAGACATGTTGAAATTGAATACTGCTTATTTTAAGAGCCAAACCTAGATTTGCCATTTCTTCATTTTGAGACTTCCTTAACTTGTATTTTTTCTATGCCTCTTTTCCTGCTAATTTGATCATGCAAGTAAATTGTATTTTAAGATTTCTTTAATATCAGAGTTCTATCTTGTCACTACCCCTTACAACCATGGGGAAGATGTCCTTATTCTACACTTATTCTGTTTACCTTATTTATCCTGAAACTTCCCAAGGAATGTAGTGGAGAAATTGCAAGGTATAGATTGCAAAGGCTGTCTTTGTCAAATTCTAGCTCTTATTCATGAAGCTGTTCACTGTATTTCAAATAGATCCCAATGTTTACACAGATAAAAATGTATTATGAGGAAGAGACCAAATGTCAGATGAATCTGCACAAACTTATCAACTGAGAAGAGTTGACACCACTTTGTAGACTTGATAAGTAGTCCAATTCATGATTTTGTATTCTATTGCCAATTTTTAGTGATGATACTTACTTAACAAAGCAGATTGATAGACTGCTAGCAGGAGTAATAGGAGGAGCTGAATAATTTCAATTCTTTTACTATTTAAATAGGTTTGATAACAGCTTAACCTAGGAATTTGAACAACCCCTTTTCAGACACTTCTTAGCTGCTATGGCTATATAATGTTCTGTGTGTTTCAGCAGACTAAATTAACAGGCACCTAGCCTCTAATCTGCAGGATTCAGCTCCTGTTCATAGGAGAAAAATTATCATTATCTCCTCCAGTGTTTTTTTTTTTGTTTGCTTGTTTTTTTAAACTTGAACTGGAAAGTCCAAGATTGAGTACCCTTCCTCACAGCCTTTCCCAACCCACCCTCAAGTACAGTCAGGCTGGAAACAACAAAAACAAAGGAGACTGAGGTAATCAACAACTCATTTTTTAAGAGGGGTAAAAATAATAATACTGGCAACTACCGGCCTGTCAGCCTCACCTCTATTCTGAAGAATGTGGAACAGCTCCTTCTGGCAGTTATGCTAAGGCACATGGAAGACAGAGAGATGATATTTCCCTTTATTTCACCAAGGGAAAATCCTGCCTAACCAACCTAGTGGCCTTCTATGATGGTGCCACTGAATCAGTTGGCAATGGCCACTGATGTCATCAATCTGGACTCCAGAAAAGACTTTGACGTGGTCCCCCATGACATCCTTCTCACCAAATTGGAAATATATGGATTTGATGGGTGGACTGTTCAATAGATGAGGAGCTGGTTGTGAGGTCATATCCAGAGAGTAGTTGTCAATGGCTCAGTGTGTGTCTGCCAGAGATGGGTAGTGTCCTTCAGGGGTCAGGAAGAGGAGAGGAGAGGAGAGGAGAGGAGAGGAGAGGAGAGGAGAGGAGAGGAGAGGAGAGGAGAGGAGAGGAGAGGAGAGGAGAGGAGAGGAGAGGAGAGGAGAGGAGAGGAGAGGAGAGGAGAGGAGAGGAGAGGAGAGGAGAGGAGAGGAGAGGAGAGGAGAGGAGAGGAGAAAGAAGGGAAGGGAAGGGAAGGGAAGGGAAGGGAAGGGAAGGGAAGGGAAGGGAAGGGAAGGGAAGGGAAGGGAAGGGAAGGGAAGGGAAGGGAAGGGAAGGGAAGGGAAGGGAAGGGAAGGGAAGGGAAGGGAAGGGAAGGGAAGGGAAGGGAAGGGAAGGGAAGGGAAGGGAAGGGAAGGGAAGGGAAGGGAAGGGAAGGGAAAAAGTCTTTGTTCTAGATTTTATGTGCTTTTTATAACAAATTCAGAAAGGAAGTGTGTTGACACCACGAGCTAATTTGTAAAGAAGTATATTTCTTTCAGATAACAAATGCAATTCTATCTATTCTTTAAATAGTTATCTTAGTTTATATTTATCAGTGCTGCTGGGCTGACTAGAAGTGTTGAAAGGAGCTGAAAGACTGATGAAATACAATAAGCTTTGGTTCAGATGAGTATACCTCAAAGGACTAAATGGTGCTTAAATATTAACTGTTAAGTAATACTACTTTCTTGCTGATGTAAAACCTTTAAGGAAAGTTCTATGTATTGGTTATCCTCAGAAGCTGTGATCATTTGGACATTATGAATTAGATTTGTACTGCTCTGTTGTATCAATGCCATGGCTGCACTGCACTTTCTGCAGTCAGTTTTTAAAATCTGTCCAAAAAGTCTGGGCAGCCAGTTTTTACTTAGCTTTTTCTGCTGCAGCTGTGGCAAAACGGCTATACTGCACCAGACCAACACTGTCTCAGATTCCTGAACCTGACAGAGGCCTGATGGAACTCCCCTCCAGAAAGAGAAAAGGGCATGTTTTGTTTATCAGAGATGACCTGACACTTCTGCTTTGTCTACTAAAGTACTTCCTGATAGACAGATTCAATAAAATCTACCCATTCAGGAAGAATTAACTACGCCTTCTTCCTCTCCTTGACAGATATCAGTAGCAGATGCTTAGGAAAAGTGGAGTATATGAGCAGGGTAAATGCAGGATTTTATCTTCTGGTAGTGCAGTGTAGAAGTGTTTTCTGACTCACATGGAGTATCACCTTTTATTTTTTTAATGGTCTTTGATAGACTTCTTTTCATACTTATAATCACTTTTTGAATCCATTTATATCTTTGGCCTTCACAACATCCTGTGGCTATGAGTTCTGTAATTTAATTACACACTGTGTGAAAAAGCGCTTCCCTTTGTTTGCTGAAAATTTTCTTGATTATAATTTCATTTAGTGTCCCTTGTTCTTGTTTAACAAAAGTAGTGCATAATTGCTCCCTAACTTGCTTATTCATGGCTTTTATAATTTTATACATCAAGATCACATCCCTTCAGCTACTTCTCTATGTTAAAGATTTCTAATCTAATATGTCGTTCTACAGAGGCATTTTTACCTTTCCCCCCCCCCCCCCCCGCCTTTCTGTCTCATTTTAGCTGTACTGTACATTTTAATAGATGAAGACATCAGAATGCAAGTAATAGTGTACACATGAAACAACTTTCTGAGAACTGATTACCAAAAAGTAATTAAACAAAAACTCACTTGTATATCACAGTCTGTAATATCGCTATATAAACAATGTTTTACTATGGCTTTTCAGATATTCTGTAAGTTTCCTACTTCAGATTCTTTCAAGATCATTTCATCATAACTACAAGGCTTCTCAAACTAGAGGCCTATATTGCCTGTTTGTGTCCTTGCACATAACAATTTTCACTGTATTAGATGCCAGGAAAGAATGAAGGAGAACTCTGTGATTAACATAAGTGTATTTCACTTTGATATCATTCCTTTGTCCTCTTATGATAACTGAAAAAGAATTTTTCCTAAAAATTGGAAAGAAATTCATTTGAATGATTTAAAGACATATGTCAATATAATAGCTAAAGATTCCTGTAATCCTTTACATATATTTATTAGCAGCTTTCATTTCTGAGTACCATGTAAGTGACTCCATGTGGATCATATTTAGGCACTAAAAGGAAGGGTTTTTTTTCCTAAAGATATTGTTACTGGATAGTTATGTTACCTAGGACTCAATAAAGACACTTTTCTTCATATTGCAATCCCTTTGATGAAAAAGAAGAAATTGCTTCAATAATTGTCCTTAATGTAATTGCTGATTTTGGTATTATTCCTGCAAAGCCAAATAGTACTCAGGTTTGAGGAAGCCAGGATATAAAACCACCACTTCCAAAACCAAAGCTCCAAATTATACTTCAGTGCCAAAATTTCTTTCAAATTTTTGAATGTGTGTCTTGTAAACATCATTTGAATAGTCGAGCATAATGAGACAAGCACTGTATTTACCAGAAGACTCCTGTAATTCAGCTATGGAAAATGACATCACGTATCTAACTGACCACTGAACTTCTGCTATGCACTGCACTGTGTTTAATTACTATACATGTATCACAGTCTTGTTTTTAATTACTCTAGTTTTAGAATTCAAGTCTTTTCCTTTAATAAAACTATTTCACATTTTGTCCTTGCCAGTGTCAATTTAAAAGAAATGAATACTTCCTATCTCTCTTGTTAAAGCAGATGACCTGTCCAACCTCTCTTTGGATTCCCATTAAAAGTTTTCAGTTCTCTCCTTTCCTTTCAGCTACTGTGCGCTGTATCTTTTGTAGATACTTTTTAAAAAAATAAATGACCCAGTCAGAAGAAGATTTTATCCCAAATCTTTAAATTTCAAATCTCAGTGATAGTTGTAGATCAATATTAGCAATAAATAAGGTGAATTAGTTGAACAAAAAGAGCTCAAAAAAAAAGATGGTTACTACCTCTTGTACAAAAGTTAACCTTTGGTTAACCTTTGGCACAGAAGCCATTAAAAAAAACACTCTGTTTTGTTTAATCTTTCAATATGAGTGCTAGTATAAGTTTTTGCTAAATGAAAAGAAAAATAAATAAAGGCTTAATATTTTTGTTAAACAGAATCTTTTTTTCGATAGAATTTGTATTGATTAGCAGTACAGTTCAGGATTAAGTAGTGATAAGAATATAAATGTGGTAATGTCATAAGTATTATTTAAATTTGTAAAAATTATTTATCCAATTAATGAAAATTGTATTCTAATGTAATAGGGGATATTACTAATAGATGCTAGAAAAAGTATGTCTGAAAAAATACACTAAAAGGCATCTTGAAAATAGCTCTTACCCTGGTATGTATTTTTCCTAGGCTTTACTTCTGTTATCGCAAATAGTTCAATTCATGGGATGTTAATACTGATTATTAAGTCCACCACCTGCTTTTTGCTTAAGGATTTTCTTTTTTTCTCAGTAATTTTAATAACTGCTAAGTTTATAATGTTTTAAATGTTTCTAGTTTAATCTTGTGAATAAGGACAGTTACTTCTTTGTTCTGTGAAACCAGAAGGTTAGGACAAATTCAGACTCCAGTGAAATAACAAATTCATGTCTTTTGAGAACAGGATTTACATGACAAACCACACTGGTGATGTAAAAAGAATAGAAAATTAGAATTTATCATATCCTCAGCAGAAACCAGCAATGTAACATCTAACATTGCTGCCCCACAGTAGGTGAGTCACAGCCTTCTACTAAATTTATTGTAATTGGAGAATAAATTGTTATTTTTCTAGCAGGAATCACATGGGGCTGTACCACCATCTGAAAAGTAGATCTTGAAAATGTATTTTTACGTAAATTTAACTTTTTTTATCTTCCTACAAGAATCAACAATCTTCGGCATAAGAATTTATAAATGCCTTGAGGGATGAGGAAAATGTTAAATTTTCATGTCAGTGTTAGGTGCACTTCCCTTTTTTTGAGTGTGTTGTGAGTTACCTGCAGTTAACTCTTTCACCTGGTATCTGTATTTATTATTTCCCAGAAGACTCAGTTTCATACCAATCTAGCTGATCTTTGAGCCACTGCAGCCTTCTTCCAAGAGGAATAATAATAAATTACAAAGTAACTGTCTTCTAAAAGCTTCAGCTTTGTATACAAAGTAAAACTCACTGAGAGTTTAACAGAAAACATTTTCCTGCTTTTTCTGCTTTAGTGTTTAGTATTTCTTAGGACTGGCAAAGTGTACATCCTAATGCCTCCTGCAACTTTAGTCTGAAGCATCCTACACAAGGGATCAAATTGTACAGGTGTGAAAGATATATACTATCTCTTGCCTTGTGTTTTCCTTCAGGTCTTCCAATTTTTATGTTATTTTACTTTATTTTATTTTGCTTTCTGCTTGTAAATGGTGGCTGTCAAACTGTTTCTCTACACTAAGTAGTAGCATAATTAATCAGAGTCTCCCCCAGGAAAGTGGCTTGCTAGCTTCCAAAGTATGGTAAGAGAATATCGAATTATGATATTTCTCTTATGAAAAAGAAAATGACAGGTAGCAGTATAATGATTTCTACATTTATGTATAATTTCATTTTTAACAAAGATAATTCCAAGTCATTTCATCAACTTCGTAAGTAAGGCTCAATAATACATGATTGGATCATCTCTCACAGTGTTTTAAAACATAATGGCAACAATTACTTTACTCCTTGAGAACATCAGTTATTTTTAATATGAATATTTTTTGGAGCTTTACAACATCTTTGCTCTGCTTCAGCAAAAATTAAAAAGAGAAATTATATCAAGACTCAAAGTTATATTTATCAACTTGTATTTTAATTCACTGATAGTCTTCATTATTAGAAAAGAGATAAAGTGTGAGCAACTATTTATATACAGTGACTGGTAGACTAATAAAGAGGTTTCTTACTGATATCTTTGTCCTCCTTAATTGTTTCCTTTCCCCCATCGCTTCTCTGATAGACTTGCTAACTTTCTCGCAGTTGCCCCCTTTCTGATACAGATTAAGAATTTCTTGGGTTTTGATCCTTGCATTAACTCTTTGATCCTTAGTTTCATCTTACTCTTTTCATCTTCCCTCCTGCATGTCAAACGCCAAGGCCACGGCCCCACTGTTCTGCACTTTAACACATTGGCCCCTGGAGGCATTTACAAACCAGCAGATTTTAGAGTATACTTGGGGCTGTGCTAAACTTTGCCAGAGGCAGTAATGAGCCTAATACTTTCAAAGGATTATCAGGATTTTTTAAAGGAATCTTTGTCTTCACATCTTTGCTATACAGATTTCTATTACAGCTGTAATGCTGCAGCTAGTCTCTTACATCATGCTGAAATAGTATAAGGCAGAATTTTCTACCATTAAATTCAAAACACTGAGCAAGAATGAATAGAAATATTTAACAGTTTAATCTTTCTGTCAGGACCATTGGATCTCTCTTTCCTTTCAGGAATTCTTCATCAAAGAAATGTAGTGAGAGGACAAAATGTAAAATAAAATTAAACTAAAAGAAGAAAGATTTAGATTAAATATCAGAAAGAAATTATTTACTATGCAGCTGGTGAGGCACTGAAACTAACAGCTTAGAGAAGTTGTGAATGCCCCATCCCTGGAGGTGCTCAAGGCCAGATTGGATGGGGCTTTGGGCACCCTGATCTAGGGAAGGTATTCTTGTTCATGGCAAAAAAGTTAGAACTAGATGACCTTTAAGTTCTCTTCCATTCTGTGATTGCATGATCCTGTGGTTTCTGTGGGAGGATCTTGCCTTCATATTTTTTATTTTCTTGTGGACAAGCTAAGAAGGTATGAGCCATCTTCAGCAGCAATAAGGGCATCAATGATATTTTGCAAACTGTGAATATTCTTTAGAAGCAAAGTGTTTTGAAATGAAAAGTTAAGAACAGATACGCACTGGATGTGGTCTCTGCAAAGTATCTCAACATAAACTACACTTTAAGGTATTACTTAATCACAGAATGGTTGAAGTATGAGGGACCTCTGGAGTTCATCTGATCCAACCCCTTACTCAAGCATCATGAAGTAGACCATCTTACTCAGCACCATATCCAAATGGTTTTGATGGATAGAGATTTTATGACCATATCTCAGTGGTCAATCACCCTCACATGAAAAAAAAAAAGAAATTACATTTCAGGCAGAACTTCCTATGTTTTAATTTATACCCACTGCCTTTTGTGCTGCCAATGGGCCCAACTGCAAAAAGCCTTACTGTGTCTTCTGTGCACCTTATCCTGCCCACCTTGTCACAACCTCCCTTCAGGCAATTATAAAAAATGATAAGACCTTCCCTTAGTATCCTCTTCTCCAGACTAAACAGTCCCAGTTGTCTCAGTCACGTAGGTTCAGCATCCCTAACATCCATAAGATGCATTCAACATCCATAAGATCATTTCTTCCATGTAGTCTTCTAGCCACTCTGCCAAAGCCTGTAGCATTGCCTGGATTTGTAGCAGCCAAAGTACAGGTCCTGGCACTTTGTTTTGTTGAACATCATCTCACGGGCTTCAGCCCAGCAATCCAGCCTGTTCAGATCACTTTATAGGGCCTTCCTACTCCCAGGTAGATCAACGCTTCTTCCCAGCATGGTGTCATCTGCAGTATTACTGAGAGTGCACTTAGCGCCCTTGACCAGCTCATCAATAAAGATATTGAACAGGTCATGCCCCCAGTACCAACCTCTGGGTAACAATACTTGTGACCGGTCACCAGCTGGATGTTACTGCATTCACCACAACTCTCTGGGCCCTGCCCTTCAGCCAGTTTTTACCTAGAAAAAAATGTACCTGTCCAAGACATGGGCTGCCAGCTTATCCAGGAGAAACTGTGGGAGACAGTGTTGAACGCTTTGCTGAAGTCTAGGTAGACTATGTCAACAACATTTCTCTCATTCACCAGGCAGGTCATTCAATGATAAAATGAGGTCCGGTTGGTCAAGCAGAACCTACCTTTCATAAAACCATGCTGTCTGGGCCTGATTCCCGAGTTGTCCCACACATGTCATGTGATATCCCTCAAGATGATCGCCTCCATTACCCTTCCTGGCAGCGAGGCCAGGCTGATGTGCCTGTAGATCCCTGGCTCCTCCTTATGATCTTTCTTGTAGATGGCCATCACACTGACAAGCCTTCAATTCTCTGGGATCTCTCTGGTTGACCAGAATGCTGATAGATGGTGAAAGCATATATATCATTAGAAATCTGATCAAATCTTTATGTTTAACAGAGTTCCTTAGGTATTTTGCTCTCTGTATCTCCTCAGACAAGTGAAAAAATAGCATAGGGTCATGGTTTCTCATTCACTTCTGTTTATTGAGTAACCCATAACAAATCACATGTAAGTACATACACATATTACCACAAGTTTCTAAATAATTGCAGATAACTCCAGGAGAAAATTGTTTGTGTCCTCTAGTTGTATTTTCTTGTGGATTAGTTCATTGCAGAGGCTGACGGGAGAGTTAGATGAGATGGATAGATAGTATGAGCTGAGTGAAGAAAACGAATGATCCAAATGAGGTGCTCAGACTTTTTTTAGAGGCTCAATGTTATTAATCTTATTTTGTGTCTCAAGGACACACATACATGAAAATATGGAGGAAATCACTAGATCTTTCCACTGACTACAAAAAGAACCCAGAAATGCCTTTGCTAGGTACAACACTTTCAGATTTGTAAACATAGGCACTGGGACTTCTAAGGGTCTCCAAATAACAGATAAAAAAATAAAAATATTTCAGACTCCCAAAAAAATACAAAGAAAACTTATAACAACAAATGTTCTTTAAGACCTTGATTACAAGAACTTCTAATTATGCCTCCTGAGATTTCCTAAAAATGTATTTTCCTAAGTCACATCTTACTGTTTCAGATAGCATCATATCATTTATACTTCCCAATTAAAATGAAGACGTCTGTCTCTATTTAAAAGGATAAATAATAAGTGGCAACGGAAAAGGAAAAATGTGATATAGTGGATTAAGTTTAAAACTGTCAGGAAGAGCAAGATTTGTTTCTCAGGTAAGTTATCGAGTTTTTTTGATTTTTAATATCTGAATTCAAACATCAAGGTCTCTACTTCTAAGAATAACTCCCTAGTGAAATTTGGAGAGCTCCTGAGGAAATAATAAGGAAAAGAAAGGAAGGAAGGAAGGAAGGAAGGAAGGAAGGAAGGAAGGAAGGAAGGAAGGAAGGAAGGAAGGACAACAATCTAACTAGTGGTATCCAGTATTCAATAAAATATAGTTCTATATAACAACTTGAGGATTTACTTTCTGCTAGTTTGGTGTTGCATTATGTTATTGATTTTTGTTGTTGTTGTTGTTTTTAATAATAAAAAGCAGTGGTGATTTTATAAACTACATTTACAAATCAGAAACAAAATCACATGGAAAAGCTGATAACAAACCTAAGCTGACCTTTTATTTCTGAATCTGTATAGTGATAGTCCAGATACAGGATATATTTCAAAAGATTTGCCTATTAAATAGTATTACTCAGGTTAAATTATACTCCATAAATATGTAATATTTTTGTTCATTATAATATATTATACTTCCATTTATAAATATTGTTGAGGTTTTATTACTACCATAGATAAATATTAGAGATATAATTTAAATAATTATATTCGCCACATGGTACCTCAAATCACCACAACACCATTTTCTCTTCATTTTTTACCTTTTTTTTTTTAAATTAGTATATGCCTCAAACATATGCATTAAATACTTCATATCTACATCAGAGGACATTAAACATTGGAAAAATGTATTAGTCTTTGGTATAGTACTGATTTTATTCTAGAACTTTCACAAGTGAAAGCTATAGTCTATGACATGACAATTTCTATTGCTACTGTTACAAAAGACTTGCTGTTTACCTCTTCAGAGAAAAAAAACCCAAAACACAATTTCAGTTCTCTTGATTTTCTGCATGTAGTCTGATATGTCATCCTTCAGTTTATGATCTTTTGTGTTAAGTAATAGCGCTCAAATATTTAAGCATAAATAAAGTATTTATTTATTTAGAAGACTCCTGAAACCTAAGAAGCACAAGATTAAATATATCTGCAGCATTCTGAAGGGAATAAAGAATATACATAGTATATGCTTTACCAATAATTACAGACTCCACAACTATACTCAAAAAGCCAAAACTTCAATCTTGTTTTCACAGCATTTCAGATTTGAACAAAATGAGATAGGGTTACTGTCAACGTCTCATAGACACTGCTGAATAAAATATTTTATAATAATACAGAGATGAACTTTGCTTTGGAAACCTGCAAGTGCACTGGATGCTGTCCTTCCTCAGCTGTGCTTCAAGGCTTATTGAATCTCCCTGTCCTGTCCTGCTGGCATGGGAAGAAGAGCAGAATCAAGAAATCCTTTGCAGATGGGCCCACAGGATTGAAGAGGTGGCAAGGAACATTCCCTAGTTACAGAGCTCCCAGCTGCTGGAGATCAGACATATGGTGACACTTTGCAATTATTTGTACTTCTTTAGTGTCTATAGACTCCAGCTGGGATCAGTGCACCACCGGGTAGCTTCTCACTGTGCAAAAGATGGGCACTGTTCCAAAAAGTTTAGGATTTGAAGAGACAAGAATGTAAGATAAAAAGAATTTTTTTCAAGAAGAGAAAGAGAAGACATGGTTGGCATGAATTATGCCAATCTTAGACATTAAATTTATTTTTGTGACTTCATTTTCTAAATAATTAATGTTTGGGATACAGACAAGAACACATAAACAGGCAGAAGCATCTAAATGGGAAGAATGAAAGAAAAGAGAAAAGACATTAGAAAGGGATACAAAAGAAACTGGAGGGAGGAGATAAAAATAAATAAAAGATGTTAAGGAATATGAATAAAGGAGACTTAATTCACACATTTTTAGAAAGTTCTAAAATTTGGTAGTCCTAACTTTTTGACTAATCTTTATTAATGTTACCAACATTCACTACTGAATATAGTAAATGTGGATATACTTAAAACAAGTTTTTTTGTTCCGTATGGTTTATCTTTTCTGATGAAATTATTACAAAGTTTAGTCTTGCATAGTTGTCTAACCTACTGAGGGTGATAGTTAAGATTTATCAGAACTAGTTATATTTTCATGTTTTATAAAACATATATGTTTTATATATGTACCAGATATGCTAAATCAAAGCCAATTAAAAATTAATCAAGTGTGTAGGCATTAATTTTATTTTAAGTGAGTTATACACAAAAGAAAAACTTACTGACACTATTCCGTCAAGAAAATATGAGATATACAATGCAGTGGTAATAAAACAGATTGTTGATGAAGTAGACAGGAATACCTCCCAGGAAAAAAAGAAAATTTAAAAATTTGTAATTTATATTGATCAAGTACATTGCTGTTGATTCTGAGGAGTCACCTATATGAAATCAGTTGGCAAGTTGCTAGTATTTCCTGTTCTTTAATTTTTATCTGAAACTACATTTTCAAAACTTAAAACTACAACATGCCTACAATGACTTGAAAGCTATAAAACAGAAGCAATCAATGAAACAAAAATTAGATTGTTGTTTCCATGTGACTTCCTTTTCTCTCTTGTTATATCATCATTAAATTAGATAAATTAGTAGCCTGTCCAACTTTCTCCCCTACGTACATGAATTATTTTGAATAAAAATTACTCTTTATCATATCATGAAAATATGCTTGAATAAGTGCTTCATGGTTATACAATTTTATTATCAATTTTCTCTGCTTTTGGCAAATATTTTCAGTTCATTATTTTTTTTCTGGGCCCTCCACATTCACAGTTTTTTTTTTACCATAAAAGCAGAAGGTTTAATTCCCTTTCCTGAAAAGCAGAGAAAAGTTCAAAGATATGTAGTTGTACATTTCCCCAGAAAAGCAAGAGAAAAAAGCTGTAATGTAATGTATTTCTGATTGCAAGTCTTTGTTTTCATACCATATTGAAATAGCAACTGCACTCTTTTTTATCCTCTAGAAAACTGACCTATCTGCTCAACTTCAGGCCAGAAATCTGTGTTAACATATATATAATTTCCTAATAAGTTCAATGAAACTTTATGTATGCATTCATACCAAAAAGGGACTTGTTGAATTTTTCATTATAGTCTATGAATCCCAGGTATACATTAGGTTTACATTCTGGGCAGTGCAGAAGACAAAATAGTAGTCACCATCAGAAATGTAATCCACGTGTTTTTATATGTAGAACTCACACTAACACTTTAAACAGTTATCTTCCACTGTAAACATAAACACATCACAGTTAACTAGTTTACAATACAATAGCGACTTGTTTAAAACATAACTACTTGGCCGAAGTTGTTATACCCTTCTCTTCAATTCCAAGGTCATAATTCCAGAAATCACCCTCAAGGTGCTCAGTTTGCATTGTCTGCTTCATTTTCAGTATTTTCAGTAAAAATGCCACCACTTTCCACATTTTTTACTGCTCTGTAGAACTGTAGACATGTCGTAGACATGCTTGTAGCTCAGAGATAGGGATAGATACAGAGCTTAAATGGCCTTGCAAATGATCAGAAGAAAATGTCAAAGTATTTGTTCTCATTCCATTAGGCAACATGATTTTCTCTGAATTTTACTTTAAGTATGTTAAATATATGAATTGTTATTGTTTCAGTGAAAATACTAAAATATTAAGTTATTCACATGTATGTGAAAGAGTATAATATCTTCCTTTTCAAAGTGCTATCAAGTGCAATGAAATGCCCTGCTTATTCATTCATTTATCTATCTATCTATCTATCTATCTATCTATCTATCTATCTATCTATCTATCTATCTATTTATCAGAAACAGTTTGCAGAATAAATGGTAATACCTTAAAAAAAAAATTCTCTAGTTTCACAGCCAGTTTTGAAAACTGCTATTATTTTTCTCCACAAAAGATCATACACTAAATTTTCATAATCACTGGTGAAGTCTTAGTAAAATACATCTATATACTATCAACAAATTTTATTAGAGTTAACACCTGAATTTGATGTACGACTATGCCATGTACTCTTAAATAATGAAAAAAATTATTTTATGTTCCAGACTGAAGTATACATAATTTCAGATACCATTCATTTTGTTGCTCACTGTGTCTTTGTTTAAAAGAATACATATAGATGAAAAGGTAGAAGATGAAAGTAAGAGTTTTGTGGGTATTTTTCCACACCCATGGGGCAAAAAAACTTGAGACAAGGTACAACATACCTGAATTTTACTGTTTGAAATATAGTTATTTTGAATAATTACTTGATATTCTTTTCTTTAGTGCAATCTCCTTTCCGTCTGACATGAATAAGACACACATCATTTACTACCAGTAAACTAATTCAGGATCTAATTGAGACAAGAATATCTGTAACGTTCATGTTTGTTTTAAAATTTACTTAACAATTAACTTAACTATTCTGATTCTATTTTTATCTCATGGGAAAGTTTACAGAGAATAAGAGAAAATAAGAAGAAATATGCGTGTTTTAGCTTGTAAGTAAGCTGTGTTTATTCACTTTAATTCCAGAGGAAAACACTGGCTCAACAATCATATGGTCATAAGAATACGTGCTGTTTTACTTTACTGTCTCTGATCTTTCATTGTTTTAACAGTTGGTTCTTTATAAATACATCCATTTTTCAAAAATATGTGTGCATGATGTAAAATTGTTCTTCCTTGTTAATATATTCATTGTTTCCTGACCACTAACAGTTTCGGTACTATGTAATTTAGAAAGGGAAGATTATAAAACTTTTCTACTAGAAAAGACTATCTATTTAGATAGTCTTCCCACACATTTTGGGATTTTTAGTTTTTGCTAAATGAATCAATCCTACTGCAGAGTATAAGAAAGATTTTCCAATGAGAAATAAAATATCAGATTTTTTCTGAGATCTTCATTATTTTTGTTATTGTTCTCACAATCCTTACCATTTTACCTGTTCAAATTTCCCTTATTTTAAATTTCTAGGAGGCTTATACAGTTACATATAAGATTTTTTTCAAACCACATTTTTTCTGTAACAGTGAAACACTGGGTAATCTATCCAGTGGAAAGATTCTCATTTTGAAGGGACTAATTGAAAGAATAGAATAGAATAGAATAGAATAGAATAGAATAGAATAGAATAGAATAGAATAGAATTCAAATCAATTCAATTCAATTCTGTGGAGCAAATTCAAATGTAAAGAAAATTATATGAAGGATCCAAAAAAATTCACTATGTCAAAAAGTTTATAGATATATTTCAATAATTATGTATGTGTCTATGTTTATTATGCATTTATATGCATACTATATATAACATATAAACACAGTAAGAAAATATTTGTTATATAATTTGATTTTTAAACTTAAACGTGAAAACTGTAAAGAAGTTTATCAATATATATGCACATATAAGTATGAATGCTTTAAGTACAGAGGTTTCAAAATTATTTTCTTTAAATAATCACACTAAGCTGAGCACAAAAGGTAAGCTTTTAATAATATAACACTTCAATTTCTATCCATATTTTTGGATTACGCTGTTTTCTGGGACTAAATTATATCTTTTCATACCAAATTATATCTTTACATTACAGTACCCTACTGTACATCTCTGAACAAGTTTTATTCTATATCTTATTGCTCTAGAATCAGTATAGAGGTGAGGCTTGCCAATAGTAAAAGATTATGTTTCTAGTACTCAATAATGAGGAGAAAATGGGTGTCATCTGTATATTAGTTTTTTTTGTATATTATAACTGAGGTTAATATTCACTCCAGCAGTATTCTTTTGCATTGAAATTTTTACGTTATAACTAAGATACAAATATTAAATAATCGAAGTAATTAAGGAATATTACATTTTGAGCATTAAACCCATAAATCAATAGACTTTAGTAACATTTTAAGTAGCAACTGAACTACATTACAATTTTACATTACAGACGTGCACTAAAATCACACATAAGGATTTTCTGTAATTTCTTAAGGTTATCCTGGTTCAGCTCAAGAGCTCATTTCCATATTTTTCACTGACAGTATTCTAAGGTGCTGAAAATACAAAGTCTTTTTGTTCTCTATTATTCCTTTTGTTGCTACTGTTTATTCCCACCTGAAGTCAGAATCTCTGACTGTGGCATCAATCACAGCACAACAATGAAGAATGATGTCACGAAGAAAGGATTATTATTTCAGGTAAAAGGAAGAAGCTGGAGTATATTAATTTTTCAGAAAGAATGAATTTTTCAGAATAAATATCCTTTGTAATACAGAATAATGGAAATGAAAAACAGTCAATATGTATTGTGAACACAACTAGATTTGTTTCTTAAAAAGATGCTTTTCAAAGCTGTACCACATGAAGACAGTTATCTTAAAGGTGACTCAAACAGAAACAGATGAAGGGTGGAATTGCATCTCTATGACAGGACAAACAAAGAAGCTTGAATGTTGTATTTCTTTACTTGCTTTCACTTTAATCCTTTTATTGTTTTGTTTCCATTTTTCTCTTTTCTCTTTTTCTCTCTTTAAATAACACATGGCTTGTATCAATGAGCAACTGAAAATGTAACTGAATCATTACATTATCAACTGAAGAGGAAATGAAAACATGAAAGTCATTTTTTTATAGGTATATTTTTTATCATAAGCAGTTCTTTCTTAAGATCAAGTTAATTTAATTGACAGAATGCACTGCAATGAGTAGGTATCTGGGATTTACATAGCAGTGAAATGAGAAGAGAGAAAATAGTTATCCATTTGTAGTATAAGGAAAAAAAGAAGTAGAAAAAACAGTTTGAAATAAGAATAGACATACGTTTTTCCAAGTCTCCTTTTATGCATAAAAATAATGATTTAACAAAATGGTCTCCATGGCTTCTTTGTTTGTTTGTTTGTTCTTAACCATTTTTCCTTCAAGGTATTACTTTTGAAATCAAACACATTTCTGTCCATCTTAGTTTTGATGATGTTTCAATTTTAGTATCTCAGATGTGTCTGGAAATTTTTGATGTATGTAGAAAAATCAGTAGTTGGCTATATACCCACTTATTTTTACAAATGACCTCTTAATAGATTTTTATTTTCCTGAAAACAGATCTCCTCTATGGAAGACACTGGAATTTTTTTTGTTGTCCAACAAATGTCCATAGTTTAGACTTTCATATATACAAATTCGGACACCAAAAAATGCCTTTTTAAAACAAAAACAAAAAATCCCAAAAAGTCATGCAATCGATTTCAGCTGAGTTAATGGAAGTTACAAATAACTGTTAAGAAAATACTCAGCAGGAACAGTCAGCAGTCACAAGTTAGAGGACCTTTTGGAATGCTAATTGATCAGATGATATCTGTTCAGCCAAACACTCAGCATCGTGTGTTTTGGTCTAAGGTGAATCTTTGTTTCAGCTCGGTGGGGGAGTAATAAGAGAAGATAAACTGGCATTTTAACTTTATGCAAATTAGAAACATTTTGGACTCAGAAAGCAAGCTGACTTCTCTTTTGAGTTTTTACATATATACATGTATATATGAGAAGACTGAGAGAAACACAAATAGGAAGAAATCAGAATTCCTTCATCTTCCTGCTCACACATAGTAGTTATTGCCATTGATGATGCTAAATGCAAGACAGCCAAACAGACACAAACATACACCAGGAACTACAGGAAATTAACTCATAAACAACCAAATGTAAACATTGTAACAACCCAAATTCTTTTCTTCTATGGCTTCTTTGGGATCCAGTAATTACATGCTATGTGGAGTAGAGTTTATGTTAGGCCAGCAATCATTCTTTATTACAGAAGATGTTCTAGGTGGAGAACACAGGTTTTAAAGTGGGATGAGACACTTTTCAGGATTCTGTTGTTGTATCACAGAAGAGTTATTTAAAATAATTTGAAAAACATCCATACAAGTGAACTTCAGGCACTATTGAATGCAAAAAGCTGTTTTGGATTTATTAAAATGTGAATATATTGTTATGTATCTCCCTTAAATGCAGCTAGTAAAGATGACAGCAGCTTCAATAAATAGAATAAAATGGGAGATGATATGTGAGAAAAGTTTTTAAAAAACTGAAAAAAAATCAGAATTTCTATCATTGAAATTTACTATTATAAACCCAACAGGAAGAGCAAGGAAGAAATCTTGAAACATCAGAAAGGACAGAGGCATGTGACTTTACCAAGAAAAGATACATGTTAATGAAATACTACTTTTCTGAAAGAGTGATCAGGCACTGGAATGGGCTGCCCAGGGAGGTCATGGAGTCAGTGACCCTGCAGGTATTCAAGGAATGTTTGGATTTTGTGTTGAGGGATATTGTTTATTGAATACTATAGATGATAGGTGGATGGTTGAACCGGATGATCTTGAAGGTCTTTTCCAACCTTGGTGTTCCTGTGATTCTGTGATTCTATGAAAAAAATCAATGCCATTATTATCTCTGGGAGAATGAAGCTTTCATATTTTTCTGTTGTGTTCATAAATCTTCAAACTGGAATAAAAGTAAATAATATGAACACGAAAGCTGACAGATTTTTTCCTCCTGTCTTATTCATTGTCTAAATTTTATTTTATGTATTATTTGTCAGTTTGGTTAGTTTTGCTTTTTCAGTCTGCTACATTGTTCAGCATGCTGCTTTTTTTGTTTGTTTGTTTTGTTGTTGTTGTACAAAGTCTTATCAAAGCATATATTCTGTATTCTGTATTAGAAACCACAGCCACCACTGGTTCTACTTAAGAGCAGATTGTTTGTTTTCTTTGAAAAGATTGATATTTGGTCCTCTTGAATACAGTAAATAAAATAAGAAGTAGACTGATTAATGATGATGAACATGAAAATGTATTACAGCAGCTGTCCTTAAAGTGATCATCATAAGATTAAGATTAGCTTTAGTGCTAAAAAACAATACAAACTGATCTGTTATAAGCAAAGGTTAAAAACACACAAAAATATAAAGTATAATACATACTCTATACTACTCAAAAGCTAACTTACTCTAATACTCCCAAAGAACAGGACACTGATTTCTGCTTTTTCTGAAGACAGCAAATTTGCTGATGAGACACAGCTTAAAGTAGTAATACACCAGAGGGTCCTGCTACCTTTTAGACAAACTAGAAAAGTATGCTCACAGGAACCTCATGCAGTTCTACAAGTGCAATGTCCTGTACTCGGAGAGGAACAAACCTGTGTATGTATCAGTACATGGCTTGATCCACCTAGATAGAAAAAAAAAAAAACTTTGTAGAAAAGTATCTGGTTGTCTTTGTGGACATTAAATGGAACAGGAACTAAAAATGTGTCCTTGCTGCAAAATGAAGGTCTATGGTACCCAAGGTTTCACTGGGCAAAGCATTGGTTGCAGATGAACGAAGGCAACCCTTCTACTCAGTGCTAATGAGGCTGCACCTGGAATAATGAGGCCATTTCTGGACTTCTCAGTCCACGACAGGCATGAACATACTGGAGAGACTCCTCAGTCATTTCATTACTCTTCATTATTCTTTAATGAAAATGTTAGAATGTGCTAATAGTAATATACAGTTGGTTTTGTTGTTGTTGTTTTTTTGCTTTTTTTTTTTTCTGTAATTATGTAAATGCATTAGTCTATAATGAGTCAATTAATGGAAATGACTGCATATTTGTGAACAGATTTCCAGCCCACAGAAATTGCCTGGCAAAACTGATTAGGATTCCATGAAAAATACTAAACAGGAGATGACAAATCAAAACGATGAAGCACCCTTTGATTCTACAGATAGCAAGAAAAGTGATTGAATTAGTAGAAACCTGTTTCAGTGCAAGACAGGGCTAAGTGGTGTAGTTTAGCTGTTACACATTTACGTAATCTGCATACTTAACTTTCATTTTTTAACTCTAAGTAGTGCCCTGTCAGTATTTCAGCACAGTCTATTTCAGATGAGTTTTAGGGTTTTATATTGTTTTCTTTTGTTTGTTTTGCCTTTGAAAGGGAAAACTTTACAGTCACTGGGAAAAAGAAAAAAAGGATGGGTGTATGGGGGAAATAGAAGAGCATATCCCTGTAGCATCAATGAGCAGAAGGGACTCCCTGAGAGGGGACAAGAAGAGTTATGAAACCAAAACTGAGCATGTGGAACAGGGCCCAGGGTCTTACAGGGAAGGATGTACAGAGCAAGAACCTAGTCCTGCTGCAGCCTTGCTGGCATCACGTTTACTGCTTTGTGGTTGATGTGCAAGCCCAGGCCATGGATAGGATAGGAAAGCCCCAGAAATGGGCAGGTATGGACAGGGTGTTGGGTGCTTCAGGGCCTTGGCAGTGATGAACACATATACATAGCATGGTAAAAAAAAAAAGAAAAACAACACATTACATGTACCAAAACTAACTAAATTGATCAGTTGCCAGAATTCAAGTGATCAGAATCTTCAAACTCTGTTCCTTAAAGATTTGCTTGTTTCACATTTAAAAACTGTATAAGATTAACATAGTAATCTTTGCTGCAATCCTGGAAATATCATTAAATGAGATTGCATTTAATTTTGTATATTCTAGTTAGAATATTAACATTTTAATCTGGGCTTTTCTTTTTTCTTTTTTTTTATTTATTTATTTTTGCCTAGGCTAACTCTGACTTTCTCTTTAAACAGTCTTTTTTATTACTGGTGCTGTAATTTAATAAATGCTATAAAAACAGTTCCTGCTTCTAGATATAACTTTTTAACCTCCTTTTTTATTATTTTCTTTCAAATATTTCAGCTGTGGTGCCCACAAAACATCTAATTTATCCTTTTTACCCTAATAGAGTTCTGATATCACTGAATTTCTATTAGCATTTTCACTTTGCATGTAGCTTTTTATATTTACACTAGGAGAACTTTCTAAACTTTCTCTTCTACCAGAAAAAAATTCTTCATGAGAACAGGGACATCTTGGGCTGAAAGAAACTATTTGTTGAGAAATGGATATTGAAGAAAAGCATATTTTATTTGAAAATAAACTGAGGCTAGAAGCGGTGACTAGCTTTATGATGTCTCATGTGAAATTATTTCTATTAGAGAAAAACACTGTTGTTGAACTCAAGTTTCCCATCTAAAAAATCAAAATTATCATTTTATGTTTTTTTTCTGATTATCAGTTTCCATATAAGCCTTACAAAAGCAAAGGTTAGATGTTAAATTCATGTATCTTAGATCCTTCAGTACCTAGTTTTCCCCTGACTCTAAACTCTGGAAATGCAGAGAACTCATCTCTATCACTTGCTATTTAGTACCAGGATGGTAGTAGAGGTGGTAAATGGCTGAACACAACAATATTCATCTCCTCAATGCCTATGTGTAAAGCAAACATGGTAAAGCAAAGCCAAAAGAAACTTTCTAGATAAAAAGTCAACAGCTCAAAGAATTCTATAAGGACTGCTCAAAAAGTAATGCCTGTTATTTTATTATGTTGGCCTACAATGTCAGAGACAGATGTTGGTGATATGGCAGAAGAGGCTGAATCTTCCCACAAGTACTCTGTTACAGTTTGTTATCATGTAACAGATGAAAGCAGAGGACCAGTCTGACTAAATGGTGTCTGACATGCAAGCATGGATGAAAGGTACGAAAATGAATTATCCCATATGGAAAAAATGGTACCCACTGACATTCATCAACACTTCATGAATATTTATGGAGACCAAACAGTGGATATGATCACAGTGAGGCTGTGAATAGTGCATTTCTCCAAGAATGCTGTCATAAAAGCTGTGAAAATGTGGGTCACTGCTGCTGGTGAAGATTTTTACAAGCAAGACATGCAGGCTCTTGTTCATTGCTGGTGAAAATGCACAGCTTATGGTAGTAACTATGTTGAAAAATAGTGTTCTGTAGCTGAGAATTAGCTCTATCAAGTAGTGTTATTGCATTCTTTGTATCTGCTGTAATCTCCACAGAAATAAATATTACTTTCAGTGAAAACAACATATTTCATATCTGAAGAATTTTTAATGTATTTTTATGCATTTTTTCTTCCCACTGAAGATTTCATAATGTTTTAGACAGTCTTTAGTGGGAAGAAAATTCCATTATTGAGAAAATGCTTTCTACCAGGGTAACCAGGTAAAATTAGACAAGTTAAGCTATCCTGAAATTAAAGTAACTTGCAATAACTGCTGAAAGTATTTGCTCACCAATTTCTTATCTGCCATGACTCTTTACTTATTTTATAAGGATGGACAAACTAAGACATTTAAAAACACTAATTATGACCCTCTTCCAGCATTAAATACTTATGAACTGGGAACTGTATCTTATGGCTTTTCTTTGTTTGCTTTTTAAGGAGAAAATCTTTTCTCTCAATTCATATGTCCTAGTCTTAAATTGCAGTTACTACTTCTAATTTATTGAATGACACAAGTCTACCTTCAATTGTTCTTTAAATTTTGGAAATAAAATGCTGAATGAGAAATTGAATGAGGAAACAAACAAAAAAACAAACAAACAAACAACAACAACAACAACAAAAGATAAACCCAGAAAGCATTCTAAAATACGTGACTTTTCAATTTTAATGTAAAACAATTTTTTAAATATTTTGCCAGGCAACTTGGTTACAATCATCTATTTATATTCAGTATACTATTGAGGTTTTCAGTGTTATTTAATACCTTTCAGTACAATTCAACTACTGGGACTTGTGCAAATCCTTTATGGAGTCCTGCACAACACTAGCCTCCAAATTGGAGAGACATGATTTGAATGGATGGACCACTCAGCAGATAAGGAATTGGCTGGATGGTCACACTTAATAAGATGTGGCCAACTATTCTATCTACTTGGAAACCAGTGATGAGTGGTGCTCATCAAAGGTCTGTATAGGGACTGGCATTATTCAACATCTTTGTTAGCAACGTGGACAGTGAAATTGAGTGCACTCAGCAGGTTTGTGGATGACATCACCTGAGTGCTGTAGGCTGAAGGGAAAAGATGCCATCCTGAGGGACGCTGGCAGTCTCAAAAGTTAGGCCCATATCATGTGGGTCAGGGTGAAGTGATCTTTTGTGCTTGTTACAGCCCAGGCCCCTCTATGATTCTCCTTTTCTCTTTATTCCAACACTAAAAGATATAAAGAAAGAAGGAAAAAAGAAAAACAAATACAATGTTTCCTTTTACTCTTTCACTTTTTTTTTTTTTTTTTTTTTTTTTTTTTGAGGTTCTTACCTCCATTCAGAACCTAGTAAGACATGAAAGTCATACTGCTACTAAATTTTAAACTCCATTTTTTATTTCCTACAGTATACTTCCTTGGGAAATAGCATACTTTACTCCATTGCTCCTGCATTTTTTTCTTAATGGAATTCAATTTTAAATAAGAAAAATCTCCCGAAAGCAAAAATGGGCACTCTCATCTCTCAGATGAGATCGGGATGACATAACACTACTTGGATAAAGTTAAAAGTTATTCAAGCATGGTAGTATTTGACAGATAAAAATTTGAGGCAGCTAGCCATTTCGTGGTGCCTTAGAGAAAAGTATGAACACTATAAATATTATATATGTAGTTGTACGGCTTTACAGACTCATAATAGAATCTTGCTGTTTTCTATGAATGTGGTTTAAATAGTTGGATGTTTTAATTGCAATATTGAGGAGTCCAGTGTGTATCCTAATTGTCATCTTAATTTGAACAGTACTTTGAAACTTGTTATACAAGGGTTAACATGTAGAATAATTAGAATGCATTGGCATTTTTACAGGAGTATAACACTGTCTTACAAAATAGCTAGAAACTTGCATAGGATGCTATAGAGAATAGTACAACTAATCAATTCGATTAATTCAGCATTATCAGTTCTTCTGTAATATGAATAAATATTCCACACTCTGAGACAATTTTATATTCCAGTTTCATCTTTTCAGTACATAGAGAAATATCTGCAGTTCAGGGGAATGTATTTTTTATTCAAAGTATGTAGAAACAAATTGAATATCAAGCCTTGTTTCATCTTTGCGTATAGATCAAAATGTACTTGGGTGATAGCCTGTGACAAAAGAGTCTTAGCTAGGATAAGTGTGGGCTTAAAATGAAAAAAATAGAAAAAAGAAATATTCTTGATTTTTTAATCCTAACTCAAGTGAATTTTTCGTTCTTGAAAGCAAGGTTTGATTTTTGATCCTTTTATCCTTTAAGAAAAATCAATAAGATAAAGATAAATCAAATAAGATAAATGTCAAAGTTCAAGTCATTAATTACTGGAACAGTAGTATTTTGCAGTTCTATTATAGTTTTATAGTTTCCAGTGACACTGATGAAATACCAACAGCCAGGAAGAGTTTACAATGGTCCTTGTATCATTTTAGGTATATTCACAGCTGCTTGTTTTTCACTGTTATTTGAAACCTGACAGATGGAATAATTTTCATAAGAAAGGTTAGGGAAATGATGAAGCACAATTTCAACATAAATTAAGTAGCAATTGTCGTAGCACACTTACTGGATGCATCTTTGAATGATGATCTCAAAACAGGAGAAGCTTTACTTTACGACAGAGACAACGTTCATTTTTGTTTGTTTGCTTGTGAATTTGACTATCTTAAACTTTGATGAAAACGAAATAGCCAAATCATATGAATTTTTCTACCAGCTTTGGTGTCACATACATTTCATGTTAGTATTTTAAAATTTACTGCAATATTTGAAACTTGTAATGAACTTGTATACAGATAATATATTTTGAGAGAAAATATTTTGAAGTAGATAAAGTTACAAAAATAATCCCCTCATGCTTATGAAATATCCACATTAAATATCTTGAAGGGTAGAAACTGTTATTCTTACTGGCATGATTCAATTAATTTGACTTGTATCACAGTCATTTGGAAATACATTTCCATGTCATCTCCACAAATGGCAAAAAGGATGGAGTTTATGTTTGCACTATTTGCTAATGTTCTAATGAAACATTGTAGTTAGTGATTTTTTTAAAAAGCTGCATGAAAAGAAATATTTTGCTGCTTTTTTCAAGTAAGTACAGAAATGCTTGCAAATATATATTTATATATTTTAAGGAGTTTGAAGATGCTACTGGAAAGAGCAAGATGAAAAACGTGAAAAAATTAATACTATTTTATACAGTGAAATCTTGCTGGAATAAATATTTCCTGGAATTAAAAATATTTATACCTCAATATAAGTAAACCACTACATAGTAAACATCCAGAAATATCTATTAGTAGCAGTTTGCATAATACATTGTAGGTATGGAGATTTATTTTTTCTTATGCTGATAGACTTACATTTTGGCACCAGAATTTCATTTGTTTAATTTGGATGGCTGCATTTAGAGGTATTTGCTATCATAATGAGAATATAAAGGGATATAATAAATATCTGATTAATGTTATTAAGTCTCCATAGTTACACTGTAGTGTCATAATAAACATAGTCTTTAGTATGAACCTATAACCAAAAGCTGCAAGGGAGAACAAATAAAAGTCTGTTTCAGTATTCCTCTTTACTGCCTTTTTAAACCATTGGGAAGATAATCTGAATTTTTCTCCTCTAGTGAATCAACTTCTCAAGAGACAGGAAGCTCTCGTATTCTCTAAGCCATGTTATAGAGACCTTTTCAAGAGATCACTCAGAAAACATGCCTGAAACTAGTCACCAATTCCTTCTCTTTTTTTTTTTTTTTTTTTTGCTGACTACTTTTTCCTTTCTTTAGTGCAGATTAGTAATGAAAACTATAAGTTGTATGGAATGGCTAAACAGAAACTTTTAAAGTAGATAGTCCATAAAGTAGATAGACTACCTATCCATTCTATCCATAATGGTGAGGAGACAAAAAAAAAAGTCTATACTACAGATGCATTTTCATTTTCTTCCTGTGACTTTTTGGTAGATATTTGATGAGAAAGGAGTAAAGATATTGTAATTCAGGCAGATATAAACCAAGCTTAATGAGACCCACTAAAAAAAAAATTGTGTGATGAAAAGAACTGAACTTTGGTATGCTGACAATAGCCATAATGTAAGAAAGCATATCAGAGAATTGTACTTAATTTAGAGATACTAGATACTAGAGATAAACTATCTAACTTCCACTGCAGTAAAATTAATACCAGTGTGTGTAGAATAAAAGGCTATTACTCATTTTGGAATTTTACACACCATTTTCTGCATTTGTCTCTCCTGGATAACAGCAAATGACTTTGAGGTTGAAACTAGAAGCTTAAATATGATCAAAAACAACAACAAAAAGTGGAAATCTGAGCTCATACTGGTAAGAAAATATGGCTCACTGCCCTTTTAAAGGGTAAAGGTAAGATATTTTATTATAAACAAATCTACAAATATAACCTATTGGTTGAGCATAATTTAGATTAATATTCTCTAGAGCAACAAAAAGAATACGGGTAGGCTGAAGTGACAGTTTTAAAGTAATAAATCAAAGGAAAGTTAAAAAAATAATAATATGGTGATATCAGATGCCTTTTTAGGCAAGTAAAAATTTTGAATTTTTCAGCTCATAATTAGTGTAATTTTAAACTTGACTCTCACTACAACTACAATTACAATTACAGTTTATACAGTTTTTACACAAATACAGTTTTTACAGCTACAATCACAATTAAAGATGAAATCTTTATCACAATTTCATTACTTCCTCTGATGAAGAATCTGAATGTGTGGACTTGTAGCTGTGGATGTCCCTGTTCACTGCAGGACAGTTGGAGTAGATGACTTTTAAAGATCCCTTCCAACTCTAAAGATTCTTTGATTCTATAGTCTTCACAATTTGTTTTTATCCTGCTTAGTAGATAGATTTATGAATGCATAAAACTAGGTTTCACTGTTAATCCCTCAATTACTTAGTCTATCATCAGTTCAGGAACACTGTTGAAGCAGAGTGAAAAAGAAAACATAAGGAAATCTTAATCATGAAAAGGAAATCATTTCATAACTCAAAGCTTCACTAAAACTTACAATCTGGATAAAACTAAGGCATGCTTTTTCTACAAGTTCAAACAGGAAAATAATAAAAAATTAAATAACAAGAAAAAAATCTCATTTGTGGCTTACTGAAAAGAATATATTTGTGAACCACTGTAAACAAGCTTCAAGTTTGTAGTTCCCTTAGCACACTAACAGATCTATCTTGTTTGCTTTATTATTCTGTACATCAGTTACGCTCTGGAAAGTCATCTTGATATCTTTGTCCCTATTTTAGATATTCCTTTAAATTTTAGACACTTCTGTTGGGTTTGTTATTAGGTGACTAACCAGGGATTCAGGCTGTCACGATGCAGGCAGCTGGACTGTCTCATGATAAGCACATATGGGAGTTGTTCAGCACTGTGGTACGTGCTTGGAACAGTACGTCCGTTGGCCTTCAGGAAGAAATTAAGTGAGGAAGAAGGAGCTGAAGGACGAAGATAAGGAACAAGAAGATGGATACCACCTGGAGATGGACGCCATGGAACAGTGTAACAATGAAGGGCCAATGGTAGGACTGGTGCTGGGCAGCCTGGACTGATACTCACCAATAAGATTCTGACAAGTGGACTCTGGAGGGTATATAAGATACTGTTAAATTTCACTAAATGCCACTTTGCAGCATCCCCATATTGGTGTCTCTGTTGCAATGGCCCTAGCGTGGAGAGATTGCAGATAGAGCAAGGAGAGATCGCTAGCCCCCGCAGTGAGGGATCGTGAAATGGTGGCGTGTCTGCGGCACACTTCTGTTTTCTTCCCACAAAATATTGGGTGGTTGAAGGAGAGAAAAGTGTTTTATGCCAGTCTAAGCTAGATAGGCCTAGGATGTTCATGATATCTGAACTAGATAAGATATCTGATCTAGAATGTACACCCTACATCTAGAAATGAGCTGTTTCAGGAATGATCTTCAGAGATAGTTGAGAATGTAAGAATAGGAGTGAGTTTTTAAGCTGGGGGGGAAAAAAAAAGTTCAGGGATTCAGACTCAGAATTCCGGAAAACAGAATTTCCCATCAGCAATGTTATGCCATAAAGATAGAAAAGCAAGTATATCACATGATATTTCTTTAATTGATTTTGTCCATTAGTAAAGACCAATTTTTACTTATTATATTTATTAGGGAATTAGAAAGTAATTTTCTGAATTTTAACTTGAACTAGTCTTCATCTGAATGCAGACGGAAGAATATCTCTTGAAGTATGAGGTTTTCAACTGTAGGGATGCAAATCTTAAAGAAACGGTTGATATTAAAAGCAATGAGTGGACATTCTTTAGTAAATCCTTACAAATTCTCTGTGATTATTGAAAAACCAAGGCAGAGTTCTGTCAAGGTGTAGACTGTCTGAATACTTTCAGTTTTTTCCATCAAGACAAATTCAAAACCAAACCAAACCAAAACTTATCTTTCAACGCTTCTCTCATGGCATCACTCTTAAAAATAACAGTGCATAGACAAACCAGCTTGGCTGCTGTTTAACTCTTTGCACTGCTGAGCAAAGGATTTATAAATTCTTCCTCCTTAGCCTGAGTTACACTGTTATCTTTAGCAGTGTAATTCTGAATCCAGTCAATTTTTTTCATAATATATCCTTGATTTAGTCAAACCAGAAAGTGAAAATCCTTTATTGATCACAATGTAATGACTCAGGATTATTTATTTATTGGACTGTAGCTGATTCTGACTTTGTGCTGCCTGAAGGAAATACTTAAAATGTATGCAACACTTTGAGTTTCATGAATTCTTTTAACATTCTATTTTCCTAGTGTCTGGATTTAAACCCAGACAGTGCATTCTGGCAAGGGAGTTGGAAGCAGATGATCTTTAAGATCCCTTCCTAATCCATTCTATGATTCTGTGATTCTCTCAAGCTCTCTAAAAATGATTTTGTAGTCTTCTGCCAGATACATAATTCGTATTCTAGTCATGTCATTGAAATGTGTGCTGTTTTTTGTTCACATCTTCATTGTAATTTAGCTCAGGATTGTGATTAACGAATCAATTTCTGAAGATATATCCTTGCAGTTTACAAAAGGGAAAAATCAAGTCAAAGTTTCCTTATATTACAACTGTAACAAAATCATTTCTGTCCCCTTTGGATTTCTATTTATTGAATTGGCTTTTTGATAAGCTTGTTCAGATTTAAGGAATCTTGTTTCTTATTCTCTAGTCTCCTGAAGAGCATAATATTTTTTTTTTTTCTTTTGAAAAAGGTGAATTGTTTAAGACACTATGTTAAATGTTAGGAGACAATGGTATAATGGTAACTTTGACAGAACTACTTTTAAAGCATTAATACATGCATTGAGAAAGTAATTACCACTTCAGAACAGAATAATAGATTCCTTTATCTTTTCTTCTCTGTCTCTGCAGTAGAAAAGTAAATTTTAACTACGTAATAGAAAATTTTGAGTAGAAACCCCTGATTCATCTAGCCTGACTTGGCAAAATCAGACTCTAAATCAGCTCTAGGATCTGGACTTCCCTTTCTTCCTTGGTGTGTCTATCTGAAAACAGCTTTTGAGAGAGATCCATAGAAGAACAAAATTCAATTTTTTCCTTTTGCTAGAAAGCAGAATTTTGCAGATCAACTGTCTTATCACTGATGTCATCATTATTAACATAAGATGGCAGGAGTTCACAGATTTTTTTCATCTATCACTATGAAATAGAGATAGTTACTATTTATTTATTTTGTTTTTCTCCCTGTTTTAATTTAAAAAAGCTTTTGTTCTTCTCAGACTTCACAGTAAATGCACATTACAAAATTTGAAAAATCCTTACCATAGCAGCATTAAAATTTTAATTTGATTCCCTTCTTAATTTATATTGATTTCTACAAATAACACAGAGGAAAATCTCACAGGTAATAAACAAGGCCTTATGCATTTAATTAGTTGTTGGAAATGAGAGTAAGTGCTACAGGAAGAACACAGAAGAAGATATGAGTCCATTTTAACTCAGGAATAAAATGACAAATATAATTACAGAAGAATGTCTCATTATCTTGCAACAGAACTCTTCTAAAGTGTAAATTCAGTGACCACAAAGAAAATGAAGTATTGAAATCACCAGAAATATTCTCACACATGGGTTCATGGCTGTGGCAGACTGGACAGGCATTTTCTTTAATGTCAGACTCTTTCAGGCTAGTGATCAAACCTTCAATACTCACACTTTGAAATGATCTCAAAATTAATGAAGAAACTTAATTAAAGCAGTAGCTAGAGAATAGAGCACTTAGTTCTTGAGAAAAAATAGTGAACCACTCTGGCTTTGAGGATAATGGGAATGATTCATCATCAGCTGTATTTATTAATTTTCATTCTTCTTTAGTTCTTAGTGGTTTGTTTTGTGTTGGTTTTGTTGTTGTTATTGGTTTGTTTATTTATTTTCCTCCCTAACACATTGTGATAGTCTGGATGTTTTCTCATTCTCTTTTTCTCTACAATATTGTTATTTTTACAGTTTTTAATAACCTACTAAGAAATAAAGAAAATGTCTTTTTTTTTTTTTTTTTTTTTTTTTTGCATTCTTACATTAATTTATTTTCTGCTTGAAAGTCTCCTGAAAAACATAACTTCCTCTGCAGCAGGTGTAGTTTTAACGATGCTTTGATGCCATATGTCAAATTTCATCACTTGCTGTGAAGAGTGACATTTCTTTTGCCAGCTCCTAGCAACAGCAATAGCAGTTGTTAGTGGTCACCTAGAACTAGACAAATAATTCCTGCAGCAAGAATACTTAATTTCAGTTCCATGCTAGGCTACACACAGTCTGCTGGTTTCCTGCCTGTTATTCATTTAAAAGTAAAATAGATATATAATTTCAATCTGTTTTATACTCTCTATATTAACACACATAAAGGAGTATGACTGCATTCTATATAGAGGTGTTTCAGAGCTGCCTTCAGGATTGGATTTCCTACCTCTCTAGATGATGTATGTGAAAGCATGGTCCAAGATGCAATGCAACAGGGGATATAATTCAAGAATGCGTTTGCCTTCAGATGCCTGATAATGAAAGAGTACCATTACTATAAAATTAAACTTATTTATACATTAGCAGACATGCAGCTATGGGTGAACTGCAGGTTATCAGAGAGGCCTTGGCACAAACAGGGTCTTAAGGAATATGACATTGCCCTTTTCCACTCTAATAATCACTCTCTAACAGTCATACATATTCACATATTTTTGGCAACTACAGAAAAAGAAATTATTCATAAGTTAGCTTGACTGGCAATTTATATATTTTTTAACATTTCTTTCAGAAACACATAATTAATTACACCGTAGCTTTGCAAATCCAATATTGATTATGGCTAATCAATAAGTAACACCTTTAACATTTGCAAATAAATAGAGTAATAATTCTAAACTTTCTTATAATAATTACTGTTATACAAAGTGTGTAAGATGTGTCTGCCATCAGTCCTTAGGTTCTTTGAGGAAAGGAAAAATATTTTATATAAAATCTAATACCAGACTATATTAATTTAAACAATAATTAATATTTGAAACTTGTAAAACCAGTGTTAGTGATTATTGTTCTACATTACACAGTGAAAGTCTTAAAATGACAACATTTTTTCATTTATGAAAATGTAAGTTGAAGCTTAGTGAGTACGTATGCTTAAGACCACATGTAATGTCAGACCTTGAATCTCAAGCAAAGTAGACAATATGTTGCTTTCTAGTCAACATAATTTTCTTCCTTGGATGATTGGTTGTTTTTTGTTTGGTGGCTTGCTTGTTTATTTATTTGTTTCTTTTTATCTCTAGTTACAATCAGAATATAACCTGACAAAAAACGAGGGTCCTTTGTGATGTAGGAGGCAGAGTTCAAAATGAGGGTTTTAGTATAGTTTACATAAATATTTTACACATCTACAAACATATGGGAAATTTCTTATATCTAAGAGTGTTTTAGACATGTAAATCTTGTGGGTTTTTTTTTTTTTTCTGTGAGGACATAAGTCAATAAAAGAAGTAAGTCTGTGTAATGGCACAGATTTTTAATGGTATTGATTCTTCCCTTGTGGGAAGCAAAACTGTGAAAGAGGAAAAAAAGTCTGTTCAAGACATTTGTCAGAAATCATACTAAAGCTAAAAGTACAATCTGGTACAATGGAGCAGATTGTAAAATAGGTTTGTGATAAAACATGATGAGGATGATAATGACCTTTATGGAGGGAAAAAAAAAAGTGGAAATTATACCAAATAAACTATAAGAAGTGAAGAGAAATAGTAAATAATAATAAATAAATAAAAATTTGAGGCCAAAGGCAGTAAATGAAGTATATATAAACATAAAAATAAAATCATGAAAAACAAAGGAACTTGAGTTCAAGGTAAAAGAGAAAGAAAAGTACAAAACATCAATCAGGGAAGTCAGAAAGGAAAGCAATTTGATAAGTTTTCCAATTCAATTCCATTGAAAGAATCAGTAACATCCTCAATAAAGAAATATTAATTTAGATTTTATCAGGACTGGAAACATCAAACATCACATTACATATGTTACTTTCCTTTTAAATTGGTAGGAATTCAGAATTTTTGTCAAGATTTTTTGCTAAAAAAAATCCTAAAAATGTCAACACTTTTATCTACTTAATGAAGAAATTCTGGAGGATTGAGAAAATACGTAGAGAATTATTCTCAATAACTATGAGGAGTAAGAAAAGTAAATGGTAACCCAATGCATAAACTTCAGTCCTGGAGAAATAATCAAACACAAAGCCTAAAATCAAATTCTAAATACCTAGTAGATAGCAAGAAGAGTAATATTCAACATGAATTTTTCAAGAATAGACCATATCAAATTAGTTTCTTTCTATGACAGGATTCTAGACTTCATGAATAGAAAAAAAGTGTTAGATATCTTAATTGCAGCAAACTTTAGCCAGTGTCTTGCATGAGATTTTCTTGAGAAACCTAAGAAAATTTGGTTATTATCAGGTGAAAACCAAAGTGGCATAAGTAGTTTCCAGATAGTAGCACTCACTTGAACTATCAAATATATATCAAATAGGATTCTGTAAGTCTGGTGCCACTGGATAACCGGGATTAAAGAAAATAAAGCTCTAATAATTAAATTACAAATCAAGCTAAATTGTGACATAATTTCAAAAAAATATTAGAAAGTAGAATTGTATTTTTAGATAATCATGGCAAATATGAAGAAGAGGTTGGGAAAATAAGATGTTATTAATAAGAACAAACATGAAGTTTTACACATAATTCAATGCAATTAGTCTCACAGACAAGAGTTATGGAAAAGCTGTATAGGCAGTAGCAGTGCTGAACTGCTAAATGTGTAGTAAGCACAGTTGTAATTACAGCACACATAAATCAAAATATCATAGCTGAAATACTGTCTACATGTTTGAGATCGTAGTTTGATTCTATCGGAGATAGTCCATAAAATAACCCACTAGTATGAAAGTAACAACTATGATTAAGTGGAATAAGATTGGATTTTGGGACATTAATGTCAAGAGAGAGCTGAATTAACTTAAAAGGAAAAGTCAGGAAAAGTCCATTTTAACGGTAAAAAATATTAAATAAAATATTGAATTGCTACTATTTGGAAAATTTAAAAATCTGATTAACTGTAAATGTCAGAATTTCAAGATAAACATGAATAAAATTGATCCAATTTTCAATATCTTTATTTTGTATATGTAACAATCATTATTACTTTCTGTTCTTTAGCACTGGGAACAGATCACAGGAAGAAAACTTGAAATAATTCTCATTGGACTTACTGTCTACTTAACTATCCGATTTTCCCACAAACAACAGCTCAAGATTACAAACAAATGAAATGAGAGATTCTGTTAGTCAAACTAGTATCATAGAAAACAACTACCAACCAGCCTCTGAAGATATGTGAATCTCTCTTTTCTTTCTGAAGAGTGCTAAAGATTTTTTTTTCTTTCATTTTATATCCATGTAATATTTGCTTGTTATATGTTACAGGATAATATTTACTAATGTAAATATTTCTTTCATTTTGTATGATACAGGGTTTTAAGTTATCATGAAATGAGTTTCACGATCTCCTCTATACCTGTCTCTGCATTTTCAGATTTTCTCAAATGTTTCAACACACATTATGTAATTCAATAGACAATACTACTACTGTGTTAAATATTATGATAATAATATAGGATTGTACAATTACTATTTCTTGCTATTTCTTTTTTTCTTTTTCTTTTTTTTTTTTTTTTAAGGAAGCTAAAGGCAGACAGAATTTCATGAAATTCAATTGAGTGTTCTTTTTCTCTTGATTGTTTTGTTTCTCAGCTTCTCATTGTGCTTGTGAAGTTAATATGGTCAATCCATATTCATTCTGGAAGTTGATGCCTCCATTAGTTGTATTGTTCTACAGCCTGCAGGCAACATGAAACCTGAAAAGAAAAAACGTTAACAATATGTACAAGAGAAGTTGTCCAGTGACAAAAGCACTATGATATGATGATATGGTGAAAGAATTCCACCTGTATCACAGGTATTTTATTTTCTTTCTTAAAGCAAAATTCACAAGGTGGGTTTTAAAAATATACTGACTAGTGTAACATCCATGCCTACGAAAAATATATAACACTAGATTTCATTAGTAATAAAATGGAATTCTTCGGGAAAACTAAATGGTAAAGAGCAAGTATAATTCTAAATTCTAAATTCTAAATTATTAATGATTTAATTTTTATTTCTTCAAATATCCAAAATTCAGAATGAATAAAATACCAAGCGGTAATAATAATAAATTATAAATAAAAAAGTCATTAACTATTACAAGTCATTCTGAGATCTAAAGATCATATAGTTTAAATGAACAAGAGGAAAGAAGATGTAAGTCAAATACACAAAGAGAACCATATCAAATTTCCAACTTGAAAAATGAACACGGCTTCTCAAAGATGCAAATAATGGCATTCATTACAGTGAAATTTAAACTGTAACAGAGCAAATGGAAATCTCAGTCCAGTGAGGTGCAGAAACTTCCTCTGATTATGTAAAAATTAAAAGCACTGCTAGAAAATATGTAGTGTTGTACATAGCAGAGATCATTTAGTATACTTTCTGTAGACAAAGAGTCTATGCATGGATTTTCTTTTCAAATCCTGAAATAGTCTATTTTATCTACAAAATGAACTTAAACATAAACATAAACATAAACGTAAACGTAAACGTAAACGTAAATGTAAACATAAACATAAACATAAACATAAATATAAATATAAATATAAATATAAATATAAATATAAAGTTGCTCCTCAATAGTTATTGCAAGAAGGCCTAGTCTTTCAAATGTATCTACCTATAAAGGATCTCTATGTTTTAAGAGTCTTTTGTTCCTTCCATAATTCTCTGTCCACCAAAGAGAGTACTCTAAATGACCTATAATGATCAGTTTTGTTAAGTTACTTTCTATTGTTCCATTATTTTCAAACATTTTACAGCAAACAGCAAAAACACAGGCTTTCTGTAGGGACCTTGAAAAATAGGCAGGAGTTGTGCCTCAGGCATTCTTGTGAGGAGAAGGTAACCACAGTCATCTCTGGCGAACTCCTGAAAGCCAGTACGTATCCATAATTCATACTTTATTTCTTTTTTTAGTAAAATCTTTAGCAGAACTTTTATTTTTGTACTTATTTAATATCTATAGTATTTGGTGGAGAGGATCTTGGGAAAAAAAAAGTCTTCTGAAAAGCTGGGATTATTTTCAAGCACTCACTGAAAAGAAAATTTAGAAAATTGCCTTATCCTGAAACATGGTCATTCCAAAGCATCAGTTCTGTTCTGTGGTCAAATGTTAAGAGGTGGTGAATAGTACAAGGAGATGCTGACTGCCCTTAACTCCCACTGGTTTCAGTTGTATGGTGTCTAACAGTCTTAATCATTTCAATCTTAATGCCTACAATTAAACTGGAAAATATTCTCCCCCTGAGCCATATTGTCTTCTTCCATTTGGCATCTCACCCTGCTACTATCTCTTTGATTTCCTACCAAATTAAAACACGGGGAAAATCATGTTATTTTTAATTCCTTGTTGGTGTTTTGTGCTAGCATCACTGATAATGTCAGTGCTGCTCAGGGAATAGTGAAGAGCTTTTGCCAAAGACAGCAGGGAACACTGAACAAACTGAACAAAATTAAGAGACAGATATTTATAAACCCAATGACATTTCCTAAAGCCCTTTAAATACATTAAAAGCAAGTTCACATGCAGAAATAAAACTGGATTGTTAAAAAAAAAATTAGAAACTTAACATTAATTGGTATTGTTACTGAAATAACCAGCATTACTGAGTAAAAAGTGAGAATTTCCGAATTGATGAAAAGAAAGCAGTCCTTTAGTTTAAAAGAATTATTTCCTTGCATTTAAATGAATAATTGAATAATTTGATAGTTATATGCAGGGCTGCTCACTCACGAGCTTCTTTTGAGAACTGTATTTAGCAAGAGTGAGGTGCAGAAGCTCACAACAAAGCCTCACTCTTGGTTTGGTAACAGTAAAATTTTTATTTATGTTCATACAACCTAAGATATTGATGAGGAACCTAGAAATAAGAAGGGATATTCATCATAATACCTTCAAATGTTGGAGCCAGCAATCGGGGTGATATCCATGTACAAGTACAGAGCATTGCCTAACTTACACATTTCCATGAATTTGGTAAGCTTTATGTGAGTGTATCTGATTGGATGAAAATGACAGTACTTACTTTCTTGTAAATTTTTGTTTGTGGGAAAAGTGTGCACTTACAGCAATAATCTTTACATAGCAACAAGATACTGAACTATGCACAAGGATATTTTGGACCCAACAAAAGCTTTTTTGAGCATATCTACTGTATCAAAGTGACAACACAAACAACTCGAATCATTTCTTAATTTTTTTTTTCCATTTAAGAAAGTGCTGGTAAGGTGTATGCTTGGTGTTTATATATAAATATTTTTATTCCTTACACATTCTGTTGTGTGTTTGTTTTATTTTTTTCCCCTTGCTTAGGATTTGAGGGATTTCTTTCCTATTCATTTTGATTGTTCTAGTAAGCCTCACATTCACAGTTCTCACTTCCTCTTTAAACTTTCCTTCAAACATTTAACTGAAAAGGTGCTCATTATTTTTTATTCCAAGGTCTAGCCAAGTGTCAGAAATAAAAGGGAGCTATCTAGCAGCTCTGCAACAGCAGATGCCAATTTATTCCTACGAATATGATTCTCAGTCTCTATTTTCTCTTTTCAAGGTATTGAGACATCTATGCTGCACAAATGCATCCTACTTGAACCAAGATTTTCTTATCAGTTCAGTATTGCTGAGTATATGAATAAAATAAATGAGGAAAATATGTGGTCCACAATGCATGAAGTAATTTGATCACAGATATTGATCATAAAAGCAGGCTTTTAAGAATTCAAAATTACCGAAGGAACTGGATAGAAAATAAATAAAATAGGTAAGGTATAAATTATTTTGAAGTTATGAAGAATTGTAAATGTGAAAAATATTTCCCTTCCTCTGTGATCTTGCCAAAATCCTTTTCAGACTTTCTGTTAAGTTGGATGGACATACTAAAAGAATTTGATTGCAAGGAAATGACAGATGAAAAGTACTCTCCCTGCGGTGAATGATAAGTCTCAGAACAAATCCTTTTAAGTAGTTTTAATGAACATTAAATCTGTTTCCTTTTCTGGAAATTGTGATCTTGACATCATATCATGACTGTGTGGTCTCATGACTTAATGATCTGCAAAAAGAGTTGGCTGCTATAAAATCTCAAAACAAGTATTGATGCAAACTTTAGCCAGTAAGAATGAAAAGCCAACTGCCTCTTTTTTCAAACCTTTTCCATTATGCTCATTCTTTTCACCAATTTAGGATAAGATGAAATAACAATGTTAAAAGAGACTTATCAGCTCATTCTACAAAAGATCATCAAAGGGAAAATATGCCTTGACAAAATTCAGGTATAAAAGAAGAAGGCTGTTACTGTCATAAGCTTCTGAAATTCCACTTCATATTCAGTTCAGTGTTTTCTCAGTTTCATGACTGAAGTTCCTAAAATCACAATATTCGCCATGCTATTCACACTTTTCACTCATTTAACAGTTTGTTTAGCCATTGACCACAGAATACTTGACTTTCTATTCTGTATCCTGTATATTCAGGATAGGAATAATTGATGTCAACAATATTTCATAGTATTAGTAGTAATAACAAAGAATGAGGCTTATAGTGTATAATACAATAAACTTGTATTGTTTTGTATTTCTATTCAATCTGCCTGCTGAAGGAACATTGTTCAGTTGCTTTCCGTAGTGGAAAGGAAAGTGGGGCAGATGACCAATCAGAAACTTTTATTCTAATCAAAGAAACTTCTGAATAATCTGAAGATCCACTACAGCTCTGCCAATATCCCATAGCTGTTGAGTGCTAATGATTCTGGCAGCCATTTAACTCTGCTTCTGAAAGTGATCTTCCTACAGAAGTAGCTACAGCTGATCCTGCCCCTAATCCAGTCAAAGCCTACAGATGCCACTGAGTTCAAAATACTTAAAATGTCTTCTAACATTTACATACAACAAGTAGTTACTTTGCTCCTGTTAAGGATAATTGATTATGCCAGTATCAACTGCCTTTATTTTACCATCATGAGAACTCAAGCAACCACAAACATGTCTTTAGATTTCTCAGTTAGTATGCATTCAGGATTGACAAGCCAGTTACCATGGCTAATACACAAGAATTAGCCTTCATGGTTGATAACTCCCTTCTTTATTTCTTTATTCCCTGACTTTTTTGAATGCTTGTTTCGGATATATATTTTTTCCTTATTCACTTCCCAAACTCCCTGCTTAAAATAAATGTTTATGTCATTAAACTTTCTTGGAGACATTCTTTGTTGCTAGAAACCAGTCAGACATGTTTCAAAAAATCAGTGTAGTTGACTAAAAGTCAAAACTATAACAACCATCCTGGAACTGATTACCAGCCTTTTGCTATGATGCGTCTTCGGCTTTTTTTTTTTTTTTTTTTTTTAATCAGTCCTGATAAAACAGTCCTTCAAAAAGATTTTGCAGAGCTCTGTTAAGTTAAAATGCACATGGAGAAAAAAATCATTTAAATATGCAGGTTGCTTTGAAACTATCAATACATAGTAACATGTAATGTTTTCATATAATTAGATAGAATATTTGATCTACTGTTCATTATTGTGCAGGATACTTGCATCAAAATGTAACAGCATGAACCACAGATTTCACTTATTCACTTCTGAGATCACATAAGAATGAAAAATATTCAGTCTTCAAAAATAATATGATGCAAATAATAAAAATACTGGAAAAGTATTTTATATATATAGGCATATATTTTAACACAAGGTAAAATGAATTCTATTCAGTCTAAGATACCATTCTGTTAATTTAAATATCTTTGCTAGTAACTCATACTACACTGCGGCTTACTAAACTGTCAGACAAATTCTTCTAAACATACCCATATAGACAAATCCATAAATTTTTATTAGTTCATTCCATGTAACAAATATACATTAAAAAAAACCATGCATGAATATCCTCTTTAACTTCACTCCAAATTTCTTAAGAGCTATCAGTCTTACTGGATAACCTTTCTAAGTCTTCATAGGACATTGGAAAAAGATGATTCATACACTTGTCTATATTAGCTGTAGTTCGTTGAGCAGTTAAAATATCTATGGTCATTTATTTATTTATTTATGTAATACAGAAGGAATATATTTCATATATCCCTGACATCATATATCTCATAATAAAAAAGGAATGAAAGTTATTTTCATATCTGTTTTTAGATTCAGTGATTCATACAGAAGATATGAATGGAAATTCTTGAAGTAGCTGCTGGCTTTATAACTTCGCTATCAAATTTGTAGCTCAGAGTTGCATCAGAAGTTTGCCATTTGTAAAAGGTCTGCTACCACTCAGCAACAATTTGCTTTAGTGTACTGCCATAAAAATAGTGCAGAGGGCAAATGACAGACTTTTTCTACACTGAGAACAAAATTAGTAGATTTTGCTACAAAAAGATTGCATTTTCACTAAGGTTTTGACCACTTCCTTTAAAGAAATACAGCAGTACAAACGTGCAGATAGTTTTAAAAGTGTCTTGTTATACTTAACATGTAGGGAGTTTGTTTTCTCAGTGTTTTTAGAATGCCCAGATGGCTTAAGAATCAGATCTTGAATAATGCTCTGAATCTTGCCCATTTTCTCAATTTTGGGGGGTACTTGAGGATAGATGTAGAACTGCTGATACTGGGTTTAACAGTCTTTCAGTTTATTTCTTGAATTCAAAACTAATGTTTCCAATGAAGACAAATCAGTCAGTTATTCAATTTTCCACCAGTTTTATGTGCTGAAAGATCTGTGTACATACAATCTCCCTTGTGCTTCTGAAACCTGTTCATACAGAAACAGAGTGAGTTGGGTTTTTCCTTTTCACATTTGGCATATATCTGTCATTCATCTTTACTTTCAAAATGCAAATGCTGTATTAACGTGCAAATAGTGGATGAATAGTATAAATAATACGATTAGCTGAAACATTCAGCAGTTTGGAACTTACTGATTAATGTAATGTATTTACTTTTTCCTACTTCCACATTTGTTAAAGTAACATCCAATTTTAATTACTAAGTCATGCTCTTGGAAGAATGAGTGCATCAGTACATATTGTTAGCATTATAAAATTAAGCTTAAAGTAAGATGAACAATCAGACGCATCAAGAAACATCATTATTATTGTCCTTCACATGAGCCTTCAGAGTTTTCCTACTCATGAATATATGCTTCCCATAATATACATACCTGAAAAAATATTTCTATAATTCAGCTACTGGAATTAGTGACATAGTTTTGAAAGATTTACTCTTAGAAGCGTTTTGATTATTTGTCATCTGACAGCACCTCTAACTGTTGCATCTTAACACTTCGTATTCACCATAGACTACATACGTTAATATGATTCTAGGGAAAAATTTGTTAGATACTAATGAAGAACGTTCTCTACCATATGTTTTTGCTAGGTTTTAACCTAGGGTTAATTAATAATGTAATACTCCTTTCTTTCTATGCTATGTATGAAAAAAATAAAATAAAAACAAAAACAACAAAACAACCTTTGAAACTTTTGTATAAATCAGAAGTCTGTTTGCTGTTATTATTTTTCCCCTATTTATTTTTTGAAACAAAAAGCACAATGTCTAAGGTGGATTTCCAAACATTGAATTTCATGCCAACTCTTCATATGCCTGAAATATAACTAGTGTGTTCTTTAGAAGATGAAGATCTTAGATGTCATAAGGTATTTGTCATTTCTTTGCTTATTTGTTCAAGCTGAAATTCTGTTAACATTTTTCCTGATCTTTTTATTTTCTTCAGGGCTAAAAATGACAGGAATGCAACAAAGAAGAAAAAAGTCATATCTGTAACAGAGATGCTCCAATGATATGCTCAAGGATGGGTCAGCTGTAAGCAGGACAGAGAAAAAAACAAACAAGCAAACTCCAAGCAGTCTGATCAAATAAATATTTTCTGTAGCTTGGAGCATTTTAGAATCTCCTGTGTAATAAGCGGTGTTAATGAATATCTGTTAGAGCTAAAGAAAAGAGAACCATGGAGCAGAAGTGATTTATTGCTAAGTCTTATAACAGAGTTAAGGATGTGGTAAAGATGTTTTTGTTCCAAATCAGTAGTTCATGCTATTACCACCATCTAAAAGAATGGAACAATGGCGTACATGACTCTATAGGCTCCTCCTTGTTTCCCAGACTCATAATTTTTTTCAGCTTCTTAGTCATTTTTCTTAGAGGCTCTAGGTGCCATTTAATATGAAGCTAATTCACTTTTCTCTGTATCTTATTGGAAAGAGTTGCCATTTGCAATAACCAGAAGATGAGATCTTACCTATAAGGACCACCTAACCCCTCACACTAACACCTTTTCTGTGTGTCGAGTTCATAGAACAGCTGACATATAGCACCAGAAAGTAAGTATTTTATCAGTAAATAATACCTTGCTGAAATCTCTAGCTCTGCTGAAAACAATCCAGCTGCATAAGGAATCACAATTGGAATGAGAAGTTATGAAAGATATACACAAAATGCTAATTCAGAGCTTTAAGGACACAAGCAACTCTGTTTTTATGAAAAGCCTAACCTCCAGAGCTCTGCTAACTGGCCTTTTAAACAATCATAAGACTCTAATTGGAATCTAGGAAAAAATTCACAATAGAAAAATTGTTACTATTCTCTCTCAGGAATGACTTGTGAAATGTACTGTAAGTTTTCTGTATTTACTTGTTATTTAGCAATATACATTCCAATATTTCTTCTCCCTGCTTATTCCAAGGCTCTTCTTTATTTAAGTATTTAGTCCTTTAAAGTCCAGCTGTTTTGAATAAGCATGTGTGACAATTTTTAGTATTTTAAATGAGTGAGTCTGACTTGTGCAAATATGTTTTTAGGCATATTTGTCTAAAAATATGAATTTGATTGAATTCTGCTTCAGATTATTTGTCTCTGAATATCTGACATCTTTACCATCAGAACTGTCATTCATTATGGTGGTTTGATTGGTCCACCAAATATTTCAGTATGAGTGAGTTTCCTTTTCTTGTCTTAGCATATACCACTTCTGACCAGTGCAGATAAAAAGAAACAGGTTGTACTGTCTGTTACGGTTGTGATGGTTCATTGATTTTTCCCATTTCCTTTTTCCTCTACTTCTATGGGATTTAAAAACATCTCTTTTCTTTCATTTAGTCCAAATCTATCCACTTTTGACTTAGTTACTGTTGTATTGTAGGCACATTTATCTCAACAGGTACTGTATATATTTTATCCTCAGAGTTTAGAGCAGTAGCACATGCTTAGTCACAACCATATGTCTAAAACATTCACTTTCATAGATATATACATGTTAATTCCTGAGTGGAAAAAAGCCAAAGTGAAGGGTTTCATAATACCCTTACTTATCCAGTAAGTTAAATTGAGACAGTTGAGCAGTTCCACAGGAAACCTTTCTGCTATATTTGATCACTTTCACAGACCCACAGTAAGACAACAAATATATATTAAAGGGAAGGTTAAAAATATATGACTTGTGAACACATTAGAGACAAACATGAAGTAGGAAAAAGAGTAACTGTCTAAAGAATGACTGAAAATATCAATAAAATAAAATACTAAAAGAGTAGAGAGGTAAACGAGAGAACAGAAGAAGGCAAGATTCATCCATACAGGAAAAAACATTGCCACAAAATTTCAACAAACAAAGGAGAAAGAGTATGAGAACAGAAAACAAGAATATGTTTAGCACAGAATACAAAACTGAAGAGCTATAGTTTCAAAGTGGACTGCTAGTGTTGACAGGATGTATGAGGATAGTCATGTCATGCTTGATTGTATTCACATGGGACCCTTCAGTAGAAGTGTATGTGTGCAACTGTTGAACAAGAATTTGTCTGTATGGCTTGCATTACATCTCAGCTTTGCCCTCAATTAGTCTAGGTGGCAGACAGCTTGTGAGTGCTTCCTGTGGTCCACCCACCTGATGGCATTGGTTCTCCGCGACTCTGACCTGTCTCATCCCCAGCAGTACTTCCTTGTTGCTGTTGCCATGCTACTCTTCCTTCTTATGATTTTGCCGATGATGAAGTGTCTCTGTTGGCCTTTCTTAGACTTTGTGGTGCTTTACTAGTAGCTCCAGCTGCTGTTTGCAATGCTGTGGTCTGTTCCATTAGTGAGCAGAGACTTAATGTGCAACTGACTTTGAGTACTGTAGGCTGGCTCCTGAACCGTTTATTTACATCTGCTTAGGATTTAATGCATCTTCCCAGCTCAATCATTTCCTGACATCTTCACTTCCATCACACAGTCACGGACACAGAGGAGATATAAGATCTTCAGGCTTTTTTACTATGTTTTTCAGGACTGTTGGCACAGAATCACATTTATTGCATTTTCTGAAACTGCTAGTCGTCTTATAACAAATGCTTAATTAAAGTCAGAAGTTTAATTAAAGACAAGAACATCTGGCAGTCAGAATTTTTTTTCCTCCATTTTAAAAAGATATTTCTTCAGCTCTCAAGATAAGCATGGTTTGTTTTGGTTTGCTTTTTGAATGATCAAAATCTGTATCGCACGGATTAGTGACAAATACGTAAACAGACAATCTTAAGCAGACATACGAAGTGGCATTTCTTACACTGTGACCTGACAAATGACAAGTATCTCCTAGCTCACATTAAAAATAACTTTAAGAGTTGCTCAGATGATAACGCCAACATTTTTACTACATCTCCCAGGAATAAACAAATCTAATTCCATCAGGATTAATCAGTACTAAAAAAGATTCATTGTTTAATCTGTGCTGTATACTCATAACAAAGATAACCATACCTATAATCAGCCTAAATGTCAAACCACTGCAGTACTCATTTACATTTAGGGTACTCACAGCATCATTTATTGCATGATTCCACCTTCAGTAGTGATCTGGTCTTGTCAATCACTAAGTGAGGGCTGCTAAGGACAGCAAAAATATATTTAATAATTAATTTTCAATAATATATTTATATTAGATATTTGCTGGGAAATTTGAGAAATTACTTCACTATAAAACCAGAGCATGCCATATAGCAACACAGAACAATTTTTCAAAATTTCTTGACTCAGGTTCCTCAGAAGATCTAACTTTCTTTTAAGCAGTATTTGTGCCATAATTGTAATAAATGGCATCAGAATTGTGAGTGCTTTCACTGTCTGCCATGTGGATATAACTTAGGATTTTAAAAGGAAACTAAATAATGACCTTAGCAACACACCGGTAACACCAGTCTTTTGCAAGCTTGATTTTTGAGGTAATTGAGTTAAACTTAGTTGAAGCATTTATTTTTCCCTGCTGAAAAGTTAAACCAAGTTTGAAAGTTAAAGAATAACCACATCTTTCTCTTACACGAAAAAAAGCTTTGTAAAAGCTTTCATATTCTTCTAAGCAAAAATTCACATAAAGCAATGAATATTATGTAACACTTACTGCAAGCATCTCTAACTTGAAATAACTAATGACAAAAGGAAGAATGAATATATTTACAAGTAACATTTTGGGTTTTCATCCATCACTGGAATCTAAGAATGGAGATTTTCAAGACCTTTTTTTTCTGCAACCATCACTTTTATAGGCAAAAATGTTAATTTTCTTTTGATCCTATACCCCCAGAAGGACTAATCATTTTACATCATGAAACATTATAAAGTAATCCCTGTTGAACTTACAAATACAAATAATTTAGCCTAAATTCTCATTGAAATTAAAGATAAAATTAGGTTAAAAAGAAGTATTATTGAGCTAACTACTGGAAGAGAAAAGACAGTACTGCAAAAGAAATTAAACACTTTCAGATTTTCTTTGTAGCATGGGGCTACTGAGAAACCTCACTTAATAATCAGATCAGCAGATCTACAGCCACTGGACATCTGCAAAAGATTTAAATTTAAATAAAAAAGCGCATTCCATCTCTTCCATGCAATTCCATCTTTCAAAACTGTCTAAAGTATTTCAATGCATTAAAGTAGATACCTGGTGATATCATCTTCTCTTTATAGGACCTTGAGTGGCTGGCTAGATCAGCAGTTTAATATAGTAAATTGAAATGTGGTGACTTTGATGCTGTAACAGTTGGAACAATTAAAAATCTAATGTGAATTATAACTGATAAGTATGTTACTAATGAGAAGAACATAATTTTGCAAAAGAAAGTATATGTTTACATTGTTGACGAGCTGAATATCCCAACTGATAGTGATAACCAGAAGGGAAGAAATAAAGTGCATGCAATTAAAAATGCCTGCAGAGAAAATGCAAGTATAAACAAAGCACAGAAATCACATTGTTTATAAAAACCATCAGAGTGATTTCTGTATATCAGAAGAATGTCCACCAAAAAGGAATATCAGGGAGATCAAATATATTTTTCAGTCACCTGATGTGATCAGTCATTTGTGCCCATGTGGTGTTAAAGAGGTCAGTGTTCTCTGTATCTTCTTGCATACAGAATTTCATCCAATTTCTAGCAGTAGTTTCTCCAAGTGAGAGGAAACTTGCTGAATTCTATTTGCTATGCTGATAGCACAATTTATTAGTACTTTGAAGGCTTTCATATCTAATGTAGAAGGTCAAAGGGAACAGCAGCTTCCTAGCAAGTAACAGAAAAGTAACAAAATATAAGGTTTATAAAAATCAGTTTGTTTTGTTATTGTTTTTATTTATTTATTTATTTTTAAACAGGCATTGAGGTAGGGCAAAAATGGAATAGGGATGTGGGAGAGAAGCCAAAGCATTGACTTGCAAGTCTGGCTTCTGCTGTACACCTGGAAATCAGGGTCTGAAGGTAATTGATGAATGGAAGAAGACACTTCACTCCTGTTATTGCCACCACTTGTCACAACTAATTCCCACCCTAAAAATCAGCTAGACTGTATGGCTCCCATTTTCTGGGATTTGAGAGAGGTCACATAGGCAACGGCGCTAGCTCATCGTCATGCCTACTTCATCCATTTTGGATATGGTTAGGTGTGACTGAGTTGGAGACTATCCAAGAAAACAGCAGCCCAGCAGAAGTAGAGTAGTGAAAATCTTACAGCAGTATGTAAGAGTCACTGGCAGCTTTTTTCCAGTGGGTTCAGAACAGCTGTTGCACCTGTTGTAATGATGCAGTTATATATTCACTTATACTCACAATGAGTGAACCTGATACTTTTAAGTGATCTTCATATCATGATACAGGATTTTAGAACTGGCAATATAGTAGCTTCAGGCCCTGTGCCATTTTTGATTTGCAGCAACATATAACCTATAACAGTACATCACCAATCCAAAATGCAGCCTGACAGAGAAAGAAGGTTCTGGCTTTATTCATGTCTACTTTAAATCCCAGAAGGCTGGTTCTGCAAATTGTAATTTCACTGCTGTTTAATATTAATTATTACTTAAAACAATTACAAGAATAATGTACATATTATAAATATATAGATTAAAATAGAGAATATTTTATGTCCATTAATTTCCTTCCCCAAGGACATACAACCCAGCTCTACAATGTCTAATGTTCCTGAATACTTTCTAACCGCATTAGCAATTTTCAGAAAGGCTTCAATGTTAAATAAGTTCAAAGAAGTTTTTCCTGTATTGCCATAAATCTTTATGGAAATCATTATGGAAAAAAATTTAAAAGGCAAGCTCATTTAATTTTCTTCTTCTGACTAGCATTTATTTTCTTAAATAATATAGGGGTGTTTTTTGTTTATTTTTATTGCTGTTGTTGTTTTAGATTATCTACTGGACTGATGAAAAGTACAGACTAGTAAACGTGTGGTACATTTTTATTTCGAGAGATACATCTATAAGAAACTAGTAATTTGCTGTCAATGTAATCTGAAAAAATACATTGTGCAAAATAAGAATTAAAGTAGTGAATGGGTTACTGGAGTTTAGTTCCTTCATAGCAGTCCAGCTAGTTTTTTGTTTTGGATATGTGACCAAAACTGCTTTGGTAACAGAACTGTCTTTTAGCTATCACTGAATCGCTCTTTCCTCAACTTATATGATCAAATCTAAATAAGAGTACAGCTACTTTTGATGAATATACAGATAGTCCTAATGAAACATGAAGTTTAATTTTCTTGAGCTGCTGTTGAATGAGATGGCTCAAGAATACTAAGAAATCAAAAGTATACATCTGTTAGATAAGTAAGTATATAATCATGACCAAACTAGTGACTCCCAAGCAAGCATTACCTATATAATACAGGAGAACTGTGAAACTTATTGTCTCCACTGTTCCTGTAGTTTTCCTTGTTCCTTCATGTTCCTGCAATCTGCTCAGGGCTGACACCGTCCCCGCTGTGGCCCGTCCATCTCACCATGCAGACACCAATATGGCGTGAGGCAAAAGGCATTTATTGAAACTGAAACAGTAGCTTATGTACCCTTGTGTATCATCTATGCCCACAAGCCAATGTCATGACTTACATAATAGAGCAGGGGAGATCCTAAGGTGTCACATCTCGATATCGTATTTACGCCTACACCTGACACGTAACATTCTGATTCTTCGTAAGTGCCTACAACAACATCTCCCCCTCCCCATGCTCAGTAAAACCTCAGTAAAGCCTCAGTAAAACTCCACACAGAAAATTCATGAAACTTGTACTCATCTCCACCTAGTAGAGTTCACAATATGAAATAGATAATGAAATATTAGGTTGGAAATATGGGACAGCTGCAATGTGTTGTATGATTGCAGGAAATGAATAAAAAGCACAACAAAGAAACTATAAATTTATGTCTTAAGTTTTCATATCAATGACTTTCCAAGAAAATGCTGAATTAATAGTGCTCTGCTATTAAGTCAGAATTGTTTGCTAGTTTGTTTAATAAATTGTATAACTATTGCCTTAACTTCACACAAATATCACTGGGTTTATTAATGAGTAAATGAGATTTATTCAATATTGTACAATATGTTGATTTCAGAGATATTATCATAGAATCATAGAATCTTATGAGTCGGAAGGGCCAATTCAAGGTAATCTCTCCCACATCCCTGAGAGACTTACAGCTGGATCAGGTTGCTCAGTGTTCTGGCTAGTCTGACCCTGAGTGTCCCCAGGGACAAGGTATCCACCACCTCTTTAAGCAACTTGTTCAGTGCCTCAACTATCCTTATTGCATTTTTTTTTTCCTTATATCCACACTAAATCTACACTCTTTTTTTTTTTGAGACCATTGCCTCTTGTCCTGTCACAAGAGACTTTGCTAAGGAATCTGTCCCCTTGCTTCTTATAGCCGACTTTATATACTGAAAGGCTATCAGATCTCCTCAGAACCTTCTCCAGGCCGAATAGCATCAGCTCTCTCTGCCTGTTTTTGTACAGGAGGTGTTCAGTCCCTTGGATCATTTGGCTTATTTAGTTATCATGACATTAAACTGACCATTTGTCTTGAAAAACAAAAATAAATATATTATTGATAAGAAAAATATGTATTTCTGCTCTATTTTAACTTTCAATATTGTAAGAATCATAGAAAAAAATAACAAATAACAAATTTTGAGGTGGTCTCTTAAGGATAGACTTTTACAGAAGACAGAATCATTAGCACAGGTTATCCCATGCCTAAATAAATCAGAATTCTGATATGATCATTTTAGAAAAAAAAAATTTAATATCTTTTTCCTTGCTACATGAATAATTTTTTCTTCTGCATGACCTGCAGCATCACTAACAGCTCCTGAATCACTGATAACAGAAGGAGCTTAAAAGCACTGAATTTTAAGAAAAGTAAATTTTCTTTCTTTATGACAGGCATGTGCAAATTGCATTGCTAAGGAAAACTAGACAACTAGAAATAGTAGATGTGTCCTGAAAAAAGTGAGGGTGGTTTATGCATTACTGTAGGTAAGATGAACCAAAGAAGATATGTTCAAATAAATACTTCATAAAATACTGGCAATGTGCTAAAATTGAATAGAGGCTTTAATTTATTACATTATCAGTATCTTTGGAAAATGGGAAGAAAATAACATGTGTACTAATTCAGGAAAATCTGGGACTTTCTGAAGGAAATAAAATTATGATAGTAGGCTACAGCAAGCCCAGGCATTCTCCACAATAGAGATGTTCATTAAATGTATTTAAATTTTTCATTATGTATAAAGAACAGAATAAAAACAGAAGCAATGTAAACTATTTGTTGCACGGGATGTAGAATGTCTACTATTGTTTATACTTTGTTCTACTTGAGCCTTCACAACAAACACCTCTAACTATGCTAACTTCACTCCATGGCTAGTTCCAGAACTGACTTTAAAGTGAAGGAAGTTTTGTGGCCACCATCAAGAAGATATAATGTTGGAAACATTTATTGTAAACTATGCAGTGTCCATCTACTGTCATTTGTCACTACTGGGCATATTATCAGACCTTAAAACAGCTAAACAGTGCCGAGTCTTCAAAAAAAAAAGCAGTCTCTCAAGAACATATAGAAACAGACGCAGAATGTTTTTTTGTTGGTTTTTTTTTTTTTCAGTTCACTTTTCTTTCAAAGATCATATTTCTATATTATGCCAAGAAAAAGGTGTTAAAAATAGAAGCTTCTATCTATATGCTTTCCAATACAAAAAACAAAAACAAACAAACAATAAAACCTGTGAACATAAAGATCTCTCACTTTAATTTTAAAGGAGAATCAGTTTTTAAAAAAGACAAAGCTAGTAAGATATTAAGCATATAACTATTTAATCCTCCCCACACTCAAGGAAAAGAAAAAAAAAGAAGACTAGTCTTACAATCTTCCTAATCTTACAATGAAAAAATTATTTAAAAAATCTTGCAATGATCTGACTCATCATTTTAAATTTTTTTTAAGGCAGAAGTAAATGATAACCACACTGAACTGCTCTTTGCCTGAGGCAGATTATTTTACTGATTTTTTTTCTCTAAATAAACATCTGCAATATAACTGTTAGACTCAAAATCAATATTTACCCATATTCTCATAAAGCAATATTTTTAAATAATAAATCAGAGGAATTTAAGATATAAAAATACCAGTAAGTTCTACTGCAAGTGAAAATATTTTTATTCTACTCTATAAGATACCTACATCATTATTTCCTGTAGAAGCTAAAAGTCTTTAGTCAGATATCCTTGTGTATCTCAAAGATAGTTATCCTCTTCAAATATCCCGCAATCAATAAACTACCTACCAGGAAATTTCAGATATCCATTGCAAAGAGCCAAAGTCCTGGATTAACTTTACATTCACCCAGGTCCATCAAGAAGAAACTTGAAGAGACTAAATCAGTGAGAGGTGAACTAAGTTCATTGATTTTGTTTTCATTCACTAACCCTTTATGTTTCTTTTTCCACCAGATTTATGGTGAACCCTCTACATTCATTAGGGCAAAGGCTGTTTCTGGAAAGCAATCTAATGGTGTAGAAGGACAAGGAGGACACCAGAGAAATGCTTTTCTCCAGTAGTGCAAACATACTTGCCTTCCATTAGTTGTCTAATCATTGAAATAAAAAGCTCTTTATACTAAAAAAGCTTTTAGTGGTCTTGAACAGACATTCTTTAACAAACTTCCAACATGCCATCAGTCTGCCCATGAAATGTTTTTTATGCCTTTTGCTGACAACTTGAAGTGCTTCACTTAGATTTCGTCTTCTGCACCTGCTTTCTGATTACAAATGCATTATTTCCTCAAATAGTATAACACAGCTGGGCTACAAATGGTTTTAATCTCATCCTTTCCTAAACCATTTGTCTCCCTTTATTTAATTCCTGATTTCTGCGAATACAGCTTTTCTATTCAGTAAAAAATACATTGTTTTCACAAAACAGGCACATTTTTCATAGTTTAGTACAACCGTTGGCACAAGCACAAGAGAGAAATAAATTAAAAATACAAATTACTAAGAGCTAGTCTGTTGCAAAATATATCCTCAACTGGAAAGATGCAGTACAATAAAGTGCTGTAAGTATTATCAACACACCAAAAATGTTTTATTTTTCAGTGAAAATACTGATTTTCCACAGATGTAATCCAAAGAATAAAGATTCCTTAAAAAAGGAAAAAAGAGAAAAAAAGAAAGAAAAAAAAGAGAAAAGTTATCTCTTCCTTGTTATAAAATAAAATAAAGGAAAAATAAAGAAATAAAGCAGGGAGAAAAGCACTCTAGCATTTTCTGTCTAATCCTTATATTTTATATAAAATATCAAAGGAAATACAAGAGTCTTCTGTAATCTTACAGTCTTTTGCTACTTTCTCCAGAATAAAAGAGTAAGTAAAATGCCTAAATTTTTTTTTTCAATATGTTTTGAAAAACACTCACTAAATGGTATTTCAAAGGCCAGTTCATGTTTTATCTGCGTAAAGATATGCTGTGGGATACTGCTATTTCCAGCAACAAACGTGGCTGTCATGTAGCTATTAACTGGCATCCCTCGGAGTAGATGATCATACTGCTTGTTCTTAGACCAAACAGAATTTACAAATCTATGAAGTAAAAGAAACGGCTTGATCTTGAAGAAGGATTCAACTGATAAAAATCCAGAATGGACAAGGAGCTTAAAAAGAAATGGGCTCCTACCTCGCTTAAATTCATTTGGAAATTTCAGCTAATGCACCATGTCAAATGAGATCACTACAACTGATTTTGTTGTCTTATTGTAGAGAAAATTGCTACTTTTGAAGTTAAGGGGACTTCTGGAGAGAGTATTTATTTATTTATTTATTTAGTGTGAACTTCTCTGTAAAACTGTTCACTGTATGGGGATAGAAAGGGAAAATACATGAGAAAAAGGACAAGTAAACTGAAATTTGTGGCCTCTGGAGGATACATAAATATAAACAATTCTGGCTTCCCACAGTTTGCTGTTAAATGTGAATAATGCATTCTTCTGAAAATAAACCTATCTGCTGTATGTGTTGCCTAACATTCTTGCATTTGTTAAGAAATATACCCTGACACATAGATGTATTTTTTTTTTCAATTATCAACAATCTTTATTTCAAAACTGAGGATTGTCAGAAATAAAAACAATAAAATAGATTTAAAGCTGTTCAAACTTCCTCTAATCTAAAATAAGGACTAATTTTTGTGATTTTAAATAAGTGTATTTCAGTAACTACATTCAGAGCCCAAAGCTATAATCCTCTAGTTATTTTTTTACTCTCTTGCAACTCATACCTTCCTGCCCCCTGGTAATGTAGCCTTAGTGCATATTTCTGTTATGAAGCCTCCTATGTTGCAGTGCTTTAAAAGTCTAATTTCTGTTTACATATCTGTATCATAGCTAAGTGATTCATTAAATTCTGGTTTATTTATTTTTAATAGAAGGGCTCAGCTGAAGATCAATAGAAGCAACAAAATGCTACATTTTTAAATATAGCAATTGTTTTATAATTTTATTTATACTGACGTTTAGTCTGGGAGTGATATGTAATCCCTGATCTTGTTTTCTTAAAAATGTATTCATGTTGAAAGACAAACTGAGTTCTGACTATCAAATATTGGGAAAATAATTGCGCTCTTTAGCTTGGAAATTTTCATTCAGAGAAATATTTTCATATATCTAAGAGAAAAAGATGTCGTATCTATTAAAAAATATAAATATAAAAATAACACTAGTTCTTAATAAAACCTGGGGTCATTTTTTAAGTGTTCACAGTAATTTCTTTTGCTATGGAAAGATTTTGGATATATTCTTAGCCACAGTTCTCTGATTTCTGCAACTCAGAGCTTTTGCTCCTTGATATCAAGTGTTCCCATATTTTAACCCCAAAAGCCTACATATTTCTTTCTCTGACCTCTTGCTCACTTGCTTTTCTCCATGGCAACAAGTATGTCTATTTAGTGGAATATATATATATATATTTCATATGTATATTAAAAAGACTCTTTATAGATCCCATCAAAGGGGTTTTCATAGATTTCTAAGGGTTGTAGAGGAAATATTTCTGAAGCAACTGATAATAGTCTCAATTCTATCAGCATAAACTTCAATAACCTGAAAGAATTAGGAAAATTGAGGAGAAAAAATAGTTTTCAAATAGCTATTTATTTTCATAATACATAAATAGCATAATTTTATTCAATGGAAAAGGAAGTATTTTAAATTTGGCAGAACTTGTAGTGAAGTACACAGGGTAATTTTAATACATATCTCCCTTAAATTAAATGGAATTAATTTAATTGAATCAACGGAAATTTATTTTTAAAATAACATTGCACTTTTCCTTTCACCTTCAGTTATCAGAGGATGAGATGAAACATTATGCAGGAGAAATACATAAATGTTTATAACATAAGGAAAAAATAAACTTGGGAACTTGCCTTTAGGAACTACATAGAATACTATTTCATGTTTTACAGTAAAACAAGGTGTGCAAGAGATGCATATTGAGAAAATGGCATCTAGAAAGTCTGCCAGCAGCATAGCCTTAGAATAAAACCAAAGGCTACATTATATTTGTGTCAGAAATACTGTGAGAAAACTGAAGCTACTGTAATAATCTTTAAAATAGTATCCATCAAAACTGATTACCAGAAGATTTTTTTGTGGGGAAACTCACGTAGTGTTCTTACTCCTCAGATTTTAATAAAATAATTTTATCTGAAGCATCAGCTGAACAATGTTCAGTGTTAATAAAATATAAATTTCACTATACCAAAGCCTGTACATCATCAGTGCGTATATGGGTATGAAGGATTGGAAGATGAAGAAACAGAGGGTGTACTCTCATTTGTTTTTGTTCTGATCTCTTTAGTAGATACACTATTCATTTAATGTAGAGGAAAGTGTGATTTAGAAAATGATGTAAACTTATGTCACTTTCTTTCAAGTAAAATAAATGGTATTTTATAAGAATGCTCAATTTATCAATAATTTCCATTGCACAATTCAGCACAGTTCCATCACAGTACAAAATATCAGATCTTTGACATTCATGCAATTGAACTTTAAATAGAACCAAAAAGGAGAAATGAAAAAGAAAAGTTGAATTCTACCTCAAGCACACTTCACGTAAGTGCTCTTATTTTGTTTTTTACCATTCTTGTTGTGTTTGATATTAAAAATATATTTTCTATCAGAGTCAGTAATTGTTTGGAGAGAAATTTTAAATTTTTTTGTCTGGAATCTACACCATGCTGACAGAACTGCAAATACAAACCAGACTGTGGACTGAAAGCAGTCATCTCAAAGGGGCAAATGCTTTTTCTTAAGAAATTACACTACATCAGAGCGTAACTGAGAAAATGTTTGTGCTAGAATTCAGAAAATGGTTTCACTTACTTGCTTATCATCATTCCATTCAAAAATTTTTTCTTAGATCCAAGTACAATGTTACTAGACAAAAACTCCAAGCTGACCTTCTTGGAATAAGAAACCCCTGCTATTACTTTGTTTTATAAAATGTAGTTGTTCATACTTTGCAAATTGAATGTCTTTTCATGAGTAAAATAATCCAGTTATTCATTCATATAAAAGCAAAATACTAGGTATTGCTATAGAAATTGCAGTAACTTATTTCAAAGATAACCTCTAAAAGGTATCTTAAGTAATTAAGTGTTTTAGTCAAAACAGCCCATGTTTTATGAAAGCACAGGGGAAAGACTTTTCAGTGCTAATGAATGTTATTGTTGGGAGAAAAAAAAATTAATAAATAATTCCAAAAAGTTTAATTTAATTCCATTGGGAAACCCTTAATTCCTTCTTCTTTCTTCTTTCTAAAAATTATGTTATTTGATTGCATAATAATAACGTAGATGTTACTGAGGTAGATGTTTTGCAAAATACTTCTTGTGATAAAAATATGCTTTTAAAAATAGCTGTAGCAAAGGAAATAATTTTAGGTCTGTAAATCTTTATTAGATAGTAGGAATTAGGCTTGATATTAATTGTGATAAATTTTATTAAATGGAACTGATCCTGTGTGTTCAGTTTGGATTTCTTTTTATTTATTTTATGATTTGCATCTATCAAGTAGTCATCAGATACATGAAAAACATAACAAACCAAGATAGGGGAGCAAGGAGGGAATGAGAAAATCAGAAGAATTTGTAGTAGTAGAAGAAATGTATTGACTATATTCTGATAGATATAAGAAATTAAAATAAGATTATTTTTGTTTTTAAAACATCTACATAAAAATCAAAAGGAAATCAAATATCCAGATGAATAACTCCCCATTATCTCTAAAGTCAGATCCACAGAATATGCTCTAAGTTTAGTTCTTTCTGGAGAGAAGTAGTAATGCTTCATATCTCATAATAAGTGTATACGAGAGTAAGTACTTCACCCAAAATAGGGATATCTTGTAAAATCTAGTCTATTTCTACTATAAATTGTATAAATAGAAGTGTATTAGGTCTAGCTGTCTCTATTTTGTGAGCAGAAATACGTGGGCTGCCTTGCTTCTCCTCTAAGAAACCCAGAATAGGCAAGGATGGTGAGAAATACTACTAACAATGATATAAAGACACCAAACTCATCTATCAAACTTCCATGGAGAAACATGGAAACAAAACCAGAACACAAATGTATTATTTTGCTCTCAAGCTATGTTACATAATGCTGTAATCTGAGTTTCCATACATGGACTCCTTGAATAATTCAGTATGTCCAAAAAATGCTGAACTGTAGTTTAAAACTTGAAAATCAGTATGTCATCCTGTGTTTGCAAAACTGAATTTTTATGGACATTGACTCTGTTTACTCTGAGTTTCTTGATAAGGTTCTGAATATTACTTCTTCCTGCAATACTCAGGTCTTTTGAGGGGAAATAAAGTGAAGTTGTATAGGATTCATAGTACTGCCTCTAATGTCAATAATCAATAGGAATCAATATCAACTCACAATTACCTTTCTACTAGGCCTTAATTAGGCCTATTCTGATTCAAATATATTTTCACTTTCTGTAAAATCTGCAAACTATTTTGAGATAAAATCTATTCTTACTATGGAAACACTTCAATGATAAAAACAAACTTTCAGAAGGTTTTAATGCTTGATGAACCAGGCTCTCAGACAAGATATCTAAATGCTGAGTCCTTTGATTGAGATTTATAATCACATTTCTTAGTTCTGGTTTCCAGTCTTTAATCAACCTTATTTATTTTGTTCCTGGAGGCGATTTAAAAGTTTTAATCAGAAGTTCAGATTTTCTGTCACTTACAGTTTAGCATCTACTCCATAGCAATGTTCCTGTTAGTTGAATAGGCTTTGCTACTCTCAGATAGGGCAATATCCCCTGCTTATCACCAATAAAAATAGTATTTGCAGGGATTTATCAGATTTCATGTGTGAAAGGAAGATGATACAGTTCTTGTACCTTTTTTCTTCTGCAATTATGGCTTTTTTATAGTGGTAATATATTTTATAATGTAAAATTGATCACACAAACTATAAATTAGTATCCAACAGGGCAGAAGAAAGCTGATCTTTTCTAAACTGAATGTGAAAGCTCTCCAGTAATAGGCAAAGTGACTATTTACAGTACTTCAGATAAATATTCATATTGGCAAAAGTGCTCAGTAACTCCAGAAAAATAGAGAAAGAAGTAAGGTTTGGTCTGAGTATCAAATATTATAATAATATATCAAATAATATAATAATTATAATAAAAATTTGATATAATAATAATATATAATTATATAATAAGATAATAATTATAATAATATATCAAATATTATAATGATTATTATAATAAGTATTATAAAAGAGATCTTGTTCATTCAGTGCCCTACCATCATAGATATTTATATGATTGCAAAATATCAAATCTTTTGTTTATTTTTATTTTACATCTCCAACTACTTTATGTTCATTATGTTAGAACTTAAGTTTGATAAAAAAAATCTACAGAAATACTTTAAGGCCTAACATTTCAGGTGTTTCTAATTCTCATTAAATTTTAATGAAAAAATTTCTTGTGGAAATACTTGTATACTTGTGATTATTTGGTATTATAATATATTTTATTCATCCTGTAGTAATGTCAAAGTACTTGAATAGGCATAAACAATGCAACTTTCCTATCTGCATGCTCTCCAAATCCCTTACGATTTGAATGACTTTCTTCAGCTTTAGCAGTAGTACTTGAAACAGATGTTAATTCTTCCACAGAGATACACCGGTTATGAGACAGCCTCAGGGCCCTACCATCTGACATGAATATTTAGGTCTGAATATATTTCTGTATTTCATTTATAAAAAGATACTTTCTTCTGCATGAAAATAAACGGTAAACTATGCCATAGAGAATATTGCTTTTAATATTTTCAGTTTTACAGACCAGAACATTAGTTTCAGAGTTGATTCTTTTCTGGTCCCTGTTCTTACATGAGACTATGTTCATACTTTATTGAGAATGATGCTTCATTCATTCACAGTGGGATTAGAAAATGCTAATAAACACAGGACAAAAACACAGACAGACAAAGATAACAAACTCCGCTTCAGTTCTGAAAATAAATGAGCATCATAGACAATGCCAGGAAAAGGAAAAGAAAAGCTTTCATCTGTTGCATACAGAATGAAAGAAAGATTAAGAAAACAAACAAACAAATTAAAAAACCCTATGTAGAGAAGGATAGAAAAAGTAGAATGTGCTTTTAAATGTTTAGTTCCCCTCTATCAAAAGATAATATTATAATAAAGTTTATTTTAATACATAACACTTTTGGTCAAGAGTTAAAACAATGAGAAAAAAACTGGTGCAAGCAGCTTGAAGATTAGAAAATATAATTTAAAGCCATATTCATACCTTCTGCTCCCTACCTTCAGAAGAGACTAATAAAAAGAATAAAAATGAAACTGGTAGTGCTGTAGTTGAAGGAGATGTACTTAATGCTAAAAGAAATGAAAAGAGGTGACTAAACGGAACAGTTGTACAAATAATGGCACTATAAAGATTTTCCATCAGCTTAGCATCTTCTGACTTCCACTTCATGAAGTGTTACTGTCAACAAACGTCTTCTTTTATCCCCAAAATAGTCAATCACTCAATCAAAACCAGGATTTGTTATGCTTGAATACTCTGCCAAAAATCACCTTGGGCCCTTTTTTGTTGATGCTGCATGGGGGATTTTTTGAATTTTTTTGTTTGTTTCTGTGTGTATGTTTGTTTTTTTTTTCCATAAAAATAGGGAAGCCTATGTTCAACTACAAATAAAATGCAAAATTAGAGTGAAAACTATACTAAATAGATAATGCGCTATAAGAGCACTAATAATTAATGAAGTAAAAGTTATAAATACCAAGAGACAGCAAAGCAGAGGACTACCTGCACAGATAAACTCATATTGTATTAGCATCACTAAAATGAAAATCAGCTGATGCTATATGTATGTACCCATTTTATAGGAGAAAAGCCCTGAAAAATTTGCTACTAATAACCAATTTACTTTTTATGATATCTGATTTCATACCATATTAATGGAAATCAAAACCACATTTCTAATTGGTAAATTCATTTATTATGGACATGAGTTTTTTGTCATGGACCTTGCTGACATTTTAAAATAAAAGAAAAAAAAAAAGAAAAGAAAAAATTGCAGTAGCTGGAAAATGGGACACAGATGAAAAGAGACCCATTCTAGGTTTGCAATGGGAAACTAAATACAATTCCCAACAAAGTGGGAATTAACACCAAATGTCCATGTGCTGGCTGGCAATCAAACACAGTGCTGACCACAAAATATCTCCTTGCAGATGCTTTGTTCTCTTTCCTCAAAATAAAATTTCAAGTGAAATCTGCAATCCAAGTTTTCTCTTTCTGGCACGATATACAGAAATTCCCTTTAATAAAAACAAATGTAAATGTCCATCCTTTCATCTTCTTGGGGCTATGAGTGTACCAAATATATGGATGTAATAGGAAATAAGCCACCAAAGTTTCTAGAATTTTTTTAGTAACTAGCTGATTTTTAATAAACAACAGAGTGTGGCATGTAAATTTGTTCTAGACTTAACTTAAAGTTATTACCAAACTTCAAGTTATAACTCAAGAAAAGAGATAATAATTCTGTAGTAGCTCATCTCTTCCTGTTTGCAACAAAATTTCCTTTTCACTAGAGGCTTCAAAAAGTTGATGAAAGAATAACTTTTCTTGATGGGGTAATTCAGAGGCTGACATATAGCTTGAGGTAACCAGAGGACAAATATGTATCTTACTTGAATATCATTTTTTATTTTGTTATTCTCCTTTGAGAACATCGTTTCTTGCACTGGAAGTAAGAAAAGCCTATATAAGATAACTAAGTGTTATCAGCATTCACAGGATGAAGAATTAATGACATTTCTGAAAATAAGCAGAATATTGACAGTGCTAAATAAACAATGCATGAGGTTGCATTTGATATTTCCAGTGAGAGATTGGGTTTCTGAAAAGGATATCCCTGCTTTTTGCTTTTTTTTTTTTTTTTTTTTTTTTTTTTCCTAGATAAAATTGTTAAATCTCCAAAGAACACTAAGTCAGGGAATATATTAATTGCAATGAAACCTACTTGTGAGGAAAAGTGCTTAGTAGCAGATTACTCATTGTGGAACTCATCCAACCAGCTGTTCATTTTACCAACAGATGTTCATTTTTTCCAGTCGTGCTAATCTTGCAAGTCATTTCTCCCCACTGTCCAATGACAAAATCTGTAAGATCCACACTTAATCCCCAAGGACATATAAGGGCTGAAGAACTTTCTGGTATTGAATTAGAAAGGAAGAGTAACAAAGGGAAAATCTTCTATTTTAGGTTGAAAATCATTCATGAAATTTACTTCTTTTTAGACTTTCTCAAAAACTGGCTGGCAAAGACAAAATATATAAACAAATCACGCATCTCATCAGGGAAAAAAGTAAAGATACATTCAACAATAATTTGTTCTAGACCATTTGTAAGTGGTTTTTAACATGTCAGATTTGATTTGATTTTACCTACTAAATGAACACAGACAAATATTCACTTGCTCTGCCTGCAAATATTTAATTAACATAAAGGCAATCATATGATTGCTGAGACAACTTTACTCCAGAATATTTGTATTGTATCTTCAGTAAGCAGAGAAATCAGAGTACTGTGTGTATTCTAATGATGTCTCAGTTACCCAGGAACAATATAGCTGTTCAGCACGGGTAATTGTCTTAACTATACAAACTGAATATATTGCCTACAGAGATACTGTTACGTAACAAATATAAGCCAAGCTAAACTTTTAATAAAAGCTTTTATGAACTCTTCATATTTTCATTTAAATATAAATTATAATGAAAATGGCAATGAAAATAATAATATAATGTACGTTTTCTCTTTTCTGAGTGGAAGAGTGTGGAGGGAAGCTCCCCTGCTTTCCTTTCTTCTGCTTTTCTTTTCCTAGAGAAAACTTTTCAGAGCTGAACAGCTTTGTATTTTGCTTGAGAAGTGTGCTGTTTCTGTCCTAAATTTGCCAGTATGCATCTTCTATGAATTTACCAAATCCCCAGGTAGGCCCATAATTTTTTAATTCTTTCCAAATTCTAAAATTTCTGCTCTCCATATGGTACATAGTTATGAAATTAACAGAGTCAGGTAAATGTTCGCATTGCAATAGATTTTTTTTTTTTTTTTTTTAATCATCTAATAAGCACAAAGGAATTTCATCACCTACAACATACAACATGATTTAACTATCATAAATTTCTTTATATGCTAGCAACACTTTTCCCTCAAAAAATTTCATCATTCCACTTTACAAGATTCTAAGAGAATATGCTATGTAGATGGCCACTAAACTCTGACAGTTAAGTAGTTGCCCATACTGACATAAACTGTTTCAATAAGGGATGCCTAAAGCTACCATAGAGCCAGCATTATAGATTATGGTCATGAGGATACTTGAATAGATCAGCCCCAACTGGCTTGAGAGTAGAAGCAATATACTGTGTCCATGAAGTAGCAGGTTACTCAATTTTATTTTGCTACCAGATCTTTGTGGTCTTTATAACTTCACTGCTTTTGTTAGTTATGCCTCAGAACTCAATTTCTCATTGTGTAATACTAATAGATATCAAACAGCACAAATCAGGATTTTTTTGTCAAAATGAGTAAATGCATCAGAGCTTCTTTGTAGAAATATTCCATTATATTCATTAGTAAAGATTTTAAGTAAGACATGGGTTAAAAAAAAAAAAAAGAAAGAAAGAAAAGAAAAAGACTACTCAAAAAATGATTGGTCTAGAAATGTACACCATATCCATGGTGTGCTTCTATTGGTAGATACTTGACAGTTTTGAATACGGGCAGATTTTTTTCTATCTCAGTCAGGCAAGGAATGTCTCCTCTGTATAATCTTGAAATGTCTTCTATTTAAGTAAATCCTTTCCCACTCAGTTATAATCAGAAGATTCTTGAGATTATTTAGAAAATAATAGCCTCTCTTTTATATATCCAACTGTACTTGTCCAAACATGTACCTTTAGCTTGGAAAACTTCTATAAAATTTTAAGTATAAAAATATCTATTAATATAATCACTTATAATCACCAGGAAACCCTTAAGTTTAGCTTGTTATTAAGGAATTCTCTATATCATGAACATCAAATTTTATGGTCTTAATTAAGATTCATAAAAGTAAGACGCATATAGAAAAGATACATGCAGTACCTCTGCTTTTCAAAGGGGGGTATACATTCACTAACATCTTTTATTTTATTTTTTTTTATTTTTATATATATTTTTTTACATAAGAATAAGAAATAAAATGGAATTAGAACATTTCTCCCAATTTTGGCTACAGTCAGTTATCAGGGAAAAAAAAAAAAAGTACCAGTATTCAAATCCAACAGTATTCATACAACTCTTTCAGGCAATTATATGATTTGGAATAATCTCATTAACAATCACTCTTAAGTCATAAGTAGTGGACATGAAAATTCTTGAAATTCTTGAACTGAGAACCTTACAGTCCAAGTAATCATTCTGTACTTTAAAACACAATAATAATGGAAAGAATTCTGGTTCTATGCACCCCTTTTTAGGGTGTGTCCAAGCAACAAACACCCTTTGTCCAGAGAGGCAATCAGCCCTCATGGTCTTTGCTGAAGTGGGAATGGACCTTTTTACTGAAGTGGGAATGGATCTGCAGATGGGAAAATCTCAACATAATAAAAAATGCAGTTCCTACTGACACAATTAATCAAGTTTCCTACTTTGCTCTATTAAAGTTATATTTACTGTGTAATGAAGCCAGACCCCCAAATATTCATTTTTAAATTTGTAGGATGGGGAATAGTTAGAAGAGCGGATAGGTAAGGGGATAAAATTAATCATATTTAGTGTTCTGTATATTTTACTCCAAATATTATCAATATAGTCAAAATTAGTCTTGCAGTTTAGTTAGAGTGGTTTGTCTTTCCAGAAACAAACATACAAATAAATAAAAAATGAAAAAAAACCACGATGATTGGTATTTTTAAATTCTTATCCAACTAATATTGATGAATTATTGAAAATAAATACCATTTTCTCATAAAGCTGGCCAAATCTAAAATTATCCTGAATTACTGCGATTTTCCCTCAAAGTCATTCTGTTGCACTCATCCATTTTTGATTCTTCAAACTTTGTCTCACTAATAAAAATAAATTTATAATCACAGAAACTGTACCTGGAAATTACTAAACTAGGATGTTTAGTAGCACTGCTCTTAGTGAAAACCAAGTATGTTGTCTCCTATGTCTAGAGCTTTTAAGTGTTCAACACTGCAATATCCATTTATCATATATAAGAGCTGGCAGCAATGATGTGTGTTTCATAGACAGCAGCTGTAAATATTTACTAAAAGTCTTTCAGAAAATGTTATCAAAATGTTTTTAAAAAGTAATAATAATGGATATATAGCTCAGCTCTGAAGAAGGCAGGAAAATATGACAATATGATGAAAATATATCATCTATTACACTTCATCTAACATATGTAGAAGAAAAACTGTTGAAGAACTTTGACTTTGAACTTTGAAATTCTTAATAAAACACTAAAACATATTGGACATAGAAAAAATGTTATCCAGTGGAGGTTATTATAACCATTTTTGAGTTTTAAGTTTTATAACAGACACTTAATGTAAGTACCATCTATGCAGTACTTTATGTTTGCAAATTTTAAAACAAGCTCTGCAGTAGCTGCATGAATTAAATTACTATCATCAACATGGAAAAGCCCACCAACAGCAATAAAAATGAATGAGAAGAAAGAGACTGTGTAAAAGGCATTATTGTTGAGGTATTTCAAAAGCAAATATTTAGTTCCTTTTTATTTAACTAAATGAAGCCTGCTTGTATTTTTTAAGTGTTTGGTGCTGCAATTGCGTCCATGTTATATTTGCAAACAAAACTCTTAGCAACATAAATTATTTCTACAAACGTAATTAGTGAATCTATTCATTCCTCTTGAGAAAGTTTATAATTAGATCTGAATGACATGAGAACCATGGAAGTAACATGATCCTAATACATATGTTAAACTATTTATTATTAATTATAGTATGAATAAGGCAAGTGTAATAAAATTATTTTGATAACATAGCTTGTAGCTAGCCCTGCCTTTTCACTGTTGTCTTTGTGTTCCACAAAATACTTTCCTTCAGACAAAGTAATTATGTATAACAAATCTGTTCATTGTATCTCTAACAACACTTTTAGAAAAGAGCAATGTGGGAATGAGAATCACAACTCAGCATCAGTTTGCAAGTGGTATTTACTAAGGTTAGCAGTAGATCTTCACCCACTTTTAGATTATATTTTCCTTTGAGTTTGTCTCGTACTTTTTTATACTATCTTGTTAAATTTTGCTCTTCTACATTCTTCTTCTTATCATTGTTCTGATTCATCCCTCCTTCAAATGCCAATACAGCCTGAAGTTTAAAGAAACTGAGCTGGCCATGTTGTCAGTCAATTTCCTTTTCTTAGAGCAGACATTTTTTCCCTGTATTTAAATACAAATTATATTTTGAAGAAAAAAAAATCTGAATTGATTATAATTTGCTCAAAAGATAATTTATTTCTTTTGAATATTGGAATAACGTATTTTTTTCGTATTGTATATGATGTGTGTAAACCTTCACAACCTCAAAAAAATATCTATTTCTTAATTGCAACTACGAATAGTTAATGCCGTAACTGAAAATCTAACTCCTCACTGATTGTTGATTTTTAGAATTTCTTGTTAAAACCAAAGAGAGATCTTTTTCTCTCTTAGACTCCTTTACAAATGTAAAATATATTTTTTAGTTTATATTTATCTTCCAAATTAATAGTTAATGAAGTATAAATATAGTGTATTATAAAAAAGTAATGGAAGTGCCTGTGTTTTCAGAGAATGTAGATTAGTGGAGATGCAGTGATGTTGACATCTATTACATAAATAAAGTAGAAGAATTATCTGTTTTTTGTATGTCTTTTAAAAGAAATTATTCTGATATATAACCTGGGAAAGAATTAGATAATATCTATTTCTTTCTGCTGTGGCATTTAGAAGTTGTCTTATTTAGAATTATTTAGAATTGTTTTATTCCAATTTACAAAGGAGAATTTGCAGGTTTGCATCTCAAACTTATGTGTTAGATAATACAGATGTAGAAGGGATAATTGTAAGAGAATTTTTCTTTAAACAGTGGCTGGCAAACAGAGGGAGATAAAAGGCATGAACACAATCAACATAAGTAAATAGGTTTTAAAGTTCTGAATTTCTCTCCAGTAAGGCTGTGTGAGTGGTTACAATACTGTTATTTGATTTTCAGTCTTGACTGCCTTCTGTGCAGCAGTCTTACATGAGAAATAGAATTCCTTTTGGAATACTTCTCTTGTACTTAAAAAGCCATCATTCTAGTCTAAATGTGAGCAATCACTTTTTCTAAATAAGAGTATACTGTTCTGGTTAAATAGAATTACTTCACCATATGTGCATGCCACTTTACGTTGTTTGAATGCTCTGTCTTTGCCAATCCTTAAGAAGCAGGATATCTCATGGAAGACTCTAAATTATTTTATTTTGAGAAATGTATTCTGTATTTACAGATTATTTATTCATTTATTTGCAGTGTAATTACAAGAAGAAGAAGAAAAAAAGATAGTTGTCTTTTGTTGAGATTTTACATATGATACTGCATATGACTCGTGCATCTTTACCAAGCAGTTAGATGATCTTTCAACTGAAGATCTCAGTAATGTATCTCCGCAAATATAGTAGTCTCATATAAATCCCTCATCTCAATAATATTGTCGTTTATATAAAAATATATATATTTGTGTAGTAAATGTATTTTGTTAGAAGCAGATCATTTTTATTTAGAAAATTAGTAGAGAAAAGATGTGATGTGTACCAATAATATTGCCAGTATACCTCTGGTGAATTGGGGTACCACAAAGTTAAAAGAGTTGCCTAAAACAGTACAGTATGATTTCTGTTAACACAAGAAAAAAGTGTAAATTTTCAGCTCAAGTCTACACTCTGCCACTGTTTCTAATCTCATTTCCATATCACCAACTGCGAAGCAGAAAGAAAAATTACAGTGTCTGATGTTGAAAGAGGGCAGCTTTCAGAGACAGAAGAGGCTTTGTTCACAGAAACATCTTTTGTATCTGTGATAACTACAAAGAAAATATTTTATAGTAAAAAAATTCAATGCATGAAGATTTTTGAGTTAGGAAAATGGCTTTACAATATTGCAGGTGGGTGTATGATTCAAGGGTTAGCAAGATTGAAAACTGGATTCCAATTTTTAAAAGGGGAAGTGTTTAAATAGGAAATACACTTACTTTTCCATCATGAAGTCTCAACTATACTGAGGCAACCTGGAAGTTTGTGATGACTCTCAAACAAGCTCTCTCTTACTCGAACTGCAGCTTCCTAGTAATGTAAAGATTTGGCTGGCTTCAATCTTCCTCTTTCACAATTCCCCATTGCTTGCCTGTTACCACCTATCTCAGTGCCCCTGAAATACTGTAAATTTTCTGTTGGGGTAGAGTATGACACCTTTGACTGCAGACAAGTAAGGTACTTTGGAGTGCCCCCTGCCATAGCCTTTTGCTGTGACAGAGCACTTAAGGATTTTCACCCGTCTTTGCTTTGCTGCCTTTTTATGTGAACTGAAGAATAGTGGGTTCACTAGTATATAGAATAAAATATAGAGTGATGCATGTCATGCTGCACATAACTTAATCCAGGAACGGTCTGTGAATGAAAAACTACAGAAAAGTTCCACTGGACTCCTCCTACTTCACCTATAGGTAGACTTTGATAAATAATCCCCATAAAATGTCACTTCCTACTTGATAAAGTAGCTTAAATGAATATGCATTTTATAGAACTGTATGAAAATGGGTGAGAATTTTGTTTGTTCATTTATCAGCTATGTAGTATTCTGTCCATTTCTCTGGCTTTATCCTATTATTTCTACACTTTCTCCTTCAAATTTAGATTCATCCAGACAACCACCTTGTATGTCTGCCTAGACTACATTAACCATATACTGTCAAAAAAAATTATTAGAAGAGAAATAGTGTAAGAAGGGAATTACAGTATTCTTTCTCATCCTATGTAAATGTATTATGGGATTCCAGCCAAGCCGAACATAAATAAGAAAAGAGATACCATTTTTACAATGCAGCCCCACTAATAAGGTGGAATACTGAGAGCTTCTATTAATTCAATTTCTGAGAGTGTGCATATTTTTAGAGGTCTAGTACAAGTACATTCTCTAAATACAATAGTATAACTTTGCAGACTCCACTGTCCTCCAAAGTTTTTTTCGGAAGAATAGTAATTTGTCTTCAGTTCTCTAGGACTCACATTAGATAGTCACTTACTTCTTCAATTGAAGTACAGACTAAGTGTCTTATCTACTGACAGTTCTTTAATAAATGAATGATTAAATATAAGCGTGTAGTGCAGACAGAGTAAATGTTAGACTAAGTATATAAAGTAGGATTCATACCACTCTTGATGATGTTGATAATGACCTTTCCATCATGGTCAAACAATTACTTTGACTATGACTCCCTGAAAACACATTTGCAGTCACTGCTTCCATGCATATACACTGTTGCAAAGAGCAGACACAAATGACCTCACAAATAGAAACTAGGTTTTGAAGAAGTTGGAGGGCCAAATGCTACATGCACTGATTTAGGAGTAGATTTGTAGCTAGCAGATAGGTGGCAAAGCCTTGTTTTCTCAGTTTAACTCCTCAGAGATGACACATGGTTGGTTGTTGGATGTGTTACTTGTATTTAAGATGCAGAACCATCATGCAGAACTTTGGGAAGCATGTATGCATCCTTCATGCTTGATTATCCTTTAGAATCATTTTCATTCATTCTATTAATATTCATTTTAATCTGCTGTAACAGTAGGTTCCTCAGGGTAGATGCTAGAGTTACTCAGCTCTGACTGCAAGATCCCTATACTGCTCTTTTGCAAAACTGTGTTCCATTGTAAATATAATGCTAGTGCTGACTTGTGCTAACAGAGGTATAACCATGTTCATATTTAGTTGTCTTTCCTGGCAATATCTTATCCCATGTGAGACAGATGCTCATTGAACTTCAGATGGTCTTCCTGATAGAAAAGACTCAAATTACAGCAGGATTATGTCTAAGCCAGAGTAAGGATGGTAGATCATATGCAAATAGACAGAAGATACTTCTTTCAGAAATATTTTGTAGAATCACAGACTCATAGAAAGGCTTAGGTAGGAAAGGACCTTAAAGACCACCTAATTTCAATCTCCTTCCTGCCCAGGGCCATTCCAACCTGGCTTTGAACACCTCAAGGAACAAGGCATCCACTTCTTCCCTGAACAGCCTCATCTCCCTTCTTCTTTATCCTCTAACATAAAACTTTTTTTCGTTTAGTTTAAAATAATTCCCCCTTGTCCTGTTACTACCAGATCATGTAACAAGTCAGTCTCCCTCCTGTTTATAAGAGTTGTTTAGGTACAAGAAGGCCACACTGGAGAGTTCCGGAGCCTAATCCTCTCCAGGATCAACAAGTCCAACTCCCTCAGCATCTCTTCATAGGAAAGGTACTCCAGCCCTCTGATCCTTGTGGCCCTCATCTGGACCCACTCTAAAAGCTCTATTTTTCTTGTGCTGGGAATCCCAAGCCTGGACACACTACTCTGGATGAGTCATCACAGAGAATGGAGAAGAGGGGAACAATCACTTCCCTTTCCCTGCTAGTCACTCTCCTTTTGATTGCAACTCAGGGTACAGTTGGCCTTTTGATCTGCAAGTGCACACTGATTGCTCACATACAGATTTTCAATCATGAGGACCCCCAAGTCCTTTTCCACAGGGCTGCTCTCAATTAGTTCTTCCAGTCTGTACTCAGATCTAGAATTGCCCCAAACCAAGAGTGTGACACTTTGCACTTAGGCTTGTTGAACTTAATTAGGTTCACATGGGTTCACTTTTCAAGCCTGTCCAGGTCTTTCCTGATGGCATTCCACCCTTCTAACACTGCTCAGCTTTGGGCTACCTGCAAACTTGTTGAGGGTACATTCAATCTCATTTTCTATGTCACTGATAACAATGTTGAAGAGGACATTTTACAGTATCCATCTTTAACAACTTATTCATGGTGATTGGTACCTTTTATCAAGCTCATGTATAACCAGCGTTCTACAATATAATAAAATATTCACTATGTGCTGATGTTAACCCTCTCAATCTGTTATGTTTGTAAAAACAGGCTTGGCTAAGCATAATCAGAAGTGTTCATGAATTGGTGTTACAGTGAAGTCTCCTGATGAATGCTTATGAAATTGGAAATAAAAGATAAATTGGAAGAGGTGGCTAAGAGCAATGAAGAGGAATCTGGCCACTTACATATTTAATCATGTCTGATAGATTGTCTGAGTGCAAATGTGTTTTGTTTTCATCATAACAATGTTTCTAGCTGCCTTGTTTGTTATTAATTCATCAGTTTTATATTACTACCAGGTAACTAATAACATAAAATAATGAAGTTAGATTTTAATGATCATGTCCTAACTTCAGCTGAGACCAGTGTTTTTGTTGATGCTGAGTGATTAATACGTGCCCAGAGCTGGGACAAACCGCATATCAAGGAAGAACTGCTACCATGGTAGTAGAAGGTTGTGCAGAGCCATGATAGCTGATCAAGATTGGCCAAAGCATTATTCCGTATCACATGACACTATGTGTTAGGCTACAAAGGAGAGCTGGCTGAGAGCCAGCTGCTGTTCAGGGCTTGGCAGGGCATTACTCACTGGATAGTGAGCAATTGCATTGTGGATATATATGTTTACACACACATATACATACATATATGAAAATTGCTCCAAAAGTAATGCCTCTTATTTTATTATTTCGGCCCATGACATCAGAGGCAACTGCTAGTGGGATGGCAATAGACACTAACATTCCAACAAAATCTATTACAGTTTGTTGCCATAAGACAAATAGCAGCAGAGGGATAGTCTGAAAAAAATGGCATGAGATGTGAAAGTGCATATGAAGCAAAGATGTGTCGTTAACTTTCTCCATGAGGAAAAAATTGGATCCAATTTGATGCTTGCTGAATGTTTATGGAGACTGAACAGTAGATGCGGGCACAATTAGGTGGTTGATGTTTAATTTCAGCACTTTTAACAGAACCAATGTGAAACACCAGCCATGTTCCATATGGCCATGCAGATTTTTAGTAGCACAATAAGCAGGATCTTGTCCATTGCTTGCAAAAATGCATGCTAATGGTGCTATGTTGAAAAACAGTGTTCTGTAGCTGAGAATTAGCTTTGTCAAATGATGCTATTGTTCTCTTTGTATCTGCTGTAGTTTCCATAGAAATAGGTAGGACACATTACTTGTGGAGCAACCTACATATATTGTTATAATTGTATCTTTGTTTCTATTTGCCTTTTCTGTCTTAGCAAATAGCATATATTTCAGCCCACAGATTCTCTCCTTCATCCCACTTCTGGGAGGAATGAGCAAATGTCTACATGATTATTCGCTGCCTGCAAGGCTTGAGCACAACAGATAGCCATTATTTTCTTTACATAGTATCATTTATCCAACCCACAAAAAAAAAAAGAAAAAAAGAAAAAAAGAAAAAAAAAAAAGAAAAAAAAAAAAGAAAAAAAAAAAAAAAAGGAGCAAAGAAAACCCATAATTGAAGAATTAAGATGAATGAATTCTTCCTTGTATTTATAAGGCACCATGGTACAGAAGGATGGAGAATGGAGGCTGCATCAGTTTGCAATACTTCATCTCTGCTGATACTTCCTTCTCACTCTAGTCCTCTGCTCCACTGTGAGCTCTCTCTCACAGGATACAGGATATGCACTTCTTTAATATGAATCCTTCCCACAGGCTTCAGCTTCCTTCAGGGTATTTCCACCTACTGCAACATGAAGTCCACTTCACAATTTGCAGAGGCACGAGCTTCATGATATTCTCCAAAGGTTCCAGTAAATAAAACACTTCTTTCTTCACTGACTGTGGTGCTTTCAGGTGCTGGGGAAAACTGTGCCTATTAATTCCCTGTTGGATATTAAATAGTATAATATAAAATACAATATATATATATAGAAAATTTAGAATATAAATTAATATATTGTGCATGAATATATCTGTAATCATTTAGGTAAAGTATATGTGAATTGTATGTATAATATGATAATGTCATTGAATTATAATAAAATGCTTTTAAACAAAGATTGAAATTTTAAGAAATGTTTGATCAAATACTATAAGGAAATAAATGCAAATGTGAATCAGGCAGAATATTTAGAGGAAAAATGCAGTATATGAAGGGTGAAATAGGAGTAACTAAATGATGAAGATCAAGTGATTAAACCACTCTGATGAAGTACAAGAAAGCTTCAAAGCTGATGTAAAAGGAAGACTCGCTTAAGGGTTTATAGAATTCGGTAACTAATAAGCATAACATTCTCTCAATAAATGTTACAGAGGTTTCAAATGGTATCAACTGCCCCTAAGCCTGAGGTAATCAAATGATAGTTTGATGAACTATTGTTTGATGAAGCAACAATTTAATTTCATCAGTAAGTTACCAGAACAGCAAACTTCAATTTGTCCCCTGCATAGAAACAATCACACAATTTTTTACTATTTTTACTATGAAAAATAATTGTCTTAAGATGCCTTCAGTATTAAAACATGCTCAGTTGTAGTCCCAAATATCAGAAAAGTAATCACATATCAGCAGTGCAGGAAACATACTTTGTCTAAACTACAGTAAAATCTGAATTCTGATGAAGAAATAAGAATTCTGATATTCAGAATTGTTGTCTTGTTGAACTATTTCTGGCTAGTTAGACATTTGTCAAATCCAAAACTAGAGAGCTTCCAAACTTAAAATGCACTGCATCATTATATTTTCTTTGATAGTTTTTTTTTTTCCCCTCAAAATTATTGTTTAGGTAAATCAATCTAAGCATAAAGATAAGTAAGATTCTGTTGATACAGTTAAGAAAAATACACAACATCTGTCATCAAATGCTTTTAAAGAAAAGAAGCTGTCAAGAGATAAGAAAACGTATATTCACATGGGCTAAGAATTTAGTACAGAAAGTAAGAAAAAATGGATAGTTTTCAGTGAGTATGTGTATGATCAGAGGAAACTCATGGGCACTGTACTGGAACCGAAATAACATAATATATTAATAAATAATAGTTGTGGAAGAGAATGAAATGATAGTGTTCTCTGCTGATTTAAGATTTCCTAAGATGTTACAGATGAGGACTATCTGTGAAATACTGCAGAAGATCATCACAATATTGAGTGACTAGAGGTTGAATTAGATTTAACAGGAAGTAACACATATTTGCCAAGAAAATAAACAGAATGTTAAAAGTTATTAGAAACAATCAAAATAAAGGAACAGAAAACTTAATTCTGTCATTTCATAAATCTATTGCACGATAACATTTTGAATACTACTTGCAGATTCATCCCAGACTGATCTAGTCTCCAAGAAGTATGTTGTACAATTGCACCTGTACAAAAGTTTTCACATGAAGAATGATTAAATGGAATGAATTCTTCAGCTTGAAAAAAGAAATGATTGGGTAGCCAATGATAGGCATCTACAAAGTAAATGAGGCATAGAAATTTACAAGGGAATAATTATCCACTTTTTCTCTGCCAAGGTAAGTACAGGTAGGTGGAGGCAAGTTCAAAATAAAAGAACTTTTCTTCCTTACCTGGTGTACAGTGAAGCTGTGAAATTCCCTCCTGCAGGATCATGGGCTCATAGGCTCATTCCAGTTGAGGCTGGATGGGAGCTAGGGAGGGTCTGTTATCCAAACTCCTACCCAAAGCAGGGTCAGTTCTCAGGTTAGATTTATAGGGTCTTGTCAAATCTATAGAAGGGAAAGTGTATCACAGACCATTACTCCCATTCTTTTCCTCAGCCTCAGCCTCTTTGTAGCTCTGAGGATTTCAAAATTAGCAGTGTGCAAGAGAGTATTCTAGGGATGGATCACTGTGCCTGCTTTTTTACTATTTCCTAGCTATGTATTTTTGATGGATTCAAAAGATCTACTAAACGTATCTTTTTCTGATACAGTATAACCTCTTCCATGTTCTCATGGATGTTTTTATTAATAAGATGATTCAACAGTAAACGTTTTAAATAAGTGAACAATGTTTCCCAAATGAAAAAGTAAAATGCTGTAATGAAGAACTAATGGAAAATAGATCAGTTATAAAGATTAAAGAATATGTGTGGGAACAAGGATGCTATTTTGATTTTCACACTAAGCCCGTGAGAGCTGTGTCTTAATTGTAACTGAGACAGCATGCTGAAATAATTGGCTGGAAGTGCAGATTCTTTTTTTTGCCATTTGAACTGTGACTTCTCATTCTGGCGCACTGCTTAGGTCTAGTTCTCTTCAATATAATATGAGGGTTATAAGCAATTGAGAAAAGTCACCCTGTTACAAGAGTTTAAACAGATATTAACTTTAAAATGATTTTAGCTCGGTGTGGCTATGAATCAAGAAACAGCAACTATCTAACTACTGCCATTTTGCAGACACATAAAGATATCTGTGGATCCATATCTCCTGAGTTTCAATTTTAATTTCTTTTGAAGTCCAACAGTTCTCAAATGGGTTCAGTGGGTCAGTATGCATTTTTATTACAATTATGCCCATCATGTTCTCTAAAACAGAACTAGAGGCATCCTGCCTCCAGGCAGGTGGAGAAAACCAACAATTGATTTTATTGGGCTGTCTGGATAAATATAACCTAGCATGTCAAAGCCACAGAAATATGAAGCTTCAGTGGACATCTGTGCACGATGCACTCTAATGCAATCAAGTTATAAAGGTGCAAAACCCACTCATTTCTGCAGTGACAGATGAATTCCAAGAGTTAACTGTATTGGAGGCCAAATCAAGCCTCACGGAAAATGACTGGCAAAAGCACCCCATTATGACTGGCTCAGAGCCTCCATGTATCTTTGATATAGATTATCTCAGGAGAGGGTATCTTTGGTGACCCAAAAGGGTGTTGGTGGTCTTTTGTTATACCTGCCTTGGAGAGGGAGGACATAGACCTTGCTTGGTCTCTCGGATGACCCTGCTGTTTTGGGGTTGCTAAGAGTGGAAAATAGGAGGTGCCTATGACTACAACTGCACTGGTGGCAATATCCTACCAATGGAGACTTCCCAATTCCTATTCATTAGCTGATTCATCAACTGAAAACCAAGTCTTTCTTCTGGTGGCCACCTCATTACAAGCCTTAGCATGAAGGCTGTCAGTAGTATTGTTTGAGCAATGCAAGGAGCAAAGATGTATTTCCAGACATATTTTAAGTTTAATATCGGTCATGGTCAGAAGCTAGTGATCAGAATTCTGCAGCATTTAAACATCATCTTGAAATACACTTTAGATATGTGCAACACTCATAAATTTATGCTAAGAATGCTACAGTGTAAAAGATAAACACTTAAAGTCAGAAGTTACCAGAAATAATACTGTTTTTGTCCTAATTTAGCCCTTTTGTATATATTCAATGCAATTATGTTGTACTTTCATACAATTTTCTGAGTACCCTTGCCTTATTAGCACTAGCCTTCATTCTCTGTACGATTCATCTGCAAAATATTTATCTTCATTATTCAGTGTGTGACCATATGCTTTGTTTACTGAATACTATACTAAGACAGAACTAATTTGTTTGTGAGCTTTTCTACAGTATTTATTGATGATATTACACTGTGGCACAAGCAAGTCACTTGATTTTCACAATTTTGATTTTGGAAAATGAAATATTATTCTTCTTTACATCTGCAAAGAGAAAACACTGAAGGCCAGATCCACTTACTAATTTGGAGATCCTATTGTGGCATGAATTTATAAACCGTGTGACATTATATGGTACTCTATTTATTTAAGAAAAAGCTCCAATTATGTTTGTTCATTATTGTCCAGACTTTTGATATATCAAATCCTAAGACACTCTGAATGTGAAGAATGCACAAGTTAATTATCTGTAAGAAGTTCAACTGATATCATCCTCCCAGAAGAGTAGAATTGTGTCATAAATAGGGATGGACTATTTCTTCATAGAACTGCCTAAGTGGCAATGCATATGACTGTTCTTTTCTGCTTTTTCCTTTCCTCAATCTGTTTCCAGTTTTCTGAACAAGCAAAGGAGTATTCCTATAAATAGCAGTTACGCTAGGTAGCCTCTCTTCATATGTAGAGGATGTTGATCCTTTGCACTGGAGATGAACATGTAATGAGGGGACTTAGATTTACAACCTAAAGAACATAAATAAGAAGATGAATTATTGCAAACATATCTCAAATCCAGCACTTACGTAGCTTGAATAGCTTTTCTGTGAGAATTGGTACAACCTAGGGTGCAAAGATTTATTGAGGAATTGTTGAGACTAGAAGAGTTCTTTTTAGCACATCAAGTCTAAAACACTTGCTCACGCAGAATCAGCTGGAGGAAGTAGCTTGGGACTGTATATTGAACATCTCCAGAGAAAACAGGCATCATACTCTCTAGGCAACCTACTTCAGTTTTAGCCAGCAAAATAAATTAATAAATAAAATATGAAAAAATATAATGGAAATTAAAGGCAAAGCAAGGCAAGGGAACCCTAATGTAGAATTCTGATGGCTTTCTTTGTCCTGAGAGTACATTGCTATCTTACAGCTGTCCAGCAGGACCCAAGGTCTTTATCTGCAAAGATATTTTTCAGTTAGTTAGTTAGTTAATCTCCAGCATGGACTGGTGCCTTCGGTGATTCCTCTCGAGATGCAGGTCTTTGTGTTTCCTCTTGTTGAACTTTAGCAGATTCATGTCAGATCAATCCTTCAAAAATTTAAGGCCCCTTCAGATGGCAGTGCTATCATCTGGTTTATTAGCCGCTCCTTGTTTTGTATCTACAAACTTGCTGATATCCCAGAGTGCAGGTCATTAATGAAGAGATTAAAATTATTGGCTACAGCAACACTAGGGTACACTACTAGCACACAGAATCACAGAATCACAGAATAACAGAATCACAAAATAGCCTGGGTTGGAAGGAATACATGCTGCTCCTGTGGCCTCAGTATTTAAAATATTTGTGTTTTCAGTTTGGAAGACCTGAAATAGCAGTACATGTATAACACTGTCTTCTAGATACGCTTTTATAGCATAGTTCCACATACTCATTTCCAGAGTAACATTCCAGAGGTTTATGAATGCATTCTAGGGTGTACAGTAAGTTCTAATTATGTTGAAAGACAAATTTAGCCACAGAACCAACCTGACATAATGTCCAGAGGCAATTCTGGGACAAATTGTCTGTATCTTACTTGTGTCTGGGAGGAAACTAGTGAATTTATTTGAGAAGTGAGAACTAGTATGCTCATGTAATTCATAGAATCATACAATCATGGAATTACCAGCACTTGAAAAGACCTTCAAGACCATCTAGTCCAACCCTCCACCTACCATTAATATTTCCCCACAAAACCATGTCACTTAGTACAACACCTAAACATTTCTTGAACACCTAATGCAATCAAGTGTTAAAGAAAAAAGAGAAAGAATAAAGAGTGTTAAACACAATTTCTGCCCCTTTAACAAATAGTTTCCAGATCCTCATGCTAAATGTTCCCCGTACTTCTGGCCTATTAGTCACTATTTCCTTTTCTCATATGTACCAGGCCTAAACACTGTTCCTCATCTACTCTTATTTTCCCAGAAAATTCCAAAATTCTGTCAAATTCATAGTGTTGTGCAAGCACAAATGAATCAGACCTCGTTTCATTTTCTAGGTTTCTGATTTCTGGTCCAGTATTTCATTCAAGAGCAAGCATTCTCAGCTTCTGTACGCTTTAATTTGGACTCTGATAGCATCCTTTTTCAATACTATATCATATCAAACAGAGAATCACAGAAAAAATATTTCTGGTAGTTGGATCTAGCTCAGGTTGGGGATCAGAGGGCGACAAATGTGGACAGGGCCTCAAGGGAATATAAGAAACTACGAAATGCTACAGAAGTATGTGAAATGGAATTGATCAGAAGGCAGAACTTGACAACATATGGTCAGATGTTTCCAGAGATGTCAACAGACCAAACCTGTCACAAAGGATAATTTTATGCCCCAAAGAACAGAGAAGTTAGCACTCCCCAGTGAGTTTCCAGAAGTTTCTAACACTGATAAAAGTAATCTTTTCTCAGTGTATTTTTTTTCATGTAAGCCTGAAATCTACATATAAGGAACCAACATCATACATGATGAAAAGATTTCTCTAAGATAAACATCTGGCAAATAATTTCAGTGTAACATTTGACAAATTTCTAAGCAACTGAACACAACTTCTCATAAAAAGTGTCATGCATCTTTCACACAGTCATTAGATACATTTAATCTAGTCATCATGTGACCAACTCTAAGAAGCTTTTTACTTGTATTAAAATAGCAAAACAACTTTACAGCACAGTTAATCAGTGCATATTATTTAAAAAAAAAAAAAAAAGACTTTAAGTACACTGAGAATGTGTCAGGACGGTTTTCAAGTTCTGACAGAAGTACTACAAAACATGAATTTTATAGATTTTTTGTCAGTTTAACCGCTACTGGAGAGAAAATTTTCTTCCTTTATGAACACCTAGAGCACCTGGTTAGATCTTTCTGAACTTGCAGACTGTCAGCCAATGCAGTCATATTCAATAACATTTAAAATAAAAAGATCTTTGACTACACTGCAAGTCTGTTCCTTAAAGCTACTTTTTCTCTTCACTTAACCCACTCATAATGTCTAAGTAAATGGCTAATTATAGCTTTACTTTCCAACAGAATTTATTTATACTTTGTTATGTATCTTAAACAATATCAGTGTGGTAGTAGATATGCTGAGATCACTAGGATGATCTGTAATAATGTCTACATAAAGGGAGATCTTCTTTGTTAATAAATAAAGTAGCATTTAAGGGCATTCACTGATAATGATGTTGAGCAGCAAAACTAAATATGTTTTCCCAACTTTCCTAACCACAGTTCAGAAGATTCTTAATTACAAATCATATACATGCATGCTGTCTGAGAGAAGGTGCTGAGACTTAAATCCAAGATGAAACATTTTCAGGAAAGCTGTAGCGCTTTGCAGAGACAATGATGGAGGTATCTCACTGCAGAATGCATTTGCTGTACATGTATTACTGCCAGCAATGTCTGGGAGTATAGGAGAGTAAGATAACTCATAGACAAAATTCTAGCAAGATCTGCCTTGCTTTACACATTGTGTATGGGAAATTAGTGTTATAATGGATTGGAAGCGACAATGAGAAAGTACTACCTGTACAAACAGGTAATTTGTGACACAATAAAATGAATTGCAAGACTTTAATGAATTATAAATATCTTAATAATTATTACAGCAGCTATTATCAATAGGAAAATGAAAATAATTACAGGAAATATGGTCAAGTTTTATTGATGTATTGATGCACCATGAAGCACTTCAGGAACAGCTAATTTACCACTTTAATTTTAAATCGAAAAGAAGTTTTATTATTAAGACAATGTTGATGATGGCTGTATTTCTTCTCCTCGTGTAGTTGGTCCTTGAATTGATTGAAAAGGACTGCTTTCTTGCATTGACTCAGAGAAGTTAGCTCTTTCAAGAGGGGTATTTTTGCATTATTTGTTTCAGATGCATACATTTTACTAATTCCACTTGCTTTCTTTAAGTCTATGACAATGAGTAGCATCATTATCTAAGGAAACTTCTTAACTGGAGAAAAATTAATCCCTTATCCAAAGTTTCTACAATATTCCACATTGTTAACTGTATATATAATTGTCATGTCATGAACTATTAGTCAGTGATTTTCTGTAACATAGTAGTTCTGCTTGAATTTACGTTACAAGCGCTTATGTGAGGAAATACAAGCATATCTCCAGTATACAAATATGAAATGAAAAAAATAAAGTGTTTTAATGTCAGCAGGAAGTTCAGCCTCCCTCCATTTCCAGATGTCCATCAAGAAATGAAGTCATAAAACTGTTAATCTTGTTCTATTGGTATTTTGGTATTTTCCTTTGCTTCATCATCAAGCTTTGATTGAATGACCTGGGTTGCAAGGAACCGTAAAGATCATGGAGTTTCAACTCCCTGCAATAAGCAGGGCTGACAAACACTAGGTCACACTGCCCAGTGTTCTATCCAACATGAATTGTTGAACACTGAATGCTTTCAGGGATAGGGCAACCAGAACTTCTCCAGGAAGCCCGTAGCAGTGCCTCACCAACATCTTGAGAAGAAAAGAGAAAAAAAATCTTGTAAACATCTAAGTTAGTCTACCCTCTTTTTGTTTAAAACTCTTCACCCTTGACCTGTGTAGGAGAACTGTTAGGTCACGTCTTGAAATAGGCAAACCCCCCCCCTCTCCCCAAACTGGGGGTTGGACTCGATGATCTCTGGAGGTCCCTTCCAACCCCTACAATTCTGTGATTCTGTGATTCTGTGATCATGGACCTCCTGCATATTCCTTGAAAACTTTTATTCTTGTAATGAAGCTTAAGTGACAGGTTGTTTGCTGCTAGCTAAGGGAAGGAAGGAAAAGAGGAAAGAAATGTTTCATCTGCCAAAACCAGAACATGGTTTATGTGTATGAACATATAAACATGCAGCTATCAGATCAGTGGGGAAAAACAAACAAACAAAAAACAACAACAACAAAACACAGAGAAAACAGCTAAGTTTTGGTAAACAGTTTGGTTAACAGTCATTACTTCATGTTTTTTCACGTTTACAGTCTATGTTAGATGTCCAAGCACGGTGCTTGCTTTGGTTGCTCCAAGTTGGGAAATCTGTGCAGATGTAGCATGACAAGATACTGGACAGCCTACAAATCTTACTATCTGAATTCCTTTGTTGACACACTACCAGAAATTTCTTCTCTTCAGACATAGAGAATGTTGTCAACTTAGAGATATTTTTGTCTTCTCATGGAGAAAGATGAACTCTCAGTAGTTGCTAGAAGTAAATTGCCATTTCAATATACAACATAGATTCAAGACAATGTTTCTCAATATACAACATAGATTCAAGACAATGTTTCATGTTGGTGAATTGTTCAATAGTGTCCATAAGCAAAGGGATTTAGCAACAGTTTCTTTTCAATAAACTTTTAAGTATAAAAACAATGCATGGAATCTGAAGATCACTTTTCCCATTTCCTATTTCACATGAGCTGGACCTCTTGTGAAATAGCTGAGTCTGCTAGATAAAATGCATACAGGAAATGCATCCAGCACTGTGCTTAAGTATCAGACAACCTGCCCCTTAGTGCCATGATATGGCAGTACTATAATAAGCAATAACTCTTTTTGAACCATAACACGTAAAAACAAACTGAGAGTTTTCTTTCCTTTACTATCCCTTTCTCAAAAAAAAAAAAAAAAAAAAAAAAAAAAAAAAAAGTTTGCTATAAATAAATAAATAGGAATATTCTTGACATTAAAGATGATTTTTTTTAGTACAAATTCACTATTGGATTTTCACTGCAATAAAAACTTTGCTAAGCATTACTCCTAATTCACAGCTGAGATGTTAAAGATAACTTAAGGCACAAAAACATTTCGGCGCACTACTCTATACAATTTTTTTTCCCTCTTTATCTGGTAAAATAAAGACAGCAGAAGAAATGTGTTAAGACTGGGAGATTCCTGAGGAAGAAAATAGTGATCAAAATCTAGGGATTTTAGATGTGGGTGTACTTATTACTTCCTTGAAGTCATCAAGATACATCAGCTTTTAGGTTGGCTGAGCTTATAAATCTACATGCTGCTTAGGAATTCAGCACTGTAATGAGATCTGTTGATTCACAACTGCATTGCAGCTAAATCACACTCGGTTAACTTGGAAAGGAGTATATAATACCTCAGTCAAAGAAAAGCTAGAAAATTTACACATAATTGCATGAGAGATGGAAGAGTGTCTGACCTCCTGACTTTTTTAACCATTTACTTTGCCTGTAAACTATGATATGAGTTCTCTCCACTCCAAGGAAGACACCTTATTGAAGATTTCAAGGGAAGTCTCTTGGTGAGGCATTCTCTCTTCAGCTGCAAGAGGAGTTACACTTATAGGCTTTCATCCTGATGCAGAATTTCAGCTACCCATGTATCTGCTGGGAAAATAACATGGTGAGCTGCAAGCAATCCAGGAGAATCATGGATTGTATTGAGAATAACTTTCCTGTTCAGGCACTGAACAGGCCAACCGAAGGTGAAGTGTTGCTGCATCTGGTGCTTGCCAACATAGAGGAGATACTTAAAGAGGTTAAAGTTGGAGGCAGCCAACACAGTGAATGTGCTCTGATCAAATCTGTAATCTTGAGGAAGGTGGGCTTGGTTAAGAGTGGAGTTAGGACCCTGAACTTCAGGATGTTTAAGGAAGTGTTGAACGAGATCCCCTGGGGAAATGTTCTTAGGAATAAAATAACAAAGCAGAGCTGGCAGCACTTTTAAGGATTCTTTTCTGAGAGCACAAAAGCTCTCCATTTCCCAGTATAGGAAATCAGGCAAGAAACCAGGACCTGCTTGTCAAGATGAGGGGGGAAAGAAAGGAAAAGTATAAGCAGTGGAAGCAGGAATGAGTGACCTATAGTCAGCCATCCCTGACTATAGGGATGCTGTCTGAATGTGTATAGATGGGATCAGGAAAGCCAAGGTGCTGATGGAATTGAACTTGGCAAGGATGTGAGTAGATCTATTGGGCAGAAGAAACAGGAAAAGGAGAGTATGTATGCCCTCTGATAAATGAGATGAGAGAGCTAGCCTCTGCGAACTTGGAGAAGGCTGAGGTACTTTGAGTTCTTTGTCTCAGTCTTCACTGGCAGTTAGGCTTCTCACACCTCTAATGTCTCTGAACTTCTAAGTGAGTATCAGGGGACCAAAATCCTTCCCACTGTAAGAGCAGAACAAGTCTGAGATCACCTCATGAGTCAGAATGTATACAAGTCTATGGGGCTCAACGACGTGCATCTCAGGGTTCTGAAGGAACTGGTTGCCAAGCCACTGTCCACCGTATCTGAATAAAACATGTCTGCCAGGCAAAATCTCTGGAGATTGTAATAAGGGAAGCATCACTCCTGCTTTCAAGAAAGGAGAAAAGGAAGACCTAGGGAACTAACGGCCATTGAGCCTCACATTTGGGCCCAGGAAGACCATGGAGAGGATCCACTTGGAAGAGAAGTTAAGGCATATGCAAGGAGAAGAGGTGATCTGAGAGTCAGCATGGCTTCACAAAGGGCAGGTTGTGCCTGATCAATATGGTGGTCTTATTTCCTGGAGGAATAGCATCAGTGGACAAAGGAAGGGAAATGATGTCATCTACCTGGACTTGTGCAAGGCCATTGACAAGGTTCTGCACCACATCCTTATCTCTAAATTGGAGAGATATGAATTTGAAGGCTGAACTCTACAGTAGATAAAGAATTGGTTGGATAATCTTATCCAAAGAGCTACTGTCTATGGCTGTGTGTCTAGGTGGAGGTTGGTCAAAAGTGGTGTCGTGCAGGAGTCTACCTTGAGACTGAAACTCTTCATCATCTTTATCAACAATGAAGACAGTGGGATTGAGCATACCCTCAGCAAACCTGCTGGTGACAAAAAGCTGCTGACGCAGTTGACACAATAGAAGGGAGGAGCACCATACAGAGGGACCTGAACAGGCTCAGAAAATGGACCCACATGAACTTAATGAGGTTCAACAAACTTAATTGCAAAATGTAGCACTTGGGTTGAGGCAACCCCAGATATGAGTGAGACTGGTAGAAGAACTCACTGAAAGCAGCCCTGCAGAGAAGGACTTGGGGGTCCTGATGCCTGAAAATCTGGACATGAGCAATCAGTGTGCAGTTGCAGCCTGGAAAACCAACAGTATCTGCATCAAAAAGAGGGGTGGCCAGCAGGGAAAAGGGAGGTGGTTGTCCCTCTCTAGTTGGCCCTTACAAAACCCCATCTGGAGTACAGCATCCAGACCTTGGGATCCCAGTACAAGAAGCATGAGAATCTTTTGGAGCAGGTCCAGAGGGGGCCCACAATGACTATAAAAGGGCTAGCACACCTCTCCTATGAAGAATAGTTGAGGGAGTTGGGCTTGTTTCAACTGGAGAAGAGAAGGCTTGGGGAGATTGCACTGTGGCCTTCCAGTGCTTTTAAGTACTGGATTTTATAAACAGGAGGGAGAACAAATTTTTGGTCTGGTAGTAACAGGACAATGATTTTAAACTAAAAAGTAATAAACGTATTAGGTCTTAGGAGGAAGGGGGTTGAGGCACAGGAATAGGTTGCCCGGAGGAGCTATAGGTGCTCCATCTCTGGAAACCAGGATGGGTGGGATCCCAGTAATGTGATCTAGTGGATGTGATCCATAAGCCACCTTACAGACACAAGTTACAGTTATGCATCCCTGAAGCCATCTGCTGCAAGTGGAACAAGTTATACATCCCCCAGCTTCTCTTCACAGGGGAAGTGCTCCTCCCCACTATCTTTGTAATCTTCCACTGAATTCTTCTTTGTAAAACTTTTGTATGTCTTTATGCTCAAAACTGGACAAATGGTTGTAGGTGTAGTCTAGAAACTGAGGGATAATTTTTCATTATAATCTGGTGGTCATACTCCTGTTCATATAGCCAACAGATCTTTTTGCTCCAATGGGAATCCAATCTCAGTGCGCTGAGATTTCCAGAATCAAGTTATAATACAAACACTTCTCTGAATTCCTTTCTGGAATTTAAGCTTGTCTGAGCTTAAGGTTTCCAATTGTTTCAAGTACAATAGTATAATGAAGGGCAGAGGCATTGGTTGGATCTGAGGTGAATTTGCCTGAGTTAAGTTTTGATGTAGAGAGTCCATGAACCATAGGGAAAGCAGCACTCCTACCTGTTCAGAGGTAATACATTTTTGGGTGCCTTGGATACTAATGCCTCATTTCAGCACTGCTTCTGTCAAGAACAATACCTTTGATGGTTAATATCCATCAAGGAGATTTGCTTTTATAGTCTAATATTAGCAGGTCTCATTTATATGACTGGACAAATTTTGACATTTTGTTAAAATGTTTTTTTATTTTCTGAAAGTTTTTAATTTCCAGATTTCAGCTGCTTTGGACAGTAAAACTAAATGATGACACAATCTTATTTCAAATGTCTTTTCCCCATTTTTAAAGAGCTTAATATCTGAATTCAGTGCAGGAATCAGGAGTTGCTTTTTAGTGTATGTTCATATATGTTATATAGATGTTCATATGAGATCTAAAACAATGGGATACCTGATTTTAGTTAAAGCCACCAGGGCACTAATTTTAATAAGGCATATAAAAACATTTGCACTACCCATAAAGCCTAATGGAGAAATAGAACTTGCAGTGAATGTTTGAATAATGCTAAATAGTCTATACGCAAGGTTTAAATAACAGTGTTGCTACTGGAATTAAAATAAAATCAATAGCACTCATTCACTGTCTATATTAAAACTTTCTTTTGATGTCGAAAGGTCAGGAATCGATTGCATATTGATTTCAATGTAAGTTAGATGCAATCTGTTCAGGATATAATTTACCATAAATTTGATTATTTGATACAAGTTTGTAAAGCTTCTGCCTGTAAATACTGTCAAACTGCTAGAAAATTCTGGAATACTGCATATGCTTTATAAATAGCTTGTTTCCATTCCCAGAAACATTTTATAATGTAAAATTAATGTATCTTGGTATTTTTGCCTTTTATGAAAAAGCCCTAAAATAATTCATGGGGATGTTATCAAACAGCCATAGTTACAAGAGATTAGTTTCATACAGATTTATAGTGTTTTAATAGATTGCTTTACTTGTACAGAGAATGCCACTGGCGATTTTTAAAATTTTGTTAAGATATTCTTCTCTTCTAATATTGCAATGAAATATTTAATTATTCATGAGTTTCTTTTTCTGTTTTTCATTTTTGTTAATGTTGTTTATTCCTGCATTGTCTTTACATATTACTTTTTAATCAGTGAGTGTGTGTGTAGTTTTTTTAGCTTCAATTCCAATTATATTATATTGTACTATTTCACATCCTGCTATTATATTTAGAAAAGTTGTTTTTTTTTCTCCTTAGATTATTGCTGCTGTTTTCCGCTCCTAGGCTCATCTCCCTACCTTTTCTCTTTCCTCCTTTTCCTGGGGTGTGGGAACATGGATACCTTCATTCACTGTCATGGAACTAGGCTGAACCAGGCTTAACCACGACTGTGCTGCTCTTAACAACAACCTGGCTGTGCATCGTATGGTTCTCTACCACTGAGGCCAACAGCAAAAAGAGACAACACCTATGCTAAGAACTTGCTTCTAGTCAGATTGGCTACATCACAAGACTACATAATGTAGGTTGTTCCCAAACTAATGCCTTCTATTTATTTCCATGGAAATTATCGCAAATATAAAGAGCACAATAACACTATTTGATAGAGCAAACTCTCAGCTACAAAACACTATTTTTCAGTACAGTCACCACCATTAGCTGTCCATTTTTGCCAGCAAAGAACAAGAGGCTGCATGCTGGACTCATAAAAATCTGCACCAGCACAGGTAACCCACTGCTTTCACAGCTGCTAAAATGGCATTGTTGTTGAAATGCACCACCCACCACCTCAGTGTGCTCACATCCACAGTTTGGTCTCCATAAAGGTTCAGAAAACATCAATGAGTGTCAATAGGTGCATTTTTTTCCACATGGAGGAATTAAATAATACACCTTTGCTTCATCTGTGTTTTCATGTCAGACACCATTTTTCAGATTTTGTCAGACACCATTTTCAGCAGACTGCCTCTCTGCTGCCATTTGTCATACAGCAACAAACTCTAACAGGATATTGGTGAAAGGTTCTATTTCTACTGTCAAACCAACAACTGCCTCTGACATCATGGGTGAAGACAATAAAATAGGCATTACTTCTGAAGAAGCCCTCCTATTTGTATTACCTTCCATACTTAAACAGAAAGAGTTACCAAATATATGCAACTTACTCCAGCTGAAGATTTATAAGTCCTTCACTGAAAATCTAGATGATTTTCTTTTGTGATCTGCAGGAAATCACAGTGTATGATTTGGAAAATAAAATCTTAAATATTTTACTGGTCACTTGCTGATAAGTAATTAACTTCATATTCTCCCCTCAGTTTAATGCAATATGAGAATATTAATTTACTTATGAGGTAATGCTGACAATTTGCTTGACTTCTCACCTATTTTTATGGAAGGCATATTTCAGATAGAACAAAAAGTCTCTTCTTCCTGGTGTGAAAATATTATTCATAGTTATCAACACAGCATCCTAAGCATTATAAAAATGTCTCCTGTTCCACTTTCATTATTAGGTCAATGTTCTGTTCTAATGTGTTTGATGTATAGCATTCTCCTCTGTCTTTCAATCAAGAGAAGAAAATCTGAGTTTTCAGTTTTTGGACAGAAAGAGAACAACTTAAACAACTCAAAAATAGCTGGGGAAAAAAAAAGAATATCTCTGCCTTTACTCACCTGCTTGGTACTTCAAGTGTGATCTCTTACACATAAACTCATGAGTTGTTATTGGAGTATTGCAGTACTGCTTTCATGCGCAGGACTCTTGTCCTTTCCTCTGATATTTACTGAACATAAGTAATCATAATTGGGCACAAACTTTGAATCCAGCCTGTGCATGGGTATAGGGGAAATACGGGGAATAGGAATAGTGTACCTGGAAAGTGGTCTGTACTTGCACAATAGGTTCTACATATCTTGAGAGGAAACTTGGATAGAAAAGAGCATACATCAAGGCAGATCTGGATATGTATATCGTGTGCATACAGAGCTAAATCTGGAATTTTTATTGTTCATTTCTCTTTTGGGGTTTACCTGTAGGTTGGTGCCTCAGTGATGTTTTGGACATAAGCAAAACGGTTCAAAGCCAGAGGTAGGTTCTTTTCTTTGCGAGGACCAGCATTCAAGAGTCAATATTTCAAAGCTGTTGTAAGAACACCTTTTTATCTATGTATCATCTTCAGCAAATACAGGTCTTTGCAAACATGACTGCACAATTACTTTCAGTGTTTAGATGAAATTTTGAATTTATCTGAGGTTTCAGTACTGGAAAAAAAAAAATTGATACTGGTAGCAAAATGCACAAATTAAGAAAATATATTAAATTTCCTGAAAATTCTTGTAAACTCTTTTTCTCTGGAAGAATTTGCCTTTCTATTCTTTTAAACAAGTATATGTCACTTGTTTCACTGGGAAGAATCACAAACTTCTCCTTTTTGAGGACTGAAATACATGAATTTCTCTCAGCCTACTTGCAGTACTATTGTCCTCAACATTTGAAGAACATTTTTTCACAGTACTTTTTATATACAGTCAGGGCTGTCTTTCTTTTTAGGTATTTCTTACAGCTGATGTAGACCTTCACATGTTGTATATGATTTCATTCAATAGCTCTACAAATAAGACCAACATCTCTTTCACAATAAATCAGAAAAAAATCTTATTAGATTATTAGATAAATAAGTCATAAATAATGCACCTTAAGTTCTCTTAAATTAAGGGGAACTGTTAAGAGCTAGAATATGGGGATATTATATTATGATACATTTTTTAAAACTCAAATGACTGACATTGTATTTTAGATGGGGTTTTGAGTAAGCTAAAGTAAAATTGTCTGTGGGTAATCGGAAGATGACTAGACTTTTGCCATTTTTTATCAAATAAATCAATCTAAATTAGAAAATGTCTGGTCTGACTATTTAGATTGATATGAATATTTTTGACAAAGTTTTCTTGAAGACAACTGAACAGTTCATGATCAAATTAGAAAGAAATTCAGTTAGTAGTATCCATGTAATTTGATAAGTTATTATAAAATATATTGTAGATGAAAAAATACTAAAATCTCAGTGGGAAAAAAATATATAGAAAAAGATTATTTTACAGGAAAGGAATGTTGCAAAGAAAAGCTGAATACTTTCTAAAAACCATGATCTTTAAGGTGGCTGAATAGGAAGAAGCTGTTTTTATTATATGGTAGTGGCATTTAATTTGTCTATTTATTTTCATTTGCTTGCTTTTGTTGCTCTTAGTTGTTTGGATTGGTGTCGTTCTTTGTTTTGTTTTGGGGGAGAGAATGATGACAATGAGAGAGGAATGTAGACAAAGGCCATGGTTAAAGATCTAACTCATTTGCATTACTTCAGCATATTTAGAGAGAAAAGTTTCTGCTGGCTGAAATTGGAGCTATGGAATTTTCTTCTCTGTGGTGAATTTCTTTTATGACAATCAGCATAACAGAAAAATCTCATATGTATTTTCAGCACTTCTTTCTTATAGAATTATTCAATGCTTGATTTTTGAAGCTTGTTTCCTTTCTTCAGCACCAAATAGTTGCTGTATGTTCTATGACCAACAATATTAGATATTTAGATTACACTGTTCTCAGCAATTTATAGGTAGCTTATAGTATATTAGTGCATGAAGGCTGCTCCAAAAGTAATGCCTCTTGTTTTATTATGTTGGCGTATAACATCAGAGGTGTAAGTTGATAGTAGAGTGGTAGAGGCTGAACGTTCCCATCAATATCCTATTACATTTTGTTGCTGTGCAACAGATGGCAGCAAAGAGATAGTTTGACAAAATGGCATCTGATATGAGAGTGCCTATGAAGCAAGGATGTGCTACTGAATTCTTCCATGTGGAAAAAAATTGTATACATTACCATTAAACAATGCTTGCTGACCATTGATGAGAGCCAAACAATAGATATGAGAACAGAGAGGTGGTGAGTGGTGTGTTTCAGCAGTGATGACAGCAATGCGAAAGACAAGCCATGTACAGCTGTCATACCATGAAATGAAGAGTATCTTGATCAGCTCATAATAGTGAATTGGCCAACTCCTTCAGCTTTTCTTGCTGATCACAATGCTCTATGGTATAAAATATCACTTTGGCCATTCCGAGTCAGCTGTCTCCCCCCATCTTCTTAAATACCCCCAGTTCTTCACTATTAGGCAAGCATGACTGTGGTGAACAGGACTAGGGAAGTAATCCTGCCCCTGTACTCAGCGCTGGTGAGGCCTCATCTCGAGTACTGCATTCAGTTTTGGGCACCTCAGTACAGAAAGGACATTGAGGTGCTGGAGCAGGTCCAAAGAAGGGCAACAAAGCTGGTGAAGGACTTGGAGAATATGCCCTACAAGGAGCAACTGAAGGAACAGGGGCTATTTAGTCTGGGGAAAAGGAAACTGAGGGGAGATCTTATTACCCTTTCCAATACCCAAAAAGTGGTTGAAGCAAGGATGTGCCTCGTCTCTTCTCACTGGTGACAGGTGACAGGTGACAGGATGAGTGGAAATGGCCTCAAGTTGCTCCAGAGGAAGTTTAGGTTGGATATCAAGAAACACTTATTTACAGAAAGGGTTAAACACTGGAATAGGCTCCCCAGGAAGCTGGTTGAGTCACCACACCTGAACATGCATAAAAACCATTTGATTGTGGTACTCAGGGACATGATTTAGCAGAGGGTTGCTAGAATTAGGGTAGTATTGTTAGGTTGCGGTTGGACTTGATGATCTTTAAGGTCTTTTCCAATCTGAGCAATTCTATGATTCTATGAAAATGATCCATGAATTTCTCAAATGCTAACAGTGTGATTAATATTTTTTCATTACTGCTGTATATTGGTACTGTTTTTTTCTGATACAGCCTCATCTAAATTATTGCATACAGGATTGGACACCAAAATATGAGGAAGATATAAAACTATTGTGAGAGCATCCAAAGGAGGACTACAGTGATGGTGAAAGATCTAGAGGTCAAGACATATGAGGAGCAGTTAAAGTCCCTTAGTTTATTCAGCCCAGAGAAGAGTAGACTGAAAGGATGGCTGGGATCTGGAAACGGCTCCCTAGGGTAGGGGTCATGGCACCATGCTTGCCAAAGCTCAAGAAGCATCTGGACAGCGCTCAGTCACATGGCCTGGTTTTTAGGTGGTCCTATGTGGAGGTAGGAGTTGGACTCAGTGATCCTTGCAGGTAGGACAAACCTATGATTCATCTGCAGAGCTATTGATTTTAAAGTGTCATTTTATTGCTATCTCTTAAAAAGGATTTACGTTAGAACTTGTTCACTGGTACGCAGTATCCCCTCGATAGAAGATTCCTTACTGTTGGAAGAAATATCAACCAAATAATAAAAAGATGACATGTATAGAAAAAGATACACTGAATAATTTTGGTAATCAACATATTACTTCTTCCAGATTGAGGATTTCTGTTTATTTCCTAAAATGTGTTGTGGATATTTCCATAGAAAGCACTTTCAGTTGCCAATATTTGCTGCATAGAGGTATCTAAAACATTGTTATTTTGAACTGCACTTTCTTGGACATTGGCAGCCAGACAGATGGCAGATGGATGAGCATCTGTTTGATTTAGCTCTTCAGTTAAAAAGGTAAATCAGTTTCATTTTTAAAATGCATTGGTTGCTTCAAAAATAATGTCAAATTTTACTTTTATTCTATTTGAATTCTTTGTCTTGAAGCCTAAGAGAAATATAACAGGTTCCTGGTACTTTAAAAATGTGAATATTTTATAGGCAAATGCAGACAAAAATCTGCTATTTCTCCACTGCTCCAATAAACTTTGTAACAGATAATGTCAAAGTGATGTGGAATGAATTTAAAGCAGGCTGCATTAGCACCTGGGCTTTATTCCACGTATTTCAGTAGAACAGTTTGAAAAATGTAATTGTTGAATTAATAAAACTTAAATAACATAATTCTGGAACACTCTGTGGCTTGGTGATAGGTGATTTTCTGGAGAAATAGAGACAGTAATTTAAATACACTCAGGTAGGATAGGAATGGGACATAGTTGTCTATCTTTAAAGATGTGTGTTCTACTACAAAGTATTTTGCCCTAGAAACTGGAAATTCATCTGATCCCCTCAAAAAGTCTGACTCATGAAGTTTCATTAGTGAACTTAGGGCATAGCAATGCCTAATTCAACCTTTTGTTCTGTCTTTTGCATAGCAGAACATTATAAAGAACATGAGACTGAACATGGGCATTGGATGATGTGAAGCAGAAAGAAGAAAGACGTGAGAACACCAATAAGGAAGAACTGCAGGCTTCACATAATAGAAAGAACAATCTGAACAGTGGTTTGACTTTGGCTCCCCACTTGTGCAGTGGAGGTGATTTCTTTTTGCATAAAATTTCTCACTGATATTTCCCAGGAGACCATGGGAAATCTGAAGTAGACAGCAGAGAATCTAAGGCGGAAATAGAAAAATATTACGAAGTTGAAATGATGGACACACAGTGATTCAAATTTTGGGGAAGGCTGAAAAGTCCATAAGTGTTTAAAGAATATGATCCCAATTCTGTCTACCGGTTGACTGATCTAGAGCAGAAATGTGTCTGAATGATTTGCAATCTTAACACAGGAATTGCAGAGAGCCCAGCTCAGAGATAGCAGCTACCAGGAAAGATTAAGACATATCTCAGAGATATTTGATAGGACAAGGAGGAATGGTTTTAAACTAAGACAGGGGAGGTTTAGGTTAGATATTAGGAGGAAATTTTTCACACAGGGGGTGGGGACACACTGGAACAGGTTGCCCAAGGAGGTTGTTGATGCTTCATCCCTGGTGGCATTCACGGTCAGGCTGGATGTGGCTCTGGGCAGCCTGGTCTAGTGACTGATGATCCTGCACATAGTGGGGGAGAGGGTTGAAACTAGATGATCATTATGGTCCTTTTCAACCCAGGCCTTTTATGATTCTATGATTTCAATAATCTAGCAGATTCGTTCCTCTCAGTGGCATCCATCTACATTCTCCTTGAAAGAGGAGCACTCTCCTTATGTTCAGCTAAAAGTGACAGTAACGCATAGAAAAACAGGTTACAGAATCACAGAATCACAGAATGGTCAGGGTTGGACGAGACCTCAAGGATCATGAATCTTCAACCCCCTTGCCACATGCAGGGCCACCAACCTCCCCATGTAATACTAGACCAGGCTGCCCAGGGCCCCATTCAATCTGACCTCGAACATCTCTAGGGATGGGGTATCCACTACCTCTCTGGGCAGCCTGTTCCATCACCTCACCACTCTCATAGTAAAGAACTTAGGTTAGGTTGGATAGAGACACCTCCTCAGAGAAATAGTGATTTTTAAATACATCAGAAACAAACAAAAACCTCAGTTGAAAATAAAATAGTGTTTCAGTAAGAATAAAGAATCTCTTGTAAACACGTTTTCTGGATTTTCATCTCACATGATTTGTTCTTCCCCTAATTTATCCAGAGGACTAAATTTAATAAGTATTTTGAGCTATTTGTGGTTATTAGGCAACAAATCTTTACTGCTCTCTCTCTCTGATCTCTAAGATGAAACTGTCATGAAGTTTTCAGAATATTTTTTTTGCATTCTTTTTTATTTCTGATAGTTTTAAGTGTTCTCCATATCTCTTCTTTGAGGACTGCTGGTCACACTTTGTGTTGTTTCTGAGGCTTTTATTCAAAGTAAATTTCCTATAGCAGAATAATGGTGAACACTCGTTCTAATATTAATGTCTGCATACATGGAGTATATGAGATTTTGTATACTTAAAGTCATATGTGCTTCCTCTGTTTTTCAAGGTGCTATTAAAATCTTCCTTTCAATGTAGCAGGAAAGTCTCATGACTTCAAAAAGAAATTATTATTTCTTTTATTGATAAGGCATCACTAAAATGTATGTTAAGCATATGAATATTTTACCTGGGAAGTGTCAGTTTTTGTTAAATAAATCCATGGCCCATTTTCACTTTAACTGCTATTTGAAGTGATTAACTGTTGAGCTTAGAAGCATTTAAATTAATATAATTGTACCATAGAGTGTTAAATGCTGCTCAACTGAAGGCTAATGAATGATACTAATGTACATTTGCAGTTTTTTAAAATATACATTAAGCAATGCATTTTCCTGAAATGCATGTTTCCAGAAACATGCTCTGCAAGTACAGTGTGAATGCATAGACAAGCTCCATTTACATAATCAGTTTATATCTTGTATGTCTTTTTTTTTTGTTGTTGTTTTTTTGTTGTTGTTGTTGTTTTTTTCTTTTCTTTTTTTCTTTTTTTAATGATCTGTAGTCCAGTAGGAAAGAAGCAGCATGACTGGTTAAATGATTACATTTAAAAATGTAGACTGAAGAGTCTTCCTTTGGACAACTTCATTCAAAATTATTTATCCAGGTTTGTTATGAATTTGGCTGTAATTCTGACCATGGTGTCCTGGTTTTGTATGAGCTGGTTAATTTTCTTCATAGTGGTTGGTGTGGCACTGTGTTTCAGATTTAGGGGGAAAAAAAAGTTAAAATGCTGAAAACACAGTGATGTTTTCTTTGCAATTGAGCAGTGCTTGCGCTAAGTAAAAGATTCTCCTGTTCCTCATAAAATCGTAGAATTGCTCAGATTGGAGAAGGCCTTACAGATCATCAAGTTCAACCACAACCTAACCATACTACCCTAATTCTAGCAACCCTCTGCTAAATCATGTCCCTGAGTACCACAACCAAATGAAACTACATTCATATTAAGAGAGTGACACAATATTTTCCACATTATGCTTGCCTTGCTACCTCTGAAAGATAACTGAGAAACTATGGAGTAGATTATATTTCTCCTTTTTTATTATTATTATTTTCTTTTCCTTTTCTCCCCCCCTTTAATTATTTTTAAAAGGAAAGATACAAGTGTATGTGGGTTTTTATCATGGCTAAAATATTCTTCTTTTTAATGTCTATTTGAATATATGTCATAGACCACAGTACCTACAAATAACTATTTAATTGTAAAATCACATGTAAAATATTTCACAACAAATTCATTCCCAAGATGTACATAAATATGTAAATGTGAAGTATGAAAATTTCTGAAAGGGTACAAATGTTTTATAATGCAAGATAATTATTGCCAAAACTTATATGATTTAATATCAGCGTCATAGTTAAAGTTATCTGGTATAAACAATTCTTATTAATCAACAAAAAAAGATCTTGTTGAATGAAGTCCAGAAAAGTGATCTCCCATCAAAAATAAATTTTATTACACACACACATATATGCACAAAGAAGAGTAAACTTTTGGCTCCATCTATCTTCTCTCCCATCCTAACTTCGAAATTAACACTTCATGCAAGTGTTTACTCTCACATTTGTCATTCCCTTTTAATTAATAAGCTATGAAATAGTGAATACCAATGCTTACACTTCTGAATGACTGCCTAGTATTTAGCATCTCTAATTGGGTAGATACTTGTCTCATCCAAATTGTAAATATCAAAATGAAACAAATAATCTGTGTTTACATGCATAGGGTTTAAAGAAAATAGGCAAAATTTCTTTAATACCATGAAATAGCGTATGGCATACTTCAATGCAAACAAAAGCAAAACAAAAACAAAGCTACAAAAAAAAAAAAAAAAAAGGGAAAGGAAATTGCTGTGATTACTGGTCTTGTATTATGAGTTATATTTACAGAAAATTTATTAAAAGAATGTGTAGGCAAAGAAACTCCTTACTAAGAAAAACATTCTCAAATTCAGTTAATGATAGCCCTGTTCTGGGTAATGAAAATATCAACTAACACAGTTTGAATAAACTGTATGTCCTTTCAATAATTCAGAATCTAATTACAAAATTTGGAGAAGTATGCTTTGAGCTTTCACTTTCCTTCCCTTCTCCTTTCTTTCTTTTATTTTCTTTTTGGAAAAAATGTATTAACCACTGGCATCTTATCTGAAAGTAGAAGACATAACATAGGAAAATAATAGATGACTAGTGTACACAAGAATGTTTATTCTTATGTCCACATCATCATGACACTTTTGGTACTGCGTAGCTGAACTTACAATATTTATTGCTCATTAACAAACATGAAAATTTTCTTCATGATATTTGTAATTTGCCTGTATCAGAACAGATCAGGCAGCCTTATCAGACACCGATGATCTGCATTTCTCTCTGTAGAAACAGGAGTAACTTACGAATCCACAAAGTAATTTATCATACACTATTTTCAGCTTTTACAGATCACCTGTGGTTGTTGGTCATAAATTTACATCATTGTTCAGACTTAATGTAATGAAAATGAAGAATGGGGAAAAAGACATAAAAATAAAACAAAAATAAAACAAATGAAAAAATAAATAGCAGAAAACACTGCTGTGAATTCATTCTGCTCTTTCTGGGAATACTGGTTTTGAAGAGCTACTGAGGTCAGAGCAGTCTGGACACTCTCTTTCCTGAGAGGGAAGTATGTTGTGCTTTTACAAGCTTCATGTGTCTGCACAGCCAAAGAGGCCAACAGGAAGGAGTGCTCTGAAACAAGTTGCCAGTATGATCAGTTCAAATGACATATATAATGTAAGATTTTCCCTGCTGGCAATCTGTGTTAAAAGGAAAAGAACCACTCCATCACATTCGCAGGAACTTATATAACAGAGCTTAGGAACTTTGAAAACTACATATTTTTTGAGTGATTGATTAAATAAAAACGCTACACTTAGAAGAATTTCTAGCATAGCTGTTTACTTAGACATTGACATACATCTGTGACTTCATATTTATTTTTAAACTATACATACATTTATTTCAGTTTACAGATGATATACTCCAAGCATGAATACCAACTATACAAAAGGAGAAGAAATGTCACAAATTGCTCCTGTTTGCCCGACCTCCAATCTAGGATAGAAGGTTTCACAAGAAAAGACTGCAGAAGACACTTCTCTCATCTGTCCTACATTACATTTCTTTGTATCTGCCTAGGTGAGAGGGAAGGGGAGGAATCTTTTCTTTTACCCTCACTGAGTCATATGTTCTTACAAAAGTCTTTGGCTGAAGTTTAAGGCTCAATGCTTTCATCACCTTTCAGTACCATGTTTCATCATCCCTTTTCAGGGTTTCTGCCCTGGTCTTATAAAGCCTTTGCTAGATATTTTGATCTTTCTCTTTTCACACCAAGTGCTCCTCCCCAGGGGGTTAAAGGGGAGGGTAGCAGTGCTGCTGCTTTTACTCACCCTTTGCAGTACAGATTTAATCACACACATTCTGCCAAAAGATCCTCCAAAGTCCATTTTCACAGGTCAGATTTTTCTCTAAATTTCTAGATGACCTTTCCTACTGTCTAATTTTATTATTTTTTTTTTGGTCATCAACAGCACTTTAGCTGTGTCTTTAATGATCAGAGTCAGACCAGAATGAAGTTTCTCCAGACACCACCTATGGATTATTTTGCATAACAAGATCCCCAGTGCAGTTCTTTAAAGTATACTTTTTTTTATATCCTTGAACTGCAGACACTGTTTTGCCCTCTCAATTACCAGCTGTGAAATTGAATGTATGCGTCCCAAGTATGTGAATGCAGCTGTGCTCTTAAAAGTCTAGTATAAGTGATATTAGTTTCAACCAAAAAAAAAAACCAACACTCCAGAGTGCAAAACTGAAAATAATATTTTCACACATACATAGAAAGAAACCATACTGGGAATAGTATCAAATGAAGAACTGTAATTGCAGAAAAGAAGGGATTTAAAGCTAGCAAAGCAGCAATGAATGTTGATAAAACAGATTACAAGACAGCACGTCAGCATCTCAAGGCATTAAAGACTTATATCAAAGCACAAATCAAAATTAGGAAACTGATTAAAGAAATACAGAAAGAAAGAAAGAAGGAAATATTGTGGATTCACTGTAGAGTATCTAGAATTTTTTACTCTGGATATCCAGGGATGCTTGAAAGCCAGACATTTCTCCCTTGGAGACAGAAATTCTAAACAGCTCATGAGTTTTAGGAATCTGTAGTATTCTCTGTAGTTTGATTGAATCAAGAGACAAAATTTTGAAATGACAAGGTAACGAAAGGTTATCAGGAACATATGGTCTGTCCTGTAACTTAGTTCAGAAAAAGAAAATTCAACATTATCTGTCTCTCTTGCTGTCAGCCTAAATATACAATGTTCTCAAATAGGCAAACAGAAGAACAAATGGATTTGGAAAAAAATGTATATTCAATTAATGATATTGCCAGAAGATTGTTAAGAATTCTGTAAAGAGTTAATACTCTGTTTAACAAGTAAAAAAAAAAAAAAAAAAAAAAGACAAAAAAAAAAACCCCAAAAGTTTAAACAAAAACAAAACAGACAACAGGTTTTATAATGTCTGAAGGCAGGCAATGTCTGTGTTTGAATTCGAAAACTTTTGTCAATTTTTTATATGCACCATAACCTACATGAATTTCAATCAGAATTATTACTAAGAGAAATTCCTAGAGAAAAAGATTCCCAGTCCTAGCAGGCAATACTTTCCTCTGTGGTTACTTTACGTTTCAAAATCTTTCAGGATCTCAGGCCCACCCCATTAGGCCTTTTCTTTTAGTAAAAAAATGCATTTTATTCATTAGGGCTGAACTGGAATTTCAACCAACTGTCCTCAGACAGCTATTTAAATGCCCCTCTGCAAATCAAACATTTTGTTTAGAGCTGCAAAAATTTTCAAGAAGGAAATAGTGTGAATATGGAATAATAGGCTCCTTAGGGAACACTGTTGATATTTGTGAAACATTGCTAACATACCTGTTGAAATTTCATTCTTAGTACATGATGGATTATCTTATTCACAATCAGTATTTATTTTACTTTCCTCCTATATGGTATCACACAGTTCTCAGCCACTTCAACTGCATCCATTTTATCCTCAAACAGCAGTACATGATGAATAGAACAAAAGTTAGAATACTTTCGTGATTGACTTTTTTTCATTGTGAACATGCTCAATATCTGAGAAAATCTATTTTCTCATATACCAGAGCAACACTGTACATAAAATGACCAAAGTGCGTAGCACAGGCTCTTCTTCAGCTTACATAAGACAGCCAAGACAGACAACATAGTAGAAAAACTACACATGAGCCAAGAGTCTGCATCTAATCCACGCTTTGGAGCTCCCCTGGGTACAACAGGACAAGAGATGGTGCTCATTCTTCCCCTGGAGCTCAAGAAGAATGGAAATCAGAGTGCCTGGGCTGGGAGGAAGTCGCTGCTTCTGGTGGAAGTGTAACCAGAGACCAGGGTCTCTGTAAACAAAAGGACATCCTTGTATTTCCAGTGCCAAATCTTGCATGTTGATGAGAGGTACCAGGATTAAATTCTGCATGCTTTTTTTTTATCATACTGAAACTTTTATCATGGTAAAATCTTACTTATTTATGCCTTACAGGCTGATGTATGACCTTTGTGAGCACTGGGCTATTTCTAGTAATTCAAAATTCTGCTGCTTTAATTAAGATATTTAAAATCTGTTAGTAGCATACTGCTTTGAATCATAGGCAGTTATGTCATACTTTTCTTGCACGCTTTCTACCTATTATATGCTTTTCTCCCTTTTATTCTAAGCTCTCACAGAAATATTTAACCACTTTAAAGGTCTCGTTTTAGTAGGGTGATAAAATGTTTTCTTCATGGATAGTTTTGGTGGAAGATTTTAATTACAGGTCTTTGCATATAAGTATGATACTTCTATTTCTACTGTGGAGACATAACATTTTATTGATTTTTTTTCCTGAAAATTAAACAGAGAGCTTTGTTTTGTGGGTTTTGCTTTAGTGTGTAATTTTGAATTTCCTTTTCTTGAAGTTAAGAGGCATTGCAAGGTTAGTTACACTTTCCTATTTCTTTATGACGCAGAAACAATCAAACTACCCAGTAACAAATATTCAATACAGTTATGTATGCTTTCAAGCATTCTAGAGTGGTTCACAGAGTATTTCATCCCTTCTTCACCTCATTTATTTCCACCAATTAAAGAAAAAAGGAAATCGATGCATCAAACCAATATGGAAGGAAACAGAACAATACAAAATAAGTAAATAAATAAATTAATTAAAAAATCAGTAAATTCATCACTTTCTACAGATCTGCAGACATGATTTGGCTTCTTTTTTCCTCTTTAAAAATTCAATATTTTAAATGAGGTGACAAGTTCAGGAGTAAGGAATTGTGAAGTTACAGGAATCGTTGATCAACTGGTCATTTGATCAAAATGTTTCAAGAACTGCAAAATAGTTTTCAGACTGTAAATTATCAAGCTTTTCAGCATTTTCTTCAATTATTGATCCTTTTTCTGCCTCTTTTTGTTTTTTTTTTTTTAATCATAAAATCGTTAAGTTTGGAAAATACCTCTAAGATCATCTAGTCCAGCTATTCACCTAACACCAATATTTGCCCACTAAACCATGTACTCAGTACAACATCTAAACACCTCCAGGGACACCGAGTCAATCAACTCCCTGGGCAGCCTGTTCCAGAGTCTTACCACTGGAAAGCAGTTTGACAAGCAGCTCTCTCAGTGCCCTCATGTGATGGATCCCATCTGGCTCCATGGACTTGTGATAGTCTGGGTGAAGTAGAAGGACTCTGATTGTCTTCACCTGAATTTTTAGGGTTTTATTCTTCTTCCCATCCTAGACTTCCAGGTCAGGAATTAGAGTACTCCAAGGATAACTAGTCTGAATTTTAAAGACAGATGCAAAGAACGCATTGAGAACCTCAGCCTATTTCTTAGCCTCAGTGGTCACATTTCCTTTTATATCCAGTAAAGGACAGAGATTCTCCTTAGCCCTCCACTTAATGTCAGTATATTTATAAAAACTTTGTTGCCTTTTACTGCAGTGGCCAGGTTGAGTTCAAGTTTGGCTTTTGCCTTCTAATTTTTTTCCTGTATACCCTAGCTAAGTCCTTGTACTCTTCCAGAGTTGTCCATCTCTTCTTCCACAGGAGATAGATTCTCTTTTTCTCCTAGTCTTATGGATAAAAGGTTCCCATTTTATCCATGTGGTCTTCTTCCCCTCCAACTTATCTTACACACAGGGAGACAGCCTGCTCCTGTGCCTATAAGACTTTCATCTTGAGGAGCATCCAGCTTATATTTATTTATATTTATCTAGTTTAGCATTAAACGTGGAGGTTGGTGGCACTGCATGTGGCAGGGGGCTTGGAGATTCATGATCCTTGAGGTCCCTTCCAACCCTGGCCATTCTGTGATTCTGTGATTTGTGATTCTGTGATTATATGCACCTCTTTACCCTCCAGTACAGTTCAAAGTCTGGCCTTCAGAAGTACAAGGTAGCAGTTCTGCTAACCTCCCTTCTGACTTCAACAAGAATTGAGAACTGTTTCATTTTGTGGTCTCTGCCCAAGACAGCTCCTGACCTCCACATCTACCACCAATCCTCTGCTCATGAAGAGCAGGTCTGGCAGGGCACCTCCACTTGTAGGCTCTCTTACCAGCTATGTCAGGAAGCTGTCTTCCATACACTCTAGAAACCTCCTAGACTGCTTCCTCTGTGCTATATTTTATTTCCAGCACATATCAGGGAAGTTGAAGTCCCCTATGAGAACAAGGGCTGACAATCATGCTACTTCTGCCAGGTGCTTATAGAATGCCTTATCCTTCTCTTCATCCTGGTTAGCAGTCTATAACACATCCTCACCGAAGTGTCACCCCTGTTGTCCTTCCCCTTGATCTTCATCTACTGAGACTCAACCTTACCACTGTCAGCTCTGAGCTCAACATCACTGAAACACTGCAGCCATGAGGCCAGGAGCCATGTAAATCATCCCATGTTTGAAAAAGCTGAAATTCCTTTGATGGCACCAGCCTTTAGCCGCATATTATATGGAGAGTTTTCTTGGTCCTTTCAGTATCTCTAGCTGCAATTGAAGAGATAGAAGAAAATGTCACATATATTCCTGCTCCATCACTAGATTATCTTGATTCTGCAGTATCTGGGCTTTCTCTTTTTATTATTTAAAATAAGAATTTCTTAATTTTGGAACGTTATGACGTTAGCCTTCTTGTTGACAGTATTTCTACAAAGTTCTAAATGTGTTTGTGGCCTTTTTTTTTTTTGCCTATTCAGATTAATGTAAGCAATGTAAACAAATCCGCAGTGTTTATTAATATAGTTGGTATTCTTCAAACCTAAAACTGGAGCATCAGCAGTTCTCAAACAGCTGCTTTTCTATTGGCCCAAATCTTATGTAAAGTCTTTTTCAGAGTAGAACAAAACATTTCCACGTGCTTTTCTCTTACTAAGAAATTCCGAACATGAAATACAAAATCTTGCTATCAAATATATTAGTTATGAAATGAGGAGGAAGAACATTTTTATAGTAGACACTAATCAGTAATGAGCCAGCCTAAGTATGCTAGCTTACCAGATATTAGTCATCAATGAGCATGACAGCAGAATGTCCTTTGGGAAGAAAATTCTGGTGGATATGGAATGGAGTTAATGAGAAAGAGAAAGAGATGAGAATGTGAATTCTGGGATGAATAAATATTTCTTGTTCTCCCCAAAGTACTATTTTTCCTTATTATTCCTCTGTACTTCTGATTAGTAGCCAATTAGCCTCCTCCTTGAAGTCTCCTACTCTCACTGTACAATAACTAGCTCTTGCACAAGAAAGATTTCTGTAGAAAATCTGTGCCTCCTGCCTTATTATTTTCTCATTGATTATCCCAAGTAAAGTTAAAAATAAAACCAAACCACAACAAAACCCACAACGTTAATAATGAATGCCGTAAGACAAAATTGCAAACAGTCTCTAACATGCAGAGCAATTCAGACTGCTAGCTGTCTGGGATGTATAAATCTGTCTAAAGCTGAATGCTGGTGCATTACATAAGTGTTTTATGCTGCTGCTGATTAAGTTGACCATTATATCTTAAAAATATTTCTCATTTTTATTGATGTAAAAAGATATGTGTCTTTTAAAGTTCAGGTGTAGGCATTAATTATCACTCCTGGAAAATAGTTTCTGTAATTAGATTTGCATGGTTGATTTGAAGATCCCCATTTACAAATGTATTTACAAATGTAAAACAGCAAGAAATGGGGAGTTCCAATCTATTCTAACATAGAGTGATTAAAAATGGGCCCTTTCAATTGTTTAGTGACAAGTCATATTTTCTTCTATAAAGTGAAGTAATGCGCCAATGCGTTTCTGAAGTAATATAATCTGATAGAACATTTTCATTCTCTCATATTGAATATAGATGTATATGAGATCAGGGGAAGATTTTGTCTTCCCCTTTACTCCATTGTGTACATAATAACAATGAAGAGTTATTTGCACATAAGCTTAATCTCCATGACTAAACTGCTTTTAATGAAATTAATTGTAACTCTTGCATTTGTGCAATAAATCTACATTTAAAACATAACATCTATACTGTGAATGTAATATTTTCCAGACAATGTTCAATATATTGTATATATTGGTATTTCCACACTGTAAATGGCAAATGGGTGTCTTCCACCTCTGCCTGAAAGGACTGGCTCCACTACATATTTTACTGATGTGGATATTCATTTTAAGTAAAAATACTTTGTGTACATTTATTGAACAATGTATATAGAAATGAACATTTGTCTAACAGTACCTACTGTTTTGCCACCACTATTAACTGGATTTTCCAGGGATGTATCCTGCCCTACAAACCATTCTAGCACATATAACATTCTATTCCAGATTATTTCTACTTTTTTATTCACCTCCTTTGACTCCCTTACACACCCCACCACAAATATCAAGATGAGAAAGAAGCAGTAATGACAACAAAGGTAAAATTTACCCAAGAAATTTTCCGATTCCCAATATAAAATGATCTTGTATGTGACTTAAAATAGATAAGAAAAAAACCCCTGAAATTAGAAGTGTTTTACTGTATAAGTGTGTTGGGAGCCCCTAACTACCAACCCATCAGTCTCCACTTACACCTTACGTGTAGAGAACTTCAGGGAAGTTGCTGCTAAAATTTGTAATAATGAAGTCTGTACAAATATTGCTTTCTGGTAGACCCATTTTTACACTTGCCTGAGGAGAATTAGTGCTATAGCTGCAACTGCAGGATGCAGAAAAGATACAAGACACTCTCTAAAAATGTATTCCTCCCTGCTGTTGTCTCACCAAGCCAAAAATCAGAAACCTCTTTTGTTTGCTAGAGACTTAATACAAAAAGTATTCTTCTTCTTCCCCTACAAATTACCATCCTTTTAGTACTTGCTTTAATTTACGATTCAATGAAGTTTCTCTTTCCATCTTATCTCCCACAGCTTTGGCTTTCACTAGCTTTCAGACTGCTATGCTGTAGTTAGCATAACCTACAGCTACCGCAAGAAATCCTCCCTGTGCTGTTTTCTCACTTTAGATGCAAGACCGTGGATGCATTTGAAGATAAAAGAGGACAGGAAAAAGTGGCAAGGTTGACAACCACAGAGTAGTAAAGATAGAGAAAAAGGAAGGAGATAATGACATAAAAATTCTGAGCATTTTACAGAGTAGAAGTTACAGCCAGATGGACAAAAATTTAGGTACTGGATGGGTGAAAATTCTAGGACATATTTTGAGCTAAAAATATGGTCACTTGGTCATAACCATATTGAGCATAGAATAAAATCTGGGGATATAACAGTCCACCCTTTGCACACTGAGCAGATGAAAGACAAAATGCATATTGAATAGGTCCAAAGTCAGCAAAAGTGGACAAACAGGACATCAGAAGGTATCCACAGACCAGCTCAGATTCAGCTATTCTAAAATGTATTATCAATATAAACTAAGTATTTGTCAACTTGACAAGCATATTAAATACTTCAGAAGAAGAGATCTAAAGGAATATAAATCCACTATATTGCAGACAGAGCATCCCTAAAATCTTTGATAATGAAGTCTAAAATAAGCACAGTTAGAAAGAAAAATTTTGGCCAGAATAGTTTTCTTGTTGCCTATGGAAAATACTTTACCCTGCAGAAAGCATGATTTAAAAAACTGAAGCTGCTAAGTAAATCCTTGGGAAAGTGAATTACTGATTATGGAATGTTTGTTGGCAGAGGTCCCTGATACCCTGATTGTTGTCTGTTTTCACAGACTTATAGAATCATAAAATAATATGGACCCATCCACCCTGACCTTGAGTGCCTCGAGGAACAAGCCATTCACCACCTCTCTGGTCAATTTGTTCCAATGCCTCAACATCCGTATAAATTCAATCTAAATCTCTTTTAATTTGAGATCCTTTCCCTTGTTCTATCATGACAGACCCTGCTAAAGAGTCTGTCCCCTTCTTACTCATAGTCCATTTTAAAAACTTAAAGGCTGCTTCCAGGACTCCCTGGGGCCTTCTCGAGGCTGAACAGCTCCAGTTATTTCAGACTGTACTCATAGAGAGGGTGTTCCATTTCTTGGATCATTTTTTTTGCCTCCTCTGGATGTACCCCAACAAGTCTATGTCTCTCCTGTACTCAGGACTCTGCATCTGGATGCAGTACTCCAGGTGAGGTCTCACCAGCGTGAGGTAGAGGGACAGGATCACCTCCGTCAAACTGCTGATCATTCTTCTTTCGGTACAGCCCAGGGTGGAGTTGGCTTTCTGGGCTGTGAAAGCATGTTGCTAGGTCATATTCAATTCACCATCCACTGGTACCCTCAAGTACTCTTTTGGCAGGGCTGTGCTCCATCTTTACATCCCTCAGCTTGTAGTGATAGCGCAGGTTGCCTTGTTTCACAAGTGGACTTGGCTTTGTTGAATCTCATGAGGTTTTCCTGGGCCCACTGCTCAAGCCTGTCTAGGCCTTGCTGGATGGCATTCCATCACTCACAAATATCAGCCACACAGCAGGTTAGTGTCATCTGCAAACTTGCTGTGGGTGCATTTGATCCCAGTGTCACTGTCATTGATGAAGATGTTAAAGACAACTCATCTCGGTACAGACCCCTGAGGGACACCATTCATCACAGATTACCATCTGGACAATGATTCATTGACCACCTCTCTCTGAGTATTACACAGTTTTCCACTGTCAGTTGCCATATGGACGTCACCTAATTTCCTCAGTGAATTTAATCAAATAATGAGATAAAAAAAAAAAAAAAAAAAAGAGACATCAGTTTATTAAAACCTAATTTTTTTGATTATTTTTATTCTTCTCTTGAGATTTTAAAATCCTGTATCTTAGTTTCCAATAACAGTATTATTTCTTCAGACATTAAAACCAAGAGAAGCAACTTCCCCACTGAAAACAAAAATACAATGAGCAGATATGAAATGTGCATTTTAGAAATTACTCTCAGATTTTAAGTGAATTATCTTACAAGGTCTTTGCTTATAAAATTTAGACATTTGAACACCCCTAAAGTCTTAGGCTAGACTTTTCTTTTTGCCATCATCTAGTTATTTTCAGCTGCAATTGTACATCAGAAGATAATTCCGAAGCAATCTGTAGGACTATTTCACAGTCAGCAATATTCTTTTTTCACTGGAAATTGAAAGCTTTCCTCTGTTTTCAACCATAGTCTGAGTATCTGTAATGGCCATGTTCAGACTTTACAGTTCTGCCAGCTCAGTGATGATATCACCAGGGTATGCATCACAAAAGGACAACTGTTAAGCTTCAATTATTTGTGCATTAACACATATCAGCAATATCTAATTTTGTGCACCTATCATTATAGGTAGGCATCAAATATCATATTTAACAATGGATTTACATTTAATTTAATGACTGCATGCTATACATATGGGCTCTTTTGACAGCATTCACATAAACAAGGCAAAATGGAATGTCAAAGTTGAACATTTCCTCACTTTGACATTTCAGTCATACAGACCCTTTAAAATCCAGAATGCGATTAAAAAAATACTGGGAGAAGAGCTCCAAAGAACAAAAAAGCATTCAGATAACAATGGCTTCTGTATATAATTCCAAGTGCACAATTTATCCTCCCTTTCAGTTTCTAATCTTTGAAATAGTGATGTTAACGACAGTCGGAGTAGTTTAGGAATAAGTTGGGATTTTAAAAGCCTGTATCACTGAAATAAATCAAATCATCACCATGGCAGGTTTTCTTCAGTCTATGGTTTTATAGCATTTCATAGTTCTGAAGGACTTTTTCTGGCAGCAATTATTTAAACAACCGGGTGGTAACCTTAATTTCATAAGTCTTTTCTAAGGAAAAACAATATAAATATTTAAAAGGATATGTAGTGACAGACGAGAGAAAATGGTTTTAAACTGGAAGAGGGTAGATTTAGACTAGATATTAGGAAGAAATTCTTTACTGTGAGGGTGATGAGGCACTGGAACAGGTTGCCCAGAGAGGCTGTGGATGCCCCCTCCCTGAAGGCATTCAAGGCCAGGCTGGAGGGGGCTTTGAGCAACCTGGTCTAGAGGGAGGTGTCCCTGCCTGTAGCACGGGGGTTGGAGCTAGATGATCTTAAAGGGTCTTTCCAACTCAAAACATTCTGTGATGCTGTGATTCCGTGAAAAAGGTGTTAGACTAATGAGAGATATTCTAAATCCTAAAAATCTGTTTTAAATTCCTCAATTCCACCAAAATTTCCAACTAAACCATGTCCCTCAGTATGTCCAAATGTTTTTTGAACATCTTTAGGGATGGTAACTCAACCGCAGCCCATTTTAGTGCCTGATCACCTTTTGGAGAAGAATTTTTTCGTAACATCCAACATGAACCTACCCTGACACAACTTGAGACCACTCTCTCGTTTCCTATTATCAGTTATGTGGGAGAGGAGTCTGACTCCTATCTCACCATAACCTCCTCTCAGGTAGTTGTAGAGGTCAGTAGGGCCTCCCCTGAGCTTCTTCTTCTCCAGATCGAACAGTCACAGTTCCTTCAGCTACTCCACATGAGACACGTGCCCTATACCTCTCACCAGCTTTGTTGCTCTCCTCTGGACATGCTCCAGAGCCTCATGTATTTCTTGTAGGAAGGGGCCCAAAATTGAGCACAGTACATGAGGTGGGGCCTCAACAATGCAGAGTACAGAGAGATGATCACTTCCTTGTTCCTGCTGGCAACACTATTTCTTCTTGACCACCTGGGTACACTGCTGGCTCACGTTCAGCCAACCACTGAGCAAAGCCCCCAAATATATTTCTTCCACACAGTCTTACATCCATTCTGCCCCAAGCCTCTAGTATTGCCTGGGGTTGTAGTGGCCAAAGTGCAGAACCTAGCACATGGTCTTCTTGATCTTCAATCCATTGGCCTCAGCCCATCTACTCAGACTGTCTAGATGCCTCTGAAGGGCCTTAGTTCCCCCAGGCATGTCAATATTTCCTCTCACCTTGGTGTCATCGGCAAACTTATTGAGGATGCACTCAATCCCCTTGTCCAAAACAATAAGGATACTGAACAAGACAGGCCCCAGTACCAATTCCTGAGGAATACCACTTGTGACAAATTATCAGATGAATTTAAATCCATTCACCATCACTCTCTGGGCCCAGCCCTCCAGTCAGTTCGTTATCCAGCAAAGGATGTACCTGTCCAAGGCACAGGCTTCCAGCTTCTATGGGAGAGAACATTGTGAGAGGTTTTTTTTGTGCTTTTTTTTGTATTTTATTTTGTAGTTTTTGTTTTTAACTTAAAATGAGATACATTTCATTACCTCATTAAAAATAAATACAATTTGTTAAACACTCAATGCTACTGTGAGGCTTTGTTCTAACCCCTAGCCCTATTATTATCAAAAGTAATATATGTTTTTTGTCTATAAATCAAGTTTCAACACTGAAACAAAACAAGCCTTCTCCAAACCAAGGCATGATTTTCAGTTTCTAACTTAATATCCCATAATCACAATATCACATAATCACTCTTGCCCTGTTTTGTAGATGTACCTAGATGTATTCATTGTAGTGGGGAGAAAAAATAGTGTCTTCCTCTTTCGTAATACCTTTATCACCTCTTGACAGAAGTACACTCCATTTCCCTCTTCTTATTTGCTGCCTCTGTGAATTATTGATCCCAGTAAAATGAGACTGAAGTAATGTGAGAGATCACCCTCCCTGTGTGCCTCTCTGATCTGCCACAGCAGATAGAAAAGTCATTGGTGTCAGATACCGATTAAAAGAAGTAGACAAAATCCTTCTCTATTCAAGTTTTGTTCACTGCCTAATTACAATACATGCTTAGGTAAACAAATTGGCAAATCTAACATTGTGTGCCTAGCTGCAGGCACCAACAGATGAGGCAAGGTAAAAGCAACATATGTAGAACAGAGCACAGTGCGCCGAAATAGTATAGGAGTATTGACACAGCATTCTTTTCCATTAATAATTAAGGTAAGAGGCAAAAATATTGCTTTTCTAGCTGAGATTTCTTGCTTTGCCATAATACCTAGAAGAAAGTCTTCTTTTTTTTTTTTTTTCCATAAATTCCTTTTAGACTGTACTTAGGAAAAGATTAACGTCTTCCTGCTTCAGTTAGTGAATCATCTCCTAATGTTTCTATCCACCTCACAAATGAATCCAAGACAGAGAATTTATTCAGTCCATAGAGTATATTTCTGAGTTACTTGGGTGTTTGCTTGTGTAAGGACTGGAATAGGCTCCCTAGGTAGGTGGTTGAGTAACCATACCTGAATATGTTTACAAACCATTTGGATGTGGTGCTCAGGTACATGACTTAGTGGAGGGTTGTTAGAGTAGCTTGGTTAGCTTGTGGTTGGACTTGATGATCTTTAAGGTCTTTTCCAACCTGAGTGATTCTATATATAGGAAGTCCAAATTTAGATAGACTTACAATATTAAGGCAGGACTTGGTGTTTTGAGCACTGTTATGAGTTTTAACTATTTCAGTTTGCTATCTATCTGCTTAGTTACAGTTTTTCTGTGGAGATGTACTTACCCCATTTAAATCTTTAAATACCATCCTTTTGATGTACAATTGTTATTAGTGCTAATGGCAACATGTTACTGTATACACCAGCATCCAACTGAAAACAAGAATGTTACTTGCACTTTCAACTAACAATTTACTTATATTATAAAATTTTCTACTTTTCCCAAGAGGAATATGTATGAGAACACATGAAGAGACAAATACAAATAAGACTTTTTATTTGTACTATACAAGGATGGAGCTGATCTACTGCATTTCTTGCATCTTTTCCATTTGTTTAATTTTTATTTGATATAGACATTCCAATATATGTACTCCCTGTGTTATTATTGCCAGATTTTCAGTTTTAATTGTGATAGCCTTTTCAGAATAGGCTTCATTTTGTTATTTCCCAACATTCTCAATAGAGTCATCAATTCTCACTAAGTTCTCTGACTGCATTTTTATTTCTTTTGGCTTTCAGTCATAAATTTTTTTGTTTGTTTGTTTGTTTTTGCTTTTTTGAGCATCTGGTTTTCTACCTGGAATATCAAGACAGATTTTTCAATCATGGATCAGAAAGCTCCTACAATTTTACTTTCCTTTATCCTGTGAATTCAATACATCTTAATGTCTTTAGAAGACATTAAGAAGCAGAGGTTTCATTAGTGTTTAATATATACTTTCTTAATCAGGCTTCTATAACCGCAAATTCTTAAGCATCACTTTAGACTTAACTTGTCTGAAAGAGATCCTTTCCAAGAGTTCTTTGAAATAATTATTTTTAATCATCCCTACAGAACAGAAAATCTTGCTGCTGCAGAACTCCAGTCTACAGAATAAAACCATTTAAATATGCATTTGATATTTTACAAAGCAGCTTCCAATGCAGGGTTAAAATGATTTCAAAAATCAAAATTGTTCTTAACCTAGGGCTAGAAAGTGGATGGGGAAGTGGACTTATCTCAAGGCCAAATTGGGGCTGACAATTAGTTTCAATTTTCATTTTGAAACTTACTACTGCTTTTGTAATCAGGTGTCCCTGTCGCTTCTTTCTCACATATCAGCTGAGATCCTATATTATCATTCTTGTTTTATTTTTTCCCTATTGTTAGAATCTTCTCTGGTAGGCCATAAGTATCCTACAATCTATAATTATTGACCTCTACTCTCTTTTTTACAATGAAGACACTTTCTGCCATAATGAAATAGATGGCAACCTTGCAGCCCCCAGAAAAGATTTAACTAGCAATCTTTACTATCTTTTGGGTTGGTTTTGGTCTTTGTGGTCATTTCAGTCCCCTTCTTACCATTAAAGGAAATAAGTACTCTAGCTGTATAGAAATATGGCAACACGAAACCCAATTATTTTTAACTACCAAAATAAAAATAAAAATAAAGAAAAAAAAAGGCTTTTATGATCAACACACAGACTTCAAAATGGAAAGATATGTTCTGGAAAACAACAACAACAACTGTTTTTAAGTAATAACAACATACTGTGGAAAGCAGTGCTAATCTGTTAACAAGGAAACAAGAAATGCTCATTTCCTACTTGCAGACTACAGAAAGACAGCTTTATTATTTTGGGTTTCTTCACTTTTTTTTTTTTTTTTTTTTTTTTTTTTTTTAAATAACATTTTAAACTTCCAAAATTGTATTCTAAGGTAAACATGTTTGATAATACATAGTGGACAGGGATCTCTACAAGAAAAAAATAAATCCCAATCAACTATATTTAAAATGAAAGAGATTAAATAGAAGATACAACCACATAAGCCTAGAAAATTCTGTTGTTTCCTTCTTTCTCAGTTCATTATATATACATTTTTGATATCTCAGGATGTTAATTCTATTAATAAAAATGCAAGAATTTGTAATTTTTTAATAATTTATACATGATTCAGCCACTAACATAATAAATTTTTATACCATACAGCAATGAGAACTTGTGTATTTGGCTTGTTAAAGTTCATGCAGTGGCTATTAATGACACATTAGAGAGCTGTGCTTTACAGTCTGCAAAATCTCCTAAATATCATACCCCACTACTGCAAGAAGGCTTAGGCCAGATTTTTAATAGCCCAGTGGTGACAATGTATATGCATCTAAGGACAATGCACATGCAGAAGAAGCTAATTAACACCAAACACTAATTAGTCCCTCAGTATTTAGCAATGAAGTATCAGCAGCTGTCTTAGATGCCATATGCTAACTAGCATTAATAAACTTCAGAAATAATTGTCTCCATTGTTCTGTGTCATAATACTCCCTCTAATTATACTTTGGAGAGCACTGCCTATAAATGGTAGCAAGCGCTGCATTGCATTGCTTGAAGTTTAATGAGCAATTTATAGCAACTTGTAGCAATAGAAAAAGATTCCATATCAGAAAAAAAGATTAATATCAATTTTATAAGTCTATAATTAACATGCTGGCTTGTACCTGTGCTCAGAGAGGATAGAGACATTTTTGTTGCTGTTCTGTGTGCTGTATACAGCAAAAGAATAAAAAGGTAATATTTTAACGAAATAGAACTGATTCACTGCCTCTGCATGTAAATGCTCCAAAAGACCAGTTTTATATCTCAGACAAAATGGTGTGAGCTATCACACTGTAGTTTTTATGCTCCACTCCTGCATTTTATGGGTGCTCAGAAATCCATTTGTCTAATGGTGAGGAAAATAGAGAAGTACATTTTTGTCTTACTCTGATCACTATGGATATTTTTCCACAGATTTATATTTTCTTTGCAACACTGAAGAGCTCTATGATTGTTGTTGCTTTTAAATCAGAACTCCATTAAAATCCATAGGAAACAAAGGTTTGGTATTTGGTCTGTGAAATAAAACCTTTGTCATACTGAGACTCTGGAGGTCCATTCAAGTTTGCCTGAAAACTTGTAATAACTGTTACTAAAGACATCCAGCGCTGCATTACAGGCAATGCGATCTTCCATAAAGCGATCCCTTTGCACTGCTCAGCATCTCTATTACTTTGTTTAAAGCATGACAGTAGAGCTAATTAATTCAAATATAGCAAGCATACATAATATTTCAGAGGGTTAAAAAATGTATAAAGAAAGGGCACATAGCATAGACTAATGAAGAATAAAAAGATTGACCTGAGCAATATACGAGAAAAGGAGCCTGTATCCTACAGAAAATCAAACCCCACTTTAGAAGGCTTAATCCCCAAACTAGTTACGGTCCAGAACAGGACAGTTCAGATAGATTTTGTTAGAAGCGGTTGTGCTTGTTTCAGCTCCTTATATTTGTAACATACATGTATTATTACATAAACAAGAAAATTCTCAACAAAAAGCTTTCATGTTGGTTGTTTTTTTTTCCTTCTTTTTTTCTTCTTTCTCACTTTTTTTCTTCCTCATTTCAGTTTTTCTTTCTATATTTACAAGTCTCCCACCAGTAGAACTGTATGAGTGGAAACAATTTAAATAAATAAGCAAATATGTACGTGTATAAAGAGACAGAAAATGTTTTCCTAAAGAATCCCCCTAAGTGCATTAGTGGAGGTAGCACAGCATGAAGATATCTCAAATTCCATGTAGTTTAACTCATGGTAGATATTATTATCCTATTAGAATCTAAATTTTGATATTAAAATTAGATCCCTGGCACAAATAATAAGTGAGATTTTTGTCTTTCCTTTCTGGAAAGTCTTTGGCAACTACAGAAGAGAAAATAAGAAAGAAAGCAGAACAACACCCCACCCCCAGAGAAGATGAGTATTGTTCCATTATTCCATAACTAAGTTATAGTTAATCAATCATTTACCCTGATGGAAAAAAAGCATCTAGAAGGTTATATGGCAAGTGCTGTTCCACTGTTAGGTTATGTGCTTTAAAAATTGCCCACCTAACTCCTTGAGCTTGATAGGAATGCTCAGAATGAAAGGAAAGCAGAGGGGCTACAGAAGAAATTTTTAAAAATTTGTGTAGCAATTTTTAAACCCATTAGTGTTTAACAGCCTGATATGAACTTGCAGTAATTCAAAGCTGTGATAGAACTTTGTAAGAGATTATTTCCTCCAAGAAAAGGGATCATTAGCTCATTGAAATGACTAATGTTAAGAGACGTTATTAGTCTATTATTTCTACCAGAGCATAACCTAAGTATGAAGATTTCATCCAGTGCACTAGTGACTATAAAACAAATGAACTGAAGAGGAAAGACTGCATATGCTTAGGATAAATGCATATTCATATGAAAACATGTAATTTAACTTCTGTAGTTGGCATGAGTTTGTGGTAAAACAATTCAGTTAAGGGTTATGTTTGGACTTACAGCTTACGATTAACAGAAACCGCAAGCCCTATTAATATGCACATATGACCTCTCTACAGAACTAATAGTAAGACTGGACTCCAGAACTTAGATTTGATCCTGTAAACAAGGTTATGAGCCATAATTCCAAGGTATTCATAATCTAGTTTACAATTATATTTTATTTCAGCAGCTTTCTCCTGCTTTAAAACCATTTAATTGCCTCATGTGTAACAGCTGGAAAGAAAGAAAAGGAAACCTATTCACATCAGAGTAAACTAAGGTTATAATTATTTTATTTGCATACATTTTTGTGACTTATTAGCTGTTTAATAGTATGAAAATTTATGTAGATTATGTATCTCTGTTCGTATTCACCTGTAGGAACATAAAAATAAAAATATCTTAGTAAACATTTCTGAACATTTACATTAGGAGTAGCTTTTCTCTTATCTTAAGAGTTTTCCTTTAGAAATAACAGTTTTACTGTAGTTTTAAAAAGTCAAAAATAAAAACTCAGAAAATTTATTCAGGCCTGAAGGGTTTTCTTTCAGTAGTTAAAACTTCTGCTTAGGCCAACAAGGTGATTTATGCACTTGTGCTGTATTTTATTATTTAAAAATAGTTTAATGCAATTGGTTTGGGATTTTGTTTCCACAACAAGCCCTAGGGCTTTTGATAAAGCTTTTAAATGGAAACATTTCTACCTCTACTGTTGATCAAGGTTTTATATCTGGAGTTAATATACTATGCATGTAGTTGATTTAGATACAGCATAATTTTTCTCATATTAACAAGATTTGTACCTCCTGCCAAGTTGATATTTTCTTTTACAGTACCATGCGTTGCAATGCAACATTTTTCTTGATTTTAAACTTATTAAAAATATAAAAAGATAGATCATTGCTGGAATTTTCCCATTACTAGTATATACAAAATCCTGACAGTATTTGATTTGTACATGTCAAATAGTCAGACATCTAAGCCACACATTTCTCCTGTGTATCAGAAACCTAGACCATCTTATATATTTTGCGGACAAGATGGTGACATTTAACTAGGATGGTGTGGAGTCACACTTATTCCAAGGAGACCATCAGAACACACTTCCCCAAGGATTTTCATTTGTCTGTTGAGAGCAGACTATACTTATTCCAAGGAGAGCATCAAAACACACTTCCCCAAGGATTTTCATTTGCCTGTTGAGAGCAGACTACGGGAATGATAAAAAGAAATTATATGCATATATATCCATGAAAACTTTTGTAAGTCCTTTTGTAATGAGGGATTTAACTGGGAAATTGCTTTAGTTCCCCACCCATTCACTTCCGCCCTCACCAAATCCAGTAGTCTGTTGACTGGGAAAGAGGCAGTAAGGAGACACAGACAGGACAGCTGACCCAAACTGACCAAAAGGATATTCTATAAAGTGTGACATTATGTTCAGCAACAACAGTCAGGGAAAGCTGGGAATGGAGAGGTACATTTGTGGTTAAGATGTTTATGTTCCGAAGCAATTGTTCTGTATGCTGAGACCCTGAGGAGTGGCCATGGCAAACCTACTGCACAAAATCACCCATTTGTTTTTATCATGTGTTCCCTTCCTTGTGAATATTTATGTATCTAAGTGGGTCATTGTCTAATCCCAGGTGCATTCTGGTTGTCTGAACACCTAAACAACAATGCACCTTCCTATTCAATATCCACAGTACAGGCAAGCTCTAAATCTACATCCTTTTCTCTCTACTTTGAAGAGGCTAAAAAGAATTGCAGGCCTTGTCTTCAAGGAAATGAAGGATGTGCAGAAAACAATGAAATCCACTGCGAACAAGTTTGTAGAGATTAATAGTGGATACTTGCTTTAAATATAGACACACTAGGAGCATTGCAAGAGACTTGAATTCAGACAGCCTGTGGTCCAATCAACTGAATGCATACTAGCAGCCTCTATGAATGTGATTCTAGTTAACTTTCATTCAGAAAGAAAACAGGCTGTGCAGTCAAGTAGATCTGCAATATAAACCACAGCAGGAATAATCAAGAGTTTTGGTTCAAAAGAAAAACATTTAATTCATGACAAGTTGGCTATAGATGGACTGTAGGAGTGTGCAGTTCTGCTCTGCTTTCTCTTGCTCCGTACCCAAAACTTGTTTTCTACTTAAAATTCAGAAAATTCTTCCTCTAAGAAAATTAACAAATACTCTTTATTTTGTGAATTTCATATAGTCTTCAGAACATTTACTCACAGCAATCAGGAACCTAAGACAAAGATTTTAATCTTCAAAGGACTTTATGGACTTGAGTGTTTATGGCAGTTCCACACTGAACATAATCACTGTGATATAAGTAGCTTCTTACGTTCAGTACTACTGATCATTACTGAACACCGAGGACCAGAAGCCTTTTTAATTTTATTTTTAGTTGTTATCACAAGAAGTAAGTCTTTCATTGGTGCTTCATCTAAAAACAATAAATTTAAGAGATATGTGGTCAAATTACAGTTTATCAGCTTCCTTTAATCTTCACATATAGTTTATTTTACCTATATAATTAAATTCAGGCTCTTCAATTGACAAACAGAAATAGCAGATGGCTTTCACATATGGAAAAGAAAATTAATACCCATGAAGCATTAAGTGTGTTCATTTCTATTAATTGAAGTGGATGTTCTCAGAAGTCAAGATCCACCCTGCTGGGCACCTTGTAACTCAAACAGGCTTGAACTTAAGTTGATTTGATCAAATTCATTCAAGAAAGTAGTCACTTTTTTTTTTTTTTTTTTTTTTTTTTTTTTGTATTGATTCAGGATTATCACATTGCTCGGCTTTAAATACAGAAAGGTTTTAGTGAGTGCCAAAGCCCAAGATCTATTCATACTGTTGTTCATCTATTCCTATCTACCTTCAAATTCAAATTCAGAAGACATTTCTTTCATAGTCTTATGACAATTTATGTGGAGTAGGGAGACATCAGCTCTCTTTTCTGAGGTAAAATTTGCTCATAATTTTTTCTTCATTTCATACTCACTCCAGAGAAAGGCCAAACTACTGCCTTCGTGTCACTCTGTTCAATGACTGAAACACTTTAAACATTCAGATTCACACAAAGTACCTGTCTTACAGTTTTAGTCCTTCACAAGCTCTGCTTTCTCAACTCCCAGGAGTGTTCAGATTTCCACAGCTGGCCTTGTAGTACTTGGGTATCACCTTCTTCGTTCTTCTTATGATTCTAGGAATCACTGTGTCATCTTGATAGATATAATTCTTCAAGAACAGAGCTATTCCTTTTTAAAGAATTCTCAATTTAATAACACTGAAAAAATCCTGATCTTGTTGACCACCATTCCATAACCTTACAGAAGTTGTGGAAAGAACTTAAAAATCTAAAATGACTGCCTTTGACCTTAATTTCTCAGCCTTTTCTATCACTCGTGTCTTACATTTCAGTATAGTTACCTAAACCAGACCACTGTCCATGCATATAAGAACACATAAGCTGTACCAACTTAAAGAGGACCAGCTGTATACACAGGCTCTGATACTAAGCACTTTACTTACTTCTCTTCAAGAGGACGGGAGAACCATGACTGGCATGGATGCTCCAGCATCTGCATAGACCAGGTTCCCTGAAATTTAGAGGGAAAAAAATTGTCCAGAGAAAAATAAATAAAATAGTAAAAGATTAATATCTGGAAAAGAAAATTGGATTTCTTGTTTAAGATCACAGAGCGTTGATCTTATTTGGCTGCACATATTGTGCTAAGAATATTATTACAAATAAAACATCTTCAAGTCCCTCTGGCCCCTTCTCATTATGTAGACTATCAAAGACATACTGTCAGATTCCATTTTCTTGATAAAAGATCAGAGTGAAATATATCGATTGCCTGAAGAAATTCTTGAAGTTAGGTAGATAGCTAACTATTAACTAGAAATTTTCAGTGTTTCACAGCAGACAGATGTGTTCTAAAGATGTTCAGCAAATAACATCTCACAAGGATTCAGTGACAGCAAAGTGACACTTGTGTAGAAATATACATATATATACTTCAAAGGAAAGAAAAGGAAAGATCTATTATTTCACTAAAGAAATAAAAACCAAGTGTGTGGGCAAATCTTTTATATCATACCTCTATGTATCCAAGCCTGTAGTGATCTCACACAAAATATTCTCATTAGTGTAGTTAGCTCTGTGGTACGGGGTAATTGAGTAGTGTATGCAAGTAGTATGAGTCAGTAGCAGGGTCTCTTGTTTGTTTGATTTTGGCTTTATAAAGAAGAGAAGTAGGATATTTCATTAAAGGTAGAAACGAGTATTTCTCACACTAACTGAACAAAGCAGAAGAGACACACCATGAACATGGAAAAACTAAAGTGAGCTGTGAAGTAAGAGGAGGAGTAATAATAATTTATTCTTACAGGTGATCCCCTAAATAAGAGAATCTGCAATGAATCTTCAACTGTTCTGACAGGGTGTCATTACAGCAGGACATTACTTAGACTGTCATGACAGAGTTCCACATTCACGTTTGACTGTCAGCCCTTCCAATGTGACAGACACTAAAAGTAAAGGCAATTGCACTTTACACATTCCTTGCAAACTGTCACCAACATTATTTTTTTTATATTAAAAAAAGAAAGCATTTTTGCTGCATTAAATAGATCCTGATAACATGGGAAAATTTGCAGCTTACCTGCTGTAACAAATACTCCTTTCATTCTACTGACTAGCATACAGCAATTCACATAGGTAGTAAGCACTTAAGCTCTTGATAAATGTTGTAGGAGTTGTTACTTTTGCAGGAGAGAAACATCAAGAAGAAAAAAAATAAAAACAAGACTGATTTGCAGCTTTCTTCCATGACTTTGCCTTTAAGCTAAAAGACTTATTGTCTACCTGACACAGTTTTGTGACCTAACAATTGAAAAGAAAATAAAAAATCTGAAATTAATGTCAGCTGAGGAAAATTTAACCCTTTATAAGACTTCTGAGCTTGTCAGAAACAATAAAAGAAATTGCAAAATTACCTTCTATTAGAGTTCATAGAGTGTTAATGTCAGTGCAGTAAACAGAAATAATATGAAGGAAAATAAAAGCTTACATCTGCAACAAGACTAAAAGATAAAAGCTATGCTATAAACCATAATGCTTCAGATATGGAGATGTCAGTGTCCATATTTCTATTTCTAGGATGCCCTGCAAGATATGCAAATTGAAAACAATGTCAAATGTAAAAGGAACATCAAGGTAGCTGTTGAAAACAGTTGGAAACATAATTCTTACAACTTCCAAGTAATAATTGTATCTTCTGTCTAAAATAACAATCAGATTGTTCAACTAGTATTAGTTATTAATAACACATAATTTTCCTTTTATTTACTTTTAAGTAAATATTTCAAAGCATTTAAAGTACTTCAAGTCAAAGTGTTAGAAGATGGAAAAAATTAAACTTGTAGTTGAGGCAGGTAATAAATTTGGTAGATATTAATTTCAAAAGGTTAAATAAGTCTGCCTAGTTTACTCACTTTAAGCTTTCTTTTTACTTTCTGAAGTAAGAGGGTTTTTTTTACTTGGTAAAGTACTATTCTATTTAAAGTAGAAGATCAAAATCCAATGAAAGAGTAGCCATAAAGTGTATTATTTCAAGCTAAATTAATATTAAAACTACAGGGAAAAAATAACGAAGAAAGAAGATAGACCTAGTGACAGGAAGGTAGAATTTTTCCTTATTTCTGTGTCAGAAAGAGGTGAAATACTGCAAATCGTAACACAGAGCAAACAGTGGCTAAGCAAGATTGCTTCAGAAGGTATTTGCCTTTATGTACAGCAACCATCGTGAATTAGTAACATTCGCTTCTCATTTCTTAGTCATAGCAAGGAATCAGTTAAAATACTTTATAATGTCATTTTATTTATTTATTTATTTATTTGTGGTGGTAGTGGTTGTTTTTTTTTCATTTTCAAGGTTAGCTATTTATCCTGTTTTCTTAAAAATGATGAAACTACTCTTTTCCAGGGAAAACCAAGAGCAGTAGAAAAAGAAAGATATACAACAATACAAGATAAGATTGTTGGACAGTGAGACTAAGTGACTGAAGTGCTGAATTTTTCCTGTGGGTGATTCAAGTCTCAAGTGGAAAAATCACTATATTCAAAAGACATTGTAAAGATTGTCAAGTATTGCTTAGACACTGAAATCATAATACCTAAAATACATACCAAGCATGATTAAATGCCAGTGTTTATAAATGCCATAGATAGCTTCAAAAATACTTAGTTGACAAATTTACTTTGGAATCCACTGGATTTATGGGTTTAGCTATATTTTAGATTCCAAAATACCTTAAAACTTCTTTTCTATGTTTTTCTTAAGGAAAGGAGGACAGAAGACTACTCTGATATTGAGATTGTTTTATCATACATCATGGTTTTATGATTTTGGTTTTCAGTATTCCACATCAAAACATCATGTAGTGTACTGGGAATTAAAGTGCTAATGCTCAAATTCCAGGTACCTATTCCTGTATCATGGAAGTCATGGGATCTGGCCCTTCGGGGTGGGGCGGCCTCTTACTGCCTTGGAATGGGTGCTGGATGGTGCTTTCCTAGCCGTTCCAAGCTCTTCAGGTTTGACTCGGTCTCAGGAACTCTCTCTCTCCTATCGTATTTGATTTATTAGTCTCAATTTTAATTAGATTGTATTATATTGTGTTATCTTGCATTCTGATATCATAATTAGTAAAATAAGTTTTCCTCCATAGATCGTTGCCGCTTTTTTTTTCCTTCCTCCCTCCCTCCCTCCCTCCCTCCCTCCCTCCCTCCCTCCCTCCCTCCCTCCCTCCCTCTCTCCCTCCTCCCTCCCTCCTTCCCTCCCTCCTTCCCTCCTTCCTTCCTTCCTTCCTTCCTTCCTTCCTTCCTTCCTTCCTTCCTTCCTTCCTTCCTTCCTTCCTTCCTTCCTTCCTTCCTTCCTTCCTTCCTTCCTTCCTTCCTTCCTTCCTTCCTTCCTTCCTTCCTTCCTTCCTTCCTTCCTTCCTTCCTTCCTTCCTTCCTTCCTTCCTTCCTTCCTTCCTTCCTTCCTTCCTTCCTTCCTTCCCATTTTGTGGGGCCGGGGTGGGAGGGAAGGGCAGGGGCCTACTGCCCCCCTGTCACGGGCATAGATTGATCTAGTTAACTCTGTGACATCATATCAGCAAAGTAACAAATAAATGTCCCATCCAATTTATACCAGAAGACCAAACTGAGACCTACAAACTGTAGCAAAGAGTTGCAAGAAAAATATTTCATGCTTCTGATGTTACTCTTTGAAAGATGTGCAAACTCAAATGATATCAAATCAAGATTGACTGAGAGAAAAGTTGCTTGAAATGATGCAACAAACAGGCCACTTGCCTGACTTTTACATTCTCACTGTGAGATGTGTTAATTAACATATTTAAATGCCTTGTCAATGCATGCAATGAAAAGCTGATGCTTTAGTTAGCTCCAAGCTTCCAATGCAAAATATTCTATTCTTCAACCAATAAAAAAACCATTTAATTTTATCTGTATAATTACTGATCAAGTCACTCACCATGAAACCTGTCCACTCAGTGCTCTCATATCTCGTAGTGACATCACTGATGCCACCTGCAAGCCATGATACCTGCTACTAAAGCCAAAGAATAGAAACTGGCAGAGTTAAAATATTTCTTTAAAATAGTTCTTTGCTAAGGAAGGTCTCCAGAAATGAGTATATTCTTGACCACTGAAGAATTTTTGACAGGAAGAAGCCTATTGCAGAGGAGCTGCAAGATATGATGGCTGCACAGTGTCTTTTGAAGTCTATCACAATTAAAAATCTTTTGTAGTGGTTTTGAAATTGTTACTGGAACTTGAGAGAAGTAACAAAGAGATGAGCATCCTCACCATGTGGATCAGACAATCTATGGTCCTGTATGAGTTGCTTGGGCACTCTACAGTCATACAATTGAAAATGAAACAAAGTTTACTTATATTTAGCAATAGTGTGTAAGCAAGAATTGGATAAAACAAAAGACAAAGTTCCTATATTATCCAGACACTAGTGGGGAAGAAATGTGTAACTTGTTCAGCAAGAGTAAAAAATATTCTATTGTGAGAGACACTTTGAAACAGCAGACAGAAGAAGGAGAGATTAGCTGACTGCTAAAGAGAGCTGTAAGAAGTTCCTGTGGTTCTCATGCCCTAAGGCGTTTCTGGCATTAACTGTCTGTATACAAATACAGACCTATAAACTTCAAAACTGACATCTAAGAAGTCTTACTCCTCGTGTTTATATTTAATATTGGTCTAACTGAAAAACAACCACATTATCAATATTTGAATAACAGAGATGCATTATAAATGGAGACTGTGAAGATGGCACAGCTGGTAAGCATTAAAAGATATTTACAGCTGCATGGATGGAAGTTTTAGTATCGTTTCTAAAATACAATATTATTTATTTTAAGTTTAAAATGATGAGATATCACTACATTACTAACAACTATTGAATAATTGCAATAGAGTTTCAGCCTAGTTTTTTTTCTGCTTATTTACAGAGGTGGATACCAAGTTTAAGGGATATTCTTATTTTTACAAATCCAGGAAAAAGGGATATTAAAATTGTGGTCATTGGCAGCTTTGCTCAATCCTCTGTGAATTTCAGCTGCCTTTGCTCTGTTCTGACTCTTAAAATACAAATTCAGTAATTTTGGCACAGTCAATATATATGTTTTCTCTTTCCTTTTGATCATTTAAATCATAATTTATCTTTCCAATTAGATCAAAAAAGTCACTTTTTTGTATACAGAATGTAAAGGCTTTACATTTTAAAAAAATAAAATTCTGTATTTGAGTTATGCAATTCTTTCTAGTAGTTCATTATTTTTTCAGTTTTTTCTTTAAAGTATAACATCTTAGACATCAGTGTAATTAATGAATTAATATTGATATGAGGCATTTGTCTAGAGTAAGCTTTCAGATGTATGCATGTTGTTTTTATTACTTCTTTCTACTGTTAAAAGAAAAATGCCATCAAATTTGGCTACAGGGCTGTATTACATTATTTACCTAAAGTGACTTATTTTCATTATAATAAAGATGTATGATTTTTTCCCTTTTTTCCTTGTGTTAACAATACATTCTAATTTGCTTTTTGAGAATTACTACAGTAAGCCAGACACAATTTACAAAATGAAACCCTGGGGGCTGGTGGACACTAACAGAGATACAATAAAAAAGTTCTGCTCTTTCACACTGTTTTGCTTGAAGCCAGAAAACAGCTTCAAGTTCAGCAGTTTCAGAATAAAAACTAACAAGCAAACATCAAATGCTAAAGTGTTTAGTAAGGATTTACTTTTCCTTAGAAAACATAGCAAACACAAAGTGGCTAAAATGAAGAAGTACTGCCCATAAAACAACAGACAAATTATAATTAAAAGCATAAATTTTTATAGCCAAAAGAAAGCTTTTTCTGAAGCACATTTGTTTTGTTTCTTTCATGCATTGACATGGTTGATTACATATTCATTAAGATGATTTACTCTATAGCCATTACACGCTTCAGGTTCCTCATATACTCTTCTTGTTCATTTACATGACTACAGATGGAAGATAGACTTCAATATTTTTTCCACCAATATGCCAACTATTCGAGGTATTGGGCAGTGGAAACTCAAGTATTAGTGAAATTTTGGCCTTTGTATTCAGTTAAAGTTAAAGCAAATATTTTCTCAACTCATTTTGGTTCAGACATTGTTATTTGGATATGTTTATTTAGTTGGCTAAAAGGTGCAGCTGTCTGTACTTTTTGTATCTTTGTATCAGTTTTGCACTGATACATCCTAGTCTTATTAAAATTTAGATAATGAAGAATTTAAAACTTTGTAAAAGGTTGTGGTTACTTTTTTTGTTTTGTTTTGTTGTTGTTTTGTTTTATTTTGTTTTTGGTTGATTTTTTTTGGTTTTGTTTTGTTTTGTTTTTAATTCAAACAACCCCAAGAAACAGATTAATATTATTTTAGATAATCTGGCAGTAGATTTCTTCAGAATGATCAAATTGGTTCTGCCAAAAAACAGGTCAGCAGAGTAGATCGTGAAGATATATTGGTAAGTTTGGCAGGACTGGTACTGTGTTATCACAAATCTCTTTCTTGTCTTTCTCTATATACTAGATACAAACACAATCATTTACTCACAAACTGAATCTTAGGTTTCTGTAAAACTCAGCTAAGACAAAAAATCTTTTTTGATATGGGCTTGCAGCTATGGATCATTTGTAATTCCAAAGCAGTCTGTTTGTGGGCTGTATGTTAAATGCATAAATGAGTGAAGGATAAAAAAGTCCTCATATGTTCTTCTAGGAGAGAAGCTAGAGGGCAGAGCCTGTAGTGTTTTAAATAAGTGACAACATACAAAAAAATTACACTGCATCTAATAGCAAGAATATTCAGGGCCTTCTATCGTTCAGTTTCACTGCTGGCACAGCATGGGCATTGCAAGCTGAGGTTTGTCTGCACCTGCTAATTTAGATATGTCATTGAATTGCAGTGGGAGCAAATCATTGTGTGTTACAGACACTACAAAAAATAAATGCAGCAAGAAAAACAGCAGGCCAGCAGCTTCTATGCTACTTTATCAGCTGATCAGCAGGAGGTACCCATATCTTCAGCAACTGCCATTTCCCCTGCTCCTTTGCTCACATCCCTCATCATTAGTCATTCTCCATAGAGAAGCCAAGGTCAGGCCATATAACTGCATCACCTTCACAATACCAGCATGGTTGAGCTTTCCCAGCCAAGTGAATAGCTGAGAAAAAGAGAAAGATAGATGAGGCTGCTTTCAAACCAGGCTTCCCATTCCACAATACTCTGAACAGCTGCTAAGCCACCTGGTCTGCCATAAGATTGTACCTTATTTAATTCTAATTCACCAGAACTCAAACAATGTATGGCACTGCTATTTTTGACTGCAAGAAAAGAATTTTTTTTTTCCCCACAATGTTAAAGTTTGAATTAAACTAGGTTTTAGTAAACTACGAATCTCCACTAAAAACATAAGAGATAAATAAAAAGGTGACTAATTAGCTATTATTAGAATCATAAAAGAGTAATATGGTTTGGGTTGGAAGGAACCTTTAAGATCATCTAATTCTAACCCCTCTTCTTTAGGCAGGGATAATTAAGACAAAATTAGAACAAGCATTCAGAATAAAAGTATATGTCAAATCTTGAACAGAAGATGAAAACCAAGATTTGTTTGCAAAGGACTTGTGAAAAAGCCATGGAATCTAACTCACTTGTGCTATGTTTATTCTTTTACCCAAGAAATAGTTAAGACTAAGGAAACAACAGAAAACGGAAAGAATCACACATAGCTATAGAAGCTATAGAAGCTACTGGTATCAGACAAAAAAAAACTAAAATGAGAGCTTACGGCCAGCTGAAACAAATGGTAGAGAAAGCAAGATTGTCTTCTGATGATCCCCCATCCAGGAAATATAAAATTTATGAATGGAGTCCTGATGGTCAATAAGACCATACCAGCACTACAGAATATATGGTGGTATTGGATTTATGTGGAAAGATTTGGTAACAGGAGGGAACGCAGAAGATCCCAGCACTGCACTTTGTCAGACAAGAGCCAGCTCCACCTGGCTCCAAAAGGGATCACTGCCACTGCCAGAACTGAGTCATGATCAGTGATGGTTATGCTTTGATGAGAGCAGATATAAGGAAGGAAAATAATGCCATACAACAACTGGGAGAGGAGTGAGAGTTGAGAGCGAATCGCCCTGCAGGCACCAAGGTCAGAGCAGAAGGAGGGCAGGAGGAGCTCCAGGCAAACAGCAGCAGCTTCCTGCAGCCCAGGAGAGGCCCGCAAAGGAGCAGGCTCTCTCCCTGCTGCCCATGGGCACTGTGCAGAGCAGGTCTGCCTGTGAAACCACAGAGGAGCCCATGGGGCAGTGGTGAATGAGGCCTGAAGGAGGCACATCCCATGGGTACCCCTACAGGAGCAGCACAGGCTGGAGCTACGACCCATGGGGAGCAGCCTGCAGTGGGATGGGAGGGATGGGAGAGCTGCTGCCCATGGGGACCCGTGCTACAAAGTGACGCTTAGAAAGCAGCAGCCAGTTCCTTTAAAAAATAAAATAAAAAATCAGATGTATTGCAACGTGGTGACAGTTTATAAAAAGTGTTTTGGGAAGATGCACTGAACTAAGGACTTTAAAATGTGGCATTCTGCAGAAACTGTACTGAAAAAGCAATCACTGAGCATGTGAGTGAATGTGCTCTACTGGGGAAAAGTCAGTATGTCTGTTAGTAAAAAAATTATTTACTAAAAAAACTAATGGAGCTTTTTAACAAAGGAATTGATAAGTCCCTGGAGATGAGAAACATGATGTAGTCTACTTAGATTTCCAAAAAGATCCTTAAAAAAACTGAGTTGCAATGGAAATATAAACTAATTTATACTTAAAAGGTAGAAAACAAGCAACGGAGGTGAACAGTCAGTTTTAAAAGTCAGAAATTGATTACAAGTACAGTTACACAGAAAATTTTCCTGTAGCCTCTACTGTTCAGCATTTTCATAAATAATCTAAGAAAAGATTGGGGGGGTGAGTAATACAGTAATAAAATTTGTTATTTAGTTATTCAGGATAACAAAGAAGAATCTAATAACAATAGCAAGTGAAATTTAATATAGATAAATTTAATATAGATACATGACTCACAAGAGAAAAATTGTCTTGATCTGTATAAATAGTAACATTTTTTGAATTTTCCTCTGCCACTCAAGAATAAGGAGGTCTATGAAAAAAGCAGGACAAGGTCCAAAGGTGATCAAGAAAAAAAGAAGTATTAAGAAAGCAAGAGAAAAAAAATACAAAAACATTACAGGACCAAACATTTTGAATATTATTTGAAGATGGCCTCCTTATCTTGAAATGATACTGTGCAACTTGTAAAAGCAAGGGCAACATAGAAGGGCAACAAAGATGACAAAACTAGTTGCATCACTCACATCAAGAGTACTCAGATAATGGAAAATAAATGGACTAAAACTTTTCACTCTCTAGAAGGGACTGTGGAAGACATGATAGCAAATAAAACAAGCAGATAAAAACGTTATTAATATCAAGAATAAATAGGAAATGAAATTTCATAAATTTTCCAACATGGAACTAAAGGATATCAAACAAAACTATCAGAATTCAGTTCAAAACAAAACAAAGTACTTTATCAGGGGCATAGCTAAACCACTGAACTTCTTGAAAATGTTTGTCTTAGACATCAAACCCATACATCTGGTGACCAGGAATTTCCACAGCATCTCTGAAGCTTGCTGTGCTCCTATACTTTTTTCAAGGCATTTACTGGTACTCACCAGCGGAGGTAGATCTGGAAATGGAGAACCTACATCATAGTCAGCTCCTATGTATTTGCATGGTATTGATGGTTCCCCTTCATACAGAAGGTGAAACACAACGTTGATTAATCTTTCAAGGCAAAAATAACTAGTATAATAGGTGCAGTAAGGAAAATTGATTATGATAGCATCACTGCAGTAAGGGTTACTAAATCTTAAATTACAAAGTGTCAGTCATTATCTTTCAGATCATTTATGAAGCATATGCCAGTGGAAGGGACGGAAGCTGCTGCTCTAAAGAAAGAGCAGTCAAAATCATTGTTGATCTAACTGAGCTTTCCAGAATGTTAAGCAAGGAAATATTATGAAATCTGCCAGACTGAAACAATTTGTATTAGACAAAATCAAGTAATAACCAGATTCTAATTATTTTAATGTATTAAAAATATCTTCTCTGGTAATACTGCGATGACTGTGAGTTGATCTGAGGAAGCAGATGGTCCCACCCATTATTAGAAAATAAATTGAACCAGAGTCAGCCAGTAAAATATCTAAATATGTCAAACCACAGAGGCACTGCCATTCATGGCTTCTGGGACTAGGCATTTCCTGAGGTGTTGGAGCCAGCTGGAACAAACTATGTCCAGCATGGAGCCTTGCTTCACAGAGGCGATCAGCAGCACCCTGCTGCCAGCACCTGAGCACTGCATCTGATACAAACGTGTACAATGGAAAATTGCTATTGATCCCAATATCTTAGAGTACAGAAATAAGACAACTCTATAATTCCAAGGAGTGGAATTAGATGTTTAAAATGTGATTTAGTTTATGAATTTATGCCAGTATCAGAAACAAATATCCAGGGCAACTTTGATTTGCAAGATCAATTTGAAACAGAACTTATATTTTATATATATAAATATATACATACTTACACACACAAATTTACAGAGAGAGAGAGGATGAGACGTGCACACTTACATGTAAATTTTATTGTTGCTAAGCTTGAGATGTCTCAGTTTTCCTTACCATTAAACATTCAAGATGTGTTTACCTGAGGATAGTAGTTCTGCTGAGAGAACATAATATTTTAGCTGAAAACATGTGAACAGTTAATTCTGTGCGCATCGGTCTCATGTAATTATGCAGAAGATGCATCATGATTAATTGCTTTAATATTTAAGAAAGATTCCTCTTGAGTAACAAACGCAGTAAAGTTATGTCTAAACAATTTCCTTTGAACTTTCATTTTGCATACTATAAAAACTATTACCTTCAGGTGTACAAGAAGACTGACAAGCACAGAAAGTACTATATCTTATCTTTCCTTTTTTATTCAAAACTTGATTGTGTTTAATGAAACACAAAACCAGTTATCTTTCAACAATTTTTGAAACAGAGAGTGGAAGCAAAGCTCTATAAGTTGCTTTTTGCACTCACTAGAAACCTTTCTAATTTCAGCAGGTTTTTGTTCTGGCAAGGAGCTCCTCCAGAGAGAGGTGTACTGCAGAATGAGGTTTTCAACCCTACCTGGTATTTCAGAGTGATTGAATGGGTCTTTTTCCCCTGTGGAACTGCTGAAACAATTACAAAGCCTATTACCTACCCTGGGGAATCAGGAACTATTCCTGGAAACTTGAAACAGAATCAGACTTTGTGCTTCAGACTTAATTAGTACTCTGCTCTTTCTCATGCCAAACAAGAAAGAGGAAGGATTTCCCATGCTCAGAAAGTTATAAATATGTCCTTCATGTTTTTATCTATGAATTACATTGCAAATCAGGCTCCAAATTCTTTCTTTTCTTTTCTCTCACTTTTTTCTTTTTTAACAAAAGATAATCACAGATTTTGCTGCTTAACTGTAAGTATTGTACTTCATTGTGAAGATATGGTTCTTTAAGCATGCAAAGGAAGTGTTTCTGATTGCCAGCTTTTGCAAGGTTTTCTATGTTAGTACTCAATTTTACAAGTGCAAGTGGTATAATTTCCAAAAGAAATTGTTTCATTGAATTTTGTTTTAACATTCAGCCTTTCATTTTTCCCTCTTACACTAAAAAATAGCAACAACACAGACTGTTATCTAACATTGGTTTCCAAGAAAAATCCAGTCCTTTGTGTAAAGATAAGTTTTGGGTTCATGTTAATATGAAGTGCATTTCAGCTTTCAAACAGAAAACTTAAATGTGAAGATTCTTGGTTTGGTTTGCTCATTATTAATTTTGTTTCTTTTTTTGCATGAGTGATTAGGAATAGATTAACTGTTGCAGTACCACTGAGCAATAACTAGAACACTCCATCTAACAATAAAGGGAGCAGGTATCTTCAGTGGTTTCAAAGAATTTGCTTGCTCTGGGACTGACTCTTCTCATTAATGTCTCAAATGACAAAAAGGGAGTATTCTCCCTAACTTTACAGTTGAAAGGTTAGCAGAGTTTATAAGTACATTAGAGAATGGAATATGAGTTTCTATTATGTCAATGATTTGGAGAGAGATCCTTTTAGATAAATGAAACTCAGTAATAAGAAAAGCTAGGTTACACACCAAATCATAACTGAATAGAAGAGCTTTCCTTCAGTTAAAGTCAGTAACTGAACAAATCTGAGATTCATTTCTTCCTTTTGATTGAATCCCCATGGGTATATATGTTCTAAATTCTGTAACACAGACAATTACCACACAAATGTATGTTGCATCTCACATCACATGCAAAACATGGAAAAGAAAGAAAATATGCAGTGCTTATTCACTTCCCTGGTCTTCTTCATTCTGATGAACAGAATCATTCAATGCCTGTGCCTTATTCTGAGCAACCCCAGAGACAGTGACTGGGCCTCAGAGAATCCAAAAGGTTTACTTTCATGGGAAATGTCTTATGTACAAAAAGAGAATAGAGATTAATTGATTTCATCAAGCTAAGTAAGATATGAATATTGAAATGAATCACAAGCTGAATATAAGCCACCTGTATATTGAAATCACAATAGGACAAATGCAATATGAAAAAAGTGGACTGCATGATGCATTTAATAGTTCCTCTAAATGAACAGAAGTCTAGAAAATGAGATCTATGAAGAAGTATTAAACAAGTGTGACCATTCCACTTGGAGAATAAATAATAATTAGAGGCTTGCTAACTGTTGTCAGGTATGGTGCATGTGTTTATGAATTTGTGTGCATATTTATGCAAGCAGGGCTGTTGCAGGCTTCTACAATTCTGCACATTCTATCTCAATAGGACAAAAATCTCACTGTGAGGATACTTATGTAAGACATTACAGTTTTTTTTCAACACAGGAATAAGATGCTTGATTTGATCCTGAATTTTGGAAATTTCCCAAGAAAACATTGCTTCTTCAAATTTATAGTTCCAACTTTAAAAATCACGAAGTCCTTTCTTGATCTATATTTTAATTTTCTAGGAAGTATGAGAAAGATTGAGACAGTAATTATATAGCAGAAGGCTAGATGCACCTTTTTAGGGTATTCTACACATCAACTGTTTCTGAGTTTTAGTTTTAATATACAAGAGGTATATTGATCTTTTTTTCTACCTTAGAGTACCAAAGATGTTAAGGATAAATAATTAAAGCATGGGGGCACATCCTTCTGGGAGATTAAGCAGTTCCATTTTGAAAAAGGTCAGGTTCACATAGATAATAAAATTCTGATTACTTTTCTAAAATCTATATGTAGAGTTATACAAAAACAAAAGAACATCTTAAAAAAAAAGATATTATCTCTGGAAAAATAATATATATAATCTGAATCTCAAATCCCTCACCACCAACCTTTTTCCCTGTGGTTGTTTATATAGTGAAATTTATGAACAAATAAACAAGAAAATCTTGAAATATGTTTTTTTACATTTAGGCCTCTGTACAGGTACAGAAAAACGTGTATAGATCTTCAATGATTTTATGTCTAAATTCCTAACACTCAGAGGTTCTTTCAATATCTTCTGAAATTATTTTGAATTATTAAAGGTACAAGCAATTAGACACACCATGTAATTGGCTAAGAAGATTTAGCACCCAAAAGCAAACAGTGTAAAAACTGACTTTATCACAGTAGAGACTTGAGTCTAGTGGGAGCTATCACAGCTGGTTGTGAAGTAGTCAGCTTGAGGAGAAAGAGGAAGGGCTGAGAGGAGTATGTTTTTTTCCATTTATACAGACTCATAGGTGCTACATTGACTGAAATAACACTCCTTTTATTCAGCCTATTGCCTCTTTCTTCCAGTGTAGTGTGAGCAAAAAAGGACGATATTTCAGAAAACCATTCCCAATAAAGAATGAGAAATTTTTTTAGCATTGTTTTGTACAGGTGCTATCAAAGGTCAAATAGTCATTCCAGAAGTATAAATACTTCCTTATGCCAAAATCAGGAAATAAGTATGTTTCTTCTTTATAATGTTGGTCTGTACAAAATATGCTTTCCTCAGAGGAAAACATAGGCTTTTAAATCTCAATCCATTGACACATAAGTGTCGAGAGAAGACAAAAAAAAGACCTCTTGTTTAGAGGCTGAAGTTTTTGTTTGTTTGTTTGTTTGTTTCATACACACAAATTAGAACAATATTTTTCCCACAAAATCTGGATTTGGAAAATGCAAATTAGTCGAAAACCTAGCCAGTTCAGTATCTGTAGATATTCACACAGCCTTTTCCTTCATTACACATTGAAGTATTATATTTGTGCCTTTTCAAAAACTGCAAAAAGTCTGTGTTTAATATCACAACAGGAATCTTACTTTCAGCACTAGAGTCTTTTCAAAAAAATCTCCAGGGTAGCAATGATTTATCTTTATTCTTGTTTAATTGAAATTATCATGTTCTACACTGCCATTAATTTGTAAGTCAGAAGCTGAAGAAATTAGTACCCTTGTGATTTACATGTCCCTATTTTCTCATCATATTCATCAAGACTAAATAAATCTCTACAGAATTTCTCTGTAGTTTTCATCACTATTAGCCAAATATCTTCTTAAATTCATGAAAGGAATAAAATTCACTTAATTTGCTCATTTGGGTATTTGCAGAAAAATATGACATTTTTGGAGGAAAAAGTACTTTTTACATCCAAACAAAAGAAAAATTGGCACTCTTTCTGCAGAATGTATTTGATGGGGAGTGATCATCAAGCTAATGCTGTTTAGAAAAAAAAAATAAATAAATAAAGAAGTAGAAACAAGATGAATTCCTGATAATAAATAGCTACATATTATGTATATTGTTTACATGTTCTAAATACCAAAATAATAGATGCCTTTAAATTACATCCATAAGCTATTGAGATATTAAGGCTTGGTTTGTACATCAGGAAGAGTCCAGATCTTTCAGCATGGAAGTATGCTGCGCCTATTTGTCTGCATTGACAATGTTAATGGATTTATATCAGTTCTAACATTCTCCTCTTAAATCCATAACTGACAAATAAAAACACTGTATCTGTTCCCAAGGGCTAATGTGATTTCTAGCCAGCTTATTTTGGTGTTAATGAAATAGTTTTTTGCACCAACGGCACATGACCTATTGGTGAACGTGTGCTTTATAATGTTAGAAACAGAGCAATAGATAAATAAAGTCTTGAATTATCTTTAACCCTAGAGAAGATTGGGAATGTTTGACAGGAGCATAACAAAGGTTAAAATATACATAGTAGTGCAATCTATTTTGTTTCATTTTTTTTAAAGAAATAAAGCAGTTTGAAATTCATAATCAAATAATAGACAAATGACAGAGCCAAATCGTTGGATACGTTTGTTTAAAGAAGATGGGATACTGGTATTGGTTTGTATAATAATATATATTTTAGCCTACAGAAACTTTTGGTATTCATCCACATGAAATATACTTAGAGTGAGATATTGTGGTCTTTTGGATGTTTATCACAAAAGTATCTATCAGAAATAGAATCTAGTGTTCCCTTTAAAATCAGTGGAAAGAAATAAAAAGAACAAATATGTATCTCAGGGTGAGATGAATCATGTCTTACAACTAATGCTAGTCACTGCAATTTGATGAGATAAATCACAATCTGGATTAGTTCTCAGTGTAAATGACACAAAATAAATTCTTTAGAACACTGTATGGGCCTATTGTTCATACAAGTCTGGAACTCCACAGCTACAGTGATGAAGTTTATGTGAGGTTATTCAAGCACTGGCAAACTTAGACATCTAGTACCTACTTTCTTAAAGCATTTGAAAAAAAAATTTGATTGGTATTTTCTCCACAGAAAATAGAACATATAAATTTACTCACTCCAGTCCTAGAGCAGAACATGAAAGAACATAATAATCCATTTCACATTAATATCATTACACTCATTCATTATAGCTACATGTTTATAAGGGCAAATGAACTTGCAGCAAGAACCAAGTTTATAAAATAAAGCTTAATTAAGCTTAAAATTAAGCTATTAACTTATGATTTAAATATAGATATTACTACAGGCAGTGTTATTGAGGATAATTACATCATAGCAAATTTGACCTCTGTTTGCACTTCATGGTAATAACTGAGACATAGCTTTGGATAATGTTGGTTGGACACCAGAAGATCCATAGTACCCAACAACATTTGAGTTTTACCTTGGGTAAAAAGCAGCCTGGAAATGTAAATCCAGAATGTTAGTGGGATAGCAGGCTGACATGTCTGTACTGCTTTTTCACCTAAACTTCTTGTTTCAGATGTAGCTCCACATTTTGCTGTATCTCCTAAAGAAGCTTGTGAATAACTGGGTTGATTTGTTTTTTGTTGAAAGCAAGAGGAATATTGTCATAAACTCTTTCAGGAAGATGTGTGGAATTGTCCATAAGTATACAATGCACATTCAAGTTAGCAAAATATATAGCTTTGCATAGCATCTTAGCCAAAACAAATACATCATACCATGATTAATAATGAAAGTATATAGAAAGAAGATATATATGTGTGGAAGACAGTCACTAGAGATAGCGTAGTTTCCTTTGAAATTTAGAACCAGCAATTCCTGTCAAAAATACACATTTATCTAATTATTTAAAAGGTCTGTATTCTACATTGTTGTAGACATTGCCAAAACAAGATAAGCTTATGACAGGCATATTGCAGCCATTATGTAGGGTATTGTTGAAAATATGACAGGCCATAAGTCTTGTGAAACTCCCCTTGCATATTAATACTAAATTCAGGAGAAGGTTTTGATGAAGTTAAATGCTTTGACAGAATAAATTTGGCCTTTGAGACAAACCAAAGCAAGGTTTTCAAAGCTTCCTGCTCTCTCTGGTAGAAAAAAAACATTAAATTATAGCACACCAATATTTGTTTCCTCTGACAGAAGATGCAGCTTATGTAATGCATTGCAAATGCCTAGCTAGATATCTCTCTTTATTTAAAATATTGAAGTTTTTTTTGTTTGGTAATTTCACATAGAAAATCTTAAGCAGCTATTTGTAAATGTTTAGAATAGCCATGCAAAATTTTGGTCGACTAGTCAGGTAACACACTCACTTTACTCAACCTCAGTATATATGATTACAATCAAATTACATTTCTTAATATTTAAATCAGTGTCAGTCACACAAAGTATCTGTATACTCCAGTAGATATAAGTTGGTATTCTACCTGTGTATAAATCTTATGCCATTTGCAAAGAAACTGAATTTGTATAGAATCAATCATGAAAGTGAAGGAATATTTTCTATTTTGATAGTGTTGTGTAATAGAAAACCTGAAAAAATTACTCTGAATTTAGGATTTGAATAATCCTAGAGCATAGAAGTAGTATGTCATCTAGATCCAAATAAAAGAACATGATTAATTTCACATGTTAGAATTGCACATTGAAGCCTCTTTGTTTACATGGAAAGTTGTTGAATATGTAACTCCTCAGATTTGGTAAATTTCATTACAAAAGAAATCTAAAATGATTTAGCATAATTAGGACTTTCTAATTCATTTATTTTTTTATGCAAAACCAACACTGTGTAAAAATGGTACTTAAACTGAAAAAGAAACAGTGAAGCAATAGATTGATTGTAATTTTGCTGATGACACCAAGCTGTGGGGTGTAGTCAACATGTCTGAGGGACAGGATGCTGTCCAAGTGGACCCAGACAAGCTTGAGCAACGGGCCCAGGTGAACATCATGAGTTTTAACAAAGCCAAGTACAAGGTCTTGCAGCTAGGCTGAGACAACCTCCACTACCAGCACAAGCTGGAGAATGAAAGGACTGAGCACAGCCCTGCTGAAAAAGACCTGGGTGTACTGATAGGTGGGAAGCTAGACAGGAGCCAGAAATGTGCCCTTGCAGCCCTGAAAGCCAACTCTACCCTAGGTTGCATCAAAAGAAGCGTGGCCTGCAGGCTGAGGGAGGTGATCTCGCACTGGTGAGGCCTCGCCTGGAGTACTGTGTCAAGATGTAGAATTCTCCACATCTTGGAGGACAGAAATAGACCTGTTGGACTGCATCCAGAGGAGGACCACAAAAAATGATCCAAGAGAGATAGAGCACTTCTCTCGTGAGGACAGGCTGAACAAGTCTATTCAATCTGGAGAAGAAAAGCTTGCGAGGTGACCTGGTAGCAGCCTTCCAGTGTCTAAAGGAGAGCTACGGGAAATAAGGGGACAGACTTTTTAGCAGGATCTACTGTAATAGAACAAAGGAAATGATTTCAAATTTGAAGAGAGTAGATTTAGGTTGGATATGAGGAAAAAGTCTTTTACAGTGAGTGTGGTGAAGCACTGGAACAGCTTGCCCAGAGATGTGGTTGATGCCCCATCCCTGGAGACTTTCGAGGAAAATCTGGATCAGACCCTGGGGAACCTGACCTGGCTGTGCACGTCCCTGTTCGTTGCAGGGGAGCTGGAGTAGGTAACCTTCAAAGGACCCTTCCAAATCTAAGGATCCTGTGATTCTATTCTATGAAGTTAGCACCATCGGGGTGGGGAAAAAAAAAAAAAAAAAAAAAAAAAAAAAGTCTGAAAGAAGGGTTTATTGAGTACATAGGTAGGTTAATCTCCAGATACTGGTTTGACATTACTAAACAATTTCACCAGCACCAGTATCAAGGGGCTTATAGATATAACATCTTTCAACTGCTTCTCAGGCCAACTGTCATGAACAGTCTCATTTGTAATTAATTCTTGAATTATTTCAAGCAGAGTATTTTATTTAAAAAATCTATTTTAACTGAGTATCATTTAGAAAAAAAATACTTACTCTTGACATTTCTCTATTACATGTGGTTTGATGAATAGGACTAAAGATCTATATTTTATTGTGCCAGGCATCAAACACAAATTTTAGCTGGCAGCCTTACACACAGAGTATTGCTTTAGTAAGCAATTGTGAATGTTGTGGTTTTATTTATACCTAAGCCTCTATCTCTAGAAATGATTAGTAGTAATGTGAAGAAAAGCTCTCTCTTCAATCAACACAACATTATGTGACTAAACAGAAACAGAGCAGAAGTTGAGATCAAAGATAATAGCGTAGGGAAACCACGGGAACCAAACCCATTAAGTATCATAACAACACCTTTCAATATGTTTTTGGTGGTTTTCTTTTTGTTATTATTGTTTTGTTGTTGAAGATGGTGGTGGTAGTGGAGGTTTTGTTGGATTTGGGGTTTTTCATGTTTGTTTTATTTGCAAGAACATGAGAAATGATTTCTAATATCTCTGTCACAGCATTGCATTATTGAGTTGATTCCCCTAACCTTTCTGACTAATGGAAGTTGTATTCCTTTACATACCTTAGAACATTTCTCCACTTTGTGAGGTGGTATGCATTATGAAAGCCACTGAAGCATAAGGAGCAATGTTTTGTGATGTTTAGCTTACACTGTACACTGCTTTTGTGTTCCCAGAGACTGGAAAATGTACATGACTTTATGGGAAATGTAAGGTCATGGTCTGAACCAGTGATTGAGCACCTGGTGAAGAGACACTTCTAGCCCTGGGAGTACAGATGCAAGCAATTAAGGGCTGGTATCTGAGAGGGGAACATTTTTATTTGGAGATTGCTTCCTTCTGGGAGTTCTCAGTGAGCCTTTGCCTTTGGAATAGGATAAGCTATTTTTTTCTTATTATTGGCTTATGACTAATATCTTTCATGTATCATCCTAAAACTAGTCAGAAACAATTTTATACCTCTCTTCATAGAATCATAGAATGGCTTGGGTTGGAAGGGACCTTTAAAATCATCTATTTCCATCCCCCCTGCTATAGGCAGGGGCACCTCCCATTAGACCAGGTTGCTCAAAGTCCCATCAGCCTGGATTTGATTCTCTGGGGTGGGGGCATCCACAACCTCTCTGAGCAACCTGTTTCAGTGCCTTACCACCCTCACAATTCCCCTTGTTCTGTTGCTACCTGTCCTTACAAAAATTCCCTCCCCATCTTTCCTGTAGGCTCCTTTCAAGTACTGAAGGTCACTCTAAGGTTTCCTCAGAGACTTCTCTAGGCTGAAGATCCCCAGTTTTCTCAGCCTGTCCTCATAAGGGAGGTTCTCTGGACCTGCTATAACAACTTCACTCCCTTCTTGTGTTGGGGGCTCCTCACTCAACACAATAACCAATGACTTTTGTTCTTTGGAAGAATGGTTTGCTATGGTTTGCTTTTTGCTGTTGTTGGTTTTTGTTGCTGTTGTTTTTGTTTTGTTTTTGTTTATTTTGTTTTTTTTTTCATAGCTTAGGAAACAAACTTCTGTAGTGAAGACTGTTGATGTGTAGTTAGGCTGCAGCTGGGGGATTGGTCCAATTGACTTCTGGAGGCCTGTTCCGACCTCAACCATTCTGTGATTCAGTAATTATTTCCATTAAACATTTTTAAATATTTTGTGTTGTTTTGAATTGAATTTAGAACAGGCAAATTTCCAGGTCTTACTTTGTTAAAATTAATTACTGACCGTGTAATAACTACATTTCTACAAAGAAAAGAACTGGAGAGGGAAAAAAATAAAAAAGGCAAGAACAAACACCTACTCTAGTACACAGAGATGGAGCTCATCCTTTGGCACTTCAGCTCTTCCTTTCAAATCTAGTTCACAGTTATCTGAGTTCTCTTTTGTTGATGGCTCTAAAAATGCTATGTCATATATCTTAATTGTCTTTCCTTTATTAATTTTCTACATGTATTCTTTTTTTGGTAAAAAGTGTTTACAGCTGAAAAATAGCCTTCTCATCAAATACAGCTCAAGCAACTTGGCTTTCTTTTTCCAGATTTTTGGAATCTTTTGTCTCTTTCCAATTCTCTTTCCCCTTACTCTTGTCTAACCCAACTGAATTCTCTGTACGACTTAATTAATAATCAGTTATAGTTTACAATATTTTCTTGAAATAAAATGTGGGGACCATGACTACTCATTTTCAATAACATTGCTTGGCAATTCTCACTTCATGTTTTTAAAATCCATGTATGGCTCACATTTAGCATTTCATAGAGGTCACTCAAATTGTATTATTAACACAGCTGACTGATGTAGACAACACTTCCAATTTTTCTAACTTTATTTCCACAACTTTGCTTTGGCATTCTGTCAACACAGTTAATGTAAAATCTTTAGTATAAAATTATATTGCACATTAGAAATGAAAGACTAGAAATGAAAGACTAGATTGAAAGATTTCAATGTTCAAGATAAAAATAATGTTTTACTACAGCAAAGAAATTATTGCAAAATACTACATGCACTGAGAATATGTACCATCACTTCTCTCCAACATAAACTGGAATTTTATGTTGAGCTGAGAAAAAATATAATTTTATTTTTATTAAATTACTTATATTTAAATATTGTCATCACTTTGCATAAAGAAATCTTCACTAGTTGGCTCCTTAACTGCGTTTTGGTTTGTTGGTTTCTTTCAATGATTTTTTTTTTCTTCTTCCTAATGATTGCAAAGGCAAACTGTTGAAGAAATAAAGAGCTATCTTCTAAAGAACCAATCATCTAAAAGATATCCGGTGATAAGCACAGGTGCAATAAGCACAGATTTTGCTTGTGAAAACATTCTTATTTCATAATTTGCAATGTCTTGATAAAGGTATGAAGATTCAATTGCACATGTATTTGGAGCTGTGGCGTAACACTTGAAAGTATCAAATTTTCTGACAATAAAATTGAAATTACCACTTTTTGTCATTAACAAATACAAGTAACTTTTGGCTGTAAGTCAGTTTTACAAGGGAGTTCTGCGCACATCCCAATTGCTAATAAAGTTACCCTAACACAAGCACAGAAAGAATAGTGTTTTACTTTATATTTGATAACAGATCATCTATAACAGATTGGTAAATCTGGCATTGGTAACTGTTTTGGATAGAGAAAATAACGTTTTCCTGATGCTACAACATGCATCATATTTGAAATGTCTTGGCTGTCAGGTGAGATCCTGGGTGACCGAAAAAAAGGTCACATCACTCCCATTTATAAGAAATGGAGCAAGGAGGACCCAGGAAACTACAGGCTGGTGAGTCTCACCTCTGTACCTGGGAAGATCATGGAGCAGATGCTTCCGGATGATCTGCTGGATCACATGAGGAATGAGCATGTGATGTGAGACAGACAGCACAGCTTCACCAGGGGACAGTCATGCCTAATCAATCTGTTGGCCATCTATGATGGGGTGACAGCACTGGTGGACAAAGGGAAGGTGACCAATATCATCAACGCGGACTTCTGCAAGCTCTTCAACATGATCACCCACTACATCCTTGTCTACAAATTGGAGAGATGTGGATTTGATGGATGGACTACCTGGTGGATAAGGAATTAACTGAAAGGCTGCAGACAAAGGGTGGTGATCAATGGTTCTATGTCCAGGTGAAGACCAGTAATGAGCAGTGTCACCCAGGGGACTATCTGGGTACCAGTGCTCTTTAACGTCTTTATCAATGTCATTGATGATGGAATTGGGTGCACCCTCAGCAAGTTTGCTGATGACACCAAGCTGAGTGGTGCAGTTGACACGGTGGAAGGAAGGGATGCTATTCAGAGGGACCTCTACAGACTTGAAAGGTGGACTCGGGTGAATCTAATGAGGTTCAACACAGTAAAGTGCAAGGCTTTGCACTTGGGCCTGAGGAATCCTAGGCATATATACAGAGTGTGAGGAGCAATCCTTGAAAGTAGCCCTGCAGAGAGGACCTGGGGGTCCAGGTGGTTGAAAAATTTAACATAAGCCAGAAGTGTGCTCTTGCAGCTTGGAAAGAAAATAGTATCCTGGGTTCCATCAGAAGAAGGGTGACCAGCATGGAGAAGGAGGTGATTGTCCCTCTCTATTTGCTCTTGTGAGGCCCCATCTGGAGTACTGTGTCCAGGTCTGGGGCCCCCAATACAAGAAAGTCAGTGAGCTGTTGGGAAGGTTCAGAGGAGAGCCATAAAGATGATCAGAGGGCTGGAGCACTTCCCGTAAGAAGACAGCCTGAGGGAGATGGGCTTGTTCAGCCTGGAGAAGTGAAGGCTGTAGAGTGACCTCATCGCAGCCTTCCAGTACCTAAAAGCAGCCTACAAACAGGAGAGGAGTCAACTCTTTACAAGGGTAGATAATGGCCATACAAGGGAAAATGATTTTAAGTTGAAGGAGAGAAGTTGAATGTTGGGGAAGTTCTGTACAGAGAATGGTGAGGTTCTGGAAGAGGCTGCCCAGAGAGGTTGTGGAAAAAAGAAATGCTGGATGGCATGAATGGTATTGTTTTGAAGAGTATTGCTGCGTGGCTTATGAAAAAATACTCTCTCTGCTTCGCTTCCTTTTATGCTGCTGCTTGTAACATACTATCGAAGTTTGAAAGCAAGTCACTGTAGTGAAACCAAAACTTAACTTTCTTTCCAAGCAGTTCTATGATTCTGTGATCTGGCCTGATCATGGGTAAAAATAAGTAGTAGCCTATTCATTTATCAAGATAAGAAAAGCTGATGAATGGACTTTCCACATTACGGTGAATTGTATTTCAACAGAAAGTTACTCCAAGTGTAACACCAATGGACTTCTCATGAAGCCTAAGAGGTTTTGAACCTCTTGAAAACGAAGAGATTTTCCGGACATCTGTCTTTACATTACTTGTTAGACATTATTCTAAATCACTGGTAAGGAAGAAAGGCTTCCCCTTGGATAAAGCCACCTGAGCCACTGTGTGAATTCAAAGTAACTGTAGAAAAGAACTTGTAAGCGAAACACAGCTTTGTTGTCTGGGTGTTCTGTCACTAAGCTTGTGACAAGAGCTGCTTTGGGACAGAATACAATAGATCTGGTTATTCTCCTAGAATGAGCTGCAGCTTCATAACTATAGCAAGAAGCAAGGCTGATACAAGACTCATGCTGAGTCTCAAAAGTTAGAAAATGTAACTTGCTTTCTTTTTTTTCCTTTCATATTTATAATTAGATATAATGAAGTATAGAATCTGTATGCTATTTTTGCCTCACAAGTGTAAGTGACTTTATATAATAAATGCTTGCATTATCATTATTACTCTGATCTGATATATTTAGACATCTGATCTCTGTGTAGGTGCTGATCTTCACATCAGAAATCAGATTTTTCTTTTTAAATTAGATAATGAAGGAGTATCTGATGGGAAGATACTCTTTACTAGTACAGCTTTCATGTCAGTATCTGATTTCAATCATTCATGTTATCAAACACATTCCTGAAGGTATTCAACAATGAAGTAAGAATGAGCGACATCAGAAACTACGAAGAACATAACCATAATATTGTGAGATGATACTTTTGCGTATTTTTTGGTTAAAAGACAATATTTTTAATCATTGAGTACTGGTGTTATTATGTCCTGCTCGTTATCCCTGCTTTGTATGGTGAACAAAAACAGAATCTTTGAATGAAGCTTCTAAAGTCTTGCTGAAGCCTCATCACTTCAGCTCTAAATAATAATAATAATAGTAATAATAATAATAACAAATGAGCATACATAAATATAAAATGTAATCTAAGAGCCCTTTAATTTCTGTAGATGCAACTGTGACACTGCAGAGTAACTGCATTAGAATCATAGAATGGCATGGGTTGAGAAGGAGCATAATGATCATCTAGTTTCAATCCCCCTGCTATGCGCAGAGTCATCAGCAACTAGACCAGGCTGCCTAGAAATTTCTCCCGTATTTCTACATTAATTCCATAAAGAGAATATCTTCACACCTAGAAATCTTCTTTTGCTTACTCCGTGACCTGCTGTCATAGTTAGATATCTAAAAGGTTTTATACACTGTTTTCTTTATCCTCTAACATTTACAGGTTTTCAGATTTGTATTTTGCTGTGTCTCCTGACTGTAAAAATCAGTGGTTAAAAGTGCTCCTATTATGCTATACAAGACTGAATCATTTCCCAACCAGTTTATTTCTAAATATCCTTCTAGTACTCCTGTATATGTATGTACTTTATCCTGAACTGCATAGTATATTTGTTGCAAAATACATCTGTGTCCTTAATTGAAAATTAGCAAGAACAGCCCAGGTGTACTAAAGCGTATTACCCTACTAATAATAAGTTTGTTTATGTGTAATTTCAAAACATACATTAGCCATTGTTTTTTTACCTTGTTGATTCATGAATAGAAAAAGATCTGAAGAGTTGCATGCTTAATACAATCTAGTCTTTCACACAATGTATCTATAGATATCTCCACAGTGAAGGCAATGATATCCTTTGGTGATGAATCTGTCCCCCTCTGATTAAAATAATAACACTGCCTTACTTAACTTTTTTGAATCATGTAGATGGTAATCACTTCAATAACAGAGTTTTAGAATTTCCTACCTCTGTGAAGTAATTGTTGTTATCTTTGAGAAAAATGAACAGTAAAATCTACAGCCTGTATTCCTCAAGCATGTATGACTTTTGCAACAGTAAGACTCCATTCTATGTGGCACATTGCAAAGATATGTTCTGTATTATGAAAGCTATTCATTCATTTTGACTGATTGATAGGAAAGAAAATATGATATTCTTTTGCTGAAAAGATGAACATCTGCTCCACTGGAATCAAAAGGAGTTTGAAATTTGATTGAATTTTACTCACATGGAATAGATGTTTGATTTAGATTGAGGCTGATGTAAGTAATTCTATAAGTCATTTTTGCATACGTTCACGCAGAAAGAGATAGGAAAAAGTTAGGTGGAAAAATATTCATAAAGGAGACTGAATAAGACAGTTGGTACATAAAATTTATCTTTTATTGCTGTGAGGAGAGAGCAAAATATAGCAGAGCCAAGGAATATACATTTATACAGGGTATCAGTGTATGCTTCAAAGCAGCAAATATGCAAGGGTATCTCCATGCACAGTTATGCCTTTTACCTCTTTGTAAAACCCAAACAGAATAAACAAAACCCAAACAGAATAAAAAATTTTGACATGAAGTCATGCAAGCATCTAAAAATAACTCCTTTTTCTTGCATTGTAATTTTAAGGTTGTCTACACACAGTCTTAAACGTGCAGGATTATCTTTCAGTAAATGTCCATACTGTAGCATTTTCTTCCTTTCTCCTTGATGGTGCAGACCAGGTTTACTGCCTGTTCACATACCACAGTTCCTCTCTGAATTGGAAGCAAGATTCCTCTTAGTTCTCTTTCACTTCTGAGCTTCTTTTCCACACTGTGGAACTGCAGAAATTGTCTTCCTTCTTAAGAATGTTCATGCGGTAAGACACAAATCAAATGCATTTGTTCAGAATATGTATAGGATGTTGTCAAAACATTCATGCACTAATTGTGTGCATATATGTATATATGCATAAAATACTTTGTAGACAAAGCAAATCCACCAGATGTGTCTTGGCCCAACATTTAAACAATTTATTCGACTGAAGTTAAAAAGCATTAATGACATCTATCTTCCCAGAAGAACTAAATGCATCCTGTTCTCTAGAAGAAACAATAGTAGTATTTGCATTTTCACAATATTTTTGTACTTTCTATAGTATATCAATACCAACAAAGTTTTGGGTGTTGTTTTTTTTTGTTTGTTTGTTTGTTTTGTTTTGTTGTTTTTTTTCTAATGTAAAATGTGTGTATGGATACATTTTTACAGAGCTTTATACAGAAGTATAGCCTCTTGCCAAGAGACTGAGTATAGCTATCAGCCTTACAGTTTTTTGAGTTATAGTAACTTACCAATTTTAATGTTTAGAATTCTTGACCATGATATGTTAACGTGGACTGTAGTACAAGCTGTACTCAGCTCTCCTCTTTTCTCATTGTGCCTCTCCAAAAAAACCATATCCGAATGTCTCAGATCTGTGCAACCGTACTTCACAACCAAATATATTACAATACATGATGGATGCTCCAGAAACAGTGCCTCCTATTTTATGACATTGGCCCATGACATCAGAGGTGGATGGTGGTAAAGTTTGAAACTCCCCACCAATATTCTGTTACATTTTTTTTCCATGTGACAGATGGCAGCAGAGGAGCAGTCTGACAAAATGTCTGACATAGAAGCACACATGAAGCAAAAGTGTGGAACTGAATTCCTCCATATGGAAAAAATGCCACCCACTGACATTCACTGACACTTGAAAATGTTTATGGAGACCAAACAGTAGATGTGAGCATGGTGAAGCAGTGAATGGTATGTTTCAGCAATGGTGACAGCAACAGAAGATCTCCTCTGGTGCAGATTTTTACAAGACCAGCATGCCAGTTCTTGTACATTGCTGGTGAAAATGCATAGCTAATGGTGGTGACTATGTTGAAAGAGTGTTTTGTGGCAGATAAAGGCTATGATGTCTATAAGTGTTAGGATCAGCAAGCTACCAAGCTGTGTATGGAGACATGATCCCCACGGTATTGAGGATCTTTCCTGGCCAGACATTTGCAGCTGGGGAGTGAAAGAGCCAGCCTCCTGTGCTCCATAACACAGGCAGATCCCGAATGATCCCCACTTATGATATGCTGAATCTTCTCTGTTTTTCATTAAGGTTCTATACGTTTTCATGTCAGACAAGTTAAACTTTTATCACTAAAAAATCCAGACATACTGTCCATTCCACTGTTTTGGATGTATTTAGTTTAAAAGTCAAAAACACACATGAACACACAGAAAGCAGGAATTTGCCAGCTGCAGCAACTAAATGAAAGTTTTTCTTTCTGTGTTTCTTCAGGAAAATATTAGATACTATAACAAAAAAAATACTATCTCGCTACTGTTGTCTTTATCAATTCTGTAAATAAAACAGACATTTCTGTTTCTTAACATTTATGAACATTTTCATGTAGATTATTTTTGTTATTTGTCCTTCAAATCTACTGATGATTCATGTACTCATTATATTTACAAAACAAGCTGGAAATGTGCAACAGAAATACATGATTAGCTGAAGATGAGATGTGTGCCTCAAACAATTGACAAGAAATTTACGTTTTCCATTCTAGATCCAATTTAGATGCTTTGATATAAGGGATCAGATAAGAAACTAAATTCTGAATTTATTTACATAAGTCATTATAGATTGTAGGGACCAGGAAAAACAGAAAAACTATGTTGTAGATTTATGGCTGCAGTCCTAGAAAACAGAGATCAGAAACCTTTAGAATTATACATCTGATTTCTACCTATATTACTCACAGGTCAAAACTCCTGATTTGAGTATATTTAAACCTGGGATCATTTGAAATGAGAGTGATTATGAGTCTTATGATGTAAGTGTGTGTTAATGGCGAATTAATCAGAAAAAAACCGTCTGGACAACGAGAACAGAGTTTCTAATAATTCAGAACTACTGCTTCCCATTTCAGTAGGATTCAGAACATGTGAAGAAGTATAGAAAATTAGCCTGACCTATGGTCTTCAAGAAAGTACATGAAAGAAAAGGGCAATGCTTCTGTTAGGTCTTACTTCTCCTTGAATTATAATAAATACCTTAACATTAATCTATAATTAGAGCCAAGCAATATAAAGAACGGGATGTACTTGGAAGATTAAGAGAGATTCCATACATGTCTCTTGTAGTTCTGCGCAAATAAAGCATAGGGTTCTATTCTGTTAAGCATTACAAAAAATTAAAGCTAAACAAGTGACTTGTGTCATGAAGGTCCTGCAGTCTATAAAAGAAATTTTTAAGAGAACTGCCAGTAGAATAGAACATAACTTAAGTATCCTCATTAAATTCTGTTCATTTATCTCTACATTAAAGAGAAAGGCATGAATCCTTTATCTTTTAGGAAACTATTTCATCATCAACAATAGATGCCACTAAGTATTGTAAAAATCATTATTTGGAAAGGAAGAGTTTAAACTGTATGTTTGAAATATCACACCTCTTTGTAGCTCTTTATGATTGTACAGATCTAACAACTTCTTAAAAATAAAAAATAAAAAAATAAAAAAACACAAAAACAAACAGTGAATATCCAAGCATATGTGAGTGTGCTATAGCCACCACTTCAATTCACTGGCCACAAAGAAAATAAAATGTATTATTATATATTGTTATTAGAATTAATTAGGATTAGAAATTTAACCTCACTTTACTTTTGCTACTATGCAAATATGCATTTAATTTTCCCTTTGAAAGTATTTATTCACCAGTGAATGCTAAACTCTTTTTTATGTGTCTCACTAACCACCTTGAAAAAACATTACTAAAAAAACCCAAACTTTTTTCCACTACCTTTGGTGATTAACTCAATATTTTGCAGAGGAAAATGCCCTATCTGTGTTTCCAGGTTACATTCACAACTTGAAAAAGGGAGAAGGTTTATAAAAGCTGCACTGTAGTTTGTATTCCTACAGCTAACAATGCAAATATTTGCAAGAAATCAGACTCCTACTGTTCCAATTTTCTCAATATTCAGGCTCCTTCAATTTCTCTTTTGTTTTATCCAGATGAATCTGCAAATTTATCTCCATCCAAATAATACTCAATGCCACATTCCTGATCTTCTCATTCATTCTAACCTTTGATTTCCTTGGGATTTACAGATTTGTAAGGACTGCATAGGATCTACAATGGGCACACTACTAAAATTGGATGTGCATATTGTACTCATCAAAGCATATACAGTGTGTTTTCCCCTTCCCATTGTCATATAGTCCCACAAACAAAATGGTTACAAACCTATTTAAACTGTTTATCTGCTGTTCCCTTCGCTCACATAGCTCTTCAGTGCTGGTTATATCCCTGACTTTCACTTATAAGAAATAAACCCATGTATGACTAGCAGTAAGCAGGTCCTGATAATAACAATGTGGAGACAAGATCAACCTGGAAATAAAATTTGAGATATTATTAATCTAAGAGATAGGAAATAATCTTTCTTCTTTTTGTATTAATGAATGATGTGAAACTCAGTAGCTGAATCCTGTCTAGATGGGCTGTGAAAGAGACAACAGTTCAGTTTGGGTGGGGTTTTTTTGCTTGCTTGTTTGTTTTTCATACTGAAGTGATTGCTGGCAGCAAAGAGAAAAAACTGAACAACCCTGAGGCCATTTACCGTTGTCATGGTTTTATGATATTTGATTATCAGTATTCCACATTATAACATCATATAGTGTACTGAGAGTTAAAGAGTTAATGCCCCAGTTCTGGGTACCTGTCGCAGAAGAGAAAAACCTCCCAGAAATCAGTGTTTTCAGTGACAGTCAAAAAAGAGCCTTTTCACATGATCTCACAGAACAAGTCAGAATGTAAGTCAGAACACCAGGCACCGACTTCTTTAGGGCTGTGATGGAGCTAAAGCACAACTTATTTTTCCACCAGACTTCATTTCTGACCATACCTGCAGCTATTTTCTGAGCTAGAAACAAAACATAGCTGCTCAAGCCAAAAAATTAGGTCTTTAGATTTCAGGAAAATAAAATGCATACAGAAAATATGAAAAGTCACTGGGTTTAGTGAAGCAGTAAGAACATTTCTGTGTGCACTAAAGATCAAGAGAAAGCAAAATCTCTGCCTTATTCCTGCCCTGTACGTATTTTTGGCACTGGTAGGTTCTCTGTACTGCTGAACTCTTTATATTCAGGTTATGGACAAAGAGAGTAACAGAGAATCAGGGGAACAGGAGCACTGCAACCACTCAAATGTTAATAAAAAGAAATCTGTAGGAAAGAAGAGAAAAAAAAAGTAATGGCAAAGAAAAAAAAAAAGGACCTTTTTTTTTTTGTAAAAAAAAAAAAATAGTGAAACTATATGTTAAAAATTGAAGGAATAAGTTAGATCACCAGAAATATTTCATTTGAAGAAGTGTGGAAGATGAAATAATAATTGTTTTCCTTAATAGAGTTAGTGAATAACATGTAATTGATTTAATTTACTGAAGTCATAATGGATGTTTCAGTGCAGAACTGTCCCTACAGTTTTCTGAAGAATGCTGCTGCTGAAATTCAAGATTTTTGATCATTCTTCACCACTGTTTTCTCTAGGTAAACACTCCATGTGCTGCTAATGTTGTTCTTCAATGATAGAAATAGAGACAACTGCATTTAAAATGAAGATTTTAAGCATTTCTTTTAAAATAAAAATATAGAAGTGTCTGGTAATTATTTTGTGGGTTTTTTGCTCCTTTCCTCTGGTCTGGTTTCTGTTTCTTTCTTTCTTGATTAGGTTTGTTTATTGTTATGCTTATTTTTGCTGCTTTTGTTGGATTCTGTGTCCTCTAATTTTAATTTCTTGTCATCTCCCTTCCCATCTTCAGGAGTTTTCAACCTCTACTTTTGGACCACTGGTCATAATTGCTGTACATTTTAAGCCTATTTTTACCTTATAATACCCATAACTCATAGGAAATCTTAGAATTTACGTATATGTAGCATCAAATTTTATATGCGCGCTTTTTTATGTTAACCTAATAGTGCTGTCTGCAATTCTGGCTTAAAGATTCAGTTGTATAACTCCTTATCTGCACACCTTTCAGCTAAGATTGTATCATGAAAATACTCGGAACTGAATAAACTCAGATGAGTAACTTCTTCAAGTTCATTAATATTCTTCCTAAAAATCATATGATCACAAGCTACTTATTCTTCACAAAATATCAGTACAATTCTCATACACCAGACATTTCTTAGTTTCACATAATAGAGCAGAAGTTGCAGATCCTTTGTGAGGAATTCTCTTTCTACTTGAGCTGATAATACCAAATTAAAATACGAAGGCTGCTCTGAAAGTAGTGCCTCCTATTTTATTGCATTGACCCACAACCTCAGAGGCAGATGTTGGTAGTATGGCAGTTGAGATTTAACCTTTCCACCAGTATTCCATTGCATTTTGTTGCTGAATGACAAAAGACAATATAGGGGCAGTCTGACAAAATGGTGTCTGATCAAGCTGAGCAATGCAGTTGATACAGAAGAAGGAAAGGATATCATCCAGAGGGACCTTGATAAACACGAAAGGTGGACCCTTGTGAGCATAATGAGGTTCAACGAAGCAAAGTGCAAGGTAATTGGGTTGAGTTAATCCCAGTTATGTATACAAGCTGTGAGAAAAACTCCTCGAAAGTTGCTCTTCTGGGACGGTCTTAAGCGTTGTGGCTGATGAAAAACTTGACCCAGCAGTGTGCACTTGCAGACTGGAAGGCCAGTGAATAACATGGGTTCCATAAGAAGAAGAGTGGCTGGCAGAGCAAGAAAGTTGATTGTCCCCCTCTATTACACCATTGTGAGGCCACAGCTGGAGTGCTGCATCCAAGTCTGGGGCCCCAAAAAAGAATAGTGTGGAGCTTTAGGAGAAGGTCCTAGGGGAGGGCCACAAGGATGTTCCAAGGGCTGGAGAACCTCTTCTGTGAAGGCAGGCTGAAGAAACTGGTTTTGTTCAGCCTGGAAAAGTGAAGGTGGCAAGGACATCTCATTATGTTCTTCCAATATTTAAAGAATGTTTATAAATATGTGGGAAATCAACTTTTTACACAGGTAGACAGTGATGGGATGGGGGGAAATGGATTTAAAATAAAAGAGGGAAGATTTAGATTAGATGTCAGGGGAAGTTCTTTACTGAGAGTGAGGTGACAGAACAGGTTGCACTGAAAGGCTATGGATACCCTATTGCTGGAGGTGTTCAAAGCCAGGTTGGACAGGGCTCTGAGTAATAAGATCTAGTACTTGATCTAGCAGCTGTCAGCCCTGCCTGTGGCAGGGGAGTTGGAACTTTATGGTTCTTGAGGTCCCTTCTAACCCAAGCCTTTCTATGGTTTCTATGATTTTATGACATGCGCATGTCTAAGAAGAAAAGGTGTGGAATTGAGTTCCTCCATGAAGAAAAAATGGCATTCACTGACAATAATTTATGATTGCTGAACATTCATGGAGACTAAGCAGTGGATGTGAGCACAGTGAGTTGGTGGGTGGTGAATTTCCACAGAAGTGACAGAGACAGAAAACCATCCCTGCTGGTGCACTGTTATAAATAAGCACAGTCTTCAGGTTCTTCTTTATTGCTAGCAGACTAAATGTCTTATAGCTGCCCAAGTCATCCTTTCAGCCCTTCCACCATTCAACCAAAACTACTGTCTTTGTCTTGTGCAACTTTCAGTATCCTAATGTCTATGATCTCACAATTTAAATCTCTTAGCCCTTTTCTCCCCACAGATCATGGCAGAAATTTTAACACAGGACACAATGGAACAATGATATTACAAATTTAGACTAAGTTGCTTTGCTCTAATGAGACAAAAAATTCATCATCTCACTTTTATTTCCTGGAATCATAAATAAATATTTATTGTGCACATACTTTAATATTCATTTAAAACTCCAAATGCAAATTGGGTATGGTTTTCTATTAATATACACAGTTACTTCACAGTGAAGAGTCTGCGTGAATGAATGAAACTCTTCATAAAACAATACTGGATATTTGATTTCAAAATCTTTATGTTAGATTTTAATTTGATTCCAGGGAAATCTCTCAGCCACATTATCAAATAGTCTTGATATTTTTTATTCTTTAACTGAACCTCCAAATAAACTATACTATGCTATTTGGAATCTTCATTAGTACTTCCTACAGGCAGTCACATATCTAGCAGCTACTATATGATAAGGTAGTAGATATTTCCATTTACTCTTAGCCTAATATTCCTTCGGCTTTTCTGTAATAGAAATGGCTTCCTTTCTCACCAGTACCAAGAGTCATTTTACACTTTAAGAATCAATTTTTATTTATTTCAGTTCAATATAATTAAAACTATTTAGCTGTCTTTCAGATTCAGCGTCTGTCTGAGAAATCATTAAAAATAAAATATAAAATGACTAAAATAGTTAATTATTGCTAGACATACAGTAGCAAAAGTGTAAATTTATCTTCCAATACAAAGTTCCAGCAAGCTTATTTTTGACAACATTTGGTGCCTCGATTTTTTCAAGGCAGGAGCTAGATTTGAACATGAGTTCCTTTTTGTCAGTGACTTCTTACAGCTCCAGTGTGTTTCACCAAACTGCACTGGGCTTCCACAAGCACAAGTATAGCAGTAACTTATAAATTGAAAGGTGGGATAAAGTACTTCATTTGGATTGTTCATTAGCAATTGTCCACATGGAGTATTAATAAAAGATTATGTGCTTTACAATTCATGCCAGAAATCCCTGAAGAACGGCTTCGTCCTGCAGTTATGTTCCGAGTAAAGCAACAGGAGGCTGTTTGGGAGAGGGTCTGTACAGAATGTCCTGAAGATTAATTAAATGATTGCTTGTTATTTTCCATGGAGGTCTAGTTTAGATTACCTCATAATTAAAAAGGGATATTATGCATTATGCTGTAAAAAGAAACAAATAAAAACAAAGAGGTTTGTCAGAATGTTAGCTTGTATATTTTCAGAGTCTAATAGCCAAGCAGTGAATATAACAAAATTTGCCCTATCCAATAGGGCTATCTTGCTCTTTGGTTCTGTTGTTGTGTCCATAGAAATAAATAGGACTACTATTGGAACAAAGAAAGTACATTTAGGAGACCATTCACTTAAACAGTCAGGGGCTGCCTTTTCCAAGACAACAACTTTGCCTTTGTGTAGCCATCACAGACATAGCTGTCCCCAACGGATATCATACTATTCTAAGACGCATGCCTAATGTATATGTTCATCTCTCTATTTACTCTGCAGAAACCATAAGTGATTAAATATTTAGGCAGTTTATCTTCAGATTATTAAATTGATGGTGGGAGAACTTGTACAGAGTTTATTTCTGTTCTCAACATTCAATGCCTTTCCAGATATAATAGTGAAATACCACATTTTATGCTATTGCATATTAGCTATACTTCCGTTTTTTACTGGAGCATTGGAAGTATCTCTTTAAAAGTCACCAAAAAAAAAAAAAAAAGAGAGAGAAAAAAGAAAAAGAGAGAGAGACAGATAGCATTTTAAATATCACAGCATTGAAAATTAATAGTCTGGAGATGGAGTCTGTATTGATGTCATACTGATATTGTTCATTATCACATTATACACAAGTGCAATTTGAATCTCTTCCTTTTAACACTTTATATATCAAAAATAAATCATGTCTTACTAACAAGTAAACTGATTAAAAAGGAACAAAAAATGAAAAATAGCTTAGTATAAATTACTTTTGAGATAGAAAGATAGAAAGATTTTCCTCCCTGGTGTGGTTTAACCTGGCAAGCAGTTACACACATCTGTTTGTTCACTTCTACCCTCCTCATTTCCTTGCAGTGGATGAGGGTGAGAACTCAAAAAAAATTCGAACCTGTATGTTGAGATAATGCTATTTACTAAGGCAGAAAAGAAGAAAAGAGAAACAGTCTCTATCTCTATCTCTATCTCTATCTCTATCTCTATCTCTATCTCTATCTCTATCTCTATCTCTATCTATCTATACACATCCACAACATAACTGCTTGCCGCCTGCTGACCAATGCCCAGCTAAATATACAGTGCTCAGTGACCAACTCCCAGCCAATCCCCGAGCAGTGGCCAGTCCCTTGTCAACCATCCACAGCATTATAGATTTCCACATGATGTCACATTTATGGAATAGCATCTTGACTAATTCAGGGCAACTATCTTTAATCCAGCACACCTCCTGTTGCAGCACCATGTTGGTAGCAGCTCTTCTCCACTCCTGGCCTGCCATGAGTGTGCACTCCCATCACTCAACAACAACAAAAATCAGAGTTCTGTCAACATTGTCTCAGCTGAAACGAGGACACTCTGTCTTATT